>NC_046293.1:74072886-74697886 GCF_004115265.2 Rhinolophus ferrumequinum
TTTAGATGGAGAGGGATTTGTTCATTACATATTTACTGAGCCTCGCAAGTCACAAAGAACAAATGCCACAGTCCTTTCAATGGCTCATAGGTCTTTTTGCAACTCAGCATTCTCTTTCCTTAGTTATATGTATCTTCTCCTTCATCTTTTGAAATATATCCTTCAATGCCACCTCTTCAAAGAAGATCTGACTTATTTATGATTGAACCTTCTCCCAGCTAGAGTTTCCTAAACCCTTCCCTGCTCTGCTTTTCTCTATGTGTGTCATTGTCTAGGGATCTGTCCTCATGACAATACATGCTCCATGAGGACAGAAATTTTTCTTTGTGTAGTTCACACCTATTGCCAGTACGCAGAAATGTGTCTGGCATACAGTGATACTCAATAAATATATTATGAAAGAATTAATAAATGAAAAAAATCAACGTATAGGCCTAGAAGAATGATAAGCACAAAGTAAACACTATGCATGTGTTTAAGTAGAAACTTTCAATCACAAAATTATGTTTAGACATTTATGTGGTAAAATATCTAAGAAAGGCATGTCTTCTGGATTATTTTTTTTTCCGAACGAAACATTTTATTTTGAGATAGTTGTAGATTCACGTGCAGTTGTAAGAAATAATATAGAGAAATCCTGTGTTCTCTTTATCCAATTTCCTCCAATGGTAATATCTTCTAAAACTGTAGTACAATATCACAGCCACCATGTTTATATCAGTGCAATCAAAATAGAGAACATTTCCATGGAATAATCCCTTGTTTCCTTGTTATGGCCACATCCAATTCCTGCCCACCCTTCTTGCACCTCCCAGCATTTTAACCCTCTGACAACCACTGATCTGTTCTATATTTTCTATAATTTTGTCATTTCAATGTTATATAAAAATGTTTGTTTGTTTGTTTGTTTTTGCATTGATTGATATGTTCCTGTGATTTTCTTCTTTAGCTTGTTAACATGGTAGATTATATTGCTTGGTTTTCTAACATTAAACAATTCTTTGGTCTCTAGAATCATCCGACTTGACCATAGTATACTTCTTTTTATATGTTACTCATTTCTGTTTACTAATATTTTTAATGATTTTTGCATCTATGCTCATGGGGGATATTGGTCTATAGTTTTGTGGATTCATTTTTCACTATCTTTGTCTTGTTTCTTTATCAGGGTAAAACTAACTTCATAATATAAATCTCTTCTAATTTTTGGAAGAGATTGTAGATAATTGGTATTAGTTCTTCTTTAAACACTTGATAGACTTCTCTAGTAAACTCTCTGGGACTAGAGATCTCTATTTGCAGAGTTTGAAAATTATGTTTAAGTATACCCAGGATGCAAAGTTGGACCTGAAATGTGGTATCAAACCAGTTGCAAAGAGTGATAACACATTTGTCAGAAAGGAAGTTTCCAAAGAAATAAAGAAATATAGTAAACTAAAATGTATTGAACTAATATGAGATAAAAGTGAAATACCGGAGTGTCAAAAAAATGTATACAAATGACTTGCATTCATCTTTTGTAATCGGTATATATTGAGTATTACAATTTTAATACAGTTTTTTTCTTTCTTAAAATGTGTATACATTGTTTTGGCACCCTCTGTATGTGAAAATGTATGGAATACAGTTAAAGTAGTGAAGAGAGGGAAATTTACAGCATTTAATGCATGCATTGGAAACGAGGAAACACTTCATATCAATCATTTCATGCTCCCCTCCACTAGAATCTAGAAAAAAAAAAAGGAAAATAAGCCAAAAGCATGCTGAAGGAAGAAGATAATAAAAATAAGAGCAGAAATCAATGAAATTGAAAACAGAAAACAGGAAAAATCAGTGAAGCAAAGAGCTGGTTATTGAAAAGATAAAATTAACAAATCTCTAGCAAGCCTGACAATCAAAAAAAAAAAAAAAGAGAGAGAGAGAGAAGACAAATTACCAATATTTAGGAATGAAACCACTACACTCCAGACCTCAAAAGGATAATAAGGGAATAATACTAACGATTTTACACGCATAAATTTCACACCTTAGGTGAAATGAACTCATTCTTCCAAAAAGCACAACTACCACAGCTTACCTAATATGAAACAGATAATTTGAATAGCCCTATAATTATTAAGGATATTAAATCTGTAATGGTTTCCTTGAGTACCACTCTGGTAGGGAAAGGGAGGGCACCTCTCCATCATTGGCACATGGAGGTAGAAATCTGCGGTCCCCACCGTCCCTGTTAACAACAAAGGGGAGGAATCTGGGTGCCCGTGGGAAAGCGTGCTGCCCACTAGGACTCCACTGAGGAGACCTCCTGGCCCTGGACTCGTTACTGCCCCTTACATGTTCTCCACAGACAGGATGGAAGGGTCTGGTTACCTCTGGAAAGGGTGACAGTCTCGGCTCCCTATTTGGCCTTCTCTGACCTCCCCCTATCAAGGATGATTGGCATTACTGCCTAGTGAGGGCTGCAGGTAAGGTTCCCTATTTAACCCTTGTTGTCATGAGAGGGAGTCGGATCACAGTTTTTTTCTCTGGTTTTGGGGTAGAACTGTTATTGTCTAAAAGTTATCTTGTAGGCTGCACTGTTTTTTTAGGTAGAGAGAACTGGCTTGGCTGGGGGGAGGCTTTTTGGTCTGAGCTGATTGGCATTTCCAGATTGCTGTCTTCTGGGATATGAGTCAAAAAGAAAACCCAGGGAACTCACCACTCTGTTGTTCCTTGAATCCTAAGGTCCCTTGTTGCTCTGCCTTCTCACCACCTTTCAGAGTCTCCTTACGTTTGTTTTATATTTAATGTCCACAGTTTTAGTTATAGTACTTAGTGGGAGGAATAGGGAGAATATATCTACTCTATATTCTTCAAAGCAGAAGTCTATTCGTGGGGATATATTTACCACCTATGCATGCAACCCTTTTTATCCATCTATTTAAGATCAAGTTATTTGACACATATGAAGTATTATACTAGAAACTACTGGGAAGAATATGATGAAACAAATTTGCTTCTTGTGCTTTTAAAATTTAGAATTATATAATTTTATATCTTGATTGGATCACAGTGATTACCCCATCCAGTCATTTCATTTTGCTTCATGAGAAATGAAACAAAGAGGGTCGTCTACTTAGTGTGCTGTAACTAATTTTAGCAGAACTCTTACTAATTCAGAACTCTTGCTAATATCTTGTGATGACTCTCTTACCTTAGAAATTCAACAAATCATTTGTGTTCATTGGAATCAGAATAGCTTTCTTCCATTATGGGTCATTGTGGAGTGGGGAAATTCAAGGTCATTATACAAATTTCGTCATTCATTTTTACAGATAGATTTATGATATAAGCATATGCATACTTTTGTCCAAATATGGATTTCAAATTCAGAAAAATGAAATTTCTATTAACAAATATGTGCTTAACCTATAACATTAAAAATACTACGAGTTAACATAATAAGATCTGTAAAATACTGAAGCAAAATATATTCGGAGAAATTTTTAAAGGTCCTAGACACATATCACATTTTTTATCCTGGATCAGTTCCAAAGGTGTAATGTCTGCTATTATGAAATTGTCTTAGGTATCAAATTATAAATTTAAAAGTCCTTTAAATTTAATTGCTTTTGCAAAAAATGAATTTGAGTTACTCTGCATAACTCTCCTTGACTCCATTGATGCTCTAATACCTTTCATTAAGCAGACTCCAGGCATCGACTCTTTTCTTCATCCCAGCTCCAGCTAAAGCCAGCTGTTCTTCAAGCAGCATTTTTATTAACTTATTTAGGAACTGAGGCATATCCTATTACACTGTTTTCCATTTCTGTCCTATGCAGCTGTAACTGATACTTTTCATAACAGCCTTTACATATCAACCTCCTCCCCCATTTCACCCCATTTTTCTTATTCTCTTTTACTTCCCTTTTTAAGTAAATTAAGCATGTGTGTGTGCATGCAAAAGCCCACTTCCTTCATTTCTGCCTTTCTCCCTTTCTTTCTCTCTCCATTCTCTTTCTTTCTTTCTCTCCTTTTTCTTTCTTTCTCTCTTTCTGTCTCTCTGTCTCTGTCTCTGTCTCTCTCTCTGTCTCTCTCTCTCTCTCTGTCTCTGTCTCTCTCTCTCTCTCTCTCTCTCTCTCTCTCTCTCTCTCTCTTTTTCTTTATTTCTTTCTGGTAATATATTATTTGCTAGCTTCAGGATTGTGTGTTGTTTCTATGAGATTATAAACTTCCGGGGAAAATGTTTACTAATGGTATAAAAACTCAAATGATGAATAAATGAATTTTAACATTTTATTAATAATATTATATTTAGACTCAGTTTAAAAATCAATGCAATATGAATATAAAGAAAATGATTTTAACAAATAGAAGATTGTGCAAATTATTATTAAAGTCAAAACATAGTGATTTTCAAATATTACAAGTTTGATGGTATACCACAAAACAACTTTTGGGGAGGAAGCTATTTTATAAATATAAAACATACATAAATAGCAGCCATTATATGATTAAACACTTTCAAAATTCAAATAAAGAAGTAACATTTATTAATATATTAATGTCATAATTGTGATTTGAAATTTCATGACCTATTATTCACTGCAGCCTTGAAGAAAATCATCTACTAGTTCTGTGCCTGGATACCTTATTATGAAGAATTATTATTTTAAAAAATTTACAAGTTAGATAATATTTTTTCACATAGATCGCAGTAACAAAATCTATACTAGTTAAAGGATGTATTAAAAATCAGTAGCCCAATTTTCTGAAATCAGTTACTAATTAAGTTAGCCTGCTTATAGGATTTTTTTTTAAAAAGGTCTGTTTGCAATTTTTAAAATGCAACTACATTAATATTTGTTATGTATGAGAGTTCTGACATTTTTAAAGTTTAGACTTGAAATTTAAAACTAACTTTTTACTTACGATGTTATCACAGAGAAATCGTTAACTATATGCAACATGTCCCTAAAAGCTGGATTGAATGCTATTCTCAGATGTACTATTAGGAACTTTGCCTGCAAATTAAACAGTTACCAAAAGATAGTTGAAAGTAACTGTAGATGTATTTGGACTAATCTGTAAGGCTTCTTTTCTAGTATGGATATATGAGAAATACATTAAAGCTCATGATTGTTTTTTCTATCAGCTAGAAAGTATGACTGTCTAGTATTTTAAATTTTTGTATAAATGTAATATGTGACTGACTTTGAATATTACTGCTACATATTTAAGGAAAGCATTTTTTTTTCTTTTTATGTTTTTGATTTATGGGAAATTATTTCATATACAGTGAAATGCACAGAACTTGATTGTACAGTTCAGTGAGTTTTTACAAATGTATACACACATATAATCAGCGCTCAGCAACATACAGAACTTTTCCATGTCCCATACAAAGTTCCCTCGGACGGACACACACTCCCCAAAGCAATCACTGTCCTGATTTTTATCAACATAGATTAGTTTCACTTGTTCTTAAGCTATATGTACTCTTTTATGTCTGGTATATTTCTTTCAACATAATTGTGAAACTCATGTTGGTGAGGGTTTCAGTAATTTATTCTTTTTGTTGTTGAGTCATTTTTCATCATATGGATATCCCATTATTTGTGTGTCTGTCTTCTTTTGATGAACGTGCAGATTGTTCCAAATTAAGTGTTATGAATAAAATTGCTATAGATATTTTTGTGTAAATCTTTTTTGTGGACTTGCTGGGTTGTAGTCTGTTTAACTATTCAAGAAACTGACAGTTTTCTAAAGTGGTTGTACTATGTTAAATACATACCCAACAACAATGTATGAGAGTTGTAATTCCTTCTCAGTATTAGCAGAATTTGTGTCATTTTTAATTTTAGACATTCTGGTTGGTGTAAAAGAATTTCAATTCTATTATAAGTTTAATTGTCATTTCTGTAATGATTCATGATATTAAACCCTTTAACATAGTTATTGACAATTCATATACAGGCATTCTTTGCTTTACATTTTAGTGTGGGACCATGAACTATAAAGCTGAATCTGTGCAAAACAATTTTCACAATCATGGGGAAATTTATGATTGTTCCATGATCATCAAAATGTTTGGTCAGTACATTAAAAATTTATTTTACTATCAGTTATAAATATATAGAAAAATGAAAAAATAATAAAAGCAATATTTAGTTCACACACTGTTATGTAAAACATTAGCAATATCAGGAAACTTTCTGATTTCTTTGTAAAAAAAATTATCTAGTGTTTGCTTAAGTTTTCTCATTGTTTAGGTTACAATACAGAGAGAGCATCTTTTCTATGACTTGGCAAATTTTTATACTCCTTTCAGACATTGGATTAGTTTCCAACATTTTATCCTTTGCACTTTCACTGTTGTGAAATATAACATCATTTCTTTATACTGTTCTCCAAGAGTTCCCTTAATGTGAAGTTTTTTGTTGATATTACTTCTCCTGTGACATCATCCTTCATCCTTTTCATCGCAACCACTTTTCTCATTTATGTCCATAAGTTTGTTTTCACTAAGTTCCTCTGGCTGCATATCTAAAGTTACTTACATGGCAGCAATGTCAACATTCCCATGTTTAGCTATTTGTTCTAAAACTCTGTTTATGTTTATTATGTTTGATTCAAATTTTGCTTTCAGCATTATCACTTTTGTTGCTTAGCTGCCATCTTTGTTTGCCGATATGTCACATGAATATGGGCCTGTGACATACGCACATGGGAGACAAGGAAGCAATATATCTACACACTTTGCTGAATATATTCTATCCCATTGACTTGTCTGCCTTTTTAACAATACTATGCTGTGTTGATCGCTATAGCTTTACAACAAATCTTGAAATCAGATAGTGTTTAAGTTCTAAAAACGTTTTCATTTTCAAAATTGTTTTGGCTATTTTGTTTCTTTGCACTTCCTTATAAATTTTATAATTTGAATCATCTTGTAATTTTTCTTTAAAAAACAACAACCCTGTGGCATTTTCATTGGAATTGCATTGAATCTATACATGCATTTGGGGAGAATTGATATCTTAACAATATTAAGTTATCTGATCCATAAATATGGTTTGTTCCCCTATTTATAAGCTCAAATTTCCTTCATCAATGCTTTGAATTTTTCAGCAGATGAGTTTCTCATGTCTTTTATTATTCCTAGGTATTTAATTTTTTATGTTATCCGAAATTGAGTTATTTTAACTTTAGTTACCAGTAGTTTGATATAGACTGTAGAAATACCATTGATTTTGTATATTGATATTGTATCCTACAATTGCTAAATTCACTTATTATTCCTAAAAGTGTTTTTTTAAAAATATGATCCTTTAGAATTTTCTACATTAAAAATATCATTTCATCTACAACTAAATTCATTTTTATTTTTTTCTTTCTAAACTCTCTGACTTTTTTTCCCTTCCCTTATTTCACTGGCTAGACTCTGTGATACTGTATTAAATAGATGTGGTAAAGCAGACATTCTTGCATTGTTCCTAATCTTGAGGAGAAGCATCCGTCCTTCATCACTTTGTACCATGTTTACTGTCGGATGTCCATGATCACATACTTTTTTACTGTTACCCTTGTAAATTGCATGATTTATTTTTGAATGTTAAATGAAATTTACATTCCTGGAATGGACCACATTGGACAGATGCATTATCATTTTATACATGGCTTGATAAGTGTTTATGAGTTTTGTTAATTTTTCCAAAGAACCAACTTTTTAATTTGTTAATGTTTTGTTGTTTATCGGTTTTCCAGTTCATTGACTCCTGATCTTTATCTTTTCTTTTCTTCCAAATGTTTTGGGGTTTTTCGTTGTTTGTTTTGTTTTGTTTTTAAATTAAAGTTTATTTGGGTGACAATGGTTGGTAAAGTTACATAGGTTTCAGGCGTACAATTCTGTAATACATCATCTATATATCACATTGTGTGTTCACCACCCAGAGTCAGTTCTCCACCCCACTCCCCATCATACCCTCATCCTCTTGTATATTTTGGTTTTAATGTGTTCTTCTTTTTGTCTTCTTATGTTGAAAATATAGATCATGATTACTTTTGTCTTTGCTTTGTGTCTCTTTTCCCCAGCTTCATTGAGGTATGATAGACAAGTGACCATTGTATACATTCAAGGTGTACGACTTGATGTTTCGACATATGTAGTGAAATGATTCCCCCAGTTAAGCTAATTAACCTGCCCATCACTTAATATATTTATCTTTTTGTGCATGTGTGGTGAGAACGTTTAAGATCTACTTTCTTAGCAAATTTCAAGCATGTGATGCGTCAGTATTAACCATAGTCTACATGCTGTGCATTATCCAAAACTTACATAACTGCAAGTTTCTACCCTTTGACCAACATCCCACTATTTCCACTTTCCCCTTCTCTGGCAACCACCATTTTACTGTTTCTATGAGTTCAACTTTTTTAGATTTGACAAATAAGTGATATCATGCAGACATCTTTCTGTGTCTGGCTTATTTCACTTATCATAAAGATTTTAAAATATTCTTCTTTTCAGATATTACCATTTATACTCATAAAGCTCCTTCTAATAATGATATGCTACAAATTTTGATTTTTTACTTTCAGATAAAAATATTTTCTAATTTCCTTGCAATTTCTTCTTTGAGTCGTGATTATTTTAAAATATGTTTAATTTCTAAATACTGGGACTTTTGTAGACACCCTCATATCATTAATTTGTTCCCATTATTATCATAGGGCTTACTATCTGTAGGACTTAAGTTTCAAAAATTTGTTGAGATGTTTTTCTATGGCTCAGCATATGAATTATCTTGTTGAATGTTCTTCCATGCACTTGAAAATAATATATACTCTTCAGTTGTTGTCCATAATGTTCTTTGTATTAGGTCAATGTGGTTGTTAATGTTGCAAATCTATATTCTTACCACTTTTCAACCTAATTATTCTATCAATTATTGGAAAGGGAATGTTAAAATATCTAACAATGATTGTGGATTTGTCTATTTCTTCGCATTTGGCTCATGCATTTAAAAGTTTTTCTCATTAAACATATTTATGGTATAACTTCCTAACTCACCCTTTAATCATTATAAACTGTTTCTTTTATCTTCAGGAATAGTCCTTATATGAAAGATTCTTTTGTCTGATTTAATATGGACACACACTTTAGTTTACTAGTTGCATGTATGTCTTTTTCTGTTCTTTTAAATTATTTCTGTCATATTTAAACTGTGTCAGATAGACAGCAAAGTTATAAACAGCATATAATTGGGTCTTTTATTTTTGTCTGTCTGACAATCTCTGCCTTTTAAATGCAGCATTTAATCTATTTATATTTAAAGTCATTATTAGTTTAGTTGAGTTTAGTTCTCCTGTTTGCTGTTTGTTTTCTATTTGTCCTACCTCTTTTGTAGTTACTTTGTTCTCTATCTTGACTTTCTGTAGGTTATTTGAATAGTTTTAGCTTTCTATTTTAATTCCTCTGTTGGATTTTTATCTATACTTCCTTATCTTATTATTTTAGCAGTTGCTCAGGGGATTACAATATGATTCCTTAGTTTATCACATCTACTTAAATTAATGTCACACAACTTCACATAAAGTATATGAACTTGCAAAAGAACAGTTGCATATATTTTGTGATACTTTGTGCTGTTGTTGTCATACATTTGACATCTATATATTTTAAATAATTTACATCTATGTACATTGTAACCCCACAATTTATTGTGTTATTTTTACTTACAGAGCCAGTAGACATTTAAATAAATGAAGAAAAGGCCACATGTCTTTCTCATTTAATTACCATTTTTGGTGTTCTTTATTTATTCCAGAGTTATGAGTTGATTCCCTTTCAGCTGAAGAACTTAGAATTTCTTCTAGTATAGGTATGCTAGTATGACATTCTCTCAGATTTTACTTATTTGAAAAATAGATATATTTTGCTTCTACTTTGGAAGAATTTTTTCTCTGGATATAAAATTCTGGGTTGATAGTTCCCCACCCCTCAAACACCAATATTTTTCACTTGAATATTTTTCATTCTTTTGTCTTCTAGTAATCATTGTTTCTGATGAGATGTCAGCTGTCATTTATTTCATTAGTTCTTGTGTGTGAAATATGTTATTACTTCTAGCACTTTTCAAGTTTTTTTCTTTGTATTTACTTTTAAACAGTTTGATTATGATATGGCTAGTATGTTTTTTGTTTCATTTATTTTGCTATGGGTTCATTTAGCTTTTGGTATTGGTAAATTTGAGAAATTTTTGGCCATTATTTTTTCAAATATTTTTTCTGCCCACTTTTATCCTATTCTTATGGGACTCTAATGACATACCTCTTGATAACGATCCCTTAAGTGACTGAGGCTTTATTATTTTTTTTCATTTTTTTTTCTTTGTTCTTCAGATTGGAGTTCTGTGTCATTAAGTTGAGTGATTCTATATTGTCATCTTTAATCTGGTGTTAAACAAGTCCAATGAATTTCTCATTTCAGATTTTAGACTTTTAAATTCTAGAATTTTCATTTAGTTCCCTTTCATTATGTCCATCTCTCTGCTGAAACTGCCCATTTGCTTTCTAATTATGACCATGTTTTTCATTGTTAGATAAAATATTTATAATAGCTACTTTAATTTTTTTTCTGTTAATTCCTACATATGAGTTATCCTGTGATATTTTTCTATTGAACACTTTTTCTTCTTCACCATAAGTCTCACTTTTCTGTCATTTGTAATTTTTCTACCTGCCCAGTAATTTTTAAACTCATATTGGACATTGTTGGAGCTGTTTTGCAGAAACTCTGAGTTTTGTTATCTTCTTCTGAAGAGTGTGGCTTTTATTCTAACAGGCCATTAAATTACTGAATGGCAATTTTATAAATGTGTGATTTTGGTTTCAGCTTTATTTACAGAGAGAATTCTTTAATCCTGGGACACAGAGTAAAGTAAATGTATGGCCCTTTTGAGATTTGAATGAGGCCTGAGCTGTTCTTTTCAACCCCTTAATTTACTGGGACTCAAATTTTAAGTTGTGTTGCCCCTGTATTGGGAAACAACTAAAATTTCTTTCTTTCTTTCTTTCTTTCTTTCTTTTTAGATTAACTTTATTATTTTATTTTACAACTAAATTTTCTACTCAGTTTTTCATCTGTTGCTTTCTACTTTGTTCCTTGTCACGTCATTTATACATGTACAATAAAGAAATTAGCTCAGGATTTCAGGGGATGTTCAACCCAGAATTTGGGTTTAACCTCACTATTGCTCCCTCCTTTCCCATCACATTCTCTGACACTTCAAGCCAAAAGTTGTTGCCCCCCCCCACCCTAGAGTTCATAGTTGTCACCTGCAGGAGAATTAGTCTGACATAACTATTCTGGCAATATAAGAATGGATACCCCAAATTTATTGTTTCAGCACTGGAATATTTGACATAAATTTTTGGCAGCTTCTGCAGAATTGTTTTTTGCATGATTTTGGCAATTCTAGTTAGATTGAACACTTTTATGTATAAAATAGCCTTACTGAATATCTTGTGGTAAGTACATAGAAGGGGGATTTACATTGCAATGACTTTAAACAGTAGACATTTTTGTTCTTAAAAATATTTTGAGATTTTTCTATACTTTATTTCACAGATTTCCCAATCTTATTTCATCCTTTCTCAACTCTTGATATTTCACCTTCCATCTCTCTATTTATTCTCTTTCTCTCCCTCTCCTTCTCTCTCCCTGTGAATTCCTGAGAAATCCAAATTCTTCTTTCTCTCTTATAGAGCTTTCCCCGAATTTTAGATCCAGGACCTTATATATTTTAATCTATCAAGGTTTTCTGTACAGCCACAGTCCTTAGAAAAGAGGAATGATTTCAAGTGGCATTTGATTTCAGTCAGCACTGGTGACTCTTGTTCACCAATCAACATTGGTGACAGCATTGATGACACTTCTTGAAATTTGTTCATGAGTCCATGCATCTATGCATCCATCCATTAGTTTGTTCACTTATTCACTTATTTGTTAAACAAGCATTCTTGTTTTTAAATTAAAGTTTATTGGGGTGACAATTGTTAGTAAAGTTGCATAGGTTTCAGGTGTACGATTCTGCAATACATCATCTATATATCACATTTCTTGAGTATCAATGTGTACCAAGCATATTGGCTTACTTGCTTTTTTTTATGATCTCTTTTTCCTATTCTACTTTATTGCCTATTAACTACTGAGTTGACAGAGACTTCATTCTTTGTCATCTGTTGTTCTGATACTCTAAATAGTTTTCTTAAATGTTCTTTACTCTCATGATTTCAAAACTTATATATACATATTTATCTCAATTTTTTTTCCTGACCTCTTATGGTAACCTAAGCTTCTCCTCCCAAGACATCTCTATTTATCCATGCTGACAAAATATGAAACTAACATTGTATTTACTCATAGCCGTCCTCAAGTGAATCCCTACAAACCAGTATGTCTTTCCCATTTCCTTATCAGTGTCAATGTTTCAATTTAGATTCCAGGTGTTAAAGGAGTGATCTTAATAGACAATTAACTCTGCTATATAATTACTACACTAACAACTGCTTCAGATGAATTATTTCAAATCAAACCTGTCATTTTTAATAGACATTCTCATGATATTACTTGGTATAATGAGCTAGCAAGCTAATGACTTTATAAAACATATCAACTCATTTTGCCTCCAAATAAGAGATGTACAATCCGCTTTCCTTGTATTGTTCTTAAAAAAAAAAAAAAAAAAAAAAAAAAAAGCTTTTCCCCAGAAGTTTTGCTGTGATATTGTTATAAATAAGTTCTGTGTTCAATAATATTTGGTTTAAAACTATTATTATAGCTGTTGTCCATAGAATTTTGGGTCCCCAGTTGTCCATATATACATTCATTGGGATAAACATATTTTAAAAAAAATTTAGGAAATCTTAGTCATGCTTATATATACTTTCTTAATTCTCTTTCATGCAATGGAATGTTTTAAGATGATTTAATTTGTCATACTAATAAGAGTGTATCAATCCGTATTCTCAGCTTTGTAGCATCACCTATAATGTTTATGTAGCATATTTTGGTAAATTCTGTTCCAGCTACTCCAAAATCTATCTCTGGATTAAGCCAGACTGTCCAAGAGAAGTGTACCTGAATGAAATAATTAGAACCTCTGGAGAAATAGTCAAAATTTACAAAAATGTATTTATACATTTTGTACAATTTACAAAAATTGTATTTATACAATTATCAAAATAATGATAATTATTCTGCCTACCCACACTATTATAAGAAAGAGGAAAGTTAAACATTTTTATTATTTACTATGTAGGATTGTTGTTGAGGACTTTGTTCATTAATTTACATGGTACCCTACTTGTGAATTTGGGGGGAGAAATATACCTATTATCTCAGTACCAGAGATTATTGCATTTTTCTTGATAATTTTAATTTGTCTTTATGGTCACAGAGATTTATAATCTCGATTTTTTGTTTTTGTATTATTTGCTATAACACTCAGAGCCAAACCATAACTTACTTCTAGGAAATAACAGTGTATATTTTATCTGTTAACCTAACTCCTGGGTTCATTCCATTTGTTGTACTCATTTTCTTCTCTGACCATTAAATCATCATATTCTGCAATATTCTCTTACCTTTTCTTTTAGCTCTATATCTAATCATTCCTTGTCACTTATATTGTACTGCATATATACATTATCTAACCAGTTTCTATCAAGTTTTTGTTTTTCTAATGACTACCTATATGGAGGCTCACTCTTTTCTTTAAGTTTATACTTTACCAGTTAATGTCTTTTGGTTGTTCGCTATTGCCTAAAGCAGTCATCTAAACTCATCTCTCAAACTTTCAGTGCCTTTCAGTAACACTACACTTGATGCCCCACCAACCTGTTTTCTTACTACTTCCTTAGACTTCTTTTTTCCAGTATAGTGTACTTTCCAGCCCTTGACAAACATTTGTTGCCACTTATATATGTCTCCTCATACTCAATCTATTTAAACATTGCTTCTTCCACATCGCTACTAATCCTAAATTGTTCCTTCAAATTATAGCTCCCAGATCTTCTCTTTCCATTGGGCCTTTCCTTTCCCTGTCACCTGTTTATGCTGGTTGCGATTAGCTAAATTACTTTGCATGTATGTATGAAAAAGAGCTGATACCCTGAGACATATAATTGCTCATGCCACTCAATGTGAGTGTCCAAAAAACGCTATTGATTAAATTCAAGTTAATGCAAAATTTATATTGGGTTTGATGAAATTTTCTTTGCACTCAACTTTGCAGGGATTTCTATTTTTATGTTGATCCAAACTGTGTTAGCATTAGTAAACTGTACATTTATTTGTGTATGCTCGAATCATATATTTATACCTTGTGTTTCTAAAAGGATTATAGATTATTTAAAAATTAGTAGAGACAAAAATATTCTTAATAAACTAAGACAGATGGTGTTGATACTTTTATAAGTTTTATAAATATAACTTATAAGTATAAATTTTCAAACATCTCTTTGCTTAAAAGAGAGTACATCTGTGCTTGAAGATGAAGATATATTGTGATAAATAAAGAATTAAGGAAACTTGGTCTTCCCTGTTCATATACTTAACCAGGTCAGTGAGAAGTCAACAAAATTACCGTCAGAATCCTATCATGAAACTTGGCAACTTCTAATAATTGATATTCAGAAGTTTAGAGAATAATTATATTTTACACTCATTTTCATCCTCTAAGTGGAATCTACTAACTAATCACTAAAACGGACATACATTTAAATCTGTTACAAATTTCACTTATATAGGTCTACAGACTTTCATTTTAACCATGATGAAAGTATTTCACCGATAAGAATAATTTATGAATAAAAACGTAATTTACAGAATACCTTGGCAGTAAATGTTGATCGCTTCATCACAGTTCAGTCATGTTTAGAAAATCTAAGCAAGCTGTGTGATTACTCCAGGAAGCATGGAATGATGTGTTCAAATTAATACCATCTGTGGATAGAAAAAGTTTGAAGTTTTTAGTCATTCTTAAAGAATGGAAATCTGATTCTCCACGCTAAAGTGAGTGTAATCCTTTTTGTATCTGTAATTCAATAGGACAGTTGCCTTGAAATAGTCTAGTTCAACACACAGCTCATCAAAAGAGAAGATACTGGATATAAATGAGGGTTACTGCTGGTCATTTATGAGTGCTTCTGAGATAGCCTTCTTTAAAAATAAATTATCTCTGAGTTTTATATTTGGCTTCATATTAGTTTTATTTCTGGTTCATCCTTTTAAATACATTTGATTGAAAAATGTGGATAAAACTTTGTACCACGTGAAAACCAAGGGACTGTTTGAATGAAGCTTTAATCACATAGTTAATACTCATGGGTGACCATATGTGTCAGATGGGTGTCTGTACAAGACCCATCACTGTACCTGTCACATGGAAGGCAACGGCCATTGTTATTACTCTTGCTTTAGCCAGGATAAAAATAACTCTAGCATGGACCTTGTTTCTTTGTCAAGTTAAAGTACTATCCTGTTTAGATTTTTTTCTTCTCTGTAGCACTTATTTGGAGAATACTAGAATCTGTAGACCAATATTAACCTGCTGAAAATTTTTTTACTGTGCAGAAAAGTTTGCCATTTAAGTCTACTTTTCTAAAATCTGAACATTGGAGGCAGAGGGGAAGTTCTTCATAGAACCATAGGCACCTGCAAGGAGTCATCCCTCCTGCTGAAATGGGGAAAGGGTTACCTCCTCTTCTCCAGTTCATTGCATGGCTAATGCACACCTTTCTTTTCCCATCCCTAGTTGCTTAGGAAACCCTAGGTAAAGGAAATTGAAACATAGACAAGGTGGTTGGTGGTAGATTTGACAGAAAGGAAAATGTCTAGACCATACTCCCTAGCTCTCATGGGGAAAGAGCAGAGGCTACGGTTTTAATGCAAATGAAAAGTCAATCAAAAACGTCTGAAGTATCCCCACTGCACTTAGGATAAAACTAAAAATCTTTAATCTAATCTAGAAGGCTCAACATTGTCTGATTTTGGCCTACATCTCCAACTTTCTATCTTCCTATCCATCTCTTGTGGACCCAGAGTCCTTCTTTAAATGTTTCCAATGTGCCACACTCTTCTCACTCAAAGTCTTAACATAGCCTGGTGTCTTATACCTGGGAAGCTATATGTTATCTGTCAGGTCGCTGGTTAAATTATAATTTATCAGACTAGCCTTTCCTGACCATTTTCTAAATCAAATTCCTGTTATACACTCTTATTAATTTGCTCATACATTCAAAAAATATTTATTAAATGCCTACTTTGTTGCAAGTATGAATCTAAACCTTCAGAGACACAATCTAATGTAGATGGACATTTGCATGTACATATATAATATATAAATAAACACATTTTGGAATAATTGCTCAATCTTTTTTTATTGATATGAATGCAGAATCAAAACCTTTCTAGGTCTTTGGTGTAAATGTTAGCGCGAAGTGGAGATGAAAATAGGTTTAGACCCATTTGAGGTGGGTTTTCAGTGTAGATCTGGGATTTATAGGAAAGTAGATATCAGTTCAAAATAATGAAGGCTGTGTGAACTAAGAGAGCTATCTGGAAATAAATTTTGAAATAAAGCCCCAAGATTTTGCGTTTCCCATTGCTCTATATATTTAAACAGAGGTTAAGTAAGTAGAGATTGGCCATTTTGTAGAGAGAAGTTGTATTAATTTTACTTTGTTGTGTCACAAGTTATCACTTAATCCCTTAAAATAGCATCCATTTATTCACACACTGTTCCATAGGTTCTAAACCTTGCTGTGCCTGGATTCTCTCTTCAGAGTCTCACAAGCTTAAATCAACGTGTCAGTCAGCTGTACTATCATGTGGAGCTCAAGTCCTCTTCCAAGATCACATGGCTGTGGCAGAATTTGGTTTCTTACAATTGTAGGACCGAGAGATGTTCTGAATTCTTTATCATGTGGCCCCCTCCTTTTTCAAAGCCAGCAGTAGAGAAATGTTTATACATTTAATCTATCTCGTGCTAGATATCTTACTTCCTCTTTTTTAACTAGCCAAAGAAAAGTCTCTTCTTTTATAGGACTCATGTTATAAAATCAGGCCCACTGGATAATCTCCCTATTTTAAAGTAAACTGATTTGGATTCTTAATTACAGCTACAAAATTTCATCACATCAGCACCTATATCACTGTTTGTTTGAAAAACAGGAAGAAAGTGTGTGTACAGGGGCCGGGAATCTTAGGGGACATCTGCCTACATAAAGGTCAGACATAAAAAGTCAAGTTGACCAAGATCATCTCTCACCAAAATAGATCTATTATATAAAACTTTACTTATTCCCTGTTGCTACCATCTTGCCCCTTCTTTCCTGAACAAATCAAGTGGTATAAGATGTAGTCCCTTTTCCTCTTGTGCAGTTACCAAACTGGACTTGATAAAACATACTTTTGAGCATCTTAATTCTGACACCTTTATAGCTTTCCATTGCCTGACAAGCTATCCCTCTGACACAGACTGTCCCCAGGCTATTGTACAGACTTTCTGTTTGTTATTGCCAATATGAATTATAAACTATAATCACACTTAAGTTAGATCACATTACCCCCTCTTCTAGAATCTTTCCAATTGGTGAAATCCTACCTCACATGCCACCTTTTGTCTTAAAACTTTCTCCAAACCCCCAAATCAGTCATATTTCTTGCTTTGTGTTAGAATAGTTTGAAACTGTGTCTTACTTTCAAGTGGTCTGTGTTTAAACTTAGTGGCTGAGGGATTTTAATAATTAGGAAATTCTACTATTTAGCCAATTCTAAAATTTCTTTTTCTATGAAGGTAAATTTTTCTTAATTTTTTTTCTCTAATTGTTTTTCTACTTAACTAAAGATAGAATAGAGGTGTGTTGTAATGTATCAAGTATTCTGTTTGTAACGCTACTTTAAAGTTAATGTTTGATTAAATGCAGTAATAGTTGATGATAAATATTAGTATTTGAAAACAGAGTAATTGAATCTGATGGCTTTAAGTAATTTACTATTTGTTTTCCATTGCATTAGACTAGCTCTTCTCTTTCAGATTTCAGTAACAATATAAGCCGTAGGTGTGTAGATAACTCAGTAAAAATTTAAGAGGAAATCTAAAATTTTAACTTAAAATCTAGACCTCTCTGCAGAACTCCAGTCTCATGCATCTGTATACTATTTGACACCTCTTTCTGGGTATTTGGTAGGCATTTCAAAGTTAACATGCTCAAATAAATTCTAAATCTTTCTCCCCAAAGCGTACTCCTTCTGTAATCATCCCCCTCCTGGCTAATAGGAACTTGATTTTTCTGTTTGCTCAATTCAAAGACCTTAGAGTTTTGCTCTGCTACTCTCTGTCTCTTGTTCTCCACATGTCACACATCAGCAAATCCTATCAGCTCTCCTTCAATTTATATTAGAATCTGAATGCTTCCTTTCATTTTTGCAACTATGAGGCTGGTCCAGGCCATCATGATCTCTTGTTGTTGACATTGCAATAGCCTACTAAGTATTCTCCGTTTTCACCTTTGTCTCCCTTCACTCTACTCTCAACACAGTAGCTAGAGTGATTCCATGAAAACATGTTAAAGCCTGTAACTCCTCTGCTCAAATGGAAGTCATAACAGTGTTCTACAATGTTGTATACAATCCAGCCTTCAGTGTTTTTCTCAGACCTCGACTCCTACTAGCCACACTGTCCTCCTTGTAATTGTTCAAATATACCAAGCATAGTTCCAATATAGGGCTTTTAATAGTACATTTTCCTCTTCTGGGAATGTTCATCCCTCAAATATTCACATGGTTAGTTCCCCCACCTTCATCAGGAATTTCATGTCTTCTAACCAGTGAGGACTTCTCTAACTGCTCAAGTTAAAAATTCAATATATCTGGAACAATCTCTCTCCTTCTTCCCTTCCTTACTTTACTCCATAACACTAACCATCATTCAAAATACTATATATAATACTTACTTAGATTTTTATTATATATAAACCTCCTGAATATAAATTACACAAAGGTAGGGACTTTTGTGTGTTTTATTCATTGAATTCCCAGAACCAATAATAATACTTGACATAAATTGGGTGCTCATTCGATTTTGAAGGTTGAATTAATATGATATGTTTAGGAATAAATGGATTTTTTAAGTGCTGCTTTAATAATTGTCTTATTTTTAAGTGTGAATATTAACATACAGTTTTTATGAATGATGTAATTTTCATAGAAGTGATTGTTGTTATTCTAGCTCTGCCTTCTGAGCAAAAACCCTTGCACATATACAGAAAAAGGCATGGTTGAAGAAGGTACTTAAACCACTTAGTTCATTGTTCTTCCATATTTCTAACCATAACATGATTGTATTTCATGCCCAACATATGGCTATTTCTAAAAAACCAGAGAAAAGCTTATGTATCCTGAATCCCTAACCAGGCTGAGAGCCTGGCACGTGGTAGTCATATAACAAACCAATGGTTAAAATGAAATCTAGTAAGAGTTTCCAAGTAGAACTATGTGATTATAGGTAATATACAGATACCTTCGTCTGTGCTGGATGATGTTCCAGAAAGGGTTTTGTTAATTTTAAATATATGCAAGATAAAATAAAAATCAACTACTTATATAAATTATTAATTCACTTAATAATCTTGTTTATTTAGAATCATTTCCTAACCACATTTCCTATATATAAGATTCACTTGTATCTATCCAAACATTTAAATATAAGAACGTCTTTCTTGGGACTGAATATTAAAATTCAGACCGTTATATGTGCCTGCAATTTTCTTTTGTACCAGTGCTTATATACGAAGCCAAAGTTTATATAAGTAGTTTATGAGTGAATTGGGGAGCAAAATTGGAAATAAAAAAGAATCACAATTGTTTTGTCCTCTACGTCTTTGAACCACTGGTTTTTGAAACATCACCTTAAGGTTCTGCTCATTAAATACGGGAATGTTAATCTAAGGGCAGTTGTAACAAGAGATACTTTATGACATCACTAGGTGCATAATAAAGAAATATTTTAAAATCCTGTTCCTTCTGTTTATAAAATATTTGCTAATTCTAATCATTTCCATTTTTTTCCTTTAATTTTCAGTTCCCAGTGTTCCCGCAAATATTGCCTTTTCAAATGTTCAGTCAACTAGTGCAACATTGACATGGATGAGACCTGATACTATCTTTGGCTATTTCCAAAATTATAAGATTACCATTCAACTTCGGGCTCAAAAATGCACAGAATGGGAATCTGAAGAATGTGTTGAACATCAAAAAATTCAATACCTCTATGAAGCTGACCTAACTGAAGAGACGGTATATGGATTGAAGAAATTTAGATGGTACAGATTCCAAGTCGCTGCCAGCACCAATGCCGGCTATGGCAACGCTTCAAGTTGGATATCTGCACAAACCCTGCCTGGCCGTAAGTAATGTCCTGTATGTGTGTATATACTTTTTCATTCCACACAAAGCTCTTTAAATGCTTTTCCATAGAGATCACTCAAAGTGTAGGTAAAGGTTGCTCTTACAACTTAAGTTTTATATTTTAAAACTAATTGGTTGCCCTACTTGCTTAGACAAATCATTAACATTAAATAAACAAATTTCTATTATTACTTCCTGAACACTGTCTACACAGAATTGTGATGGCTTCCATGCAACACAATGTGTGTGTGTGTGTGTATATGTATGATATATATACACACTGATCTCTGTTCTATTCTGTATCTGTATGTTAATAATTTCTGCTTAATTCAATTGTATGTAAAACAACGGAACATAATTACTGAATTATTGCACAAACTAACTCATGTAGTAACATATTTACTTTTAATTTAATTGAATACCAATGGGAAATTCATTTTCCATCATTATTATGGCTTTTCTCAAACTTCCAGAGTTGTGCTGAGGTCCTAGGGTCCTATATAGCAAGCATTACAGGCCTGTCTTGTGGTCCATCACGAGGCTTTACTGACTGCCATGGAGAACTCTTAGTCCATGCCTACATTTTTCCTTCCTATCTGGAGTCTCTGTTGCATTTAAGCCAGGTTTTACAAACTTTTCATTGACTTCAGGCTTACACACACACACACACACACACACACACACACACACACACACACACACACACACACTCGTGATAGCTCAGATGGATTTGTCTTCTAGCAGCTCTTCAGCTTGTTCTTTTCACCTATACAAAATTCTGAAGCGAAGAAATGCCAGAGGTCTGACTCCTAGTTTGAGATGAGGAGGAAGGGAAAAATATAAAGAAGAAACACAAAATCTCTCAAAAATTTTCTGCCGTCTACACATTTTTCGGGATGTTTGCATTAAAAAGAAAAAAGCTTTTTAAATGCTTTTCCAAAGAGATCACTAAGTGTAGGTAAAGATTGTTCTTGCAACCTTAGTTTTATATTTTAAAACTCACTTGTTACCCTACTTGCTTAGACAACATTAACCATAATTAAGTAAAGATTTCTATTAGAATTGTGATGGCTTTCAAGCAATGCACTGTCTCTGAAATGCTATTCCTGCCCCAAGCTCTCCAGATCAAATTTCAGGTCAGCTGGGTCCCCCATCCAGCACCATCCCACATAAATCCTCCAAATAGGCACCTTCTGGTTCCACCCTCCTATCTTGACCAAGGCTATGACTAGGTGATCCCTTTCAAAGCCAAATCACATTTTCTTAAAAGTTTTGCTACCTATTAGTAGAATAACATATGCACGTGCACACACGTGCACATACGTACACACACACACACATTTTCAGTAATAGATGGATGTAGTTTTAGTCCTTTATAGACAGTGAAATATGCATTGATCTAGAAGCTTCATTTTCTAGATCACTAAGTGTGTCTCTTGTTCCTATTTCCCAGAGTACCTGGCATAATGTTTGTGTAGTCAATGTCCAATAAATGTTTGTTAATGTAATTCGACATGAGATAGAATCTGGAAAACTCAGCCATCAACACAGTTGTACAACCTCTCCTCTTTGTAGCACTGACTCTTGGTTTCTGTAAGATCTGCACTTCTGGTTTATCTCCTACTCCCTGGTAGCTAGCTCTTTTCTCAGCCTCCTTTGCTGATCCTTTTTTTTTTTTTTAACTCTAAGTATTGGAGTGCGAAGAGATCATACTTGGTTGGCCCTTTTCTTTATCAATACAAACCTCTAGGCGATGTTAAGTGTTCTTGTTCTGCCCTGTGGCTTTAAAGTCTACTTATATAGTGATTATTCTCAAATACGCATTTATTTCCAGCTCTGACTGCTCGGTAGAACTCAGATCAGTATATTTATGTGATCCATTGATATCATTGGGCATGTGTTTTGAATATACCTCCTCAAATTAGCATGGTGTAAACACCAAACCTTCTCATCTTCCAATTCTCCCTATCTTAGTAAGGTGCACCACTCATCTGGTTGCAGAAAATGAAAATATGGCAGTGTTCTGTTCCTCCACTCTGCCAATGGTGTATTTCTACCGTGCCATCTCTATATGGCCCTCCATTTGCATTGCTACCATATTAGTCCTATCCTTCATACTGCTACCATATTAGTCCTATCCTTCATACTGCTACCATGTTAACTTGACTCACTTCCTAAGCTTTCAGGCTGATCTTTTTAAACCTAAATCAGATGATGTCATGTCCTTTTTAAAAAAAAAAAAAAAAAAAAAACACAAAAAACTATCCAATGAACCCATTGCTGTTAGAATAAAATTAGAATTTCTTAACATGATTACTAAGCCCTGCATGACCTCACTTTTACCTAATATTCTAACCTCATTTATAACCATTTTCCTACTTACCATTACCCACTAGACATTTTTTCTGTTGCCTAAACACACGAAACCCTAGAACTTAGACTTTTGCACTCTCTGTTCCCTTTGACTAGAATATTCTTCCACCTCCATCTTCCCATGAGCAGCTTTTTTATAACACATACCTCTACTTAAATATTCCTAATCAGAATGAATTTTCCTGACTACCCAATCTAAAATAGTTATGCAGTATTTTTCTAGAACATCATCTTGTTTAAGTGAATATCTGTAATTACCTGATATATTTTTTTATTTGTTTAAGAATCTGTCTTGATCATTGCTATTTCCTTCTTACCTAGAATGGTGCCTAGTAACAGTAGGTATTCTATAAATATTTTTTGAATGAGTGAAATTTGACTGAACAAGATAATGTGGATAAGGGAAAATGAATTGTTTTCCACTGCAGGTGAGAGGATGATGGTGCCATAACAAAGGAAAGAAAAATATGGAAAAACCAAATTTGGGTTGGATTTATTCAATAAGTACATTATTTTGAAATTGTAGTTGAGAAGAAATAACTATTCTAATATAAATAACTAGAAAACAAAAAGAAAATAGATGCTAGAGATTAGAATATAGGTTAAGTCAGGGATTTTATTCTTTCAAGCCAATAGGAATAAATAAAATCACAAGTACAACTTTGATAGAAACGGGACATTGACTGAATGAATAAATTTTAAAATCCCAGGAACAACTGGAAATTACTTGAAGGGATCAGACAGGTACCATAATGAAATAAGCAGGCTGATGTCAGGCAATTGGGAGTGGTGGAAACCATGGCAAATTAACAGAGAATGCACTGTCTAGAGGGGTACCCACTACTCACCCCTGGCTGATTATTGTCTGCTAAACAGGCTGTACTACTAGGACTTCTGATGTTTCAAAGAAACAGGGAAGTTATATTTTTTAATATAAAAATCTTCAATTTCTTGCTTGTGACAATTTTTTATTATTTAATTTAAAAGCATTTCATTGCGCAAACCAAAAACATCAGTAGCCCAGATCTGGCCTGTGGGCAGCTAATTTTCTAACCTTTGGTTAAATAGATCTTGTGTCTATTTGTCTGCTGCCACTAAGGGTGTCTGTTCTATTCCTTATGAGCATCTGACTTGTGTACTACCTGCCTCTACCTACTACACTGAACCAGGAAGTTGACTTTCTAAATGTACCATCTCTTCAAGTACTCTAGGTGCTATGATAGATGTTCAATTAGGATAAAACAATATATCACAGGATCAATTCAGAAGCTAGTAAATGAAACTGGGAAGATATATTTTTAAAGAATCCCATGTTCTAAATCAGAAAATTTGGGAATCTTTCTACTCGAATGTCATTGCTTCCATCCTAGTCCCTCTACTTCCTATCCCTTTAAGGTCTACGATCCACTCACTAGAATTTGGTTATTTTCAATTCCCTACTACTCCATTATTTGGCTTAAGAAATAATGGGGAAATATATAAAATATTTCAAAATCAGTGTAAGCTTTTTTCTTTTCTTTTTCTTTTTTAAATAGCATTATTTTCCTAGTTTTACCAGGACATCTCTCTTTGCCACTGGTGGTTGGTTGGTTGGTTCGTTGGTTTGTTAGTTTTTCATGCAATGGGGAAAGTAATCTTGGCTTTTCCTCACCCCAGCTTCCCGGTATTTACTTGATGACTAATCCACAGAAGACCTTTTTCATGGAGTACCAGTTTTTCTTTCATCTGATATTTTTCTTCTCACTGGGTCTAGTATCCCATTGCCCCAATTTGAATTCACCATCACAGAATATTTGAGGATGAAGAAATTTATCTTCACTTAAGTATATTTTCTATACTACTCCCATTCCCTTTTCTTTTTCTTTATTGTTGAGAACTGATTTTCTACTCTGTTGTTTATCAAAAAATACAAAGACTTTCTTATTTCCAGAGGATACAGGGAAAATTGTCTTTCTTCCACTGATTAAGAGAGAAAAGTGAAAATATTTATGTATTTCAGAATTTGTAATAATAGACATATGATTTTTTTGGCGTTTTCAAGCATACTAGCTTTTCAGCTTAGTATTCATATATGGGTGAGAATAATAAATTAATTGTGTAGGTTATAAGAATGAGTTGGTTGCTCTTTTAGTATCAGGAATTGAGGTGACATTTTCTAATGATAAACATATTTATATTTCCTAATTGTACAGTAAAAGTGTTTTATTTATTATATTAAGCCAAGGAAAGATCATCTGAGATTACATTTGATATAAACAACAAAAAGACACTACATATATTATTGCAAGATAATACATATGGTGAACTAACTACGGTATGAAAATACAGTAAATTAGAACAGTCAAGCAACTAAAATTTTGAAGAGCAGTAATGCTTTTAAAATTAAAAGTAAGTAATGCTTAGCTGTTGATTCTGCATATCAAAGATAGAAAGTATAGACATTTTACAAACATAAAAAAAATAATCTTGATGAAGAAAATTAGTAAGTTTTGTATTACCTATCATTGAATCAAGAAGTGTTATGTTTCATAAAATGATGTAAGAAGATAAAATGGTAAAAGTGAACAATTTTTCTGAATTATAGAAAATACAAAACAATATAAATTAGTATAAAATTCCTATTGCATTTTATTCTAATGACATCAGCTTGAGTCTAAGCGCTTACTAAAATAGAACTTCATCAAAATCTGGAGCTTTTGATAAGGAGATAGCAATTGGTGGTTAGTTTGAAATCAAATTATTTAAACTTTGAATGACTCAAATAAAAGACCACCCAATTTGAATATTAAATATTATAAAATATTCTAAAATGGCTTGTAGAATGAGAAAATATGTTGTATTTACTCTCTCTGAGCTAGTAAAGAAGAATATCCAAATTGAAAATCCAGGGAGCAAAGTTAGAAATGCTAGCTGAGAATTAAATTGGGTTACTTTCTGAGTCTGAGTCTACCACTGTACACTAGAGTAAATAGAGAAAACAACGTTCAGCTGACTCAAGCTAACATTTCTTTCTCCCACATACTCTGATCTAGGTACTTGAAGCCAAACTGCTTTTCTCCTTAAGTCATCTATATAATAGCCATAACTCTTTACATCATACTGAGTGTGTGTAGATACAAACAAGCACAAAAATTACAAATGGCAGAACTATTTGACTTGAAACACTGAAATCTTGCAGATTATTTTACTAATCTCTTATTTTTCTGATTATCCTTAGACTCAAAAGCAATTTGAGTTGTGTGTGTGTGATAGGAATATAGACTGGAAAGCTGTTAAGTATCTCTGTGGTGCACAATAGGTACTTATAATGCTGAGGAAATGTACAGCTTTAAAAGAGTATGGGTGTGAAATTAGTATGGAATGAAATGGGACTTTCATAATGTGCATCTCCTATGGACCACCAGGACTGGAAGAGAGCAAGAAAGGAAAATTCCTGGGGTAACACTTAGGTTGTGAAAACCACAGGATACCATACTCATGAGGAATTTTAACTACCCAAACATCTGTTGGGTTAAAAAAAAAAATTAACAAAACATGCCTCATCAAAGAAGATTCCAAGGAATGCAACTTTATGATCTAAAAAGAAGAAAAACCAAACAGAGTGCAAAGTCTGCCTTACCGATTTTTAAAATAAGGAATTGTAAATGAGTTTGAATTTCCTTAATTTATTCTTAATGGTGTAATGCATTGATAAAGTGGTGAATGCTATCATAACAGAAGTAGATATTATCCTTTCCATAAAGAAGCAATTACATGATGGTAAGAAGAGATGCTGGCCATAAATAAATAGGAAAACACAGTCCGAGACGTGAAGAAACCCATTTGGTGGCAGTGCATTTTTAGAATAGGCTCTATCCTATGGCCACTAGAGGAAATGAATATAATTTGTTCTAGACATCATGGTTGTACTTCTGTGAAATTAGTTAGGTGCTGTTGAAAATCTTCTAAGTTAGTTGCCTAAGACTCCCAAATATGTGATTGAAGACATCTCTCTCTTCTAGACCTGTAGGTTGAAGTATTGGTCTGACCACTTCGGTTTCCACAGACATCTCAGACCCTATGTTACCATTGCCTTTGCCCCACCACAAACTTTTCCTACCTGTGTGTTCCCTGTGTCAGTGTATTGTACTGTTATTTACCTAATTGTTCAAGCCAACAATGTTGGAATCAGTTTTAATTCTTCCTAGTTATCCTCAGGTCCATACCTGAGTCCTATTGAATTCTCCTTCTAAACATTTCTGAAATTTATTTTTCTCGTTAAAGTTCTCTAAATCCAGACCCGTAAGGTTCATATCCTAGAGTATAATAATAGGTATCTAAATTATCTTTCTGCTTCCGTTTTCTCTACCCTCCACCTGAATTCAGCTTCTAAACAAACCTATCTGACCATGCTATTCCTCTGCTTAAAATATTTGATAGTTTTCTATTTTCCTGTTATGTAAAATTCATTCTTTTTAATATGTTATGTAAAGTTTGTTATGGTTTTGCTTATATTCTCCATACATGCCTTTTCTTTCTCCTTTGTGCTCCAGACTCTTTTTTTTTTCCCTGTCCTCTTTTGGAGAGAAGCTGCCTATTTTTAATGTTCACACCGATTACCTCTTTTGCAAAGTCTTCTATAAATTCATCTTTCCACTCCCACCTCCCAAAACTTGTTTCTAAACTACTGATCATTTAGGATCATAATTGTTTATCTCTCTCTCCTTTGTGGAACTCTGAGCTCCTTAAAAGTGGAGATGACCAGGTGATCATGTCTTATATGTTGTTTTACACTCCATGTCTACTCAATATTAAAGACTGAATGAATACAGCATTTGGACTCGAGGAAGGCATTTAACTGTAATGTGAAACTTTTTCAATGTCAAAATTATCCATATTTCAAAATAGTTCATACTAATTTTCTTCAAAGTTTTATTTTAATATTGTCTATAACTTGTCTTTCAAATACTTACATGATTGTTGCCAAAATTAAAATTTTCCTGGTTAGTTACTTTCCATGTTTGACATGTTCAGCTTCTTTTATTTCACAAGATGAGTCAATTTTGTATTGTTAACATTTTTTCTCTTTTCATTAATTAACATAAGTAGTATGAATTACTGCACATAAGAAATAACTATGTATGTATTAGGTTGGTGCAAAAATAATTGTGGTTTAAAAGGTTAAAAATAATTGCAAAAACTGCAATTACTTTTGCATCAACCTAATAGTAAGTAGAGAAGGATTTCAAGCAGTGAAGGAAAAAAAATGCCTATTTCAAATAGGTTCAAGTATTAACAGTATCAAATGATTAAGTAAGATAAAAAACTCAATGAATTTATATAGCAAAGTGGGATCATAAGAGGTTGATAGTCCATGAAGAAAACAAAGGAGAAAATTTGGGCTGCTAAGTAAGATTACAAAGAGAAGATATTTGGGTAAAATCATAATTTATAGAACATTATAGTAAGCATATAAAATTAAAGCATTTAATAAAGCATTCAACTATATATTTAATTCAAAAGAGCTTTTGTCGGTTATTAAGCAAGTTTTCCAGAATTTAAATGAAAAAAATATTTTGAAATATTATTACATATTTCAGTAAAGTCACTAAAAATCAAGGGATACTATGAGGATTATCACTGTACTATTTTTTAAATCAATATTATAGAAAGTCTGGTTATCCTAGGAAAAAATGAAGAAAAATATCTTTCCCCCAGTGATAGCTACCTGCAGTTTATCTTTTAAAAAATTCAATTGAATTCTCTCACTTTCTCATCTCGAACTTCAAATCTCATGTTGAATTGAATTTATTTGGAGTTTTCTGAGAATCTTCTTTCTCTTGGTTTAGAAAGAAGTATTAAGTAGGCTTTGTTCTTTGTGATTTTTGATCATTGACCTCAGTTCAGGTCTGCCTTAGCATTAGGCCCTGGGTCAACCAAAATTCAGCTCTGTTTTCTTCCGCATTTAGTAATGAAGTAGGGAGAATTCTGATTTGACTGGAAACTCCCAATCTGAAAAGACTAACATTGCTACGCCTGGTTGTTTAGGTCACTTTCTGGTTGGGCCCAGTAACCAGAAAGCCCTTGAGAGCCCTTGGTTGAATAGTTAAGAGTAATAACAATCACTAATCTCATCAAGTGTATACTATGTGCTGGTACTATTCTAAGAGCTTTTTAAATTTTTTTAAATTTAGTTATATATATATTTTTTCCTTTTTTTCTTTTTTCTTTTTTTTATTAGTTTCAGGTGTATAAAACAATACAATAGTTAGACATTTACACCCCTCACAAAGTGACAACTCCCCTCCCCCACTCTACTACCCCTCTGACATCTTTTTGCACATTGATTCATTCATGAATCTCATTAATTTCTAGTGTAGAACCTGTGCTCTTAGATCTTAACTAGGCTTGTGCTATGAAGGTACTAAGAGGTGGAGGGATGCTAAGTAGGATTACAAAGAGAAGATATTCGGGTGAATTCATAATTTAAAGGGCATAATAGTAGACATATAAAATCAAACTATTTAATAAAGCATTCAACTTTCTATATAATGTTAAAAAAAGCTTTTGTCAAGTTGCTAAGCAAGTTTTCCAAAATACAAATAAAATTATTTTTAAATCCCATTTGCATAAGCAAGTGGAATGTCTTTTTCAGCAATAGCACTAAAAACCAAACAATTAAAGGAAATTGGAAGGATTATTACTATGTGATATTATTTGACAACTGGGACTAAGAAAGACCTGGAAATATTATACAAGCTTCTAGTTAGTAACCCAGCCATCTCCATTCCCAAACAAATTGGATGGGACTTTGCCTATCACACATAACCTCAAACTACACTTTTGGTTCCTTTTCTCTTTAATGATACCCGTGATACTTATTTCACCCTGATTGTGCCTGCATACCAGGTAAGGGAGGACAAAGTAGCAACACTTATCCTGGCCCTAACATTCCATATGGTGATGGCCTTGTCTGAATTATTCCAGGTTTTTCCTACGCAGAGCTTCAAGGCAGAGCAAATAGTGCTTTCTTATGTTCTTAGGGAACACGATGACCTGATGACTTGTCATTACTCTAGGTACTTTGTGAATGGGAGGGAGTGAGGGTAGAGAGAAACCTCTTCACAGTTTATCTAGAATTAAAATAAATGAAAGATTGGCGGAGACCGGTCTCTGGAGTCTTTGTTGGCTGGACGTACTTTTCCATGTTTATCACTCGCTTCTAAGCCCTCTACCACTGCTAGCCCTCACAGAAACAGTAATTTAACCCCTTTTTCTTCTTTGTTACCAAGAGTGGTAATTATTGGTCACCTAATCTAAAGAAAAATGGCACTGCTTTTTCAAATGGTATGTTGATGTGTAGCAGTGGTTCTTAAACCTGTACCACAAGCATAGAATATTTTTCAGGGTGAGGGACATGCTTGTTAAAACACAAAGTGCTAAGCCCTACCCAAGGCTTCTGATCAGTCATCCTGAGGTATGGCCTCAGAATTTGCTTTTCTAATAATTTCCCAGGTAATACTGATGCTGTTGGTCTGGAGACTACATTTTCATAACCACTGTTGTAGAAAGTTGTTTTATAAAGATGATGCTTTCTTAAAAGAAAGACGCATTTTCTGGTCCTAAAAACAATAGTACTAATATTAGAAGATTTTAAATCATAACTGGCATGGCTAATATTTTAAGTGAGAGAATTTTTTTTGTATTATTTTTTTCAACTTAAGCCAGTCTGAAATGAGTCAGAAAAAGACTAATTAAATAAACAGCAAAGAAAACAGAAGGTAAAGGGATTAGAAAGTACAAATTAGTAATCACAATACAGCCACAGGCATATGAAAGATGGTTTGGGGAATATAATCAATAATGTTGTAAAGATTTTGTAGGGTGTCAGATGGGCACTTGTCTTATTAGGGAGACCACTTTATGGACAGTGCAGACACCTGACCACTGTGCTGTACACCTGAAGCTGAAGCTGAATAACAGTGCATGTCAACTGTAATTAACAATATTTATAGTCACAGGATGTGGAGTATAGCATAGGGAATGGAGTCAATGGAATTGTAACAACCGTATACGATGTCAGAGGGGTAGTAGGCTAGGGGGAAGGGTTATCACTCTCTGTAAATATCTAACTACTACATTGTTTTGTACCCCTGAAACAGACATACAATGAAGTCTAGTATTGTGGACATCCGTAAGTCATTGTCTTCATTCTCAGTACTCATCAAGTAACCTAATCAGACAAATGCTTAGGCTTGTAGGATTTGCCTTTGTGATACCATCTTGCTGTTGGGAAATCTAACTATAAAAAATAAATAAATAAAGTCTTGTAGAACAGTAGGAAGTACTGCGTACGCCAACAGTAGTGTTCCATACTGGGCAGTGAAATCACCAGGCTCTAGGGAAAGCCCAACACCAAGGAAGGACAGCTGATTACTCAGTGTTGTAACCGGTGGGATAGGCCCTGAGATGCCCTTGGCCTGAGTAAATATGGTCAATGTAATTGCCAAACATCTCCCAGGCCCTTGATGTCCTGAATTGTTTAAGGCACAATAAATACACCCAAGCTACTCAGCCACTCCTTAGTCCAGAGAGACATCTAAACCTCAAAGCAAGTTCTTCCAGGTGTGTGAACCAAAGCCAACACACAATCTTGGACATCACTAATATTTGTGCAGCTGAGGCAAAACAGAGCCCTTTATTTAATGATGACTGTAGCTAGGAATTTGGTGGTCCAGTGTACCAAATTCTGAAACCAAAATACCCTGAAGGGCCACCCCTTTAAATAAACTTGAAACTGAATGTAAATTCAAATAGATATACAGACAATTTATATCATTTGTGTACAGAGTTCAACATTTTCTGTCTTGTGAGCTGCTGTCAAATCCTTAATTTATTTTTGTTTATTCTTTTAGGAAAACCACTAGAGCATGGTGCACTAAAACCCATAGAGTACTTTCTATAACGTTTTTCATCATTAAATTAAATTTACAGGGATCTACTGAAGGCAAAGTCACTAATACATCTTTGAATGTGCTTATTCTGAAAGTATAGTATTAGACACACCAAAATTTGGTAGTTCTTCATCGAAGTGGCACAGACTTGGGGGCATTCAAACTTTTATAGGGACTAGGCAAAATGATGGTATCTCCAGACTCACCTTTCAGCGAACACACTTAGCGTGGGGACACAGATGGATGGGAAAGATGACCCTGACCCACGTAAGACCCACATTCCTGTGCAAGGATAGAAGCATGATAATCAGGAAATGATGGTTGTTAGTTACAGAAAATGCATTATTGTGAAAACCAGGAGGAAAGTGCTTATGAGAGGAAGTGATTGGATTATGGGGAATGAGAGAATAAGGATAGATCATTCCGACTGAGTAAATTGCTGTGATTTATAAGAGAAAGGGTATAGTGATATCTTGGCTCATTACTGACGAGATTCATTTCACAAACAATCCTAAATCAGAATGTGACAGTTTATGGGGAGACAAACAAAGTCTCCCAAGAATGTTGATAAGTTACCAAGCTTTGAAACTGGCATATTTTCAGCTCCCATACCTTTATTGCCTACGTTTCCTTTATTTGGTAGTCAACATTCATGATTGTAATTTTGTATTCCCCTTATGTGAATCTAATAATAATTTGCTACACACTGTGATAAAAGAGAGAATACTGGATGTATTTTAGAATTTTGATAAATTCCAAGAGAAAATCACCTAAAAGAAAGTTGAAATTTTTATATACTTATAAGTACGCTCTAATATTTAGACATTACTAAAATAATTAGCTACTATTTTATAATAGACTTGAGCACATGGTGTTCTAAATATTTCCCTCAAATATTCTATGAATTAATCAAATGATCATTTTCATTGTTTTGTACAGATGAAATATATATTGCTATATATTATATGCATATAATCACATATCAGTTCAGTTATGTATGTGTTTGCTTTTATTTTTTAGTTCAGATTTAAGAGTTCTTATTTCATCGTATTCTTATCCTTCAAGAATACAAATTGTACAATTCATTTCAAGAAAGATTTTTCACAAAGGATTCAACAAAGGGAACACTTTTGTAACAAAACTAGCAATTTCATCAAGTTTACTGAAAAAGGGAATGTTGTTTAGAGTGATTGTTTCTTAAGAAAAGAAAGAAAGAAAGACAACTGGGAAAAGTTCAAGAACTGGCATTAAAGCACAGCTCAGCAAGGGGCTAAATATCTTGCCTTTTTATAATGATTGATTAGTATATAGACCTTAAAATATTTAATAGTACAAGTAGTTAGTATGTGCCATGAATTATTTTTGAATGTCATTTTTCTCTCAGCTCTGCTTGGGGTAGCAGACACTCACTGATGAGGGCTTTGATTGCTAGTATTAAAGGAATGATGGCAAGGTTGACATTTTGCTATGAAAGATGAGAAGTTGAAGCAAGGCATCATACTGCTTTCTGAGCTTGTCTACAGACATATTTGTGAGCGTATCCAAGGTTTTTCCTTGGGAAATGGTTTGGATCTGTCTTCGATTGAGACCCCAAAGGTCCAGACTGTAGAGCAGAGAAGGCATGGACATATTTCCCTGGAAATATTTCCAACCACAAGCTACCATCAACATAGTCATGGAAAAATCTTGTCAACTTTCCTAGTCACAGAATATTATCAGTAAGCCGTTTGTGATGTCTGGGTAACAATAAGTTACCACCTTGTCAACCCGCTCGAATGAGTTAGGATTAAAAGTGTCGTTGAGTTGGCAGCCATTGAGTTGGTATACTTTATAGAGGTGTATAGATTCTGGAGATAGTCTGGCCTCTTTTGATATAATTCATTTGACCCGCCTCTCTGGTAAGAGTTAGATATCAAGTACCAAAATCTATAGAGGTCCCTTCTAGTTCATGATAATAAATTATGGCATTAGTCTTGTTTGTCCACAATAACAGTTCTTACAAAGACGTGAGTAGTGCTTTTAAAGGCCCTACACAACTTGGCTCCTATTTCCTCTCTGATTCTCATTCTGAATTATTTTACTCCAACTTCACTGGAGTCCTTCTTATTCCTGGAACACACCAGGCAAACTCCTGTCTCAGGACTTTTGCACTATCCATTTTCCTCCCTGTGACACTCTTCCTTCAAACACCTCCATGCTCCTTTTCTTCCTTCAAATCTTTGTTTAAGTGTCATCTGCTTAGAGAGGCATACCCTAACCACTATATTTAACATAGTAACTTCCATCAGCATCCCCACTCCCATTATCCTGCTTCATTGTTTGCTGTGGGATGTATCACTTCCTAACATGGTACGTTTTACTTGTATATTATATATTTACCTAAATTTTTAAAATAGATATTATTTGTCTCCTTCCACTAAAATAGAGGTTCCATGATCCCTGTTTCTTTGCTTCTATTCTCTATCCCCAGCACCTCAAAAGTGCTTGGCATGTAATAGGTGTTCCATAAACAGTTGTTGAGTAAAGAAGAACCTTTACATATTAGAAACTCTGTGAGGATAGGTCCGCACCTACCCTGATCACTTCGAAGTGCTTTGTATTCTTAGTGCCAGGAACATAGAAGGTACTCAATAAATATTTGCTGGTTGGATGAATACATAAAAGCCAACAATATTTGGGTACAAATCAGGAGAAGGGAAATCACAAATATTTTCCTGTCTTTTACTTGGCCTGTCATAAAATTGTTTCTCTGACAGTGATTCTTACAGAGTTAAAAGGTAGGTTTTGCAAAAACATTAATTATCAAGGGGCCTAATAAATTCATGCTTCGCTTCTAACCCATTCTATTTTATAGTCAAAGACAGAAGATAGATCACTGAAACCCACCAAGCATTTTATATTTTTCAAAGCAATTTTCTACAGGAGCAGAATATGTAATAATTATCAGGCATGGTATACTTGATCCTGAAGCCCATCTACTCATTTTAACATTTTGAATAAAAATATTCAGAGCTGCTGTTTGTTAAGGAGAAGGTGGGCATAATATTTCTAAGGAATATCCAGTTTGAAATGGAAAAAGGGTTGCCAATCTTGAAAATGGAGTGCGTTACTCTGTGATGCCGTCCAAAAGCAATTAATTATGCTCGTGGTGGGAGTCCTCTCATAACTCTCATTTACTATCTTTAATAAACTAAACAAGTTATGCTACAATTTGAGGCAGCTTTCATAAAGCTAGAAGTCGTAAGACTGAAGAGCTCAGGATATGCAGATTCCGTGATCTCTTTTACTATAGTCATCAGACCCAGTTCTGTCATCATTATTAGCACTTCTGTGCTCATCAAAACCCTGAATCCTGGACCATCCTCTCCTCACACCCTACCCTGGATGCTTCCCTGGGCCATTTGGACTGAATCTCTGAGTCAATGTTCAGAGTATTGTGCAAGCATCAGAAGAGGTACAAGTAGGAAGGGTGTGTTTGTCACCCCAAAGGAATTATCCCACGGAAACTTTCTTATACCTGTTTACTAGATTCCTCCATAATAACATTTGAGTACTGTTATTAAAATATTTCAATGCTATTTCTAAAAAATAATTTTATGGGTTGAGTTTGCCACTAAATTCTGCAGATATCATTTCTCTTGAAAATGTATTCCAAGTATTAAAGAATTATCCATAGTTCAAAGATTGCCACTACTATTAGCATCTTAAATACCTATCTGGTATTGAAATAAACCTTTTAGCTCTCTTCAGGACACGTGAATCACTTGAAATAGATATACTTGCCATATTTATACTATCCCGATTTGTAAGGAATTATCTGAAAAAATTTTTTGAAGAGCTCCTGGCTCTACTTCATTTAATTTTTGTTTATTTTCTCTTTTTTAAAAATTTATTGGGGTGACATTGGTTAGTAAAATTATATAGGTTTCAAGTGTACAATTCTGTAATGCATCATCTATATATCACATTGTGTGTTTACCACCCAGAGTCAGTTCTCCTTCCATCACCATACATTTGACCCGTTTGCCCTCTACCACCCCCTCCAACCCTTTTCCATCCTGGTTCTGTCTTCCTAATTGTAGTCTCATCTTTCTAATTTCCAGGCAGGCATCTCAGTCCTCGTGAATTTCTCCGATTCAATGAGTACAAATACAACTTTATCATCTCCTTCCATAGGCTCATCCCTACCAAAACCAGTATCTGTTCCTTAATGTGCTATTTTTGTGAACTCTATCAGCATTCTCCCAGTATGAGTACATGAATTACCTTTTACTACTTCCTCTATCTCAGTTTGTGTGCACATCTTATCAGCTTATAAGTTTTTTATTAAAATTTTAAATGACTGTAGGATTCATATCCTCTTATCAATATCCACTTGTCACTCTTCTAATTTAGGGTCTCACCATGTCTCACCTCGATTTTTGCAAATAGCCTACATAGACTCAATGCTTCAGAGCACTTACCTTTTTTGGAGCAAGCTGCGTTTTCTCAACGAAACTTCAGTGGCATCCCATTGTTTAAAGAATGAGCTTCAAACTCTTTAACATTAATAATCAAGTGCTCTATAACTTAGCTCTCAAATTACCATCTGAAGCTTGCTTCCTACCGTATCCCTCCGTGAACACTGGTCCCTAACTGATAACTCTATTCCTTGAAATTAGGGATTCTGAATCTTTTCTGTACCGTGGATTCCTTTGGCAGTCTGGTGAAGTACCCTTTCCTAGAGTAATATTTTTGAATGTATAAAATAATAAACATAAGCTTACAAAGAGAGCAATTCTATAGTAATAAAATTCTGACTGTGGACTCTGTTGTTTATGTCTTTGTGGCTTTGCTTGTGATCCTCTGCTCATAGAAGTGCCCCTAAACCTGCTCTTCTCTTTCTTGAAATCCTTCTCACCTTTAAAACCTATTGAATTCCCATCTTCTCTGCGCAACTTTACCTTGACTCCGGGCACCATCTGTAGTCACCACCTCACCCTTTGCCCTCTCATAGATGATTTGTATTTCTAGTTAGTCCTATCTTTACTTTGCCCTTTATTATAACATTTTGTATTAATTGGCAATGGTGGGCCAAACACAAAATTGGCCATTTTCACACACTGTGAAATATGTATATGAGGAGGAAACTGATGTCCAGAAATTTTGTTGTTTGATCAAGATCACACGATTTGCTCCTTTTATAAATTATTTGAGAAAAGGGATATTTTATCTTCCTCTGTATGCTTTCTCAGGATCTATGGAATAATATTTGTCCAGTAATGTTTGTTTATGTGGATTTAAAAGTTAGAAATATTGGGAAATACTTATTTCCTACTATTTAATGTTTCTAGAATTGACTAGGGACCAAAAGAGGACAGAGATGTGTACAAAAAGGTTCCTAGGTCAATGTCTATGCCAATTACATAAACCCTTCTAATACCTAGTGGTTTCACAAATTGAAAACTTACATGAGGGTTTTCATTACTCAGTTCCTTAAAATATTATCTCTTGTTTTATACTGTTAATGAAAAAACAATAATACAAGTAGAACAAATTAAAGAATTTGTTTGTAATCATAGTGAATCCAGGAAATGTCTACATTTGTAATAATAAGATCAGTCGTATAACTTATTTCCTATACTATCCCTTTTATTGTCTTATTGAAAATAATAAAACCAACTTAATTTACATTCATATAATGATACATTTTACATGTATTCCCTTGTGCCATGTTTACGTTTCTGTAGTCAAATATGTTTTGCAAGTTTTCTTAAAAGAACGTCGTCAGACTATTTTAGAATTTAAAAAAAGATTTATTTTAGCAAGAGTAATATTTCATTTTCAAGATTATTTTGCTTTTAAAAATCATATATAGATGACCATTATTATTTTCAAGTGAAGTTCTCATTTATTGTAATTATTTTGAAAGGAATGACATCTTTTGATTTGCCAACACGTTTAGCATGCTGTGAACTATAAATTAATGTATACTTAATTCATTATGGCTATCCATTTTTCATGATCTTTTCTATAGAACTGTAGCAAATACTAACTCAAATGTAGATGGGTAACTGATTTTCTGTTTTTACAGCTCCAGATGGTCCTCCTGAAAATGTGTATGTAGTAGCAACATCACCTTTTAGCATCAACATCAGCTGGGGTGAACCTGCTGTCATCACTGGACCAACATTCTATCTGATAGACGTCAAATCAGTAAGGCTTGTCTTACCTTCTGAAAAGAGCAGTACAGAGCATGGTTAAGAATACAGGTTTTGGAACCAGACTATTTGCAATTTAATCCTTAAGTTCTATTAGACCTTAGGCAACTTATTTAACCTGTCTGTGTTTCGGTGTCCACATCTATAAAATGAAGATTAATAATAGATAATAGTACCGAGGGTACAGAGATTTTTGTGAAGACTAAATCAGTTTATATGCATAAAGAATTTACAACACTGCCTGACACATAGTAAGTACTCAATAAATGCAAAGAATTATTACCATGATTATTATTATATTGATCCTCAGGATGTAAGTGATATACATAAACAAATGGTTAAATCGGTAATAATGCACTGGTTTAAAACAGTGAAAAAAGACTCAAAATACAAAATGAGAAAGGAGAGGGCATTAGGGGAAATATATCCCAAATAAATTACATCAGAACTTATCATAATATCTCTTCATTTGCACTATCTTATCCTATCTTATCTAACATTCTGATGTAAATATTACTATGTTTGAAGAAGATTTTGCATAAAGGGGAATTGAGGCACAGACATGATAAATAACTTCTTACAGAGCTGAGACCTGGCTAAGACCAGCAGACAGTGGTGATATAGGAAAAAGGAATAAATAAAATTTGCCAAATTGAAATATATGCTCAACAAAACCATATTGTACCAAAGATAGCAAGAATTTAAACAGATTCTAGCATGTCACACTTTCCCTGGGATTCTTGGAACTAAGTAGTCGTGTAGTTCTTTCCTCTCTTCATTCATTCAACACAAATGTTTAAGCACATCCAACATGCCAGCATTAGTCTAGGTGCTAGGTATGTAGAACTGAACAAGTCTGATGTGATCACTGTCTTTATACAGCTTATCTGCAGCTGTAGATAAGCTCGAAGGCCCAAGAAGAACACGTGTCATTGAATTTAGAACTCATGATACAGCCTGGACTTTACCAAATACTAGCCACAAGGACATAAAAGTCTTCCCCTATAAGACTCAATTAAGTAAAAATTGACCTCTTAAATAAAAATACATAGGCACAGATATCATCCTAGATGATTCTACTGGAAATTAGTGCATTTTGTAGTCATGTGTTCATTATTCCCTTTATTTTTTCAAAATAAAAAGTATTTAGTGGGCAGACTCTGTTTATTAAAACAGGGTGGAAAACAAAGTTCTCAAGTAGCTTACACTCTAGAGGGAGGCACTAGACTATAAACAGCTAATTATAGAGTGCGAGGTATACAGTTTTTTGGGGGGGAATATAAACTAACAAAGAATTAAAGTTACTGTTATGGGGAATATAGGATATAGAGGAGACTTCACAGAGCACGTTCAATTTGTTCTGGAAGTTGAGGAATGAATAAGGTTATACCAGTTGGGAAAGAGTGAAAGTGGGCAGGAAAAGGAGAGAAAATAGAACTAGTCTAATTACTGATATTGTATATAAAGCCACCATACTTCAAAAACAAACCAAAATGTTTTATAATAATAATAGATAATCAAATATAATATAAGCAAACAACCTTGGAATTGATGGAAGGGAAATGATGCATCAAAGAGGTCTGAGGTGTCAGTCCTACGTAAGTGGACAAATAGTGGTTAACAATAACAAAGACAGAGTAGGTTTAGTGATGAAAGATAATCAGTTTTGTACTTGTTGTATTTGAGGACTCAGCATTCTTTCTTGATTTTATTAATTTTTTTTAAGATATAACAGATCACATGCATGCCGTGTCGTATTTTTACTTCTCGATATTTGTTATTCATTGTTTTCATGGAAGACATTGGAAGAGTTTAATTTTACTTTATAAGATCATGTCCAGTGAACTTACGGTAGTGTAGAGAGTGCTGGATTCTTGAAACACCTAGGGCAAATCCTATCTTAGGTACTTAGTAGCTGTGGAATCTCGATCTCTATAATCAGAGATCAAGTAGTTATAGTACGTATCAGGCAAGTAAGATAAACGAGCAGTTCAAATGAAGCCAGCTGGGTTGGGCTGTGATGAATTGGAGACCATGCCCCATTATAGACAATAACTGTTACTCATCTCTAGGTAATTGTTACCCAGCATAAATATCAGACTAGTCTTAAGGAAAATTTTAAAAGCCAGATTTTATGTAATATTTAAATGTTAATTAAATACACATACACACTTACCACCAGTGGATACATACACCTGATCAATTGAATTCCTATACTGATATATTTTTCTGCCATTTTAGAAAAGCGGCATCTCTTTCCACTACTCTGTGTTAAGGTGGGAATGATCTCTTTGACATTTTGCAATGCTGATGTTATCAGCCTCTTGCTACGTTTCTCATAGCAACATTGTCTTTAAGTTAAAAGAGCTTTAGAAAAGAGCATTTGAAGAACATACTGAACAAAAAAACAAAACAAAACATCTTTCAAAGTTAGGAGGGAGGGTCGAGTTGAAAATGAACTTAGTATTTCGAATAGTGTTTATAACCTGTTTTAGAGTATTTTAAGTCAGGTATCTAAGGGTAGCATGCGTAATAGGATTTCAATTTTTCTGATGTTCATCTCAGGAAAAGCCCTTCCATTTAGGGCTAGAAACTTTAACTATGTTGACTCCCTGCAGCAAATAGGGCAGACTCTCCATCAAAGACAACCATACTTAAATAAATTATACAACTATATTTAGTATACCGAAGGATGCTTATTTGTGTACAATTAATAAATGACATCCACAATTGAGTCCTTGCATAGTGCTATATCAGAGGTTTTCAAATTGCAATCATAATCAGAATTTTAAAATGAATTGGAATCAAATTTAAAAGAGCAGAAAACATCACAGTGCATTTCAAAAAGAGTTGTATTTCTGTAAATCGTTTTTGAGTTATAAAGAAGTATGTATATATGAGTGTATGCACATATATATCCTGAGTTATATAATTATTTCCAAAATGTGTTTCCTTTTTGTGGTTCATGATAAACCATACCACACCCAAAATCTCTGTGCCAGCTACTTCACATCTATTTTTTCTAAATATCAACAAAACACAGTAAAGAGATATTATCATCCCAATTTCACATACACAGAAAGTAAGACACAGAGAGTACAAGTGACTTGACAAATGCTGCAGGAGCTATTAAGTGACTAAGTTGGGATTTGAACCCTTGATGGATGGGTATCAAAACCTGTATTCTTTCTTCTATAAAACATTGGCGTAGAAAGTAGTATTTCATTGACTGCAGAAATGATTTTTACTGGATTTTGATGATTTTTGATGGATTGATTGCAGTTGGTTTATTGCTTTGTTTGTTTGTTTTTACTTTCAGTTATTGAAATAATTGCTAATTCGTGAACTGTTAAAGTAGCACTTTAGATTTCCGAGGGCAATCTGATTGTAAAAAAAAAAAAAAAAAATACAGTTGACCCTTGAACAACGTGGGGTTAGAGGTGCTGACCCCTATACAGTTGAAAATCTGCAAATAACCTTTGATGCCCCCAAAACTTAAGTTGTCCCTCAGTATCTGCAAGGGATTGATTCCAGGACCCTCACCGATAACAAAATCCACAGATGCTCAAGTCACCTATGTAAAATGGCATAGATCAATATATACAGTCGGCCTAATGCAGCCGTAGCCTCTCAACCACAGATTGAAAACAGTACAGGTATTTATGGAATAAAGGCTGCATACATGTGGACCCACACAGTTCAAACCCATTTTGTTCAAGGGTCAACTGTACTTTCAATCTTGCCTAGATAAATATGCACACGTATCTTTGTATTATAGTTTAGTGATATGTATATCAAGTGCTGCTTCCTTTAATTGCTAGCTATTTTTTTTCCTGTAGGTAGATAGTGATGAATTTAATATTTCCTTAATCAAGTCAAATGAAGAAAATAAAACCATAGAAATTAAAGATTTAAAAATCTTCACAAGGTATTCCGTAGTGATCACTGCATTTACTGGAAACATTAGTGCTGCATATGTAGAAGGAAAGTCAAGTGCTGAAGTGATTGTCACTACTCTAGAATCAGGTAAGGTGTATTTTTCATCAGTGCTAAAAATTGACTGAGAGTTAGGGATCTTTCTTACAGTTTCTCACACCCCACACTAAAAACGATATGTGTTACAAGAAATTTTTAAAGCGTATAATATAAAATTCAATGATTCACTATGATTGACAAAATTTAACTTTCTATTTCTGAGGCAAAGTGGAATTATGTAGAATAATCAAACCTTGTAAATGCAAAAACAAATTAGTTCATAATAAACCCAATTGTACTTATTTGCATTTATTTAAACACTAAATGTTTCAGAAATTGTTACCTTCCCTAAGAGATGAGTTTCACAGTTGTCTATAGCCAATAATGGCTATAAAAATTAACACTTCATTTTAATTATTTCTGTCTCATGATTTAAGTGCACATTAAAGTGATAATTTTAAATAATCTGGTATTAAATAATCTGGAATTCAAAATTAGAATCCAGGTCATGTTTACCGTATCTGTTTTCTTCACTTAGTTAAGTGACATGTTTAATTATATAATCTATTTGATAAATGTCAGAATCCATACAGATTTTCTCAAGTTCCTATGAACAGGGTCTGAATGAATAATAAGATTGTAACCAATAAGAATTAAATGTGGAAAGTCAACTTCCCAGAACTCGCTTGCCCCATCCTCCTTCAGACTCCTGATGTTCTTTGCCACCAGATATATCTTTGGAGCACATGAAGGGATGTGTTGCTATAGTTTATTTGTTGCTATATGTAAGGTAAGTATAGGAGGTAAAAATATTTTCTAGCGAATTCTTTCATTATGTTACATACTGTATTGTTTATAAAGTTATGGCTCTAAATTAAAAGTTACACCTTATTCTCAGCACCCTAAAATTCCGCTTGTTTCCATTTTGCTGCCACATACATCTCAGGTATCTACTTTCTTGTTATACTTTTTGGACTTCTCCCTCATCCTATCTGTGAGGAAATACCCTGCAGAACTTTACGTTCATACCATAAAGCATCCTTTGCAAATCTTAATGTGCTACCTCTCCCAAGGATATAGTAGTTTAATACATTTTTACTAAAACTTTGAAAGTAGAATTTTGGATGTAAAGCCAAAAATATTTAGAATGTATACAAAGTTCTTTCCAACATTCAGAGAGTTATTTTACTTATCCAGCGTTAAACTTGATCTTATTTTTGAGAAACATTTTATACAAAGAAAATATATATAGTATTTCTTACGTATCCTAAAAAGGTGTAATAGCTAATGCTGTGAAATGTATGTTGAACCAATGTAACGTTTATTTTAACTATCCATTTTTCTGTTTAAAATGTGATATTTGGCACCATAACATGTTATCTGATTCTGTTTTTCTTTCTTCACTTATTTATTTACCTATTTTTTGCTTGTTACAGGGAACTATTTTGAAAAATGTTTGCAAGAAAATAAAGCTTAAGTATCTGAACTATTAACAGCCAAATATTAACAGCCTTCTTCATGGAAATTCTTTACTTAGAATGGAAGAATATATTCATTTCAATTTGATCAAAATTATTATTCATTCAATCAGTTGTTTACATAAAGAACACTATATAGTACAGCAAGAACTAGTTCCTATATTCATAAATTAATTTTATCTTCATGTATATCATTTTCTTTCACAATGATTTATTGAGACTTAACTAGTTATATGTTAGGCTAACTTGCATTTATCAAAAATAAACTGGAATATCTACACTATGTAAAGAACTCTCAAAACTCAACACTTAAAAAATCCAATTAGAAAATTGACAAAAGACGTGAAGATTTGATTGGCAAATCATGATGAGATAGATTTTTCAACATCATTTGCTATTAGGGAAATGCAAATTAAAACCACAATGAGATATCACTGTGCATATGCTAGTACAGATAAAATAATTTTTAAAATAGTGGTAATACCAAATGCCGGCAAAAGATGCAGAAAGACTGGATTTCTCATTCTTTGCTAGTGGGGATGTAAAGGGTACAGCTATATTGAAAAATAATTTGGTAATCTTTTATAAAATGAAACACACACTTACCACATGAACCGGTAATTATACTCTTGTATATTTACCACAGAGAATTGAAAACTTATGTTCATGCAAGCATCTCTATTTAAATGTTAAAATAGATTTATTACTGATAACAAAAAGAAAAACTGGAAATGACGCAAAGGTTTTTCTATGATTAAACAAATTCTGGTTCATCCATAAAATTGAACACTACTCAGAAAAAAATTAGAAAAAAATAATGAACTATTAATATATGCAACAACTCTGATAAACTTCAAGGTCATTATATTATTGTCTTTCTCAACAAGACAAAACTGTGGAGAAGGAGAATGATTGGAGTGAAATGGAATGTTGTGGGGAGGGATGGAGTGCAAATACACAGGGATAGCAGGAGGTTCTTTTATGGTGATGGGACAGTTTTGTATCTTGTTTCTGGTGATGGATACAGGAATCTATACGTGAGATTAGATTGCATAGACCTACACACATATACAGGAAAGCATGAAAAAATGGTGAAATCTGAATAAGGTCTGTAGTCAGGTTAACAGTTTTGTACCAATATCAGTTTCCAGGTTTGAAAGTTAAACTACAGTTATATAAGATGTCACCACTGGGGAAAGCTAGGGGTAGGTTACGTGGGACTGTATGTACAATTTTTGCAACTTCCTATGTGTCTATATTATTTTTAATTAATTTAAAATAGTCATAGAAATGTACTCTGCATAAAAATTCATGCATATAAAAGGTAAATTAATATATGAATAAATAAATATGCAAACAAACTGATCACCATTATAGTTTCTGTGACCTATAGGTGTCAATGATTCAACAATGCACCAGACATTTTGCTTGTTTCCATAATTTATATGGTTTTAATAATTTGTGAAATACTCTTTATAAACAGAAATTTGAAGCGCATATGTTTTATATGGAGATCAAAAAGAACAATGTTTTAAAATTTAATCACTGGATATTTTATTTTAGTCCCTAAGGATCCACCTAACAACATGACATTTCAGAAGATACCAGATGAAGTTACAAAATTTCAGTTAACATTCCTTCCTCCTTCTCAACCCAATGGAAACATCCAAGTATATCAAGCTTTGGTTTACCGAGAAGATGATCCTACTGCTGTCCAGATTCACAACCTAAGTATTATCCAGAAAACTGACACATCAGTCATTGCTATGTTAGAAGGACTAAAAGGTGGACATACATACAATATCAGTGTAAGCATTTGTAGCTTTTAATTATTCACCTATGTTACAAAGTCAATTTATAAACTCACCATTCAGAAATACTGTAGCATATGTACATACTATATTTTTCATACTTTTTGTAAGATCATTTAAGACAAGCCAATAGAAAACAGATTTAGAGAAATGAAATTGCTGATTTCGTACTATAATACAGCAAGTCCTGTGAAAAATGTAGATAATAATTATACAATTATAGTAGAAACCCGGAAATAAAGTAAAGCAGAAAAAATTACATAGTAAAAAGTAAAAGAGCAGTAATGTACAAAGACATAATTCTGCAAAGGAAAGCTATGTATATGTAATTATAAATGGAAGATGGAAAAGCAAATTTCAAAAGGCAAAGGGAAGAAATAACTGTTTATATGATTGGAATTCACATGTATTTCACACAACTGTTACTAAAAACTAATCACATTTTATACCTTAATTTTAAATTATCCATTTTGGACAGTAACTGTGTACTCACTCATATGTGAGTTCATATTCATACACACAATTTGTTTCATCCTTTGACTGCTTTTGTCTTAGGATTTTCAAGTAGAATTATGTAATTCAGAAAATCATATATATAATTCTTCCCTCACTCACTTTGTGTCTTATTATATAATCTCTCTTGCTGAGATTCTTGTTGCACATACCATTACATGGACCACCATTATGAAAGCTCTATTAAAGGGAGGGCAGTTGTTAAGAGAATGAACTGGCCTGGGTTCAAAATCCTGACTCTAGTATTTTCTGGGTCTGGTCAGTTTCCCCAAATCTGTACCTTAGTTTACTTATTTGAAAAATTAGTAATAGGAATAATACTTTATTTGTAAGATTTTTATAAGGATTAAAGATTTGTAGTTATGGTAAGCAGTGAGTGGTCCATCAGTTTTGCCTATTTTGAATAAGAGAAAAAAGTAGGAAATAAAACAAAGCACAACTAATTTATAATTTAAAGAACAAGAAATAAATTCTCTGATTGTTCATGAAGTGCAATTTACAGCATTCTCAAGACCTGAGAGCTTATTAGAAATGTATAACTTTAATACCTGTTCTGATTTACTGAATCACAGTCTGCATATCTTGATTTATCAGGGTTCATAAGTGGCTTCAATGCAATTTGAGAAGCACTGCCTAACTCTTTATTTATTATCTCACTTAAATGTTAGGTTGTACCATAAAGAAATAAAAATAATGAAGCATCATAATATGTTTCATTTTGGAATCTTTCTTATGTATACAAACTCCAGTAAATATTTTATTTAGTTATTATTTAGATATTTTTTAACCACAGTTTTGGGGCTCGGTTTATTTACCATACCTACCACATCAAATATGTCATTATAATTTTAATTCAATAAAGATATTCCCAAAGTATCTCTAGTGTGGAATGTGGGCCACTAATATATAGACAAATTAATTCATTCCAATAAACATATTACATTCTGAATTTTGTTTATAAGTACAATGAAATGGGCCAAGACTAATCTTTGTTTTATATTATATAGCAAGATAAAGTGAATAAAAGAAGTTTCTGTATCTATAGCGTGCTAAACACAAAGTTAATTGAAAGGGTTCACATTTGTGTAAATCACTCTCTGTATATACAAACAGAAATGCTTTATGTGTATATGCTGCATTATGCAGGTTACAGCGTCAGATACTTTGGGGCAGGGGTGAAGAAGGGCATGAAGGGCAACTTTCAGAGGGATGATTTAATACAGGAAAACTGGGAGGCTGAAGGAATAGGATTTCATCTCAGAGAAGGAAAAAAAAGAGAATCTTGAATATTGATTTAAAGAAAGCCAGAGGTACCTAGCTACAGAGCGGAGGAACAGATGTCAGAGTAAATGAAGAGAGTGTAGACATAGTGGCTTTTCTTCGCTATTCCCCCTACGGGTTCAAATTGAAGCCACAATCCTTTCCTGGTCTCTGGGATCGGGCTGGTTAGGGCACTCAGCCTTTGTTCTTAAAGCTTAGTTAAGATCAGTTTTAAGAATCCCTTTACTGTTATGCATTTAAGTGAGTGCAATAAAAATATAGTTAATAGACTATATGCAATTGTTTTTAAAAGTGGAATCATTTCTAAATTGCATGTAACCAAAATCATTTATATATATATATATATATATATATATATATATACACACACACATATACATATATAATCATTTTTTATATATACGTGTGTGTGTGTGTTTGTGTGTGTGTGTGTATATATATATAAATGATTTGAAAATAGTAACAAGATATTTCTTTGTTTCAGGTTTATGCGATCAATAGTGCTGGTGCAGGGCCAAAGGTTCAGATGAGAATAACCATGGATATTAAAGGTACATACATGAGCTGCCTTTCCACAAAGGCTGTTGTCTTAATCAAACAGTAATTATAATATGAATTCCATATTAGCATTAAGGATGTAGTCAAGCTTTTAAATGATGCATATGTGTGTAATAAGCATATTTAAATAATAATGTATGCTTATTAAAGTTATAATTAAAATGTGTAAATGATGCAGAGTACCATGGTAAATAAAGAGAATGCCCACCTGCTGTTTTTCTTATACCTCTTTTCCTCTAAATTTAAACTTGTCTGAGAGAAATTTTATAGTCTGTTATTTTGCTTTTTAATTCTATCGAAAACAAAACTCATGTTTTAAATTACCCATGACTAGAAGTTGACTAGTTCTAATTAGATTCCTGGACTCACCTTTATTTATATTGAAAGTCAGTTTCTTTTCAATTAATCAAATAATGTTTACTGAACTACCATATACTCAACTTTATGATTCTGACTATAAAGTAGATCTATTGATTCATTATTCTGGCAGGTAGTTTTCATAGAAAATATAAGTAAAATTTGGAGTCCCTCAGCCCCCAAATCCACAAAAACTAAAAAGATGAGGAGGAATTTAGAGCCATTCATTCATGGAAGGTGACTTCTCTTCCTGAGACTAAAAACATGCGTGCAATTGTGCCATGTCTAAAAATCGGTATAAAACCTGCAGAGAGATTAAAAAAAAATTAAGTATGTGGGCCTTTAGAGAATTCTAGCATCTGATGCTTCTCTCTTTAAAGCAACAAGTCACTTTTCTCAGTCTTTAGTAAGGACAGCAGAGCACAGTAATTAGAAGTGCCAGCTCTAGACTGAGTCCAGGGTCAAACTGCTGATTTAATCCTGGATCAGCCATATGATATCTGTTTGTTTGGGCCAGTTTCTTAACTTCTATAAGCCTGTATAGTGGAGATAATACTAGGTACTACCTCATAGATTGTTGTGAGGCTTCAAAGAGCTAATCTTTGAAAAACCTTATGACAGTGCTTGGGAACTAGTACCATGAAGAATAAGAAATAGCCACTGTAGGGTGAAGCTGATATATTTTCTTTTCATTAATGGGTAGTTTATATAATCACCATACTATTTATAAGTATTATTTGCTTTTAATTGAGAAGTTATATACTTAGACTACACAAATCCATAAAGTCTTAAAAAATATCAGCAATTTTACAAAATGATTTCACAAAGAAGAGTTAAAGCATCATACCATCTTAACCTGTCTTTATTATTCAGTGGCAGACATGTAGCATGCAGATAATAATAGATAGACTCCCCAGTAGCCTAGCTGAGAGCTCCTCAGAAGTCCCAGAAACCTGAGGCTCTCCCTGCTGAATTCTTCCTTCCTTTTCCCCTTTCACAGGTGTCAGGCCTGTGATCTGTGGTCTAAAAGCTCTTGCCACCTACTCCTGCTCCTTCTCCTTTTTCTCCAATCAACTTTCTACACATCTAATTTCATCACAGCCTTTACGTCTCAGAGGGATGAGCTAAAGGATCAAGTTAAAAAGATTTGGTTCCCTTTATAGCTATGTGACATAGGTCCATTTCCTCATGTATAAAAGGCAAATGATAGTGTCAATTTTATAGCATTATTTAGAGGCCTTTAAAAAAGGTTTAATAAATATGGCTAGTGAAGTTTGATTAAGCAACTTATTGATGCTCAAACAGCTAGTATATATAGCTATAAAATAAAGTGCAATAGCAGGTTTTCATAAATATTAATTTTGGAGATAACTTGTATGCTATGCATTGAGGGTAAAATGTGAATTACCATGGCACTTTTAGAAATTATTCTGGCAATATCTATTTAAGTTAAAAATACACATATATTTTGCTCCATAAATTCTGATCTTGGGAATCTAGTCCATGGAAATAAAAAGATGTTTGGCATAGATAAACTAAGGTTTAAGGGGAAGTGCAAGTTATGACTAGAATAGAAATTGGTAAACCAGATAAAGGAAGTGAAAGAAGAAGACACTCCGATAGTATAATTTAATGCATTTATGAAAATTGTGTATGAGTGACAGCATACAGAATTTGAATTTATTTAATATGTGAAGTCAGATGACTGAAAAATCACACCTGGGCCCCATTATCTCAGGAAAGTCTCAAATATGTAATTATACCACCAGGAGATAGTAATTGCTAAATATTTGCTATATCCAAGAGAAACTGTTTCGTTTGTTATTTATGTTTGTCATCACTTTATCTGTAAATTACCTGCATGAAATAAGAATTTTAAATGGGTTTTTCTTCTCTTTAGAAACAAAAAATCAATCGTAATGATACTTCTTCTTTGTTTATAGCTCCAGCACGACCAAAAACCAAACCAACCCCTATTTATGATGCTACAGGAAAATTGCTGGTGACTTCAACAACAATTACAATCAGAATGCCAATATGTTACTACAATGATGATCATGGACCAATCAGAAATGTACAAGTGCTTGTAACAGAAGCCGGAGGTATCATCAAATGTCAACTTATTGTGTTAAATTGTAAAGAGGAAATTGCTGAATGGTTTAGAAATTTCAGTTCAAAATTAGTAATACGAGGTTGACTCCTCATTATCACACAACTCTTGAGCTTAATAGTTTGTCAATATTATCATTCATTATACTACTCATTTATTTATGCCTAAAATATTTAACCAAAATAAGAGAAGGCATAGTTAAAATACGTGATTTATTTATTCAATATGCTAATAGGATTGTTTCGATTTTGACAAGATGGAGTCTGGGTAGTTTCTTTGGAGATGTGAACAAGAGAGGTCCTCTTGACTAAGGGTTTGTTTTTTTTTTTTCTTTACCTGCTTATCCAGGTAAATCAGCTGAATCACCCCTGGTGGTGCAGAGTGAGAGGTGTTGCATTCAGCTTTTCTTTATGAAATTGTAAAAATAGCCTTTAAACCTGTGAAAATACATTCATATATTACTTGTAATCATCATTCTTTTTTCTGAAAATAGCTCAACATGATGGAAATGTAACAAAGTGGTATGATGCATATTTTAACAAACCAAGACCATATTTTACAAATGAAGGTTTTCCTAACCCTCCGTGTACAGAAGGAAAGACAAAGTTCAGCAGCAATGAAGAAATCTACATCATAGGCGCTGATCATGCATGTATGATTCCTGGCAATGAAGACAAAATTTGCAATGGACCTCTGAAACCAAAAAAGCAGTACTTGTAAGTTTAGTTTATACCTACCATGCATCGTGTTAGCAAGATAGTGGGTGTCTTTCATCCATCCATCCACCTATCCTTTCATCTTTCCAATAAGCACTGGGCATCTGTCAGGTATGGCGACCTGGTCTTTTAGGCCCTAGGGATGTAAAGATCAACAAGGAATTGTCCTCATACTCCACAGAATACAGTTCTATAGGAAAAGCAGGCAAACCTAAACATAATTATGATTTGATCTGATAAGTGACATAAGGTCAATAGGAAAAATGTGCAATTGGAGAACATAGGTAGGGAATTTAATTCTTTATGTAGAGGATAATGTGACTAATGTGTAATATTTTGTGTGTTTCACTCAGGATTTTGCCATGTATGCTAATATGCAGGTTTTTAGAAACACTAGCAGTCTTTTGGTTAATGATACCTTTAGTTTACCTCATTCATAGCAATAGTTTTCTGCTCTTTATGCCATCAAACATCTGAATGAGTGATTGAAATTTTTACAACTCACTTTAAGATTTGACATTTTAATAATTGTATATCATATTAAAAATCAAAGCTGATATTTTGGCTTTGCTAAATTGATCATATTTTTTCTATTAAATTGACTATTAGTTTGTGTCATAAGGCTACAATTTTTTAAAAATCTTAAATTATTTGATTTTCAAAATATAATTTTTCTACTAAATTTGAAAAATACAGCTAGTTTCAATTTTGCCTGCTAATTAAAGCATTATTAAATTTTTGTAAATGTCCTAGACCAAATTGTCGTTAGACAAGGTAGAGAAGTTAGGTATTTAAAAAAAGAATGCTCTATCATCTATTATTAAGTATAGTTACTTTGGTTACTAAATTATTGCCTGAAATTTAATCATTATCCATGTGACAATTATGAAAATGGTATATCACTAAGTTTAATATTTATTCAAATTTTTTAATTTTGCATATTTTTCCAAAACAGACTCTTTATATAATCACAATAAAAATCATAAGAGAATAGTAGAGATTAGAGAATTTGAGAATAGTGGAGAATTTGAGAATAGTAGAGAATTTGAGAATAGTAGACGTTAAAGAATGCATTGCAGTTTACTAGTGTAAATTGGTTTTATATTTTTAAATGCCTGGATGTCTGTAGTTTTTAAATAAGATGTTTGAGTTGTCTCTGCAAATGTTAGAAACACCCAGTGATTTTTAGGATTGATTCTCTCCTGCACCCATTTTCTATTTAATATGTCATTAAAGCATAGAAAGTGAAAATACAACTATGAACACATAGAATTAGGAAGCATTGTTCTTAATTGTATACATATCAGCAAGATAAGTTCTATATGACCATTCTAAATCTGATTCACTGGTATTTTCAAAGGTGGTCGAGCTATAAAAATTATTAACTTTATGTTTGTAAAGTATGTTTGGGTAACACACAGAGACATTAAAGTATTTCATCTAAGTAAATCTATGAGGGAGGTGACCTGCTTTAGCTGCTGACTGCTTATGAATCAGCCCAAATTCAGTCATTCTCTCATGAAATTCAAGAGGTCCATGTATAGGAAAATTATTCATCTCACATGAATAGTATTATATGTTTGTCCTGATGTTGGTTGAATTCCAAGTTTACATCTCATAAATTCATTTTCTGTAGAATAAAAGTGTTTATTTTAAATCGTTATTTGTTAAATTCACAGAGAAAAAGTCATACGGCATGCAAATTGTTGGTGTTTAATTTTTTTCTATTTTATAGATTTAAATTTAGAGCCACAAATGTCATGGGACAATTTACTGACTCTGATTATTCTGACCCTATTAAGACTTTAGGTAAGACATATTTTGCAGTTTACTTTCATTTATACTCTCAAAATGCTAATCACAGTGCAATATTCATTAGTAAATGTATTAATCCATGACTGAATGTTCTCAGGTATAAATTCATTTCAAAGTTAATTAGCCCAACTAAGGAAAAAATAGTATTTTGTAATATTCTTTTAATAGATGGATGTTCCATCCATTCAAATCTCGACATAGATTTTGATATGATATTGGTTCTATGCTGATGTGTACTAACATTATACTAGGCAAATATTTATTTGGCTGTTTAATATACAATCTTACAGTAAAATATTTTACCTAATAAAAAAGAAAAAGGCTTGTGGAAATTTTTCTGAAATAATCCTAAAAACTAGAAGCTTGCCATCCTCTTTAATTTTGTTTTCTTTCTAACCAACACTTACATGAGTTTTTTTTCCCCCAATTATATCCACCCAGTGAAGCCTGAATCAAACACCGATACAATTTAGTCAGATGCAAGTATATTTCTTCTTCCTCCTCCTCCTTCTCCTCTTCTCCTTCTTTGTCATCACCATCATCATATCTAACATTAAATATTCTGTGCCAGATACACTTTTAGGCTCTTTGTATGTGTTAAGTGATGGACTCTTTACAACTATCCTTTAATTTAGGTCAGTGGTTCTCAACCAGAGTGATTTTACTCTCCAAGGATATTTGGCATTGTATGGAGCCAATTTGGTTGTCAGGAGCATGGGGGCTGAACTACTGGCAAGGAGTGCACAGAAGTCAGGGATACTGGTGAGCATCCCGCAGTACATAGGACAGCCCCTCACAGCAAAGAATTATCTAGCCCATTGTCATGCAGGGTGTCAGGCGAGGTCTCTGGTTCTGCTCTCCACACAAGAACGCAGGATATGGTGAGGCCATTAAGGAACACCCACGGAGCCATAGATAGGGGAGTCATACCACTATAGTCTCACTGGCGGTGGGGTTGGAGACACAGGAAGCAGGAGCCACACGACCCGCAACCCACTGTCCACTTGTCTCCGCCAACCAACCTCACTTGCTAACTGCAATCCACCTCTCTACAATCCATAATCCACACTCCGCCACGCCACGCCATGCCAGGACGCCACACCACCACGCCACACCACTACACCTCCACTACACCACCACCTTGCTGGCTTAGCCACGGCAGTTATATCAGTGGCTAATGGCTAACCAGTAACAGCCGATGGCCAACTAGTCACAGCTGATGACCATCTACTACCTGAGCCAGCACCTTCTATGTGAGGCCGAGAGCCTGGGAACTGCTCTCTGGGGCTCTGTCCCCACACCCATCATGTCATTAGTCCCAAGGTTGCAAGAACCTATTAGGTGCTAATGTTAGCTCCATTTTATAGATGAGGACACCAAGACCCATAGTAAGTAATTAAGTGGCTGGGCCAGGATTCCAGCAGATGGCACAGCAATTATGCTATCGGGGATCATGATGTAAAGGGACATAATTTTTCTGATTCAGCCAACTGGCACCCTCTGGCCAAGGACGAGCTCCACCTGGATTTTGGTCACAGATAGTCTCAAGGTTCTCCTCAGCAGTAGTCTTATTTTTCTTCCTTTCTCTCACCTACGGAGTGAAATGCAATAATTAATTCTAGAAATTAACAGAAGTACACAGTAGATTCTCTGTTCCTTCTTTGGAATCATAACTACCACTGCCCCAGCTATCCAGGTACTAATGTGTATGTGTCCTGGTAACACCAGGAATCCACAAGAGATGTTAAGATGTGGAATGAAGGACAGAGAACAGGATCCTACCAAGGCTAGGGAAGGAGGGACTTATGAGACATAGACTGGACGTAGTAAGTAGAAAGCTGCTAGGGTGATGAGGGGTGGTGAGAAGGAAGAGACCATGGATTGATGGTCAAATTTCTCAGAGTTCATATATTATCTGCAGACCAGTGACATAAGATTAGCTTTTCAGGCCTCCTTAGAGTGGTCTTTCGTGGGTTCTTTCCTGATTGATAACAGCTATGTAATAGGCTTTTTTTTCTTTTAATTTCCTCAGTTTTCCCCCAAGAATGTCTTTCATTCCTGTTTTCATTTCATTTCTTTTTTTTTAATTAAAGTTTATTGGGGTGACAATGGTTAGTAAAATTACTTAGGTTTCAAGTGTACAATTCTGTATTACATCATCTATATATCACATTGTGTGTTCACCACCCAGAGTCAGTTCTCCTTCCATCACCATATATTTGACCCTGTTTACCCTCATCTACCATCCCCTTCCCCCTGACCCTCTGGTAACCACTAAACTATCATCTGTGTCCATGAGTTTTATTTATTTCTTTGTTTGTCTTGTTCCTTTATTGTTTTCAGTTTTATATCCCACGTATCAGTGAAATCATATGGTTCTCGACTTTTTCTGTCTGACTTGTAATAAGCTTTTACTCTGTAGTGCTTATTCTGGATTGACTACATGGAGTTCTGCTATCTAGTCATTTATAGCTAGTAAAACAGGCAGGAATGGAGGAAATTACTAGGAGAGCAGGCCTCAGAGGTGGTGAAATGAGATGCTCATATTTGGAGCATGGAATGTACCATTGATGGAATTCCTCGATAACTAGCAATGTAGTCTGGTTAATGGATGTAACACCATCAGTTTCTGTTCTCAAGTGAGATTTCTACCTGGTTATTGAATGCTATGATTGTGTGGAGGTCAAATTCACCCTGACGGGTCAAGCACCAAGGAGCACCCTCCAGAAATGGCCCTGATCCATGATCTGACATGACTAAAAGGCCATGGAGTCCTAAGAGTTTTCAGCAAAAGCACATTGCCAAGGAAGATAGAGTAGAAGGGATTAAAAAGGAAATGAAGTTAACCATTTCTGCGATAGTCAATGGTCAGTGGCCAAAATGGTTTAATGGCTGTGAGAATGGGGGCAAGCAAATAATATAATGCATTGATATAATACCCCTGATGTCATCATAAAATTAGAAAAAAATGTTTGGGTCCTTCTTTCTCTCAAATATATCATGTATTGGGATATAAGATAGCATTTGTAACAGGCTCGTGGCTCTCAACATCCCTAATAAGCCTGCTGAAGACATGTATGTATGTGATCCCAGACTTCCGTGAAAGAAGTATAGATCCCATTTAGGTCATCAAACCACCAATAGATATATATTCATTCCCTGGTATTTTGCATACCACAAGCAATGAGCTACCATCAATATATGTTTAGGATTTAAGAGCCATTGTAAGCCTGTGTTTCTAAGTTAGTATAGGGCATATACTGCTAAGACAGGCCATTTTGATAGTGATTGTGCCTCTCTGAGATACCATAGGCAAAGTAATCCCCATAGACTGGACTAAAAGTACAAATAAGAAAGAACCAGGCAGGGCTTGTCTGGATAAGGATGATTGGTTATTTGCACTTAGGGAAATCTTTATGGCCTGTAAGAAGAAACAGGGGAAATGACATGCACCGTTATTTTAACCCTAAAGAAATACTCACAACTTATTTGATGTGGTGTTTTTTTTTATTCGAGATTGAGCATTAGCATTTTTATTAACAAAAATTCTCAAGAATTACTCAAACTCTTTTTGAAAATCCTCCTTAGGCCCACCAGTTTGTGGAAACTGCTTGTAAGCAATGTTTTGATTGCAAGGTTTAATTATAGAGGATTCCTCTGATTTGAAAACCAGACACTCTTTTCTGTACCTTACAGGGTTTCATTAAAGCTGAACAAAATGAAACCTTAAACCACATTCAAAGGCATTCTGTGATTGTTTTCTTCTGTCATAACACTTCTCGTTTAATTACTATGCTAACAATGAAAAGTTCCGATATGCTCACTTAGAAACAGAAATAGGGGAGTCACTATGTACTTTTTACAGTGAAAGGATCGCTTGCCCCCCAAAACACCAGAGAACAAGGGGAAGTTTTATTATGTTAGCAAGGCAATGGTGGACCTCATAAACTTTGCAGTCAGACTGGCGTATTTCAGGCACTTTGGGCATATGTTGAATTTATGTGACTTTGTGTTAGTTACTTAAAAAATGAATTTCTGAAATCTTGTTTCCAAAATGAGAAGAATCATACCTACCTCAGGAACTAACTGGGAGATTACATCTGATGAATGAATGGATGAATGGATGAAAGAGTATGATAATGTTTATTGATAAATATACTGAACATTATTTATGCACCAAGACTTTCATGAGTGTTTTTATATATTACCTTATGTGTTCTTCACTGGCCCCCTATAAACATGATCTCCTACTTATAAATAGCCTCAATTTATTGGTAAGAAATCTGAAGCTGGCTCCTAAAGCAATTTGCCCAAGGTTACAGAACTCAGAAGTGGCAGCACCAGCTTTTAGATCTAGGCAGCGGGACTCATGACTCGAGTCAGTGTGCTTGTAACCATTATTACCACATCACCTGAAAATTGTTAAGTGCCCCAGGAGCTTTCAAATTCATTACTGTTAGTGATGTGTCTGCTCCTACAGCCTTCCTATTTTTGCTGTACAATTTTCCCTTCTCCACATTTTAAATTATTTCTAGCTCTTCTCTTTTCACCTTCTTGTCTTAACTTTTGAGGCTAACATTCACACAAGTATGCTTCATTTTTACACATAAAGGTACAATAAATGCTTTTGTTTTTGTTTTTTTTTAACAATGAATTAATGTGGCTTTTCCGTACACCCTGGAAACCACTTTGTATTATGTACTTTAACTATTTTGCCAATCTGATGTATGAAAATTACATCTGTCTTAGATATTTTCATTTATATTTTTTTGAATTATGAAACTGAGTGAATTGTATTATTAAATTTTTGTGCAGTATTAGAATATCCAGGATGACTAAGCCAAAAGAAAAAACTCTTTATATTTAAGTTCTGTTAAGAACTTGTTTTCTTTTAAGATCAGTAATAATACTAATAATAAGATCATATAATATGTACCTATATCAAGAGCCAGACATTGTCCTATAAGCTTTATAACTCATTTAACTTAAGCTTCTTAGAGATATAAAACTGGCTTAATAAATCAGATTCATATACTGAGTTTAAAAAAATAATAATTTCAATCAAAAAATAATACTTATGCGGGGTGGCTGGTTAGCTCAGTTAGTGAGAGAGTGGTGCTAATAACACCAAGTTTGCCGGTTCGATCCCCGCATGGGCCACTGTGAACGGTGCCCTGCTTAAAAAAAAAAAAACAAAAAAAAATAGTAATACTTATGAAAAATTAGTACTTCTTTATTATGATTAGCTTAATTATAGTAGTACATTTTATTATGCAAATACAACATAATTCAACCTTTTATAGAATTTTAACTCTAGTAAGGAAATGTCTTGTGCTTATTCCAAAAAATTCATGTTCATATTTTTAAGTGAAAGTATTGCATTTTCTATGCAAGGATTTGAACAAGTGACCTCATTCTGTACTGGCAATGCTCTCTGGGTACATGCATAGCAATGAATCCGAATCTGTACTCATAATCATGGCACATTTTGTCCTTTCTTAGTGGTACTTTTGTAATACATGTACCCAAAGGATTACATATTGTTTGTTAATGCATTATATGTCATTTCCTCACTTCACTTATTTAGTGCTTTGAAATAGTAATCTAATCTGAAAAACTAATTTTGTGCTCTATGAAATTACTTTTTTGTCCCACTAAGTTCTAAGGTCCAGTGATTCAATATTACTTGATAAAGAGTCTTTATTTTCATGTTTTCTTCCCAAGCATATCCAATTAGAGTCAGCATGTGAAAATTCATAAGACAAAGCATTCATATTTTAAAATATAAAAAAGGTGTATCTAAAATGCTTTCTGAGCTACATGCTGATTTAGTGTCTTCTAAATTTAGCTGGAGATTCTAGAGGATCATGAAACGGTGATAACTTTTTAAAATTCAGTATTCATTCAAATCTACCATGCAGAATAGCCACAAGAACCTTTTCACACTGTTAACATTTCCTAAGCACCAATCTAGGGAAAAAAGATGAAACATTAATCCCTGCATATTTTACAGATAGTTAACCTATTTTGTTTTGTTACTTGATTTTAATACTTTTTATAATAAAATTAGAAAGTATAAATCATATAAATTAAAATTGATTACAATTATAATTAGTACTTGTCTAAAATAAATGATTACTAATTTGTATATTCTTATTTGGTTCAATACCTGATCTTCAACTTGAAATTTTTTTTATTATTATTTTTTTTTATTAAAGTTTATTGGGGTGACCATTGTTAGTAAAGTTACATAGATTTCAGGTGTACAATTCTGTATTACATCATCTATAAATCCCATTGTGTGTTCACCACCCAGAGTCAGTTCTCCTTCCATCACCATATATTTGATCCCCCTTACCCTCATCTCCACGCACCTCCCCCCTTACCCGCTGGTAACCACTAAACTATTGTCTGTGTCTGTGAGTTTTTGTTTCTCATTTGTTTGTCTTGTTCTCTTGTTGTTTTGGGTTTATATACCACATATCAGTGAAATCATATGGTTCTCTGCTTTTTCTGTCTGACTTATTTCGCTTAGCATTATAATCTCAAGATCCATCCCTGTTGTCACAAATGGTCCTATTTCATCTTTTCTTACCGCCAAATAGTATTCCATTGTGTATATATACCACAACTTCTTTATCCATTTATCTATCGAAGGACATTTTGGTTTTTTCCATGTCTTGGACACCGTAAAGAAAGCTGCAATGAACATTGGAGCACACGTGTCTTTATGGATAAACGTTTTCAGATTTTTTGGGTAGATACCCAGGAGAGGGATTGCTGGGTCATATGGTAATTCTATTCGTAATTTTTTGAGGAAACTCCACACTGCCTTCCATAGTGGCTGCACCAGTCTGCATTCCCACCAACAGTGCATAAGGGTTCCTTTCTCTCCACAGCCTCTCCAACACTTGTTACTATTTGTCTTGTTGATGATGGCCATTCTAACTGGGGTGAGGTGATATCTCATTGTGGTTTTTATTTGCATTTCTCTGATGATTAGTGATGTTGAGCATTTTTTCATATGTCTATTTGCCATTTGTATGTCCTTTTTGGAGAAATGTCTCTTCAGGTCCTCTGCCCATTTTTCAATTGGGTTGTTTGTTTTTTTGTTGAGTTGCATGAGTTCCTTGCATATTTTGGATATTAGCCCCTTATCGGAGGCACTGTTTGCAAAAATCTTCTCCCATTCAGTTGGATGCCTCTTTATTTTGTCGATGGTTTCTTTTGCTGTGCAGATGCTTTTAAGTTTGATATAGTCCCATTCATTTATTTTAGCTTTTACTTCCCTTGCCTTTGGAGTTAAATTCATGAAATGCTCTTTGAATCCAAGGTCCATAAGTTTAGTACCTATGTTTTTTTCTATGTGGTTTATTGTTTCAGGTCTTACACTTAAATCTTTGATCCATTTTGAATTAAGTTTGGTACATGGTGACAGATAGCAGTCCAGTTTCATTCTTTTGCACGTGGCTTTCCAATTCTCCCAGCACCATTTATTGAAGAGGCTGTCTTTTCTCCATTGTATGTTTTTTGCTTCTTTGTCAAAAATTATCTGTCCATATTTATGTGGTTTTATTTCTGAGTTCTCAATTCTATTCCATTGGTCTACGTGTCTGTTTTTCTGCCAATACCATGCTGTTTTGATTATTGTTGTCCTGTAGTACAAACTAAAGTCAGTGAGTGTGAAACCCCCAGCATTGTTCTTTTTTCTTAAGATTGCTTTGGCTATTCGGGGTCTTTTGTGATTCCAAACAAATCTGATGATTTTTTGTTCTGTTTCTTTAAAAAATGCCATTGGGATTTTGATGGGGATTGCATTAAATCTGTATATTGCTTTGGGTAATATGGCCATTTTAACTATGTTGATTCTTCCAATCTATGAGCATGGAATGTATTTCCATTTCTTTGTGTCTTCTTCAATTTCTTTTAAAAATGCCTTATAGTTTTCAGCATATAGGTCTTTCACATCTTGGTTAAGTTTATTCCTAGGTATTTTATTCTTTTTGCTGCAATTGCAAAAGGAATTGTTTTTTGTATTTCTTTTTCTGAGAGTTCATTGTTAGTATATAGGAATGCAATGGACTTTTGTACATTGATTTTGTAGCCGGCCACATTACTGTATTCGTTGATTGTTTCTAATAGCTTTTTGGTGGAGTCTTCAGGGTTTTCTATATATAGCATCATGTCATCTGCCAAGAGTGACAATTTAACTTCTTCATTCCCAGTTTGGATGCCTTTTATTTCTTTCTCTTGCCTGATTGCTCTGGCGAGGACTTCCAACACTCTGTTGAAAAGCAGAGGTGATAGGGGACAGCCCTGTTGTATTCCTGATTGTAGAGCAAAGGGCTTCAGTTTTTCACCGTTAATTATGAGATTAGCTGAGGGCTTGTCATATGCGGCCTTTATTATGTTAAGGTATTTTCCTTCTATACCTTTAAAAAAGGTATGTTTTAATCATAAATGGATGTTGTATCTTGTCAAATGCTTTTTCTGCATCAATTGATATAATCGTATGATTTTTGTCCTTTATTTTGTTTATGTGATGTATCACATTGATGGATTTGTGTATCTTGAACCATCCTTGTGCCCCTGGGATAAACCCCACTTGGTCGTGATGAATAATCTTTTTAATGCATTCTTGCATTTGATTTGCTAGAATTTTGTTTAGGATTTTTGCATCTTTATTCATCAGAGATATTGGTCTGTAGTTCTCTATTTTTGTGTTGTCCTTACCAGATTTTGGTATCAGGCATGTTGGTATGTTGGCCTCATAAAATGAGTTAGGGAGTACTGTCTCTTCTTCAATTTTTTTGGAAGAATTTGACCAGGATTGGTATTAGATCCTCTTTGAAGGTGTGGAAGAATTCACTAGTGAAGCCATCTGGTCCTGGACTTTTGCTTTTGGGAAGGTTTTGGATGACTGATTCAATTTCATTACTGGTGATCCGTCTGTTTAGATTTTCCAGTTCTTCATGGTTCAGCCTAGGAAGGCTATATGTTTCTAAGAACTTGTCCATTTCTTCTAGGTTATTGAATTTGGTGGCATATAGTCCTTCATAGTATTCTTGGATGATCCTTTGTGTTTCTGTGGCATCGTGATAACTTCCCCTTTTTCATTTCTGATTTTGTTTATTAGTGTCTTCTCTCTTTTTATCTTAGTGAGTCTAGCCAAGGGTTTGTCAATTTTGTTAATCTTTTCAAAGAACCAGCTCATTGTTACATTAATTTTTCTATTGTCTTTTTATTCTCTATTTCATTTCATTCTGCTCTGATTTTTATTATTTCCTTTCTTCTGCTGAACTTGGGTTTCATTTGTTCTCTTTTTCTAGTTCTTTAAGGTGTAACGTGTGGTTATTTGTTTGGGATTTTTCTTGTTTCTTGAGATAGACCTGTAATGATATAATTTTCCCTCTTAAAACTGCTTTAGCTGCGTCCCAAAAATTTTGGTAGGATGTATTTTCATTCTCATTTGTTTCTATGTATCTTTTGATCTCTCCTCTAATTTCTTCTTTGACCTGGTCATTCTTTAAAAGTGTGTTGTTTAATCTCCATGTATTTTTGGTTTTTCCTGCTTTCTTTTTGCAGTTGATAACCAATTTCAAAGCCTTGTGATCTGAGAATATGCTTGGTATGATTTCAATCTTCTTAAATTTGCTGAGGTTAGTTTTATGTCCCAATACATGGTCTATCCTTGAGAATGCTCCACGTATACTAGAAAAAAAATGTATAGTCTGATGTTTTAGGATGAAGTGCTCTATAAATGTCAAGTATGTCCATTTCATCACAATGTGTCATTTATGGCTGCTATTTCATTATTTATTTTCTGTTTGGATGATCTATCCGTAGCTGTCAATGATGTATTTAGGTCCCCTAGTATAATTGTGTCTTGGTCAATTTCTCCCTTTATTTCTGTTAGCAGTTGCTTGGTATATTTTGGTGTTCCCTCATTGGGAGCACCATAAATATTGATGACTGTTATGTCTTCTTGTTGTATAGTCCCCTTTACTATTATGAAATGTCCATCTTTGTCTCTTGTTACCTTTTTTACCCTGAAGTCTGTTTTCATCTGATATCAGTATAACTACACCTGATTTTCTCTGGATACCTTTTGCTTGGAGTGTCAATTTCCACCCTTTCACTTTGAGTCTATGCTTGTCCTTGTAGCTGAGATGTATCTCTTGGAGACAGCATATGGTTGGGTTTAGTGTTTTGATCCAATCTTCTACTCTGTGCCTTTTTATTGGTGAGTTCAGTCCATTTACATTTAGGGTGATTATTGATATGTGAGGATTTCCTATCATCCTATCTTTAGATTTCTGGTAAGACTGTGTCTCCATTGTTTCTTTGCCTTTTTGTTGTTATCTATTATTTCTGTGTGGTGGTATTGTATGATTTTGCCCTCTGTTTCTTCTTTTATTATATTACATATTTCAGTTCTGGATTTTTTTTTGAGTGGTTACCCTTAAGTTTATGTAAAAGAAAGTTTGATATTTAGAGTATTCCATTTTCTTCAGCACGCTTACTTTCTCCATTCCCATATTCCAGTTCCGGCCTTTACTCTCCCCCTTTTTATGTTTTGGTTGCCACAAATTGTCCTTGTTGATGGTGGTCAAATATCTTCCTTTAGTATTACTCGTAGTGCAGGTCATGTATTAGAAAATTCCCTCAGCTTCTGTATGTCTGGAAAGGTCTTTATTCCTCCTTCATATCTAAAGGATATCTTTGCTGGATATATTATTCTTGGCTCATGATTTCTCTCTTTCAATACTTTGAATATTTGGTTCCACTCCCTCCTGGCTTGTAGAGTTTCTGCTGAGAAATCTAATTATAATCTAATGGGCTTTCCTTTGTAGGCTACCATCTTCTTTTCCCTGGCTGCCTTGAGGATTCTTTCTTTGTCCTTGATTTTTGACAGCTTCAATACAATGTGCCTTGGAGTAGGCCTGTTGGGGTTGAGGTAATTAGGTGTTCTATTTGCTTCTTGGATTCGACGATCCAGTTCTTTCCAGAAGTTTGCAAAGTTCTCTTCGACTATTTGTTTGAATATACATTCTGTTCCCTTCTCTCTTTCTTCTCTTTCTGGTATGCCCACTATTCTTATATTGCTCTTTCTGATGGAGTCAGAAAGTTCTTGTAGAGTTCTTTCATTTCTTTTAATTCTCAAGTCTCTTTCTTTTTCCATTCGTGTCATTTCCAGGTTTCTATCTTCGATGTCACTGATTCTTTCCTCCATCTGGTCAACTCTACTAACTAAGCTGGCTATTTCATTCTTAATTTCTTCTATTGAGTTCTTAATCTCCAAAAATTCTGTTTGGTTCATTTTAAAATTTCAGTCTCTTGGTAAAATGTTCATGTTGTTCTTTGATTGTGTTTCTGAGTTCATTAAATTGCCTTTCTGTGTTTTCTTGCATCTCGTTGAGTTTTTTCTGAACTGCAATTTTGAATTCTCTGTCATTTAAGTCATATATTTCCATATCTTTTAGTTCATTTTCTGGAGACTTTTCACTTTCTTCCTGAGCTGACTTGTTGCCTTGGTTAATCGTGGCAATTAACGATCTATTATTTCTCTTCCTAGTCATTTATAGGAGTGGGTTCTGCAACAGGTTGATAGGAAGAGGTCTTTGTTTTGTTTTCCAGTATGTGTTTGTAGAATGTTTTATTTTCTCTCCGACTGCAGCCTTTTTTTCTCTCTCACACTGTAATGTTATGTTTTCTCTACACTGTTCCAGCTTCTCACACAATGGGGGGAACCCTGGAAGGTGGGCTTCTTCTCTGTTAACAGTTCCCTGGGTCATATGGCACCACATCCCTGTGGGGATGTGGAGAGCTTAAGTTCCAAAGCTCTTCCTGCACCAGATTCAGAGCCCGTGTGTTTCAGCAGTTCTGTTTACTCCTGCAGGAATCCACCCAGATAGGTGGGGACAGGGGCGGTGTGAGTTGTGAGAGGTGGCCCAGAGCAATGGCTGTGACCACCACCACAGCTGGTCTTGCTTCGACAGCTCCCTCCCCTTTGTCGGAACTAGTTGGGCTGTGAATTTGTGTCTGAGGACCACAGTTCTCAGAACTGCAAATATTCTGTTCTTTTGATCTGACACTGCTACTGTTCCTCTTCTAGCACTGGGCAGGTGGGGGCGGGGCGAGCTCTGGGAGGGTGGAGGGGGGCGGCTAGTCTCAGTGCCTACAGCTTCCCTTCTCTGCTCGGTAGTGAGGGCTTATACCACCGTTTCAGCCTTCTTCCCTCAGTCTTTGCTCCGAGGTCTCTGCTGTGAGCGTTGGGTTCAGCCGTGTTATATGCTGCCCCCTCAGCCCCGTGGGCCATAAGCGGAGCCCTAGCAGTCCGAGGTCTTCCGTCTCCGGCAGCTGCGGTAGTTCCCGGATGCAGCGAGCTCGGGGCACTGAGCTGGGTCTGCGTCCTGCGTCCGCGCGGCTCAATCTCCACACTTCTCCCTTCCCTCATCCCCGTTGAGCCTCTTCATCTTGCCTGTCTGCTGCACAGGGAGTCCTTTGTGGAGTTCCAGTTTTTCAATTTGTTGTAAATTCCAGGGGAGATTTCCAGAGGCTCACTTCATGCCATCATTTTGATGACGTCTCTGAAAAGTTTTAAGATCTATTTCAAAATCAGTATTTTTTATTCATTAGCAAACTTAGCAAATATTTATTGAGCATTTATTGCGTGCCTAGTACTATTCTCAGAATTTGAAATACAATTGTGAATAAAATAAAGACCCTTGTCCTCAGGGAGCTTACATTCTGGATACATAATAAGCAATAGGATAATAAATAAGTGAATTGCAAGATATATTAAAAGATGATAAAGACTATGGAGAAAAGAAAGAGCAGAACAGTGTGCAGAGGAAGGAGGCAAGAAGTGAGTGAGTTGTATCTTTCGGTTTTAAATGGTGATGTCTTAGTTTGCTCAAGCTCCCGTAACAAAATACCATGGACTGGGTGGCTTAAACAACATTATTTTCCCACAATTCTGGAGGTTAGACATGCAAGATCAAGGTTGCAGTCAGTTTGGTATCTGGTGAGGGCTTTCTTCCTGGCTTGCAGAAATCCTCCTTCTCACTCCCCGCGTGCTTGCTGGTGTCTCTTCTTATAAGGACACAAATCCTATTGGACCTATTGGTTTAGGCCTGACCCTTAGGACTTCATTTCAACTTAATGACTTCCTTACTCTAAATGTATTCACACTGGAGTTTAGCGCTTCAATATATGAATTTTGGAGTCACATATACATTCATAAGAAGTGATCAGCGTAGGCTTCAATAAGAAGGCGATATTTGAGCAAATCCTTGAAGGTAATAATAAAATCACTATCCAGGCAGACATACAAGGGAGATACCTTTCCTTACAGAGCAAGAAGCTGGTGCAAAAGCCCTATACAGAGGGTGCCAAAAAAATGTATACACATTTTAAGATAACATCTCTTAAAATGTGTGTACATACCCCCGGTATAAAGAGTGACTTGGTGTGTTCCAGCAACAACAGTGAGGCCAGTCTGGCTCCAGAGGAGTGATCAAGGTGGAATTTGAAAAGTCAGAGGTAGCAGGGACCTAGAGAGTTAATGAAGGACCAGGTCTCATAGTTCATTGGAAGGATTTCGGCTTTTCTCTGTGAGAGATGAGGATTTTAAATAGAGAGGTAATGTTATTAAAGGAGGACTCTTGCTGCTATGTTGAGAATAGATGGAAAGAGAAGAAGGGTGAATACAGGGAGACTTGTTAGGTGTCCATACAATAATTCATGTAAAACAAGATGGTGGCCTGGAGCAGGATGCTAGCAGCAGAGGTAGTGAGAAATGAGTAGAGCATACACAAAAGTTTTAAATACTGTAATGAACCCTCAAATACCTACTAATTAAATTTAATAATTTTTAACATTTTGCTACATTGTTTTATTTATGCATTTGTTCTTTTATTTCTGAAGAATTTTAAAGTAAATCACAGAAAGTGGTATATTCCCACCTTGAAATACTTTACTATATTCCTCTAATAAGTATATTTTTATTATACTGTACAGTTAAAGAAAATTAACAATAAATCCTTGATATTATATACTACTACATGCTTTTTAAAATCATCCTCTGACTTTTTTTCTTGTAATTTGGTTGAATCAGGATTCCAACAAGATTTTCACATATTATCTTTGATTGTTGTGTCTCTTAATTTTTAATATAGAAAAGACTTCCCCCTTCCATGCCATAGACTATTTGAAGCAACAAGATGAGTTGTCTTATAAGAGGTCCCATATTCTGGATTTGTCTGATTTCTTTCCTTTGGTTTCATTTATATTTTCCTCCTTTCACCGCTTTCTCATAAATTAGAAATAAGATCTAAAAATTTAAATATTCACAATAAATATTTTTGGCAGGGATTCTTTATAGGTGTTGCTGCCTAATTCAAAATACCTCACATCAGAAGTTGTTTATTATCTGGTTGTCACATTTTCAAAGACGTTTAAATTAATCAGTAACTTTAGCAGTAATGAGAACATGATCTTTCACTGGAAAGTTGTTTTTCCCTTGTTATAACTATCAAATAATCTATGGGGTAATACTTTGGTATGCTGTAAATATCCAATTTCCATCACCCTCATAACCATTTAAGGATGTATTTACAATTGTTACCTGACTCAATTATTTCATTGGAAATGTAAAATTCTGAATTTCTAATTTTAATATTCCTTCCACATGTATTAAACAAAATTATCTTCTACTGAGAGTTTTATCTCCTTAACTAAAATGATTTTTAATTCATAAAATACATTTCATATGAGAAAGCCAGAAAAAAGCGCCTAATTTTCTCTCTTTAATTACTTTAATTACAGAAATAAACATTTGATAAAAATTTTAAGAATAAGGAAATGGTAGTCTAGCTATAACCAATATTCACAAATTAGTACTTTTTATTTTTTTATTTCTCTTTCATTGGGTAATTTTAGAACTCATGGATTTTTATATATTGACTCTATTTCGATCAATTTCAGTTTTTTATTTATTATAACATTTAAATTGTTCACTCTTTGGCTGGTAGGAACCTCTTCAAGAGGATCCTTTATTCTTTTCATGTAATTAGTCTTTGATAGATTCTTAGCTTTCTTGTCCCATTCATATCTGAATTTCTTTTGTTCCCTGCTCCCACTTTGGAATTATCATCTCTCCAAGTTTTCCTAGTTTCTTTTAGTAAAAAGAGTATATGCTTTGAAGATACAGCCAACAGGATTTTCTCAAAGATTTTGGATGAGTTCCATGGGAGAAAGTAGAGTAGAGTGTGACTGAGGTTTTGGGCCTGACCAACTGGAACAATGAAGTTGCCATCAACTAGAGGTTCAAGGATGCAACTGAAAGAAGGGGAGTATAGCAGTTTAGCTTTGGAAATATTGATTTTTAAATTTTAATTACACTTCTAGTAGGCAATTGGATATACAAATAAGTTCAATAGATAACAGTTAAGTAGTCATCATCATATAGATGGAAATTAAAACCGTGAGGCTAGATGGGCTCACCACGGGAGTGAGTTTAGATAGCAAAAAGAAAAGGACCAAGGATTGCGACCTAAAGTTATGGTTGAAGATACAGAAGAAGAGCAACAAACAAATCTGTATACTTTATTAGCATTCATGAATGATATTCCAAGAAAATAGTTTTCTGTCTTTTGCGATCCAAGATAGTATTCCATAACAATAATTAATGATAATGTTATACTTCCTCCTCTTCAGGTGAAGGACTTTCAGAAAGAACTGTAGAGATTATTCTTTCAGTCACTTTGTGTATCCTTTCAATCATTCTTCTTGGAACAGCTATTTTTGCATTTGCAAGGTAAGATTTATTTGTACTCACATTCCTAGGCTGTTTTACGGGCATTATTCTGTCATATTCCAGTCAGGAGACAGAAGCCACAACAGTTACTTGAATGGGAAACATTTAATAAAAAGGATTATTAACTAATAGAAAAAATTAACTACTAAAGTGGATAAAAGAGAATTGTAAAGGATCTAGATGTAAGAAGAAGCTTCTCTCTCTAAGCTGAAGGAGAGGGTTCAATAAAGGAACTAAGAACTAGAAAAAGCCTCCCTCTGAAAGCTAATGTGGAATGGCCACTGCAAGCACATGCAGCCTATTAACTAGCAGTGGGCCGAGAAATGTGACAGAGCGGAGGGGCTGGAACTGTTTTGTAGAATCCACCCATCATTATTGGAGGGTAGGCAGGCTGGAATTGGTCTGTAGGAGCTGCCTATTCTTGTGGGATGTCATGGATAAGCTAGAGATACTTGGTATCATTCACCTGTGGGGAAATCATGCACTTACGAGGCCACTAGAACTCATCACGTGGACTGTGGGGCCCCCACAATGAATAATAATATTGAAGCATAAACCCACAAGGGAAGGGTCTTGTTGTTCCTATTTCCTTGCAGGATCATGCTAGTGTCCTCTAGTAACAAAGCTTAGCATCCTGCCCCTTGCAAAGGAGAAATGTTCTGGAGTCTAGCTCCAGTATCACAAAGCAGGGCAAAGAAGAGTGGATTTCGAGCTAGGAGACAATAAAGTGATAACATGAAAGCAGAATATGCCAGGCTTTCCACATTTTTTGAATAATTTGCAACTCTGATAGGTTTAAAGAAAATATTTTAATCAGGTCTAAATTTTAAAGTTTTATACAGAGGAGATAGTAAGTACAACACTTTAAAGATGTCCGTCCAACTTCTTTCTGTGGTGGTACCCTTTCTTATGTTTACCAACATATCTGTACTAATTTTCCAAGTGTCTTTGCAAATTCTCAGTATCAATCTCTTCATTCACCTGTGGTTTACAGGACCTCAGGGGAAATCTTAGTTATGATCCTAAAATCTAGTTTCATTAGGTCGATTGCTGAGTTAAAGGGACCTTACATTTGTAAAAGTAGCCATTCTACTAATTTCCTAAGTAGTTCACTAGGCTCTATTTTTATCTGAAGAACGTTGTCCTATATTCTGAATTCCATGCACAATCTGTTTCATCTTAAATCATTTTGACGGAGAATTTGAAAAGCTCTTGGAAAAGATATTTTTCTTATACCACATACTCTTCTCAGATTCAGCCAGAAGGTAATGAGAGAAAGTCATTAGTGTAGGTATTTTAAAGACATGTTGTGTAAGACATGGATGTAGTCCCTAAGGGGTATGTACCTGCCGTATTTATATTCTTTCCCTGCTCTAAAATCTTTTCTGAGTTCTCATTTCTTTACAGGATGAATGCCTTAAGTGGGCAGGAAAGGGTCCTCCCTTATTCCCTACCACTTCCCTACATCTCTTCAGCCAAACAGATCTATTCTCACCTGAACATTCCATAGGCTTTTGTACAACTCTACTTTTTGTTCAGTCAACTGGAAATGTGCTTCCTCCTCCTCTCATTCTGGAACACCCAAGTCAAATCCTATTTCTTTACTTCTTCTAAATACTAAGTGTTGTAATCACTTATATAACATTTTATAACTAATCAGTAACTGTCTTATGATTTGTAAGCTGAATCATTTTTCTCTTTTGATGCTTCTTCTAAGTTTAGATCCTGCTTCCCAACTAAGTTGTAATGTCTTGAGGCTACTTCTTATATCATCTGTAATACATAACTTGTAATAAATAATACATGTTTGAAATATGAAGTATAGAAAAGCTAATCATTACTTTGTAATGTACCACACTATGTCATAGACAAATTAGCATGTAAATGGCTTAAATGAAGACTTTAATTTGATTATCAGATTTATGTGATTTTTATTTTTGAACCTGAGTTTTCTGATTATAAGTAAATAATATTATATAGTTCATAATACTTGTTAAAAATGAAGACTACAGTTCAAAACACATTTTTATGTATTTTCGTGTATGTAAAAATGTTTTATGTATCTAAAAACAGTGGAGCATTGTCTTTTAGCACTGGTGCTGATATAATGAGCTATTTCCACTTTGACATGGATTTGTGACAAATCCAGGAGACAGCTAGAGGGGAGGAGAAACAAGCTCACAGCATCAGTCTTATTTTCTCTTTATTTTGAATGTGCCAATGACTCAGGATTTGATCAACTAATTCTTATTAAAACTTGAAACTTCAACAAAACAGCATGTTAGAAAATATATAGTAGAATACATTCTATGGAATTAAGATGGAAAAAGAAGTTGAGTAGTTGTACAATTGCAATGTATTCATAGAAGTGATCGCAACAAAGATATTAATGTCTTTACTTAAAAAGAAAATTAAACCTAAATTCACATGCTTTCTATGATATTCCCTTCTTGGACTTGGCCACACGTATTTTAGAATTCGGCAGAAGCAGAAAGAAGGTGGCACATACTCTCCTCGGGATGCAGAAATTATTGACACTAAGTTCAAGCTGGACCAGCTCATCACAGTGGCAGACCTGGAACTGAAGGACGAGAGATTAACACGGTGAGCACACCCTTCTGGGCGATCAGTGGTCCAGAATGCCTGAAGCCATGACCCGATTCTGACCTATGCTTGTTGGAAGTGTTTGTGGGGCTCTTATTTATACAGGTCACAGAGATCTTCTTTCAAAGGGTGACCTCCATCTTCTACACACTTCTCGCTGGTGTTCGGAGAATCACTTAATCTTAATACTTAGTGTTCAATATGAACCTCTGACTACAATGTTCAACCAATCTTTGTTCTGAGACAAATAGTTTTACACATTAAACCTTTAAAATTATGCTTAATAATTCATTTCATATGATAGATTTTTTTTTTACAGTGGTTATTCTGGGAGGGTCCACATTTCTAGCCACAAGTTTAAAATAATTAAGTTTGTAATTACTTGATGTTTATATCGTTTTAATAAAAATCTTTCTTGTAACTCCTTACTTTAATGTGGAATTACATAAAAGACTAAATTGCATATAGACACTTCATTTTTTAAATTGCTTAGTATTTAAAAATTAAACACAAAGTAAAACTTACATTTGGAAGGAAAAAAAATATGTGTACTAAATATATGCCATCGGTATGTATTGGAAATAGTGAAGTGCATAATTTTAAAGAATAAGTAATTTTAAAATCTCTTGAAATCATTATAAATGATTCAAAATATTGACACGTTTGAAAAACTGCTGTCTATTGAGATAATTTATCAAATTCTTAATAAAAATTATCATCAGATAATATTAGCAAGTTTAGATTCTCAAAAGAGTCACTACTTTGTAATGCTTTGAATAAAAACAAGACAATTGATATAAAACACTTGCATAAATCTGTTGAACTTTTAAAAATTATTATTAACTCTGAAAATATGGCATCAAAGGTGTTGAACTTAAAAAAGAATCAATCATTTATAGTTGTCATTTACCAAAGTTGGCCTTCACCTAATAGACTGACTTTGTAAGAATATTTCCAGTATGTCTAAAATATCTAAAATGTGCTATAGAGGGAAGTATCATCTGCTAAGCAGGGACCTTCCAGATGCTACAGAATGAAAGTTGTTCAAGCTAATTACAGGGAGATTTGGTTTGTTGGATATGAAAACTTACTTCTTTGTATTTAGATATTTATCTTTGTTAATAGTACAATACAGGCTGTTCCCATCCAAAATGGGTATTGCTCCAAAAACTATGTGTAAGATGGTTATGTATTATCCAGGACATAGTTTTCCACATAAGAAATGTTATGTATAAAAAAGCAATGGATTCCCAAGGTAATCTGCCAAAATGAAACCATATCATAGGGACAATAGAACATTACTTGTATGAGACTATGTGTCTCTGTCCTTGAAGTTGTCATGCTATATAGTGAAAGGAAGTTTCTTCTCCTTTCCCCCTGTGGACCAACTGAATTTCAGTACATAGTATTCTTTCATCTGCTTTTCTGCACTCCTTTCTCAATTCTTTGTGCCCCTTTCACAGGCCTGGAGACCCAGTCATTTTCTTCTAGACTGCAAAGTGTACAGGACTTCAGGTCCCTCTCCGTGCAGTTCATTTTAGTTGTTTGAACAATTTAGTTGAATCTGTCCATACTAAAATGTGAGCTTCTAAGCATCCATTTTTAGAGTATTTCTTTAAACAAAACTTTATTAATCCTGCAAAAGACCATAGTAAGTAGCTCTTTAGGAGATATAAAATAATAAAAGCCAGGTAGTATTGGAGAAAGTATTATCCAAGGAGGTTAACCATTCTAGGCAGGCTATGGTGAGGTCAGAACCCCTAAGCTCTGTGTATTTTCAGTTTGCAATTTCCTCTACTTCTGGACACAGCCATTATCAAAAAGGTATGAGGTTGAGGGATTATTTTTTTTTGGATGTTGTGTGTGTTTGTTTTTTAACAATTGCTATCATTCCAGCTAATAGAAAAGGTGGGTAAGGACTGTACAAATTGTTTATTATTGGGTATTTATAATTCAGGAACTGCCTTATTTAACCTTGACTCCTCATTATTTTCTGACTTCCATATTTATTTATTTATATGTTGCTTTATTTGTAAAAGGATGCAGAAGTATCTTTCAAATATATTTATTTTTGCATATAAAAAATTAGTAAATATTACCCCTAGTAATAGCAAAGTTGGAAATTTTAGTTTCCGTGCTTTTTACTTTCTCATTTGTTTGTTATGATTCCAGTATTCATGACTATAAAATATTATTTGTAATTCCAATGACACATAATAATATGCTTTGCTTGATTTACTACAGAAATGTATTAAAATAACTCTCAAGTGGTTTGGGTGTTAACTCTTCATTACAGAGCTCTACCTCCAGCTTTACCATTTATTGAAGGATTTTCATGTTAATAAAGTCACTAACATGTTGGACAATATGACTAGAAAAATAGTAACCAACCAATCTATAATCAGCCATGTGTACATACCAGTATGCATGGGGCCATCATCCTTCAGTGAAGCGCTGAAGCTTTTCATCTGTCTTTGAGGCGCAGGAAGATTGAAATCTATGCAAAGTCATACAGATCTGATGAGGGTAGAGCCAGAGACTGATGGTAGATTCTGGGGGTGAAGAATCAAGGAGTTTGAGTTAATTTCCAAATTGTAGAATAACATGTTATATGTCTTTATTACTTGCAGGAAAGAACTTAGATAATTTCCTTTAGGTCTACCCAGCTAACATATGCTCTTTCTACTTGAGGCTTGTTCTTTTTTGGTCCAAACTGCTCACTTTCCTCATGCTATTTTCTTGCAGTTTTCCTCAGTGTTACATATCTTCACACGTCCATAAGAGAAATGATAAAAATAAAAAATAAATAAAAAAGGATATCTAACCAATCATTGAATTGTTAATTTTAGGGAGTTACTTAGTTGACAAAAGAATAGTCATTACGATGCTTGGTACTAAATCCTTTCAAAGATTTGGGATTTTATAGTTAAGAAATTATTTAACTATTTTATGTTATCTGTCTAGATATTTCTTTATATTTTAAGGTTCATCCTATGATTTTTGTATATGTAAACTCTCATTATTTAATTATATTCTACCTTATTTCAGTAAATAGCTGAAGAATTCTCTCACTTTACACTTTTTCTTCCCAAAGTAGAACAAACCTCCAATGAAGATTTAGTACTCCCTAACTCCATGAGAACATTCAGAGACATGCCAAGACAATGCTTTAAATTCTTGTTGCAATGATAATTATATCTTTTCATTATGCACATTTTATATTTAAGTTTAGACAATGCAAGTTATATTTCTAAGGAAGAATATTTAATATTTTTGGCTCACCTATACCACACTTACCAGGTTAGAAAATAACCCATAGTTGTTTTTACACAATAAATGAACAAAACAACATTTTGTTATCACTCCTTCAAAGCACAGCCACTTAACCCATTGAAGTGAGAAAGGATTCTAGGAGAAAATACTGGCAAGATCAGCATACACACACAGGTAAAACACAGACCTTTAAGATTGCTAAGACTAATTGACCCTGTGGATTGTTTTTAACTCATTTTAGTGTAAAACAGACTACCTTCCCCAAAGAGTTATAACCCAATTAAATAAATAAGCCAACAGAATCTTCACAAGTTAAAGATTCTATTTGCTAAAAAAGTTTATTTTCACTCTCTTCTTTTCACACTTAATTAAGTTATAGAAGTTCTGTTTTCTATGGTGACTAAATCAGAAAAAAAAAGTTGAGTATTAGTCAATGTTTCTAATATTCTTACTCGACCATAGTTCAGTTTCTTCTAGGCCTCAATTTTTTTCCAAAAAAAATTTGTACATTATTTTATACGAATTATCTTGCCTGTTTTAGTTGAATGAATGTAATGGTACATTATTTTAAGACTCAGGCCCAATCTAGTATTTATGAATGGAATTAAATTTTTTAACATAAAGATGCAAACAATTGAATTGCTAGTTTAAGTGTACTTTTCTTTCCTCAATAACTTTAGAGGTTTGTATATTGAATTTTTGTTAAACATAGTTACGTCCTCAGGAAGCTTACCATTTAAAAGATCCTATGAATATTCTTTGTAAACTGTAAATCAGAATACATTTGGTTTTATTATTGGCATTTATGGTATTTATAAAATTATCCCAATCTACTTTCATATAGAGTTTGCTGACATATGATTGCTACCTTTTATGAGCAATTACTGTGTGTTAAATTTTGTGTGTAATGATCTCAGGTAACTCAGGTAACTAGTAGGTACTCTGACCCTCATTTTACAAATGAAAAAAAAAAGATGCTTAGAGATTTTAAGTAAGTTTAAGGTCATACATCTAGTAAATAGGAGAGCCATGATGTTAACCCAGGTCTGTTTGATTCTGAGATATGCAGATACACCTATTTGTGTGTGTGTGTGTGTGTGTGTGTGTGTGTGTGTATTTAACTCTGTGGCATACTAGATGAGATCAATGTGAACACTCTTAAATAGGCAAGGACTTGGTATCCTTCAAGAAGCATTTTCTATGCAGAGGATGTTTCTTAAAGGAAGAATTGCTTCTTTTGAATGATATATTCTCTAGTGGTAAGGGGCAAAGGAGTGATGGCATTTGAGCATAGGTTCAAACCTGCAGAAAGTGGAAAATCTTTGGTAGTGCAATTTTTATTGTGGCTTCAATAAGAATACATGTTTGACTGATATATGAAATTCTAAACAGAATAGCATTTTAATTGCCATCAATTCTTTGACAGATTCTTGCCCTTAATTTTACTTCTGTCTTAAATTATTTTACAAGCAATGGCAAAACTATGAGAATGCAGATAAGAAATGTTTGACTAATATGTGAATTCAGGATGAGAAATGTCCTGAAGTATAACAAAGTTTAAAATATAATGCTCATGTTTTTGTAGTAGCAAATCAAAAGAAATGCAGTGTGTTTGTATACTAAATAAATAATGAATCTTTACTTCCAGATACTCTTCATTTTTCTTTAGACGCAAGGAGATTTTTGTCATTCAGTAAGTTACTGTCGTGATGCAGAGCTCTGCTGTGATTATTTTCATCTTGTCAGATGGTGTGCTCTATATTCTTAAATACATATTATTGAGCGTTTCTTGTTTAATGTGCTGTTTTTTCAAAGCCAACAAAAAAACCCTATGCTTTCTGCTTATAATATGTCCTCTATAATATTGCATGTTATTGATACAGTAAAGATAATCTTATCAAAATGCACATTGACTCATAATGTGCATGTCCTGAGCATTTGCTGTGTTCTCATGTTTTGTTAGCTTTTATGATAAGTGTGCACCTCGATTTCTTCACATGTGTCTTGTCCTATTATTACCATGACACAAGAGCTGAATTTGCCGTCTGACAGGTGGAGTCAGGGTTCACACTTCCCACAAGCTCATTTCAACGACCGCAGGTGGTAATCTCTAAGGACCAAAACAATGACATTTCCTGTCCTCCAACTCTGGGGCTTACAAAGTGGCACGTTTCATGGAATCTTTACTTCTGCCCTGACCACTGGATAGCCAACTATGCATGCTTTCAAGCACTCCTCTGATGCTCAGATGTGCCACTTTTATCCTAGTACAAAGCTTACTTGGTACATTCTGAAGATAGCTTAGCAAAATATCAGCACTGGCTTGGACCCCAACAATTGATTGAGTGCCCCAGCGATAATAAGTTTCTTCATGCAAGGGAAATGAATGAAGGCAGAGAATGAAAATGCATTTGATTTCAAAATCCCAAATCTGCTACAGAGGAGTCAGTCTCCATGAGCTCCAATGCTGGGTAGGGCCAAATCTCCCGACGTTCTCATTGGCCATGAAAGTACTCCACATGATTGAAATAGAGGAAAACAGGACAGTTGCTGCTCTAATCACATTTAACATTTTGGAGTCACAGTGAACCTTGTTTTACTTTACATTAACTAATTGCCAAGTTCCCATTGACAGAATTAAACTAGTTTTATGAAAATATGTTTTCTTCAAAGGACCTGATTGATCAGCGTCAAACATTTGTCAAAGATTTTAGCTGTTGAGCTAAAGATTTAAGTAATCGCGTCACACATAAAAGATCCATTTCCAACCAGCACTCAAAGCTGACCTCTCAGCATTCCAGACTCACAAGTGGTCTGGTTGAGCAACTCTGCTGAATGTCTTTCTTCATCATCATTAAACAGAATGCTTTTACTTTTTTTTTTTTTTTTTTTTTTTTGCTTTATGCCATTAGTATCTCTGTGGATTGTGGGGGAAAAAAATGCTTTCATTTTTATAGAACCCTCACTGTCTTTCTCTATCATCAGCTTTTCTCTCCCAGAGTCAGTGAATAGTGTTCTGCTCAGTCAGAGCTCTTTCTTTGACAGAGCGAAACTTAATAGTTTGGGTTAATGAGAACCTTTATAGAACACCTCTACATAAATCATATTTGTGGTCTTCTTCAACCTCTAGTTTTCTGAGGTTGCCTTCTGACCCCTAACAGAGGAAGGTCAGTGCTTACCTGCCTCGCTAGCTAATAGTTCAGGCTGTAAGGACTTCTTTTCAGATCTTGTTATGTCATTTGTCTCCTTTTCATTAAGTCCTCACTGAAAACTTTGCCCGTTTCTTCACACAACTGTCAGCAGTCTCTTCATCCTCTCTATCTACTGCTTTTGCCTTGTTGCCTTCGAGGTACCGTGTTTCCCCGAAAATAAGACTGTGTCTTATATTAAGTTTTGCTCCAAAAGACACATTAGGACTTATGTTCAGGGGATGTCATCCTGAAAAACCTGCTAGGGCTCATTTTCCCAGGAGGTCTTATTTTGGGGAAAACAGGGTAGTAAGCTTATGCCAGTGTTCTTAATTTAGAATACATGGTTGACAAAATAAAGGAACTGTCAGGAATTTGTTTTCAGATTTGCTAATGTGGAGAGGTTTAGTAATAAGAAAAATTCAACTCCTGCCACCCTGGGAATCTTTTCTCATCTCTTTGGTATCAGCAAGAATGTTGCTTTTCCAGATCTACCTGAAAGTCCATTTCCCCTTGCTTGAGTAAAATAAATATTAATCGGGCACCTATCAAGTGACAGGCACTGTTCTAGGCACTGGAAAGACTGTGGTGGAACAGGAAGGGGCATCTCCTCCAAAGAGCTGCCCTTCAAATTAGCTAAGCTCCTTTTAAACCTATTTCTCCTTATAAATACAAGGAGACATACTGAGAAAGTTCTACTTAGCTATCACTTACTAATTGATTGTTTTCTAATTAAATAAAAAAGGTATTGCATTACTCACTTATTCAGATGGTATGTTTACCTTATTCAGTGAAGTTTTAGCATCAGTTATATAGTACCAGCCATCGGTTAGGATAATATTTTTAATTTATACTGAAGACCACAGAAATGTTATTGGTGATTTTATAAAAGCCTGAAGAAGGACCTGAAAGGATGCTATTTTAAAACCTAGAAGAAATAAAAACAATACTAAAGAACAAAAATAAAGACAATTTTGAAAACATTATAGTAAATGCTCTGAATAAGTAATAGACTTTCATTGCAGAAGTAAATGTAACCATCGGAGGAATTAATGACTTGATGAAATATATAAACTAAAAATTCACACTACATTTTATAAAACTTGGAAAGATTAATTAATATGTTTTACCAGAGAAATAGATTCTTCACAAATTTTTATTTGAATATGGAGCACATGTTAATATGTACAAATACGTACTTTTATATCTAGGCAATAGAATTTGAGCTTCTTTTCTGTTTGGCCTAACTTAACTGGTTAAGCAGAGAACACAAAGTTTCTCGATTTGTCCTGTGCCACTGGTAATGCTGGTTTAAGCTAGTCATCTATACGCTCTCATCTACTCTATTTGGACTATATTTTAATTCCTTATAGATTTCAACTAATTGACCTTGAGGGAAAGCTGAGTCTCTGTGATAATATGGTCTTCAATCAACACTGCCAACATAAATAAATGGTTCCTCTCTGGATCTATCAAGAGTAATCTGAGTGGAATTTAAGTTTTTGATAGACTTTTAAAAAATGATCCCAGGCATGAAATAACACCCTTTCAGCAAAAGGGCATAGAATTTAAGACAGCTACGATTCATGTAATAAAAGTGGTTATCCTTTTATATTGGAAAATGGTCAGTTATCTTATTGAAATCAGGACAATTCCCAAATTGGTTTATAGCTAATGAACTGAATCTGATTTAACAATAACTTTCACTAATGTAAGTGAATAAAGCAAGAGTACCATACCAGTTTAAAATGCTGTCCATTTAACAATTTTTTAAAGTTTTAAAAAAAAATGTTAATGGAAGTTTTCTATTTGAGTTTTTCTGAGTGTCTCCACGGAGCACTTAATTAAAAATAGCACTCCTTCTGAAATAACATTGTTGACGTTTATGCACTTTAATTTCTACAAATTTTTATGTGTATCTAACCATACAATTTTTCCTAAAAGAGTTTACCTCATTAGGGATAAATCAATTCATTTTCCTCATATTGTGTCCCACCCACCTTCTTTTCTAATTTCCTATACTAATTGTCCAAATTAATACTTTTTCTTATTTAAAAATAAAACTTTAAAACCTCAAAGAAAAACAAAATTTAGAACATACTTATAGCCAGTACTTAAGAGAAAAATATACCTATACAATGTGAGGCTAAGAATCAAAGCAAGTCTATGGATACAGACAAGAAAAAAAGGATAGCATTTATTTGAAATAGGTAATTTATGCCCACTTTGGCATAAATTTAAGCTATTTAGGTACTTCAAGATTTCAGTTCACACATAATTGTGACATAAGCATAGACAGGGCAGTTACATAAAAATTAGACAATTAGAAGCCTTGTTTCTCACAGTACGTAAATACAAATGTGAAGGACAAATTACATAAAGTGATTCGGTTTGGATAAAGAGAGTGATGCAAAAGAAAATCAAGCCAAAACATGTCCTATTTCTTTTTAATAAACTATTTTTTTTAATTACTTAGTAGGCAAGAGTGATTTTATTGTTCCTATATCTAATTTCCTAACAAAGTATCTAGCACCTGTTAATTTCTAATGTTAGGTAGTATGAAATGGCCTTTGTTTAGACTCATATACTATTTATTGATGCATCTATTGATCAGACTTATCTAAAACTTTGAATTAGGATCTGAGGATTTTCCATTGCTTAATATTTTAATGGAAAATTGATTCTATTCAGATATTCTCTCATAGTAATCAGAGCACTTATATTTAGTTTACTGTGTATCTTAGTCTGAATTCATCCAGTTGTATACCTAATGATGTACTCATTGCCTGCTATGAATAAGGCTGAGAGACTTGTAGTAACTCAGGTGTTAATCCGTAAGTATACATGAACCTTAATGCACGTATCCTTAATGCATGTACTTAAATAGCCATAATACAAGGTGGAAGGCGATTTGTCTTTAGAAATTTGGTTTCACAGAAGGAAGAAATTATTTTCTCTATAGCAGACCAGGGAAGGGTCCATGGAGGAGTTAACATTTGAATCAGCTATGAAAGAATCAGTAGAATCTGGTTGCGAAAAAACACCTGAAATTGTACAAACTGAGAGGGAGAGATGCCAAGAGAATATCTTGAGTGCAGTGTCTAAAAGGGAGTTGTAAGGAATAATGTCAGTAATGTGAGCATGACTTGAAATGCTTTCACATGATTATATGAAAACTGAGTTATTATAGTCATTACAGTTATTTATTTAGGATCTTGAATTGAGATCTAGAAAGTAAGACTTGGATTTGAAGCCTAGATATTTGTGACCACTCTTTATGCAGGAATCTTCATTAGGTGGAATAAAATAGGAAATCCTGCTGCTTAATGTAGCGCAATCTAGTCTACCCATTTTTGAGTAAATTTAAGATAGTAACAAAAAAAGTCCTTTATATAATTTCAATTGTAGAATAAATGGATAGGTGGAGCTTGAATTATACAGAACAAACTAGAAAAAGTAACTATAGTCCTAATGATAGTAACTAACATTTATGGATTGCTTATGAAAGCCAGGGAATTTTCTAAGCATTTTACATATATGTACTTGATTTACCTATTTTTACCCTATTTTCCAAATTAGGAAACTGAGGCACAGAAAGATCAAGTAACTTGTACAGTCTCAGGAAACCCTGGATCCTCTGGGCAAAGAGAGAATCTTTTCAGTTGGACTCTCCTTAAATAAGGGGACCATGAGCCACGAGCCTGCCATTAAATCAGATGTAGTGTGCTGAATTTCACCAATCGCAAACTGAAAAATGTCCCTTGTTACTGTAAATGTGATCTCCACACAATTCAAGAATTTCCATTTCCATTTGGTAGCAGGGAATTGATTTGCTAATTCAAATATTTCATTTATTTCTATCTTAAAATCAGTTAATTAGGATTTACCTAACCTAACCCCTCTTCTATTCCTATTTCTGAGAAACATCGTGGCATAGGAGCATTAGGGCATTGGGCATCTCAGGGGGCTTGGATAATATGTCTAGTCCAATGTCTTTTTTCTTGCTGGTCTTTGCTGAGAGGAATTATTTCCAACAGGGATGGATAATTCCTCAGTCTCCACTGTTACCATGTCAGAAGTATGTCCAGGGCCTCCAGTTCAGACACTGTGTCTTCCTGTCCCCAAAACAAGGATTCTTCTGACTCAGTAGCCCATTCAGCCATCTCCATATCCTTCTTGTTAGAGTTGGGATTTCTCTGTTGCCTTCTTAGAATCACTGTAAGGTATTGTGGGAAGCCTACAAGCTCATCTACCAAGACTTTGCTCAAACACTGCTATTTTATCACTGTGATGCCATGTTTGATACTGGGGTGCTCTACCAGGTTACACCCTGAGAAGCTGGGCGATACCTCCTGCTGCTTGGGGACACCTACACCATTCAGAATTCTGTCATTCTTCTTGATTATACTTGCTCCAGCACCTCCATATTTTTCACCAATCCCTATATTGTAATGTGATATACTTATTTTTAACTCGTTTTCTTCATTGAACACACCCCTTTGTGACCATTTTCATAATATTCAGCATGCCACATTTTTCAGTGTAATTATTTTCTTTCATTTATTCTTTACTTCAAAAAACACATCCTCTTATAAATATTCTTCACTAAGGAATACAGTAAAATCATTCCCAATAATATTTAAAATTTAAAACTTTTTGTTGTGTTTATTTTATTTCATTATACTTTGTGTCTTTTGTGTTTTTGCAGTGCTAATTTGTTGTGCATGACAAATGTGTTACTAAAGATGTGCCCATCTCTGAATTTGTGTGTTGCATAGTCTATTTAGCTGTTAAAATTATTTCAATTTTTTTCAGAATATAAATAACTTGACCAATGAACTGTCACAAAAGATATGTCTAAAGTAACTGAAATTATTGTGATTTTGTTGTGGTTATATATTCATCAATACTCACTCATGAAACAAGACTTAAGCAAGATGATGTCATTTCTCCAAGATCTATTCTTCCTAGTTCAGCACTTTCTATGGACAAAGAAAATGTTTATTAAAAATTCCATTGACTTTCTTCGACCACTATATACATGCAATATATTAAAATACAGGGGCGTTTAATGTAATGCCCAATGCCTAACAATATAAAAGTACCTTCTTAGCTTGAAAGAGGAGCTAAATTATTATTTATTTTTAGGTCCAAATAATATATAATATTTAACAATGACTTAGAATTTAAAATAATGATCACGTGTCAGTTAAAGGCAAAGTACATTATACATTACTGATTTACAGTTTTCTGATTTTAATCTAGAACTCTTTCAGAAAGAGCTATACCCTCAACTCATAATACAATTAACACAATCTCTGTTGCAGGTTACTTAGTTATAGAAAATCCATCAAGTAAGTTTGTCAAATATCTTTTCTTCTTTTTGAATATCAACTTTAGACTCACTGATTTGATGAATCTTAATGTGTGGTTCCTTTTTTGTATGTTTGTTAGAAAAACCTCCAAGCTGGATATAAATCATAAAAGCATGACTAATTGCATGGTAACTGGAGAAATGCTTTCTCTCTCTCTGGGGTGAAGCCTGCATGTCTGTATTTTAGCTTGGGAAGTAATACGGGGATATTTAAACTCCTTGGGGTTTAAAAACCATGTCATTATGAGAATGAGGTCACTGCAATATTTTATATCTTCTAAAACCTTGTAATGTATAAAATGTTTTCTGTATGACAAAGAGGTATTATGTGCTTTAGGATTCAATGGTAACCTTACATTTACTTGAAAAACTTTCTTCATTAAAATGTTAAATCGTTCATTTAAAGTCACTTATAAATTGAAGGAATTTTGTACCATGAATATAAAGAAAGTGAACTTAAAGGAGAAAAGTTAATTTTGTAAGTATTACAGAGTGACTTTACAGGGCGGGGTGGTTTATGGGTTTTGAAATGTCCGTTGTTCTGTAACTTGTTAACCAGCGCCCATGCTAAAGTGAAAGAATTCAATCTAATGTGACTCCATTTTATATCTTTCTTTGCTTGGAGGCCGATAAGCAAGAAATCCTTCCTGCAACATGTTGAAGAGCTTTGCACAAACAACAACCTAAAGTTTCAAGAAGAATTTTCGGTATGTTACTAGCAGTTGTCACAACATTGTCAGACCTCCAGTCGTGTCATATGTCACATTTCATGTCCATTTTAAGCATGCAAGGCCATAAAGGACTCTGGCCTTGATAATCAATACCCAATTACCAGGTTGATTGTTTGGATAGTAATATTACACTGGGCGGCCTCTGGTGTAACCTGAACAGAATTACTCACCTACTGTGTCAGGAAAAGGTGCACTTCTTCAGACCTTCTTGGTAATAGCATCCTGGCCTCATTTATTCTCTGCTCTCATCCAGATGTGGATGCAAATCTATCATGCTGTATTAATTAGTTTTTGTTTGTATACAAGGCTTGAGTTATACTATAAATGTAGTTTTATATGTAAGTAATTATTTTATATGTAGACACTAAGTATTAATAACTGCAATTTATATTCACCTGCTTAGTTTATGCTAGTGGTATAGATGATCTTGGGAGAAGAACTTGATGTTTCCAGAAACTATAAAAATAATGTTATTTCTAGAACTGTCCAAAATTTTTTTTTAAAAAAGATAAGTAATGTCCGTGTTTTATAAGGCCTGTTTTTAAGTTACTATGGGATAAACGCTATTTCATGTTATGGAAATATGTAAAGTTAAGAACTTAACACCTAAAAACTATTTAAAAGTTAAGAATAACTTGTTGCTTTCCACATTTTACATATCTATAGAATTGAAATTATTTTAAAACAGAAGGTAGATATCAGAACTGCAAGTTATTTTAAGACCTGTAAGCATCTTTCCTAACTTAGATAATTATTTTGTATTATGAAAATAAAACAGTTTCTAAATGTCACCAAAACTTTATTTCTATTTTTTCATGAAATTCTCAATGTGTGAACTTATGACCAAAGAATCAAACAATTGGCTTGAATAATTCAAGATTATAATATTTCAGTCTCTCAGGGAATAATAACAAAAATGTGAGAAGATTAATGGTGTTTCCTACAGCTTTTTGGTTATGCTTCTTAAGAAATATTGGTCTGGACTTAAAATCAGTGGTACCATAAAACTCTTCTTAGCATTTACACAGCGAGAAGTCTCAATTCTTTAGGAGCAAAAGTATAATTTCACTAGACTAGGAGCAAATATAATTACATTATGCATGACTGAGTAGATGAAAGCTTTTATTAGCAATAACATTTCCTCATGTATTACATTGAGAAAGCTTCTAGTTAGCTTTTCAGAGATCATGGTTTTAAACATTTGGGTGTTTGTTATATAAATATATAAGTTTTGTATATATATTATATAAATGTATCTATATATGTAAGGGACTTTTTTTTTACAGAAAATGTTTTTTATTCTAATGCTGTATTGTTTCTTAAAGGAAAATTATGTTTTAATAAACAAATGCATATTTGATGCATATATTTAATAAACTTTATAACTCAAATTATATTCATTTATTATACTTTAAATATTTATAAGCTCCTACTATGGGATAGGCTTTTGACACATTGATATATATCAATTCAACATTTAATAGCTAAGTGACTTTGGCAAATCTCTTAAATTCTTTGTGCCTCAATGTCCTCATTTCAAAAAACTTAATATCTACCTCATTGAGTTGTGAATGCTAAAATGATTGAAGGTATGTAATACTAAGAATAATGGCTTGCACAAGTGGTTAGCTATTATTATGACAATTCCTACCAGAAAGAAGCTCATATTATAAGAACTGCAGCTGTTCATAGAACAGTTACAAATGCACTATATCATGATAGAGATCTTCATCAAGAAGTGACGATCAACTCTGTTTTGGATAACCAGCAAAAAAGACTTCACAAAAAGGTGACCTCCAAGATGAACTTTAGGAAGAGCAGAAGTCCAATGAGTAGATAAAAGGGAAAACATATTCCAGAGAAAGGGAATGAATGCAAAAACATAAGGATGCAAAACAGTCCAACATATCAGTGATCCCACTGAAAAAACGAAAGGATAAGAGAAAGAGCTAACAATAGGGAGAGAATGGTTGAGGCCCTCTGTGCCCTGATAAGAATAAGGCCACCAACTGTAAAGTTACTATACAAACAATCAACCTGGTAATTGGGTATTAGTTATCAAGGCCAGAGGCATTTAAATCTATAACTAGAAACTTCTATGTGAAATAATTACAGAAAAGAAGTACCACTTTTCAGGTGATTTCCAATTCATCTTTCTTCTTCCCTCCCCACCATAGTTCTTTGTCTCTTATAAATTGCTGTAGTACTTTCCCAAAACATTGACATAAGGAAGCTGTGCTAGGATTCCTCACTTGGTTAATTTTCTTTCCCCTAAGGATTTTAGTACTAACACACCAGAATTCAGATGCTTACACTGACCCTCTCCTCTAACAGATACCCACTTGCAAAAGGCAGTCCAGATTTTTTTTTTTTTTTTTTTTTGGAGGCAAAAATAAGGCGGAAGGGAGAATTATCCAATTAAAAGAAATAATTTACAATGATGTTGAATAAATTGTAAAAACACATGTTTTTAACACTTTTTAAGGAATTTGGCAAGTTGAGAGTTTTTCTAAAATTTCTAAAATTTCGTAAATGTAAATCTCAGCTCAACAAAATAATGAACCTATTGTCTTGCACAAACTTTCTTAATGATGAGTAGACAGTATAAAATGTCAACAGTAGATCTCCTTGACCCATCATCTGTGTCTGATAATTCTTAATCGCACCTTTGCATTCCACTATTGATTTAACAATGCCTACCGAGAACAGGATTGACCTTTGGCATCTTCTCAAACTGACCAGTGTTGTACCAATTAATAGGCATGAAATCACACTGCCTGGGGAGTAAAAACAAAAAATAAATCACTAAACTCCCTTCCGCTACTAAGCAGACATTAAATTATTAAATAGTATTAAGTGTGTACCTGACAAAACCATTAGTGAAGTATGGAAAAGTGTTACTAACATTGTTGCTACATCTTAGAGCTTCCCAAAGTACAAAGAAATTATCCCAGAGAGCAATAGCCCAAATGACCAATTTTACTCAGGATATTTTCAGTGAAAGTTTACATAAGTTCATTTGACCTCGTTTCTGCAGTTGTGAGAGGTGTTTTCAATTTAAAAATAAAAAGGTATAGAAAAAAGAATTTTCTTTTACTAAGTGAACTTTTTGTTTATCTCTGAAATAAATGTAAACTTTGCAATGACTTCATTTCACAGGAATTACCAAAATTTCTTCAGGATCTTTCTTCAACTGATGCCGATCTGCCTTGGAACAGAGCAAAAAACCGCTTTCCAAACATAAAACCATGTATGTGCACGTATTGTCTCTGCTTTTAGCTGTGAAATGTTTTAACATGAACACAAAATGCATCTTAGCATTTTTTATTTCTTAAATATATTTTATTGCACATTAATTGAATTATAATAATGCATTTTCTTAGCAACAACTTTGAAATTGTATCTCTTTTGCTTTGTTAATATTTATTAAAGTTAATGTACATGGTTTTCAGCTTGTTCACACAAGGTTCACTTATGCAGGTGCAAGAAACTGTAGACCTAATAGTTTCTTAGCTTTGTAATTTAACCCAAGTAACAAAACTCTCTAACATCTTCCTACAGACCTAGTTTTCAAATGAAAAGAGAAAGTTCACATGTAACTTTGTGCATTAGTTTCCTTTAAGAGCATGGCAGTGTTTTCTTATGGAATATAAAAAAATCATTGCAAAATATTCATTGAGGATCAGAGTATATATACGCTTACCAGAATTGTTTTTACAAAGGAGGCAGGGTTGTGCCTTACTATAATAAACATGGCTTTGTTTTTCAATCAATAAGAAAAGAAACCATATTATTGCTTTAAGAATTAGCAGCTATGTGAAAGAAGAAAACATACAATTCTTTTGTTAATAATAATAGATATTTGATATATTTTTTGAACAGATGTTTCTGCTATCTATATTCTGATTTAGTACACTTTACATTATAAAATAAAAAGTGATATTGTGACATTTTGAAATATTGTCAATATTGTTTCAAAATCTAAAGTTTTAAAATATTCTTAATTTTAGAGTTAACATATATAATTTTTTCTATGTGTTATGCTTGTTTGAAACTATATTAGGAAAAATTCCATACTTAAACACTGAACTCTTCTGTCTAGAAAGACATGGACTTAGAGAAGGATGATGTCATAGAATGTAAAATCATAAAGTATATGGATAGGAAGAAATGGACGAAATTCTGATATTCTAGAACTAGAGGATAACTGAACCATCAAATAAACAAATTTAAGGAAAGATGATATAGGATGTAATAATCTAATGGAATTTGCTAATTCCCAAGAATTAGAATAAGATGAAAACACAAATAGCTTTAATCCTAAAATCCTTTCTGGAACAAAACAAATCATAAGTAAATGACTTTAAGATAAGTTGACAAATAAGACATTATTATAGGAAATAAGAAATATTAGCATTACATCTCTAAATTTCTATGGCATAACTTTCTCAACAAGGCCTTTTGTTTCCCTTTCAGAGAGTTAACCTGGATGGGATGCATCATAAGTTTAAGAGATATGGAAATTTTCATGTTTTTATATTCATCTGTACCTAAATTTCTTCCACACTGTCTGCTTAATGTTTACTCAGTGATATTCTATGAAAACAAATACTATAATCTGATTGAAAGACAGTTACTGCATAATATTTAATATTCATTTACAATTACATAGTTGACTGAATTAATTTATGATATATCAGTATATATAAAATAAGCAAATCAAATATATCTAACTACTTGCCAGGGACCAACTAGTATCTAATTTAAAATATGTAAAAATTTGAGGTGTTAGAAAGGTATTTTTTAAATGTGACATTTCAGTCTTTAATTACAAAGATCTCACTGCATTATCTGGATTCACATCATGGCTATACAAAAAGTGAGACAATACTAGCTTATTACCTATAGGATAAAAAAATAATAATAAGGGTTGTTGATAGGACTAAATAAAGAACCTAAAAACAACAAGAAGAACTTAAGAGTATGCTTACCCCAACTCTTCATTTCTAAAGCTAAGACAATAAATAATTGTTAACAATGGACTTGTATTGTAAACCAAGGATGTTCTGGAATATTTAATAAGTTTTGCATGCATTTTTTCACCTTTGCTAGAGTTAAATGGATAATATCCAATTGTTTTCAGCTTTCTTCTTACTTTTGGAACAGAATACTTATGGTAATTTTTCAAACAGTGTATTATATCTACATCCAATATTCTTTAATGGATTTGTAGGGGAAAGCTTGTATTTAAGTGTCCTCCTAAAGACTTGGAGGTCCTATAAGAAATAATTTTGTTAGGTAGAATTTTAGACTTTTCAAGAATTTTATTAGAATAATTCATTATTTCAATAATACATACTGCCTCCTGTATAATAAAAAAGCTAAGAACACATGTTCTAATTGAACCTCCTTGGTTGGAATCCTGTTTATCCACTAACTATCTTAGTGACTAGACATATTATTCAGTGGTCAATCTCTTAAGGTTATTGTGCAGATCAGATGAAATAATCATGTAAATCACTTTTCCTGGAACAAAAAAAACAGTAAATATTAGTTCTTATGATTATTAGTAATCAATAAATTGCTTATTTTTTAAAATTGCTAACTTTCTGAGTGAATAAGATTTAGTAATAGGCCTTTAGGGTCTATAGTCAGGAGGTAACAAGCCCATTTCCCAAGTCTGGGTTAAAAGGCAAACTGTAAACTCATAGCTACCTCTATGGGCCAGTACATACCACACACACACACACACACACACACACACACACACACACACACAAGCAAATCAGATGTTTAAACTAAATATATTCTCCCATTGTGCTTGCAGAGAAGCCATAATGCTGAAGAAATGTCTTTTTGTTTTCCTCCTGTAGAGAATGAATTCATTTTAATAGAGTCTGAATTTTAGCTTGAGCCAGCTAAGTGAATTGCATTGTTTCCCCTGAGTAATGTAGGAAGTAGGATTTCAAATATCACAGTGCGTTTTGGAAGCTATTAGCTTACAGGTCTTTAAGATACCAGAATTAGCAGCAAATGCTTGCAGAAGAGATTTTGCAAATCTCTGCTTGACAGGACGCTATGACCTTCAGAAGTGTTCCAACACCATGAAGAAAAATTTAACTTGTTGTTGACTCCGATAGTTATGAGCAGGCTTATCAAGTGAATAGAAACCTGATGGCTTCTCTTCCTAAGTTATAGGACTAGCCACAATTTTATTAAAATAGTTAGATCATACCAAATGCAAAAATCTTTGGGGCATAATCATTTGTGTACATTTGCTTAAACATTCCCCATCTCTAAATTTAAGCGCGTTGGGCAGGTCGTTATAATTATTGGCAACACAACTAAATCGTTTTAATATTAATATATAACGTGTGCTTAAGTTTTAAGAATATGAGAACATGTATTGAGTGCTTACATTTCATTTCAGTTTTCCTCAAGAGGATTCTACAAAATAAATATTATAGTTACATATTATAGCTGAGATAACAAAGGAGCAGAGGAGTTAAGCAATTCACCCAAGGCCCTACGTATGGCTGACAGATCATCTGGATTTCAAACCCAAACCCATTTGCCCATTTTTCTTCTACTATCGAGCGCCTTTCCACTGAGGTTAACAAAAAGAAACCCTTCAAAATAATTAAGTAGTAATAGATATTTTATTTTTATAATTCCTATGTCTAGTTAAAATTAGCACTGGTCACTGCAATATAATACCAACTTAGTAAAAACCCTCAGGGAAAAAAAAATTAACACGTTGAAGAAAAGTGCTAGATAGGGGGTATCTAATTTTATACCAGATCTTAACATATACTGAAGAATAGTAATAAAAAGTTTGGTATTAAAGAAAGAATAGGCAGAGAAATTAATGGAAAAACATAAATAGCTCAGAAATAAACCTAAATACATAGAAAAATCTAGTGTATGATAGAAGTGGTTGTTTGAATAAGGAGGAAAAAGTGGATGGAATGTTAAAAAATCAGTTTGTTGTTTCAAATGGCATCAAACAAACAATACAAGATAGATTTTACCTTACCCTATAAGAAAAATAAATAAATTCCAATGGATCAAAGATTGAAATGCGTAAAGCAAAAGCAGAAAATCAGATTAAAGTTCCAGAAAATATGAATGAATTTGTGAAATTAAGAATATTGGTGACAAACACCTTTGCTGAATGATACAAGAATGCATAATGAAACCATAATGAAAAACAATGAGAAATTTGATTACAAAAGAAAAATAAATTTTATGTATGAAAAAGTAGCTAGCTAGATTGACAGACTCAAAGACAAACAACAAACTAAGGAGACAATTTTAACACATATGGCAAAAGGCTACATATAACCTTTGTTTTTAGTATAAAGTATTTTTTAAGTAGAAAAATGGTATAATATGAAAAGGCAGTTAATAGAAAAGGTATTTATAATGGCCAATAAATAAGCAAAGAAGCTCAATTTTACTTATATTTATGGAAATCAAAATAAGTACTATGAAATATCAATTTTCATCTATCGAAAGATCATAAATTAAAATGTTTAATAGTATTTTGTGGTAGTGAAAGTAAGAGGAAACAATTGTTCAAACATTTTTTGTTCAGAGTTTGAATTGACCTAATTCAAGAACAATTTGGGAATATCTCAAAATTTTAAATGCACAATATGATTTGGGAATTTTACTACTAGTAATGCATTCTACAAATATACTCCCATATATCTATATAAAAATTTTAGTTATGTTTATTCAGCATTTTATAATAACAAAATGAAATTAATTTAAATCTTTGAATATGATATATTGAAAGAATGTAATACTACATGGCTTTTTAAAATAATGAATTAGGTATCTTTATTTATGCTAATAAGGAAAGACAAAGGTAAATGGAAAGAGCAACTTGCAGAATAAAGTGTATATCATCCCATTTGCAGTTAATTTTCTATGAATATGTATAGAAAATCCTGGAAACATATACAAGAACATATTAACAATCATTGTCTCTAGGTAGTGGAAATATGGGATAAACGGGAACTTCTACTTTAGTTTTACACCCAAATGTAATGTTGAATGTGATGTTATGAACCTCTTCATACTACTTTTATAATAAAAAAAGTAGTGACAATTTAAAATTGAATTAGCATTAATTTCTTTTCTTCTAGATAATAATAACAGAGTGAAACTGATAGCTGATGCTAGCATTCCAGGATCGGATTATATTAATGCTAGCTATGTTTCTGTAAGTTGCTATTTTTATATATTTTGTATTTTTGTAAAACATAAGTTCTGAAATTACATTACTCTTCCAAACAACAAATTCATTACAACCTCTATGGATCTTTTTTTTTTTTTTTTAATTTATTGGGGTGACAATTGTTAGTAAAATTACATAGATTTCAGGTGTGCAATTCTGTATCACATCATCTATAAATTACATTGTGTGTTCACCACCCAGAGTCAGTTCTCCTTCCATCACCATATATTCAATCCCCCTTACCCCCATCTCCTACCCCCCAACCCCTTACCCTCTGGTAACCACTAAATTACGTTCCCCAGATTAATTTTCAAACCCCGTGGCCTCTATGGATCTTAATGTGCCAGTTTTTAATATAACAACACTATGTACCCCCATTTTATAGATGGGGAAGTGGAGTCTCCTAGCAGAGATTTTAACCTATCAACAATCAATTCAGTAGGAAGTGGCAGATGTACAACTTCAGGTTACATAGCCCATGGTCTGTCTACTATTTCATGTGTGTTTTCAACATATTCTCTGTATACAACGAGGTCTGGCAATCTTTCTTCCAAAGAAAAATTAGTCAAATGGACAGTCATGTCCATATAATATAAAAACCTATTGTGCTCTTCTTCCCTTTTAGATTTGTGGTCTTCTAAAGGTACTAAGCCATGTTCTTTTTTTCTATCCTCAGCTACTTGTGGAATGTGAACTCCATTGTAGCTACTCAATGAACATCTCTTAAGTGAACTAACAGGGAGAGGTGGATTGTGACATGCCTAATGTACTGTCTCGTACATCATAGATGATAAATGCTTGATGAATTGGATTGAAAATTGAATGAAACCAAATTGTTTTAGGGATCTTCCTCTCCTTCTCCTTCTTCTCTTTCTCCTTCTCCTTCTCCTTTGCTCTTTTGTTCTGTCAATGCTCATCACTGTCATGGGTACATAAAACCTTGTATGCACTCAAGACCAACCAACTGAGTTGACACAACCATGAAATCTCAGAGTAGAAATTCCCCTTGTGGTTAATTCAACCATTTACCTTGGAAATCTTTCTTAAAAATTCCTGACAATTAGAAGTTAACCCCTCTTGGCATTGATTCATCCACTTTCTCCTAAGACAGATAAATCTATTTCTGTATAACTCTAATATACAGGGTTTTTTTTTCTTTAAATGAGATGTGTTCCCTTATGTTTTCTCCCACTGGCTCCAATTCTAATACATAACAAGGTTAACCATCTTTATCATGGGACTTCACAGTTACTTGAGGGTTTCCTTTACTGCCCACACTCACATAGTCTTTTATTCTCTTATTCATAGGTCTTCTGACTCAGGCCTGCCCTTCCCTTTGGTCACATTTGAGCTCTACTGTGTAATGCTCCATCCTTTCCCCAACATCCAACATCTGTGTCCTGGGTCCCATTACCTCCAAGATTCAGCTGGGGGAAGGGATTCATTCTAAATTCTATATGGGCTGATAGTCACTACAAAATTACAATCATATACTGGTCTTATTGTGAAATAAATGAATAAAGGGAAAATTAAGATTTCTTAATAGAGGAATGGATATGGGGGGGTGGTGGTAGAGAAGTTAGCATCCTTTGAATTTCATCCTATTTTTATGCTAGAACTTTAAATCGGCTGAAAAAAAGAGTTTACGTTTGTGTCAGCATACTTTATTCATTTATCAAATGACTGATTCCCTTGAAAATGTAATTCTTCTTTAAAGATTTTGGTGAAATCTTGTGGTTACTAATTTTCATCGTAGCCTAAACTCTATAGCATGTTGAAGTTTTACTTTGATTTACATAATGATGCATATTATGCATTTAGATATTTAAATTTAATCAATGCTCTAACGATCATATGAGGTCTGACAATTATTAATAAGTTCACAAACTTGTTGCAATAATGTTGCTAACCTTTTTTGATATCAGAGAGATTATTCATTATGAATTTGTACCAACTGGCCAAACAGTTAGCCAAGTTTACTATTTGGAAGTGCTGAAATGAAAAAGTTAGACGACCTGAGCTTTTCGCCAACACTTCATGGCACTTGCATCACGACAATGAACCCGCTCATGCGGCACTGTCTGTGAGGGAGTTTTTAGCCGGTAAACAAATAACTATTGGAACACGCTCCCTATTCACCTGACCTTGCCCCCAGTGACTTCTTTCTTTACTCGAAGAGAAATCCAGAAATATTGAAAGGAAGACATTTTGATGGCATTCAGGACATCAAGGGTAATACAACGACAGCTCTGATGGCCATTCCAGAAAAAAAGTTCCAAAATTGCTTTGAAGGGTGGACTAGGCACTGGCATGGGTGCATAGCTTCCCAAGGGGAGTACTTCGAAGGTGACCATAGTTATAATCAGCAATGAGGTCTGTAGCACTTTTTCTAGTATGTGTTTGTGAACTTAATTGTCATATGATACCATAGAACAGGAGGACAAAGGCAAATGGTTGTATCAGTGACCTATTGATTTGTACCATTTTTTTATTCACCAGTAAATAGATACAAAGCAATAACTCACATTCGCTAATGTGCAGCCAGATGTGGGGTAACAATATAGGATATGAATATGATTAGGAAGGAAACCAAATGGTTTCAGTAGGTGTAACTGAACCACATAGATGACATAAGCAAAGGAATATTCATGAATCTCCATTGTAATCTCTAAATATTATAGGTTGTCAGGAGATAACTATGAAAAGATTATAATGCAGGATGAGCAGTAAACTTAGGAGTCTGAATATATATATTCTGCTGCCATCAAGTGATGTTGTAATATAATAAATCTTACAACAAAGTCACTATGACCCATATGTAATGACATGCATAATCATTACTGAGCTGCATGGTAAGCAGGCCCAGATGGAAAACACTTTAAGGCGGGTTTTGGTATTGGAGTGGGAAACATTGCTTTGCTCTTACTTTCCGGGGAAATCTCCTTTGCTTGGGATGCCATGACCAGATGGAAATAGATAAAGCCTTGATACCGTAGTGGCTCTCACTTCTCCATCTCCAAATGTAGGCGGTCTTCACCTCAGAAAGAATGTCTCATACCTCGATTTTCCCTCATTCCCCAGTTTTGTCATGGCACCTCCATCTGAAAGTTCATAAACCCTTGTCCCAGGAGCGAAAGATAGACGCCATCTACAAATGGGTTCTTTGTAAGCTAAAGGAAAAGGGAGGAGAACTATAAAGGGAAGTAGGGAGGAAAGCAAAATAATAGGGGTCAGATGGAAAAGCAAAATACTGAAGTCCGGGGAAGGGAAAAGGGAAGACCAGCAGCAGGTGGTCTGAGGGACTTTCCGGCTGGAGAAACTCCAGGCCAGAGGCTATAACTAGATCAATATACCACCAATATATGTAGCTCACTGCCCTGTGCTGTTCTTGGGAATTGTGGCTGAAGCTAGGACTCACTGAGAGCCTGGGAGTTTTTGTTGAAGAATGGACTGTGGGAGAAAGGTAGCAAGGAAAAGAGATACTGCATCCCTATAAACAATCACTAACTCCACAAATGTTTTCAAGAGAGCTAACAATAAGAACATTAAGTAATGGGACAAGAGGAAGGCCCGGAACCCTCAAAACGATCTCTTCTGTCGACCAGATGCCTGAAATTACAGTAACGTGGGCATAGCTTTTACTATAATTAGAGATGAATGCTGAAAGGTTATGATGCAAAAGAGCCGTAATAACGTCAGAAATATCAGGTTTGTTCCCATTTTGAGAGAAGATTGTAGTACCTAAGGACATTGAGTCTCTGAAAAAGTGAAATGTAGCTGACAAAGAGAAACATTTTATAAATTGATCAGTTGCAATTAATTATCCTTACCCTTGAAACACTTTCTTTATTTGGTTTCCGAACACCCTTCTATTTTCCATCTACAGTTTTTTGACTCTTTCAAGTCAGTTTCATTGGTTCTCTCTTATCTCCTTGACTACCAAACATTCACATATTATCTATAGCCCAATCCTTGAATTTACTGTTTCTTTCCAAACTCATTTCTTTGGTAATCCCATCTATTCTCATGATTTTAAGTAAGATCTATGTGCTAATTACTTTCAAAGTATGTTTCTAGCTTGGACTTTTTCCTATATTCCAAACCCATATACCCAACTGTCTTCATGACATTCCCACCTGAGCATTTCGATAATAGATAAGGATTTCTAGTTTAATATGTCCATAATGAATTTCTAATTTTCCCTTCAAATCTACTCATCCTGAAGTTTTCTCCATTGTCCTTTGAAATCATTATTGATTATTCTATTTTCCTCATACTCAATATCCAATCCATCAGCAAATTCTGTTGGCTTTCTTCAAAATATATCTAGATCTTATCACTTCTCACCATCCTCATTACTATTACCTAACCTACCCTTGGTTCGATTGTTGCAATAACCTTCTAACTACCCTTCCTCTTTTCACCTTTAAATCCATATAGGCTGGTCTCCTTACAGAAATCAGAGTGAAACTTAAACCATACACTCTATATGTTCATAACCTTTCCATGGTTTTCTGTATCATTCAGAGTAAAAATCAAAGTCTTATAATTACCTACTGGGACCTAAAGCACCCTTTCCAACCTCCCCTGGGCTTTCTAACGTCATCTTCTATTACTGCCCCCCTCATTTACTCCAATCAAGCCACTTGCTGTTTTAGAGCAATTCAGACACATCATTCCTTTAATACTGTTACACTCGACTTTCCTTCTACCTGGAACACTTTTCTTCCAAATCCTGTAGGGCTTACTCTCTTCTTTCTTCAAGTCTTTTCTCAGATGTCAACGGCATGTCTTTTCTGAACACCCTATTTTCTGAAAACCCGCTCTCATGGCATGTATGACTTTAGAAAGTTCTGTTTTTTGCTCATTTTAATAGATATAATATCTATTTCCCCTAACTAAATGTAAGACAAATGAGTGTAGGAATTTTGGTGTCTTTTTTCAGTGATGAATCCCCAGCTCCTAGAATAGTGCCTGGCACATAGTAGGCACTCATTAATGTTATTTGAATGGAAGAATAGTGCATATTTTAAAAGACTGTGAAGAAATCGACCAAAATTTTCATGGTTCATCATTCTGGGTAGAGAGATTATAGGTGAATTCGACATTCTATTATATATACTTTTCTGAATTTTCCAATATTGTACACTGAAAATATATTTCTTTTTTAACCTAAAAAATAAACAAACTTTTACAATGTAAAATAATTACACAGCCATGTGTATTTCAACTGAGACTGGAAAACCAGAAATGCTTTAGCACATAATGTATTCAAGAGACTAAAGGTTTTATCCCAGAGACTGTCACTGGCTAGCACTGGGGTTTAGGAAAATCACCTAAAGTTCCTCATTATTCTTTAAAGTACAATAAAATAGTTGGATTGGAGTTTACGGTCCCTTGAAATTTAAAATGTTTATTATTCTTGTGTAATACTGTATTCTCTGACTACTGAGATAATTCCAATTTAAAAATAAATATTACCATTTATTCTTATTCCTTTAAATATTTTGATGTTTGGAATAGATGGAATTCCATTACTAACTTTTTATTTATACAGTACCTTCCTTTTAGAAAAATCCACAGATACAGCTCAAGTTGCGTGCATCCATTCCAAGCGAATGCATCCATTGCAAGCAAATGGACAAGTTTTAGAACAATTTGATAACATGTACAAGATCTATGATAATAGAGTTGAGACAAATCTCAGGTCCTGTAGTAGCTAAATGAACCTTCATATTAACCTCCACATTACTCTTGGTTACTCTGGAGAGTATATACTAATGCCACAGTTTAAGCAGATAAGTAATTTCTTAGAGCAAGAGTATGAAAATATCTGCAAAACCCATACATATACAACAAAAACACACTGGAGTGGGAAAGTTAGCTAGCTCTGGACTCGTACTGTCTTACCAACTGTGAGATCTCAAGCGACTTACTTCACATTTCTAAGCTTCAGTATCTTCATCTATAAAATGAGGATGATAGTACTCACAAGGTTTTTATAAGAAATAAATTAATTGATATATTAACTATAGTTTGCTTAACATATTGTCTGGCATAAAGTAAGCATTTAATTAAGGTCAATGTTATTATTTCTTATGTGGTCCTTAATGTTTTATTGAAAAATTAGAAATAAATTTTAAAAATAATTACTTGTATAGTATATTCACATTGTGAGGTTAAAAATTAAATGTTGGAAATTTTGAGTATTTGATATTATTTAGCATTCAAAATCCACAATATTCAAAAATAGTTAGATCATTTTACGTTTTAGTATATTTTTCATATATTGCCTCAAAACTAAAAACTACTATATACATGTATATATGTATACATATATGTAAATATTCATGCGGTATTGTAATTATATCCTTCTAGGGCTACTTATGTCCAAATGAATTTATTGCTACTCAAGGTCCATTACCAGGAACAGTTGGGGATTTCTGGAGAATGGTTTGGGAAACCAGAACAAAAACATTAGTAATGCTAACACAGTGTTTTGAAAAAGGGAGGGTAAGTTACTTGAAAATCTTTTCACAAAATGTTATTTTATAATTGTGTTAATATATGTGTGACAATTTCAGCTAATACTGTGAGTCATCAATAACTTGGACATCTATAAGGCAGTTTTATCTTTGCAGCAAAACTGTGAGATATATATATATATATCTCAGTATAACAATGGCTTTTATGACTGGTGATTTTCTCTGAATACAGATCAGATGCCACCAGTATTGGCCAGAGGACAATAAACCAGTTACCGTCTTTGGAGATATAGTGATTACAAAGCTAATGGAGGATGTTCAAATAGATTGGACCATCAGGGATCTGAAAATTGAAAGGGTAAAAAATGGTGGGGGGCAAGAACATGGTAGTAAATATGAGTGCTCTAAATGTCTAAATTAATTTCTAGAACTATCCTTTGCAATAGCACCTATATATCACCAATACTTTCCTATTATTTTCTAAACATAAATTTTGAATTGGTGTCTGACCTCAATATTTATGTCACTGTGTTCAAATTCCAAATTACATGGTTAAAGTTTATATGAACCAATTAGCATCACATTCTTAGATAGACAAGGGAAGAAAAAGGAGGAAACAACTAGATTACTAGGTTTATTTTATTTGATAAAGAAACTGTAATATATGACTTAAAACAAGAATTATCCAAATTATTCATCTCTATCTATATCATAATAGTTTGATTTTATGTTTAATCCAGAACCAATACAGAAGAGATAATGTGGGGTCCCATTTTATCAGTTTATATAAGTTCCTATACACAAAGAAAATGATATAAGGATCTTTATACTTTCCAACATTATCAGACACTTAATACCCGTGTTTTGAATAATTGGTGCATGTGTTTATTTACGTTTGGGGTCCAAATTGTTTCAAAATCTATTCTAGTGCTACAAAGTGTTATGCTACATGTGTATATAAATACTCTATTATCATCATCTCTTTGCAAGCTTTCTTATTCTTTCCATTTATACTGAAAAGAAATTTTCTTTATTGTAGCAGTTATAGAAGACCTTTCTTATAGGATAAATGAAAACAGTTTCTTCTGTTTGGTCAATAGTCATTTTTAAAAGATCACCTTCAAAAGCTAGGACATGTGAGCTGTCTTCAACCTTAATTGAGGTATTTAAATAACTGTATCAGGCTTCTTTAACCTGTCACTTTGTCTAGCACGGGGATTGCATGACCGTTCGACAGTGTAACTTTACTGCTTGGCCCGAGCACGGGGTTCCTGAAAACAGTACCCCCCTAGTTCACTTTGTGAAGTTGGTTCGTGCAAGCAGAGCACATGACACCACACCTATGATTGTTCACTGCAGGTAAGAAAGAGATATTACATGTATGAAATACTAGAAATGGTTTTAAACTCAATGTGGTCTTTTTAGTATCATGATACCATTGATTATTTTCTGGCAGTAGTTAATATAGATTCATTCCAGCTTTCACCTCTCAGAAATTTGACTGGTTATGACAAATAAAGATGCAGCTTAACAAAAGTTCAGATGGCAGAAAAAATGAGTGATGAATGTGTCCAAAAGCAAATATATATATATATTTATACACACACACACACGCATATATATGTATATATATATATGCTTGAATTTTCTTGAATTCTTGACTGAATTATGACTCTAAAGGCCTTTAAAAAATTAAAATGTATGGCCTATAATTAATATATGTAAGATTTTGTGAATTTTATGAATAAACATCTAATCTTTCATTGTTTCAATTGGTATTATTATACTATTGTAAATTAAATATCTCTATAAAAACAAATTTCTGGGAGTTAAAAGGATAAATAAAAGAAAATGAACTTTAAAATGTAGAATATTAAGTGACCAACCCAAGTGTGACTCCAAATTTTTACAAAGCTTTAGCTACACAAATGTCTTCCTTTGACCTAAGTCTTTGAAAATGGTTAATAGAATATGACTATAAATTGAGATTTTCCCCCTCATTATTTATATTGGTATTTAATGCTCTTAACAATAATACTTAAGTTTGTTTAGTATTCAGATTTTTTTTCTGGAGAGATGGATATGATTTATGTTTCTTAACATGATATATCTAAATCAATTTCAACTTTAGTCTCTTCAACAACTGGAGTTTGGAGATTAGAGAAAAAGTGGGTGATAATATTCTGTTTTATTATTTCACTTACATATCTAGAATAGGTAAATTAGTAGAGACAGAAAGTCGAATTGTGGTTTCCAAGGACTTGGAGGAGAGGGAGACGGGGTGTCATTGTTTAAGGGGTACAGAGCTTCTGTTTGGGATCATGACAAAGTCTGGAAATGAATAATGGTGACAGTTGCGCAACAGCGTGGGTATGCCTAATGCCACTGAATTACGCACTTAAAATGGTTAAAATGGTAAATTTTATGTTGTGTGTCTTTACCACAATAAAAACGTTTTTAAGTAACAATATCTTTCAAAACCACAATAATTAATAAGGTAACTATTAATTATAATAACTCCGATAATTTATTAACAATTTTTCTAACAGGTGTATACTACAATTCATGTGGTTAAATAAATGAGAAAACATTAATTTTTACTTTTATTTAGAATAAAAAAAACTCAATATGTAATTTAAATAATTGTACATTTTCCAGGATTATTTTGGATTTTTAAAATTATAAGTGTAATACATAAATTCTTGATCATGATAAAATATCTGATCAATGTTTATATTTTAAAAGCTTCTAAAACAAAAAATAAAAGCTTCATTCTTACCCACCCAACTCCATTTTCCCTTTGTATACATAAAATTTTTTAACCAAGTAGTTTGCTCTAACAGTTGGCTTCTAAATTTAGTGACTGATTTTAAGCTGGCATCATAAATGATTAAAACATTTAATGGATAGTTGCCTTCAGCTTCTCCGTGTCTTCCATACACACTGCCACTGGCACTAGAGGCCGTTGAAAAAGGAAAGCACCTACTCCGTGGAAGCCTCAGAAAGAGTAGAGAGTCTCCTTTTTTGTGATTTAAGTAGATAAGTGATAAGCAAGAAAAAGTGGACTTATATTAATAATCATCTTTAAATATCATTTTAAAGCTACTATATTTTTATCTCCATCTCCAACTTCCCACTTCAAATTTTAGACTGATACATGTAACTTCCAATTTAACATGACAAATCTAAATGACCACAAAATTCTGACAGTTGGATGCGTCCACCAGTGAACACTTGATTCGATTTCCAAGCTCACTCCTCCTCGTTGTTCACATCTTGGTAAACAGCAGGGCCACTCTGCTTGGTCCAGAAACTCTGGACTCATCCTCGACTCTCCTCTTCTTCTCACAGTCCATCCCGAACCCAGCAGCAGATACTCTGATGGCTGGCGCCCTCTCACCTCATCCCTGCACTCTCCACGCCCTGGTCTCCTTGCTCTTCTTCAAACACGCAGCATGCGCTCGCTCTCAGAACTGTTCTTCTGCTCCCTCTGGCTGCCATGCTCCTCCTCTCCCAGGTACCCACGCGGTGCGTTTCCTAACCTTATTCATGTTTCTTTTCAAATATCACATTATCTGAGACGCTTTCTCTGATGACCCTCTCCTATCCTGTCACCCTCTATCTCCTTAACCTGATTTATCCAATTTCATAGCGCTTACTATCACAGGGCACATTCTATGCATGTTTGTTTGTATTTCTCTCCCTCTAGAATGCAAGCTTCACAGGTGCAGGGGCTTTGTGTGGTTTACTGCTATACCCCAGATGCCTGGGACAGTGTCTGACCTTCAAAATATATTGAATGATGTAATGACTGATGACTGTGTTCCGGCATACGAGTATGTGTTATGTAGTTACTATAATAGGATTTATGCTGTAATGCTCACTATTTCTTAGATGAAATCACAGGAAATTAATGACACACTATTTCTTACCTACAAAAAGGGCAGTTTCATGTTGTTCAAAGTAACATAAGACTAGGTGACCTCTCAAATGTCTTTTTTTTTTTCTTCACCTTTCAGGTTTACTTCCTATAGTAACCATTTAAAAACCCAAGAGTCTTGTCTTTTTAATGGGAGTTTCTGAATAAATCTTGTCAGGTTTATCAATTAACAGTTTCTGTGGAGCACATACCTGTCCTTAGATATTGAACTGATTTCTTAAAAGGAAATCATTTCTCAATTTTCTTATCTATAGGAAGTAAAATTCTACAGGAGAAAAAAAATGAGAAGAACATATGAGAAACTATTTTTCAATATAATGCAGAGGAAATGCTCTATGGGTTAAACATTTGACATTTTTAATGTTTAGCATTTCTGTGGTAACCAAAAATGTGTTCAATACAAAGTTTCTGGTTTTAAGAATTTTCAACAATTTTTAAAATCTTTTCCATACTTCTCCAACTACAACCCCTAAAATATTAGGAAAGAAGAGGAAAAGTTCAACTTGTTTTTTAAAAAACTCAAATATTTGATAAAGTATTAATCATAATCATTTTGCCCTGTCTAAACAGTCTTGGTAACGATATAAATCCAAAGAAACTCTGAGAAAATTTTCTTCCAAATAAAAAAAGAACTGTTTAGAATTTACCACTATCATAGCTCATTTTCTTCATCAGGGTCAACATGAACAACCTTTTGCTGAATAATTTTCCTGTAATTTCACTCTTGCTGCAGTGCTGGAGTTGGAAGAACTGGAGTTTTTATTGCTCTGGACCACTTAACACAACATATAAATGATCATGATTTTGTGGATATATATGGACTGGTAGCTGAACTGAGAAGTGAAAGAATGTGCATGGTACAGAACCTGGTAAGATATCTAAATTGCCTGTAGTGTCAGCTCTACAGTTTCTACCTGGGGGGATCTTAGTGGCAATGATTTGGTTGAACATGTATTTGAATCTGTATTTAAATAGCAAACACTCTCTTTTCCTACATTATAAACCTGCTTGGGTGTGGGGTGGGGGTGGGGTCTTCGGGAGGGCAGCTGATAGAGATTATCAGAGAACTAAAGCCCACAGTCACCTTTCAACGTTGTTACTTGACTGCTTATCCTAACTTGTTTATACTGATAGGCGTGTAGAAAATAATTCCACAAATTGATTTGTTTTTAGCATGTAGCATGTTTGGGGAGCTTAGGAAATGTATCAAATCAATCTCTTTTGTAAACATGCTAAAAGTTGTAATAGGGAAACAGTTTAAAATATTACCTGTTATGAGGTTCTGTGTTTTTCACTTGTCCATATTTATCTTTAATAATCATTTTAATAGTATATATTAAGTGGAAGTTTTTTGTTTGATTGCTTTGGTTTGGAAGTAAAAATATTTCCACAATATGTAGATTTTTCTTCATTAAAAAAAATCATATAATGTTAATGAAACTGAAAAACCTCTATTGAGTGTCTGGTAGGGTCTAAGTGCTACACTAGATTCTGTATATGTATTATTTTATTTAATCCTTCATTTATAAAGTAGATGGAATAAGATGAACCAATAGACTAAGTATTATTGGCTCTGCTTTACAAATAAGAAAGCTGATGTTCTGAGAAGTTAAGTGATATTCCAAGGTTATACTTTTAACTGTCAGAGCCAAAATGTAAACCCAAGTCTGTCTGTATGTTCCTGTCTGTATCTTTGGATTAGGATTTGTATACTATACAAATAGAGATGTTCTCACAGTAAATATACAGATCTGCTCTAACAGTATTTTCCAGGGTACATCCTAGAAAACAGGCATTGCATTACAGTTATTAAAGGTGTGAGAAAACAGATTCTTTGCTAAAATAAATCTGAGAAAGATGTTAAACTGATTTTCTTAGAATTTCTTAGAGCCTCTATACGAATGTACATTGACAGTTACAAATCCAGAACCCTCGTGGGCAACATTTCCCACACCTCTGTGGTATGAAATCTTTGAGCCCTTTTTGACTCCAGGACCTATAATGCCATTTCATGGAACATTAATGTTCTTAGGAGGATGTCACTCTAGACCAGAGACATCCAGACTTTTTGGATTGCACATCTCTTGTGGGAAAAATGTTTGAGCATTCAACTCCAATATATATGTATTTATTTTTAATATGTACATTGTACAGTTATGTAGATTATTAAACATGTCTCCAATAAAAAATTGAAAAACCGTAATATATATATCAGATAATCATATCAGATAATTGAAAATCTAGCTAATTGCGACGGCTTCATTTTATCAGTAGGTATTTTTAAAAGATAAAATATATACTTAGCCCAGGATGATTCTGTTTCGGTAGTGGTTTAAAACACATATTTTAAATTATTGTTTAATTTTTCTTTAAAGTAATCTGGCATGCTACAAGATTATCCTAGTAGTACAAAGAATGTCAACCCTGCCATTATCTTGACATTCATTTGGGCTTGCATGATAAATATTATCTTCAAAGCATAATCTCTTTGTAGGAATCTTTTGAAGCCACATCAATTCTACAATGGGTAGGTAAAACTAGGTAATGCAATCCACATGCATTCCCTTATATGCTGAAAGGGAACAAATGAATGAAGGATTATTCTTCCGTCAGGGTACTTCAGAAATTGAATATGACTTGTGATCAGGGTTGGCTTCTCGGGTGTGTGACGTGTGCAGTCTCACAGCTCAAAAGGACTTTGCACTTGGCTGGTTTGCTGTCACTGTTTTGAATATCTTTCATATTCAAGAACTCACATTTTCATTTTTGCAGTGGACCCTACAAATGATGTAGCTGATTGTTATCCGGGGGTCTTATAAGGTCTCCAATACCAATCCAACTATTAACCATTATTAAAACTCATTTTTTTCCTTATGTTTAATTAACAGTAAATAGAAAGCTGAAAGTTTCCTCCCATGTGCTTGTGTGTACACATATGTGCTGGTGATCATTGCTCTCGACACTGATCAAAATTGGTTGGTTCTCTTGGAGAGAATCGAGGGTAGGACTGACTGAGATATTGTTTCCTTCTCGAGTCTAGAGTCAATCTTCAAATAATAACAGTTGAAAACATTTTGGCAACTTTGTGGAACTGAACTATGTCTACAGTGTGTTCAAGAATGCCTACTAATACTCAATATATGCTGTAGTACTCAATATATGCTATAAACTGCAGGCATTATACTTGTTTCACCAGCTAGAGAAACATGTTGCAGTTGGGTAGGAGAATGGAAAGAGCTTGAATTTTGAAGTCAGAGAACTGAATTCAGAATCCAGCCCTGCTAATTGCTGGCTGTGTGACTCTGTTTTATTAACCTCTCTGAGCTAATTCTATTTTTGAAAACAGCTATGTTATACTTTTCATAAGTTTGTTGTCAGTATTAAATAAGAGAAGGTATCTCAAGTACCAAGCATGCAGTAAACGCCCAGCGTGCAATAAATGTCTGACGAGGTTCTGCTGGGTTTGCTCCTTGCTGAAAAGCTGGAACTTCAAAGCTCTCTCTCTTTCACCCAACTACATTCCCAAGAATTTTGCTCTTCATTGTCTTTTCTCTATGAAGAAAAAAACCAAAAATGACCACCTTGGCTCCCATCCTTACAAACCAGTGTTGTCTCGCACAAGAGTGGTTTCTTACTTTATTCTATTGTACTTGGGAGTGACTCAGTTTCTATGAAGAATGCCCATGACTCAGCACATATTACAGTAGCCATGGGCAGGAATGGGAGGTGGGAACCTCAGCAAAATATCGGGTCAATGGGACAATGGCCCAGACCCAGGAGAGAGCTTTATCTTTCACTATCTACCAAAAACAGTTCATAGTACAAGAGATTTGAAAGGACTTTCTGAAGGAGTACTCTGCTGTGACATACTGAGATACTTCTGGTGCCTCAAATAACAAGTTAATCTGGATGAGCCCCTTTCCTGCTCTGGTTCTCCTGGAAATTTACTGATGTGAATTCCTAAGGTAAAAGGAAAATATTAACTAATATATTTTGGGTGCCTAGTTTTTTGTCAGGCACTTTACATATGTTAAGTCCTCCAAATCTTACCATGTAGGTTTTATGATCCCCCAATGAGGAAACTGAACATCAAAAAGTTTAATTCTTCAGGTAACATAAGTATCTAGGGAAGAAACTGGAACGGCAGCCTCACTGTCTCTTTGGCAATAACGCATCATGGCAGAGGGATCTTGAGAAATGCAGTATTTCCCCATGTTACTCAGCCTTCCTTGCTGGAGGAGTTACCACCCATCATTCTTTCTGGTGGAAAAGATGAGATGGAGACAGTCAGAAGCTTCACATACCAAATGTGACTTCAAATTCAAATGCGATTTTTAAAGAAATACCAGAACTTTTACAGCGAAATGATCATTGTTTTCAAAGAAATGATATTGTGTCAATGTATTTCTGCCAATAATGTTATTCCTTGTGCGATGTATGCTTGAAAATACTCTTGGAATTAACTTGAGAAATGATTTACTAGCAATTTCAATAGAATTTTCATTACTTTACAGCCACACTTCATATCTTACCAAAATTGAATTATGTAACTTGATCATCCACCTCACTTACAAAGCTTGATTCCTAATGACTGCTGTGTATTCTCCAAATGAAATCTGTCCTTTAATGGTAAAGATTGGCTAGCTGTGAGAATTAAATGAGACTAAGCAAACACGCATTTATTATGCAACTAAACATGCTAGGCACTATTATAGGCAGTGGGGATTCAGCAGTGAAGAAGAGAGTTCTGTCCTCATAACATTCCAGAGATGAGATGTTTGTGGAAACATTTTGTAATCCATGAAGAAATAGATATTCCTAATAATGACCAACAATTTCTGAAGACAATTTCAATAAGGGGTTCCAAAAAGATTTTGTGTTATAGTAGCAACAGAAACAAATATGACCTCTTAAGGTGGTCACTTTAGAGGACATTCTATGTAAATCAATTGTCCCTTTGATATTTGTATCAAACAGTTGTCCCTTTGTATATTTATGTTTCTTAAAAATTCAGTTATCTTCCTTTAATGTTAGGTCTGTTTTCTATGTAAAAGTGAGGGTGATTTTCTATGACTGTAACCTTAACTACCTTTGGGAAAAATCCAAATTCAGAAATGCTAACAGGTTACTGAATTATACTGAATCCAGATGGTACTGAATTTAGCCCAAACATTCAGATGAAATGTTAGGAGTTCTTGTCCAGCATCTGGATATTTGGACATTTCAATGGTCAACTGCTTTGTATTTACAAATACAGACTGATACTTTAGATACATTAAGTAAGCCACATGTCAGATGATTAACAGAATTGTTAAACATATTTTAAATGTGCTAATGGTATGTGAATATGTTCATTCACAGATTATGAAAGTAAATTTAGCATCTGCATTCTAACAAGAAAATTATAAGAAAACTTATTCAATTAGACCTAACAGGAAAAAGGAAACTTCGAAAATATAAATAATCTAATTTGACCCCCTTTTTTATAATCATAGCAAGAAAGAACATATTAACACTTGGTATTTAATAATAGGTATATATTTTTTAAATACTTGAAGCTGTAAGAAGCTACAGGAATTTAGAGAACCTTTTGTTTGAGATGGTAGAAAATCATTTACATACATGGTAAATTCTGTGCCTCTAATTTAGCTATTTAATATTTGTTGAATTCAATATTACTTTTCACTCTAACACTGTAGTTCCCCTTATAAGAAAAATCTCCATCTCATCCATTTATTTAACCACTCTTTCTTTTATGTGTAGGCACAGTATATCTTTTTACACCAGTGCATTCTGGATCTCTTATCAAGTAAAGGAAGTAATCAGCCCATCTGTTTTGTTAACTATTCAGCACTTCAAAAGATGGACTCCTTGGATGCCATGGAAGGTGAATACAGGCAATGTGTACACAATTTACTAGTTTACCACCTATAGTAAAAGTACTAATTTAATACAAACCATATGTTGAAAATGTTTTAGAAGCTTGGTTAGTGCACTTATCAATTTTTTTCATTCCTAATCCAAGTTAGGATACCATGTTTCCCCAAAAATAAGACCTAACCGGAAAATAAGCCCTAGGATGATTTTTCAGGAGGACATCCCCTGAACATAAGCCCTAATGCATCTTTTGGAGCAAAACTTAATATAAGACCCGGTCTCATTTTTGGGGAAACACGGCAATAACCTTTCTATCTGCACTATATTTTTGCCATGAAACATTCAAATCTTTTGAACTGTTAACTTCAATTCTTTCTTGTGACATGTTACTTTATGTTATAGGTGATGTTGAGCTTGAATGGGAAGAGACCACCATGTAAATAAATATTCAGACCAAAGATTACAACTGGAAGATATTTTCAAATCCCAGGAGCCAAAATTAACCCCTTATTCTTCTGAATTGAAATGTGCAACCTTAAAGAAATCTCTATGGTTCCCTTACTGTGCCTTATACTAAATGTATTGACATTTTATGAATAGTTCCAATAAACACCTAATTCAGGATAGTTATTTGTTTTGTACAGAATAAACATTATGCATCTAAAATATTTAAGAAAAGATATCCCAGAGATTTTTGATGTCTTTTGGTAATGAGCCAAATATAAAATTATTGTTATGTTAGCATTGTTTCAATGTGAATTTTCCCTATGTATTGAATTTAATCTTGAACAAAAGTTGCAAATGTTGATTCAGTAGTGTTATTTTGGCCTCCAGGGTGTTGACGTTTCTTGTGGATAACTTCCAGGACTGTCATAATGATCTGACTTCCACGTACGCCCCTGTGTTTTGAATCCTCTGTTTTATGAGTGCTGAGATATCATCTCGTGATCTCGAACAGCTGAACAGTAACCCCTGACACTGCAGGGATTACTTAGCCCTTATACAACACACAGTAGCTCTTTGGGGACACTTAGGGCTATTTAAATTGCATTGTGATCTCTAGTTTGAAAAAAACATAAAGAAAGATTAAGCAGTGCAATTGCTCATCTGAAGCAATAGAGTGCTTTTCTAGCCTGTCTCCATTTGTACATTTTCAGGCACAAGCTGTACCACTATATTGTATAGGTAAATACAGAGTTAAATGTATCAGAGTATTTGTCCATGAGATATATATTCAAACTAATATTAACAATTTCTTCAGCAGAAATGTATAAAAAAAATAATAAAAACATGTAATGTGTTTCAAGCTTGTAAACTAATGATGTGTTACTGTGGTGCCAACAGAGACATCCTAATAGATTACAAAGAAAATGGTCTTCATTTCATTTCTCTAGCTTGATTATTGAGTATATTTGGTAATCCTGAAACAAAGCAATTAACCAGGTTAAAGCAAATTAGAGATGTTTTTTACAAAGAAAATATTTCAACCTCCTTTTTGTTAAATAGTAACAATGTATTAAGTAACTTTTGAACTATGTGGTATTATTTTGTCACAGATTTCAATTAAGAGTCATAAAACACAATAATATTAATTATTCTATTTCTTCTATGATAAGAATTATACCTTATGCAAATTTCTGCTGGAATATAAATATAGAAAAATGTGATGGCCAATAAAATTGAATTTTAAGCAATTGAGTTACTTTGCAGCATGATTTCAGAGATATTTATAAATATAAATTTGATTTTGTATCACATATTAGGATATAATTGATAATTATAATATAATAAGTGTTTTATATATAAGTACAATATAATAATATAAAATAGTATAAATAATGAAGTTATAATCATTTCTATGATACCCATAGATAGTAATTTTAAAATCAAATTTATTGTCCAAAAAATTAAATCCTTTAGTCTTGCAAGCAGTCCTGCATCCAAGAAAGTATAAATAAATATAACCTATTACTATTCCAGTCAACAAATTTACTCTATAGAAAGTTACAGAAAACAGTAAGATGTGCTGAGAACTCTAAAAGATTCAAGTTGGAGTCAGAAGTTCTTCAGTTTGCTTTATGTGTCAGTCAGTGAAAATGTGTGTCAAGCTAGTACTTATGAATGTGGGTTTTTGTATTCATGGAAGATAGATAACAACCTGTGAAAAGTATTGATAAGGTTACTTTTTAATGAATTAAATGACAAGAAAATAAATAGTTCAATCTACAGGCCAGTCCATTTTCCATAATGTCTTTATAAAACAGAAGTGTACAACAGAGTACCAGGTTTGACACATATGTGTATATATATGTGCGTATAATACAAAGTTTGAATATAAGGTCTCCTCTAAAACAGTGCTTATTAAACTGCATACAGATCACCTGGCGATTGTGTTAAAAAAGCAGATTCTGCTTCAGTAGGTCTAGGGAAGGACCTGAGATTCTTCATGTCTAGTAAGTACACAAGTTATAACATTGCAACCTGATCTCAGGCCCTACATACATTGAATAGCAAATCTATAAAAGACATTAGGATTAGAATAAGTTTGTGCCCACCTGAAATTATTTGAAACATGTTTAAAAAGATCTGGCTTCCTTATCAGAAAAAAATTATAACAGAGCACCTGTTAAATGTGCACAGCTCACTAACTATCTCACAAAAATTGTAACTGAAATTGTATTGAAACTCATATATTAACCATAGCTAAATTTTCTCTCAATTATGCCGTGAAAGGGCTAATGTATATCCAACTTCCATAGGTGGCTACTAAGTGCAAATTAAAATAATGAGGAACATCTGTAACATTTTTAGATCAGGTTTGTCAAAATACATTGAAGCACATGTACAATAAATGAGCAACATGTGTTTCATCTGAACCAAATGAAACTGGAGCCTCTCAGAATGGTTTGCCAGAGAGGAGAGCAGCTGTGGGTATCACCTCTACTTTCATCCAGCTTTAAAGTGCATAATTTTCTTCTTTCAGTTTGTAGGTGAAATGTATAATAAGTCTTTTGAAAAAAAGCTGATTAAGCCTTGCTCTCTTTATAAAGGAGATGGTGATTCACTCTCTATCTGGTACCAAACACTAGATTGTTTAAAATGGAATTTAAGCTCAGCAAAGTATTCTATCAGTCCATGACATTAATGCGGTAAGTTCATTTTTGTGGGTTATCTTTTAAAAAAAACTCACAGTGAAATTTTTGATGAAGCCTAGAATACAAAATGATCAGAAATTCTCAATTGAATGATATTAAAAATAAAAGTTTTTTAAAAAAAGTTTATAAGGCATAGTCTTTGCAAAACAGCTTGCCTTCGTAGAATAAGTAATATTTTGTGGTAAATGACTTCATAAATATGCATAGAGTTTCTTTGTGGAATCAAGACTCCTATGCTCACCAGCTCATGAAGATGTTCTGAGGAAGAGATTAGATTACATATATGAAAGTGTTTCAAAAAGTACAAAGAATTCTACAAGGTTAAGGTAATCTTTTACCCAGGCTGTTCATTGTGTAATATTTATCAATAAAATAAGGTATCCCATTTAAGGATTGTATTGTATTTTGTAATATTTCATGCTATATTTGTATGTCTGTTTCACATCTATGGATTGAAGTGAAAATTGTGGCAGTTACATTGACTTCTGCTAAAGGAGACCATTGCTACTTTTTTTATGAATATTTAATAGCATTCTCAAGGAATTTGTGGACTAAAATGAGTAGACAGACATGTACACAAATAATATAAAATGTGGTTTAGAAAACAAGTCAAGAAAATTTTTATTTCAGGCTTTTCAACAGGACATCCTGAATCAGTGTCTGCAATGCAGTCATTTGAAAATAGAACTGTAACTTAGTAAAAGGTAACAAACACGTTATTCCTTCCTGTTAACAAGATTATGTTTCTAGAGTCACAAACTTTTAAATTGTTCTAGTTTTCACTCAAAGTATTCTTGGACTGGGAAGTCATTTTAATAAATGATAAACTTTTTAGAATAGTTTTACGTTCATCATCTTGATTAATCCTTACAAAATCCTTAAAAATCTGTGGGGTCCCATATTACAAAAAAATACAATGAAACCTTAACTGCTGTGTCCAACACCCCATTTAGTACGGGTGGAAGCTGCGTGTCATCATCAACTTACTGAATGTCAATGATAAAGATAAAAAATTTAAAACCAACAAAGAAAACAGAGACCTGTTCAGGGGTTCAAATATAAGAAACTATGTTTGCTTCTATTCAGAAGCAATGCAAGCCAAAATAAAAGAATGAAATATTCAGTGCTGAAAGTACCTTCTAAACCTAATCAAGGGCAACTATAAAAAAAGCTAGTGCTAATACCATACTTAATGGTGAAATATTAAAGCTATTCACCCTAAGATTAAGAAAAAGGCAAAAATGCCCACTTTTCTATTTAACATTATGCTGGTGTTCCTAGCCATTACAGTAAGGCAAGAAAAATAAATAAAAAGAATAGTTTGTAAAAGAAGGAACAAAACTGTCTATATAAGCAAACTGTCTATATAAGTATAATCATGTATGAAGAAATTACTGAGAAAGGTACCAAAGAAAAAAACTGCTAGGTATAATAAGTAGCTTTAAAAAGGTTACAGGATATAAGACCAAGATACAAAAATTAATTTTACTTCTACGTACTATCAATGAACATCCTGAAATTGTAATTTAAAATATTATTAACAATAGCATCCATAAACATAAAATGCTTAAGAATAAATTTAACAAAATATGTGCAAGATTTATATACTAAAAATGATATTGGTGAGAAGAATTAAAGAAGACCCAAATAAAATTTTTAAATGCATGTCCATGAACTAAAAAATATTATTAAGATGTCGATTCTCTTCATAGTGAATGACGGATTCAACAGGATATCAATCTTGATCCCATAAGGCCTTTTTTTTTCTAGAAATCAATGAGCTGGTTTTATAATTTCTAAAAAAATGATACAAAAGACCTAGAATAGCCAAGATGATTTACAAATAGAACACAGATGAATGATTTACATTATAGATATACAGTAGTTCTCATTAAAAGAAAAACTAGAAAGTCAAAAAATAAATTCACACATAGTGATTCAATAGGTTTTGAATAAAAGTGACAAGATAATTCAGTAGGCGATAACAGTCTTTCCAATAAATAGTGTTAGAACAACTGGTTGTTCCTTTGGAAAAACATGAACCTTCATCTGTATCTCATATAACAAATAAAAAATTAACTTGAAATGGAATACAGATTTAAATGTAAAAGCTAAAACTATGAAGTATAAAGCTTATAGAAAAAAATTAAGAGAAAATCCTCATGATCTTGGGATAGGCGAAGATTTCTTAGAGTACAAAACATGAAATATAAAAGAAAAAATTATAAATTGTACTTCCTCAAAATATAAACTTTTACTCTTCAAAAGACACTGTTAAGAAAACGAAAGATCAAGCCACAGCTTAGGAGAATTGGAGGAAATATTCACACTGCATCCCGGGACTTGTATCCGGAATACATGTATATTCACAGAATAATAACACACACATCTATATAAACACACACACACAAATGGCCAATATCTGAAACGCTGCTAATATCATTAGTCATCAAGGAAATGCAAATAAAAATCAGAATGAGATAATTATACCAATGGAATGATTAAAATTAAAATAACTAGAAATATCAAGTTATCCTGGCAAGGATTTTGAACAGCTGGAACTGGAAGTATATGGTACAGTCACGTTGGAATGACTCCTAGTCATTTGTCCAAGAGAAATTAAAATATATTTTCAAAATATCTCCATGAGATATTTAACATATTACTAAAATAATATATTCTTAGCAGCTTTATTCAATATAGCCAAAAAATGAAAAAAGTCCAAATACCCATCAACAGCAATGAATAAGTAAATTGTGATATATTTGGACAATGAAATATAACTTGGAAATAAAAATGAACTATTGATACAAGAACAGGGAAAATCCTCAAAAACATCAGGCTGAGTGAAAGAAGATAGACCCAAGGAAATATTTATTGTAAAAATCCATTTATATGAAGGTCTGGAACAGGTTAAACTAATCTATTGTGATAGAAATCAAATCAGTTATTACCTAGGATGAGGTATGTGTGGGGATTGACTGCAACTGGCAAACGGGAACTTTTGGGGGCTGATGAATGTATTCTATATCTTAAATAGAGTGTTATTTACACATGTATATGCGATTGTCAAAATGTTTTAAATTGTATACATACAATTAGTGCATTTTATTTCATGTGAATTATAATCCAATAAGGTTGATTTTAAGAAACAGAAGGATAATGAAAAATTAGTTTCAAGATGTCTATAATATACCACTTACATAATGTTTTAAAAATATAATTAGTACGTATTTTTATGAATTCATTCATTATAGTACCTATATAGTCTTGAATGGAATATAAGTATTGATGCCAGAATTGTGGTTTCCTCTGATATGGAAGAAAAGAAGGTAGGGAGATGCATTTTCATGGAATCAGCAGGGATCCACAAGGATTTCAAATGCATTTGTAAATTTTGTTTTAAAATTTGAAGCATATATGGCAGCACAGATTTGTTAAAGTTAAGTAATGAGCAAAAAATATTTGTTATTCTTTCAAATTTTCTTTGTGTTAGAAATATTTCATATTTTTAAAAGCATGAGTAAATTTTAAACAATTTATTAAAATCACATAAAATGTATATGAATTATTTTGACAAATCTACCAAAGTGTCCTGCTCTCCTGCTTGAATGAGTGCAGTATAGAGAGACACATTTACATACTTTTGTTACTTATTCCATTCTGAAGCACTAATACTTGTGTTTTAAATTTTAAAAATAAAACTTGATGTGTTGTGTTTTCCACAGAATTCACTACATTCTTATTCACTTAATATTTATAACCAGGTGAAGCGCCATGGAAGATATGAATTCACTTTTTGGACTCGCACTGGAACAATTTCATCAATCTGAGAGCATCACATTCATAAAGTTGATGCATGCTAACAGGATTAACACGGACTCCCTGGGCTGTTACATCAGAAGTTTTACGAATGTATGTTTCAAAGAATGTACTTAAAATTGTGATATGAATCATTTGCATAAAATAGATTATTATAATTTAATTTACTGTGATTAATATAGCTTTCTTTATTGATTAATATAGCTTTCTTTATTGAATCATGCCAGGCAATCTTCTAAGGACTTTACAAATACTAATTAATCCTTACAATTCTTGGAAGTGAGTACTACTATCTGCCTTTTACAGATGAGAAAACAAAAGCAAAAACAATAGTTTAAATGACCTCTTCAAGGTTACTCTTAAGTAAGTGGAAAAAAAAAAAGCTTAGACTTGAAACTATAAGTCTGATTTCAAAGTCTGCAGTATTAGCTACTGTGAATATAATATGAGACCGCCAGATATATAATATCTTTGATATCACTTACTAAGGTGTAGAACATACGCTTACACTCCAATTAACTTCTGTCCTCCAAAAAACAGAAGGTTCCTGACATCATCTAAAATAGTCCTCTTTATGCAAATTATATTGTCAGCTACTCAGCCAGTGATAGTGCTAGCCTTTGAATTCAGTTACCTACCTCACTATTCTTTCTGTTATTTGCTGTCTCCTGCAATATTTATTTGGCTCAAACCAAATTGTGTTATTTGTTTTCCAGTTCTCTGCAACTTGTTGCCAGATTCATATCCCTTGCTCTAAACTCTGACCATTTCTCTAATCTGTTCTTTAGCACTTCATTACCTATTGAATTAAACTTATTTTAAAAATGCCTTTCCCACAGTAATACACTTTTTTTTTCAGACCTACACCAAAACTAGAGTACTTGCTGCCTACGAAAACACACCCTACATGTTCCCAATGCCATGCTTTGGCTTATACTATTTCCTCAATAGTACTTACCCACTGGCATGCTTCACTTACTACATGGATTGTCCATTGTTTGTGATCAAGAACTGTTTTTCTCATGATTTTAACCACGTATCATTTAGCATAACATCTTACACGTGAGATAAACTCAAGCAAATATATTCAATTGAAAGTTTGCCTTAACAAAAGTAATATAATGTTGCTTGTGTGACAGTGTATTTCACATGCTAAAATATCTTTTCCATCAGGAAGCAAACACTGCTGGATCAAAAGTAAATGAAAATGGGAAAACAGGGAAAACTGCCATATGGTCATTTGTCACTTGTTCAGGATTATCAATTATCAAGAATAAAATCAAGATCTTAACAGTATGCAAAAACCCTTTAAAACATTGAAGTTGACGAAAAAATTCAGTACAGTTGGGCAAATTACTAAAAAGTAGTTAATCAAATCTTTTTTTCTTACCTTATAGACACTTTAACAAACTTAGTCAAACCAGTTCAAGCAGTTTGTAAACAGCAAAAGAAATGGCTTATATCGTTATATTGTGCACAGACACACACCTTCCTATTAAAAGCCCACACTCCTTCAAAACACACAAAAAAAAATGGGGCCATTTTTGAAATCCAACATATTTCTTTAGCAACTGGATAAAACAAAACTAATATTACAACCAAAGCCCTTTTTAAGAAACCATATATGTTTTTCTCTTTAAATTACATTGTCTTTACTCTTTAAGGTGACAGGAATGGGTTTAACACATTTTTAAAATACTTCATCAAAACTAATTAGACTAAAAAGACAAAGTTAAGATGTTTCAGAAGAAACTTAGAACTATATATCCCACAGGGTTTAGGCAGGTGCCCGAGACGGCGAAGCTGGTCTGGAGCCAGCTGCCAATGCACACATGCGCAGAAGCAGACACGAGGTCCAGAAAAGACAGTAACGAGCAACAGGTGGCAAACCAGGCCAGCAGGACACACGAGGGTGGACTAAGAGGTAGCATCTAGTAACACGCAGGTGGAGCAAGGCTAAAGAGAATCCAAGAATTGGCCGTGTGCAGATCCAAAAAAAGCCAGAGGCAGGCAAGTGGGTCAGCAGGAAGCAGGGTCCTTACTAGCCAGCAAGATTCAGAGGCAGCTCATTTCTTCAGTGCCAGACACAAAAAAGAGAGACCCACGCAGGGTTCAATGACGCCTGATCTCCTGAAGATAGACAGATAAATAGATATGTGGATTGCTACATACATGATAAATAGATAGATGATAGATAGGTAGATAGATACATAGAGATAATAGATGATAGATTATATATATATATATATATATATATATATATATATATATATATATATATATATATCTCACTATATATCTCCCCTTCACTTTAGTTCTTAAGAGTACTAAATAAATGTTAACTGAGTGAATGAATGAACTAATGCTTTAAATAAGAAGGGTACCAGAGAAATTTTAAAGGCAAAAAAATATCAAAATCAGGTACCAAAAGTATATTACCACTAATCTAACCAAAGCAATGATAATGAAAACAAAAATAACCGTCCAAGTCAAATTTGCTGTTAATTGGTACAAAAAAATATTGCATACCTAGAAGATACAAATAAGTATAGTGAAAAAGTTTATAAGAAAAAAAACTCAGAACTTTATCTGTAAAAAGTTCTTTCATACAGGTGATCACAAAATAAATACACAAAAACCATAAACAGCCAATTAATGAGTGAGAAGATACAAGGGAAAAAATTAATTCACTGATAATGTCCAAATGTTATAAAACACCAGGAGGTTAAACTTATAGGGCATTTCTGAAGAAAACTATAAAACATGGAAATCTAAAATATGATTTTCTTTTTTTGCTATGGGAAGCCTGTTATAACGAACATGTTTCTTCTCAAATTACTTCATAGGTTTAATATGCCAATTTAAAAATGTTAATAGTATTAGATTGTATCAAATTTGAAATATAAGAAATTAAATTCTTAATTTCATTTGGAAGAATAAATTACTGAGACATAGGATAAAAAAATTGAGTACTAAGAGTGATGATAGGAAAACTTCTCTTTTAATATAAAAATGTTTTATTATCTAAATCAAGTTAAAGGGTATTAATGATATGAGAAGCAAGCAACACCCCAATGAAACAGACAGGATTTTCTAACACAGATCATGTTATAAGATTTTAGTATGTCAGTAAGGAACTATCACCCACCAATGAAAAAAGATATGCTATTCAGTAACTGATGTAGGGAAATTGGCTGCTGGGAAAAAAAATGAAATCATTCTAAGTTTAACCCTCTCACCCTAAACCAAAATGAATTTTGGAGAGAATAACGCTTAGTATGTTTCATGGCCTTTTTTCCCTTTAAAGACTAAATAATGTTGCCTCCTCAGGTCATTCACCCATCCTAATGCCCAGTGGATCCTATCACCCCAATGTGAAACATTTACGTTTTCTCCACAATTTATAAAAATTCAAAGATTTATCTCCCAAAATCAAAACCTGAAGTTTAGACTATTAGGCTACTTTAAGTAACCTTACTTCCCAGTCCAATAAATGTAATTAAAGTATCACATAACATAACTCAATATAGTTAGGAAAGATATTATTCACATAACTGAATTTCCCAGATAATATAAGATTATAATTTGGAACAAGCCACCTGGTTCCCTGCTCCCACAATCCTCATTTCTGTACATCAGAAGCAATTCAGTTTAACCAGAAAACTGCCTCACTCTGAACTCTGAGAAGAATTTAGTCCTTATCTAGGGAAATTTCATTTATATTCCTTCAATACCCCTGGATCAGCATCAAGAGAACTTTGCTGCAAATCTTGTGCATGCCTTGTTTCCTGGTCCTAAAAGAAGATTCTGTCTTATTTACCAGATAAATTACTTCTAGTTGTGCCAAGGTGCCTGCTTTTATTTTCTTAAATCATGTTTATTTGACGTTCTCATTATAAAAGTAGAGAATGCTTACAGAATGTTTTTAATTACAGAAAAATCTTTATAAAAGTTGTATCAACCAAAATTCCAGTTCCCAAGGATAACTATTATTAACATTTCCCACTGAGCTTTCTGATCATAGTCACCAAAAGAAATGCGTGATGATTTCATGAAGATACCTAATAAGATAATCAGTGAGATTATGACATTGGCTAGAAGTATGACCATTTTGCTTGCAAAGTTTGGGCTTTAATTACCTGTCACTTATAAAAAATATTTAATAAGTACATCCATTCAAAAATCTGCTAAATTAAGTCAGTTGAAAGGAAAAGCCTGCTCTGCTGAGTACTGCATTATTATGGATTCTTTTCTACGAAGTTTATTGAAGCCTGGTTATTTCAATAGCACCTTAATAGGCTACCGTAACCATTTCAAAGTCTTTTTATCAATGGGCTACCCAGTATGTAACATTAAAGATACCATTTTTTTTAAATGAGGATTTACTAGACTAAAAATTGGTTCACAACATTAAGTTATTTTAAGGTAAATTAAAATATGTTTATTTATATAAAGCCAAGACTATAAAGAAGAAAGTTGAAGAATATAAAGAAGGGAGTTAAGGATTACTATTTCCAATGCTGGATTTCATACTGTTCTTACAACCTTCAGGTACCCAAGAAAGTCTGGACCAGCAAGGTTCAAGAGATAAAAAGGCAGCAACACAGATCAGCTTCTGGAATGTCTTGAAGAGTGCCCAAGGGACAGGTAACCACATGTCCTGAGGCTCACTCTTGGGACCAGCTGGGTGAAATAGTGACCATCATTGACAGAGAGGCCAGAAACATCAAGAAAGTCAGGGATTCAGAACCTGGGTGAGCAGGAACAGTAACTTACTCTTAAAATGAGCAGCCGATAAACAATCCTACTACTCTCTTCTTATAAACACACCATGAGGGCCTGAACTCAAAATTGGGGTACTCTAATTTGGTTGTGACAACCAGACTTAGCAATTAATTTCTTAGACTTAGTATCTAAGGCTTAGCAATTTCAGTTACAACAACAAAAACAAAACAAAACAAAACAAAGTCTTTCTATAAAAAGTTTTTTGAGTAGAGAGCCTCTGATCCCACAAAGTTTCCAGGAACTCCTACGGAAACAAAAATTGGAGACTTACTTTCAAAGAGGGTAAATGAGCATTGTATCTTGACCTGATCTAGATACACATCTTTTGTTAAAGCACCAATAAATTTATGCACATCCAAAATAGAAATCAGTGTCTACTAAGGAAAAATGCCATTCTATCTCAGAGAAGAGGAATGAGGGATTTGACCGTAATCACCTTCATTAATTCGCACAGCAAAGATTACATAGTACCTGTTTTCCACCAGATTGTCTTCCTAGCACTGATTGTACAACTCCTGCCCTGTGAAGTGGATGATATGAACAAATAAACATTATAAGGCAATGTGAAAAATGCTTAGATATGAGTCTTCATAACATCAGATACTGTAATCAATATGAGATATGTAAAGAGACAGTTGTGAAAAATGGGTATAGTTCGATGACCCATGCTCCACAAATAGGTATTTCCTTACAGTCATTGCTTTGAAATAGGAGCGTATACAAGGCAACATCAAGGGCTTCCAAGCTTCCTGTGACCCTGTGCTTTTGCACCAAATTTTACTCCAAGGAAGCATACCTTTAAAATAATGCTTTACCTGAAGGCTTTTTGTGTCGATCCAGTAAAGCTAAGCATTTTAAATAATTCCAAATTATGTTTTTATTTTCAAAACATTGTAATTTTTTAAAGAGTTGATTTAAAGTGGTCAAATTTGGATTCAGAATGATTTCACAACCCTCCTTTTCTCCCTCTAGCCTTTCCTTTGCCTCCCTCCTCTCTCCCTCTCATTCTCCCTGTCTCTCACTCCTCCTCTTCCCACTTCTCTCTCTATTATTTGCCTTTTGATAGACTATGAAGAGCCCCAGAGCCTCAGAGCCTCAGAAGAGTCTTCTGCACACTTTGTAAGGTAGAGCTAAATTACTGCACCCTCAGAAAAGCTTGCACTGATCTTACAAGATCGTGCTTCATTTTTTTCTTGTGGCTGCAGTTATTGCTAAGATAATGTATTTATAAAACTCTTTCACTGCCAAAAATAGTATTATAGTATTATCATATGTCCAAAAGCTGATTTTAATCATCACTTTAATCTTCAAAAGATAACTTATCCCATGGAGAAGACTGGGATTTTCTTCAAAGTCAGAAAAAAATAAGCTTTTTGGTGAATTGAAATGGATAAGATTAAAGAAAAAAATATTCTGTTATGGGAGTTTTAGAAAGCTATATAAAATACCAGACCCTCAAAGAAGTAAAAATAAAGTTGGAAACATAAGAAGTCTAGCTATATCTTGAAATTACTTAGTTCTTTAAAAAAAGTAGCATGTGTTCTTAATGCTATTACATCATAACAATACAAAATCTAAGACTAAACCACATTAATTGATCTGAATAAAATGGGAAAAGAATATTAAAACAATCAAATGTCACTTATTACACTTATTTTTAAGCATAGCAACAACACACACAAAAAAAGGCTACCTTTTGGCAAACTTCAAATACAAAAATTTCCAGGAACAGCACAGCAGATTGGTAAAGTCCAACCCTTGATGCTTGCATTCTTTCTTTGTGATGTGATGTTTCTCACTAACCCAAAACGAAAACTGACGCACGTGAAAAGAGCTTGTTGTGCCATGGAAAAGTCTTACCACTGCACAGTCCAACTTCATTTTATTACAAAGCAAATATTATACTCATCCACAGCCATTCCTTTTATTATTCATTTTTTAATGTACTTTATTCCTCAAAATGCTGGGGTTTCCTAATCACGAATAAAAATTAGCGAGGTTGACCATCTTTCACAAAAAGATACAACCATTATTCTGTTTAGTGGGATCTGTTAGTACTTCAGTCTTGACTAAAATGACCTCACTCACAGAACATGAGCACACATACCTCCCAATCAGAGAAGGGGGGAAAAAAAAGATTTTTTTTTTTGGAAGTAGTTTATAACTAGAGATCGACTGGATCTACTCACATCAGGTGTGTGGAAGGATGCAGGTTAGGAAAGGAAGCATTGGCCTGGATTTACTGCCTTCAAGACCATTAAGTCTCGGTAGAGAGAACTAATTGATTTTGCTCTTTTCAGCCTTGAAGGGGTCAAGCTGACATTTCCCTCTGTGAGAATGGGTAATAGAACAAGGGGCAAACTGCACTAATGACTCCGTGACATATTTACAGGTGCTAGTGTTATATGGTGTTCTGAACACAGAAAGAATATTCAACAAAGAGCCATATTAGAAGAGTTTGTAAAATGCTACATTGCTATAGCAGCTGAGAGAAAAGAAGAGTTCTTTTGAAAGGAAATTAATGGACAGTTGGTGTCAGTTCCTAGAGGATTTGGAAGTGAGAAGTGGAATTGAGGAAACCATGTTACTAGAACCCTTGTTTGTATAAAAAGACCATCGTACTTTACCAGATATCCATCATAGGAGTCATGCTTGTCACCGTCTGCATTAGTCTGTGTTTAGCAGAAAATAATGCCTTATTATGGGCTATGGAAGTACCTTATTTTCTTGATCTCCAACAGCACATGATCATCTGTTTTCTTGGACACAAATTTAGAAAGAAATTCTACCCTCGCCCGATGTGGTAATTCTTGGACCAAAGGCATTCACCATTTTGAGAATGAAAAGATTGTTTCAAGCCTAAACTATCTTATTTCTGAGTGAGTTTAGAAATATTTGGAGCTAAAATCTTTTAAGTTCTAGCCTTTGTCAATAGTAACCCCATTGCAAATTAAATCTTCTCTATTCTGTCAACTAATAAATGAATAGTAATAAAAGTAAACAAACATTTTCCCCATGATTATAAAATTTGACTAGAAGCATAATTAATACTGATTGAAATTTTGAAGAGTATTCCTCTCTTTCTTAGGAAGACATTATATTAAAGGGAACTTTTAAAGGCTTTCTTTATGAATGGCTCATATGAAATAGTATGTTAAACTTCAATTTAATTTACATTAATAAACCAAATATGTCAAAACAATTATATTGAAATTTAATTTATTTCAGCACATGGAAATTATAGAGTACTTAAAAAAAATAGCTCTTCCAAAATATCCTGAAATGCCTTTTTTCACGTGCTCCTTTGTAGATGTTGATAAGAACAGTATTTGTTTTATTTTTCTCTTTATTTTCATTGACCACATGTGCATTTAGACATCTCAATAATTCAAAAGAGCTACCCTCAAAATATGTGATGCCCTGTTTGAAAAGGTGCTCCTACTCCCATTCCACAGTAGGTAGCATTACAAATCTTCATAGAAGACAATGTGAAGATGATAAAAAAAAAAAAAAAAAAAAAATCTACATAGAAGACTAATAGAAGCATGCCATTTTATAAGTTCAAAAATGTCTAATGAGTCTCCATTCCCTATAAGATGAATCCCAATGTTCACAATATTTACATTTTTAGGTCTGTCTTGCCAGTCATTCTCATCACAGTTTGGTCATGTCCTGTCTTTCATATTCATCTCCTATAAATCCTGCCCATCTTTCTAGCTCCTTTAAAAACAAATTCATATTTCATATTCATCTCCTATAAATCCTGCCCATCTTTCTAGCTCCTTTAAAAACAAATCCTACCTTTCCATGAGATCCTCCATTCATTCAAATAACCCTTCATTCATGCCATATTCCCTACATTATTCATTTTGGAATGTTACTATGTACTAATTTGGACTGTTATGTAACTGCTTCAGAAGGTACATCTTATACCTTTAATTAGATTGTAAAATCTAGATTTAACATAAAATTTTTCACAAAATGAAGGAGTATTAAGGAACAGATAGAAAAAGAGAATGAGAATAAAAGGGGGATATTAAAAATATTTTATGTGGGGGAAGAACTAAAGGGGTTTATGGGAACTCTCTGAAATTTTTGCTCAATTTTTCTATAAACCTAAAAGTGCTCTTTTAAAATTAATAGAATTAAGAAATATTTTTAATTCACAGAATTAAAAAACATTTGAGATGATGCATTTTTAAAAGGGAAAGTTATTTTGAAAGTTTTAAAAAATATAGTAAATACAAAAGGAAGAAATGGTGAAATAAACTTGGGTCTGTTGCTAAATAGTTAACAATGTGTACACCATAAAATGAAATATAAAAATCCAAGAGGATTGTAGGAAGTGATAGTTTCCCTCCAGTAGGTACATAAACTACATGTGGAATATAGGTTTGGGTTTGTGGACTATAAATAGATAAAATAGCAACTTTCAAAAGTAAGCAGAAAACAATTGATGGACAGAGGCAAATAAAAAGTAGAGAAATTAAACTTTTATAAAGACAGATTTATATTAAAGAATTCAAAAAAATTAGGTCAGAAACTAAAAACATCAAGAAATAGCAGTTGTAACTGACAAGCATATAAAGAATATACATTTTCTGTTATTTAAAAATCTTTACTTTTATCAGAGAGAATAGAGGAGAAAACAAGGAGAATAGATGAAACTAAATATAAAAGCAAATGACTTGGAAAACATGTTAGACATAGATAAAATAGGTATAGCCTATGCTTGTCAACACAAGAAGGGATGGAAGGCCAATAAAGCATCAAATCATCAAATACATCAGAGACACTCAATATTAAGGAGGTCTTACATTGACCACTCGTTGGTGAAATTCATTTTGGACCACATTAATACAGACATACTGCCCACTGGGTTATAGTAGGTGAGCTACAGCTTTTGAGCAAAGATGTGTCATTAGAGACCAAAACTAAGATCACCCACACCCTCATATTCCCCATTACTGTGTATGGATGTGAAAGTTAAACAGTGAAGAAGGCTGATAGAAAAAAAAAATCATTTGAAATACGGTTGTGGAGGAGAGCTCTACAGATACCCAGGAATGCAAGAAAGACAAACAAATCGGTTCTAGAACAAATTAAGCCTGAATCATGACTGGAGGCAAAAATGACAAAACTGAAGCTGTCCTACTTTGTGCACATCATGAGAAGACAAGGTTCTTAGAAAATATAATAATGCTGGGAAAAACAGAAGACAGCAGGATAAGAGGAAGACCAAATAGGAGACGGATCGACTCCATTAAAGAAGCCACAGGCCTGAGTCTATAGGAGCTGAGCAGGGCTGTTGAGGACAGGATACTATGGACCATCACTCATTCACACAGTCGCCAGAAGTTAGAGCTGACTCCATGGCACATAACACATAGCTTTTGAGTAGGTGTACAGAGCATTTGTGTATTGGCTCCATACAACTTCCATCTGCTGAAATCCCTCAATCCTCGGGATTGTAACTACTGCAGAGTAGGGCAGAGTGAAGGAGAAGGGAGAACGACAGGACATAGGAGCACTGTGTAACTCAAGACTTGCGTAGTACGGTCTCACTATCCCATTTGTACCCTATCCTAAGAATATTAAACACTCCATATTTTTTCCATTTGCTTCTTACTGTATGTTTTTAAATAATGAATAACACCATGGGTTTCAAGCATTTTGATTAGAGCATCGGTTTTGTGAGTTCTGGGACAGGTTGCCTGTACATGGCAGTGTACGTGGAAAATACCACTGCATCATTATTTCCCAATGGGACAGAATGCAGGTCCAAATCTCAGTGAACAGCTATCAATGCTGTCACTTTGGGCAACTCTACTAGAAAAACAAAACAAAACAAACATACAAGCAAAACACCTATCAACAGTACTTCTATTGGCCAGAGAAGTGCAAGGTACCCTGAAAGTGGCCAAATAAACACTTAAAAGTTCCTCTAAATTAGTTTGCTCTAGATTTTTTTTTCACCAAAGACTATTCTTCTATTGGTCACTGTAAGGAGGTTTAGAATAAGAACTTTTTAATTATATAAGTCACTGTTAGAGGAACCAGGATTTAGTTTACAAGCATGTGACCTTGGGCAAGTAGACTGATTTCTCTTTGCTTTATTTCTCTCTCTTTAAAATGAAGATAATTATATAACATACTTGGTAAAACATTGGGAACATGTAATGAGATCATTCATTTAAAGCACTTCAATACCAGGCCTGCTATTTTTTTTTTGTTTTCAGAGTGAAATAACGGCTAAGTAATAGCTATAGCTTTACAAAGTAAGACATTTATATTTTCTTCTGTATTCTAAAAGCACCAATTCTTGAATTCATATTGTCAAACATCTTAAGTTTCATGACAGTTTATACTTATATACAAGAAAATGTAAAATCTATTTAAATGGTTTAATAGAAAGATTATACTTACATTGTGAAATTACATAGTAAGGCTTTACCAATTGCAACATCTAGCTCAGATCATGAAATCAGGGAAGATAAAACTAAATATGATTAATTTTTATGTGACTAGTGACATGTTAAACATGTAATGTGTATACTTAAGAAGCTCCAGATTATATGCAATTTAAACATATTGTAACATTTGGTATTTTTGTATTAGTTAATATCCTCAAAATTAACATGTATTATCTGAAGGCAAAAATGTCTGAGCTTCTAGAAGAAAAAGTGTGAAATGTGTGTACGTCTGATTAAACAACTTTTGTTTTTCCAAACCAGTGAAAAAAACTTTATGGAATAAATGTGTTTGTACAGTGGTGACTATTTGTCATAGTGGGCTCTGACATAGGCATTAAAGCACCAACTATTTTAGATAATATGTCATAACCAGCCAGTTGGAGGGCAGTAACAAAATACTTGGCTGACCATTCTATGCTAGAGACATCTGTTTAGCTTAGCAAGCTAGTAACACCAGACACTACTGTAATTTGGGCCATCCGAATATTACAATTTATTTAGTTTTTAAAAGATATAAACGACATTTTAAAAATCACTTTATGTGATATTTTAAACATTAAGTGTATGTAGCATGGAAATTTTTTATGTAATATTTGAGTGACAAAGACAATGTATACATAATATTTTATTATATTTATGTTTTAAAAATCATGTAATATAAAATTTACATTGTGCAATATTACATTATATAAAATTTTTGTTCTTATAGAAAGCAAAATAAGCAGAGTATGATTTATTGCGGCAATATGTACAAGGGTAATTTTTTTCTTCAATCAAAAGTAAAATAATAAAATACTAATTTGTATAGAGAATTTACTATGTGCTAGACACTATCCAGTAAGTGTTTCACTGACATTGTTTTAATCTTTAAAAAACCTTATAAGGTAATATTATTTCCACTTTATGGACTAATTAATTGAAATTTAGAGAAGTTATATAACTTGCCTAAAATTAACTATTAGCAAGTGGTAGAGCTGGACCTAGAACTTGAGTCTAACATCAAAGCCTGCATTTGTAATCACTGTAATTTTTTTAAAGAAAAATGTCCACTTTATATATCCTGCATTCTGTTCATTGTTCTTATTGGTGAATAGATATTTGTAAACTTCTACCATGTTTTTCTAGGAAGTACGGTGACCAACTCATTCTGATTTGCCTGGGATTTTTACAATTTTAGGGCATAAATGGGGGCTCCTGGGTACCCGTGGAAAGAGTCTACTGGTTCTGTAAATCTGAGAGTAAAACATGGAAGAGTGAGGAATTATGAAAAGGACTTCATTTTTTAAGCCCTAAAGAATGGATGTTTCTCGGGGAGAGGAGCATTCGTTGTCTCTTTCCCTGGAAATTATGTCTAGAAAATAAGAAATGAGCAGCAGCCTCCTTAAGTAGCATTTTGCCTCTAGTACGCAAACTTAACACACTTTTTTTTTTTTTTTTATGGAAGTCGTGCTCTACTCCCAGATGGAAGGGAATCGTGGGTGAGAGCAAAGAGCAAAAAATGTATTTCTTGAAAGATCTGAAGAGCAGCCCCTCTGGTTCTTCCTTTGCTTCTCATGGACTTATTTCTTTGGAGCTGTTTTAAAAGGGCTGTGCCACAGCAGGCCTGGAAACCAAAGTCCTTTCTTAGTGCAGGTCCAGCCCCATTTCTCTGCATAACTTACTGCCACCATCTGGAGACTGCAAAGCATTCGCCTTTAAAATCTTTCCTTTACCTCTGCTTGGTTGGTGCCCCTCCCCCATGTCCTCTGAAGTGACTCGAATGTTCTGTCAGTCTAAATGCAAGACTATTTTTACCACAGTGTTTGGGAATCTCTGGGCACACGCTGTCTGCAGATTAGGTAAGTTACAGGTGCATGGGTTCATGTTACTCATTTAGCTGCCACAAGTTTAAAGCATTAATCTGACTCCCAAATTTTCTCTTTCAGTCAGCGGGCCTTTCCTTTCACCTTCTATTCTCTAGGTCTACTCACTGGCCTTGCTAGTTGATCCTTATTCTATCTGCAGGCGGGACTCAATTCTGCTCCTTCTCCTTTTTTCCTCCCTCCAGCTCCCCTCCTCTCTTCTATTCCCTTTTCTCTCTTCTCCCTCTTTTCACTGCTGAAAACGTATCATCATTTTCTGTCTAGCCCTGAGTTCTACTTGCTCAGCTATCACTGAAACTGCTTTCTTTGAACCCAACTCTAGAACAATATAGTCATATCCCTTAGATATAAGCCACAAAAATCTCTTTGCTACTTTCTGACAAACTCTCTTCTCTGTCTGTTTTGTCCTTGAACTTCCTCCTACTGTCATCACTGTCCCAACCCAAACACACACACACACACACACACACACACACACACACACACACACACACACAGCTTCAACTTTGCTCTCTGGAAATACCCAACATCTTAGGAACTTCTGTCCCCAAACCATCCTTTCTCAAGCTTCCCATTCAGGACAAACTCTTCATTGTTATACACTTTACTGCAAAATTTTTAGCTCAGTTATTTATTTGAGTGATTTTTTAAATTAGTGTCTGTCCCCCAGTATACTGGAAATTTGTTGAGGGCATAAATAAATGAAACACTATTATGGGGGTCACTAATTTCAGTATTATTCCATTATACCACTAACACAAATAAATCCCTAAATTTATCTTAAACATCTGTGTCACCAATTCTAGGTTTTTCAATTAATTCACTATGGTTATTTCAATGAGAGGCTTTGTGAATTGAGTAGGGGAAGAACAAAAATTAACATCTGTTGAATTATTCCATGTCACGGATTCAATATATATTATTTTACATTATGCTAACAACAAACCTGTGATATATGTATTACATATGCCATTTGATCTCTTATAAAACTGAGGCTTGGAACATATATTTAAGAATGGTTAGAATTAGATTCTGTCTTACTCCAACGCTCTGGTTTTCCACCACATATACCACTCTCCCAAAGGCTCAGAGCTAAAACCTACCATTGACTAAACTAGCCATAATCCTTTCCCTCCCACTCCTTTTCACAGAGAGAAGAACTGGACATATTCAAGCTTTAGTGGAGATGAGAAGAAAATGCATTTACAAATAACTAAGCATGAAATAAGAATAATGGGGTGGCAAACTATTTGAAAACTCTCAATTCTATTACTAACCTAGTTTCAGATTTTGTTGTGAATGAACTCTAGGCCCCTGAAGTGATTGATTAATACTTAATATTAGTTTTCTCTTAGTATTATTTACTTTTCCATAAGTTTTTAAAACATATTTGAACTATTTAAAGCCTGGAGGATTTCAGTTTACATAAACCTGTTTTGACCACTTGTCAAGATCTATGTCTCCCAAGTTCTACTGAGAAATAATGGAATTGCAATTACAGGCATCTCATATTTTGTAAACAGTTTGAGTTCCAGAAGTTCTCTAGTTTGTTGTTTGGAATCATTGCCTATTTTCCCATTACCTAATCTAATAAAGGGTGGTTATTTCCCAAGTTGGTGTTTTTTTTCTTTCTCCTCCCACCCTACTTCACCCCCAAAACAACAACAAAAAAGAGAAAAAAATCTGTTTAAACCAAGGTGAACAACAACATAATTTTATTGGACTGAGTTCTACAGAATGTTGGGAAAGGGGCTTTGTAATTTAATAAGTAATGGCAACTCGACAGCGAAGTTTGAATTTACATAAAGAAATGTCACATTTGTCTGGGAGGTTGTTCTTAATCAGCACCCCAAAGCTTTTTCTACTTTTTTCTAGAATCTTCTCTTTCTACATTTTGAACTTAACTGTTTCTCCACTGGGGACACTTGAAGAAGGGAAAAATAAAAGGGAAAGAGTGCACTTTCATATTCTTTAGCAGTTCTTGATGTGCAGACTCTCTCAAATCTGTCCAATATCTCTTAAAATCAGTGGTGAGTCTACGAATGGTGCTACCTTAAATGTCACTCCTATCATCCAAGCAACAAAATTCCTTAGTTGCAATAGTTTTTCTATTTAATTTTTTTTAATACCTAATTTCAGTTAAAAAAGTACTTTTATAGAGTATACATTTTTGAACTGATTTCACATTTTTATAAATATCTTCTTCATCAAGATCTTTGACAGTATGATGTCTTTTGTTACTGTATCAATTTTATGGATTAAAAAAAATGAGAATTTGAGATATTAGCGTTGACTAAGTCCTCACAGGCTCAAAATGATTGTAATCTAAACCATCCACACCCCAATTCCAAGGCTATTTCTCCTTTTTTTTTTTTTTTCCAATAGTCAATTTCACTCACCCTTCCAGGTTCAAACTCCATGAGAAAGGGATCACTTTTCACTGCTTTATCCCTGGCACCCCGAACACTATCTGGCACTTAGTAGGTACCCAAAAACTGTTGAATAAGTGAATTTCAGTTATTGTTATCTTAGTAATCTTTGCAATAATGCTATTCAATTTTACTGGTTTAGAAAATGGCTTTTAAAATTGTCTTCTCATTATAGGAGGCAGGATAGAATATGGTTAAGAGCACAGGGTAATTTTCCATAATGGATGTTAGACTATACCCTGAGTTGTTGGAGCTTTCAATCTGCAGTCTTACCTGCTCACCGTACCACAACCAGAGGACTGATACAAATAGGAGAAAATATCACAAAAAGAGTATTGGCTTCTTATCGTTCTTCCCTGTGCTTCCTATTTGTTCAAAAACCTAAAATTGATTCTCAAACTTGATAAGGAATTATTCAGCTGCACAATAACGAACACAGCTCAACATGTCAAAACTTAGCACCCCAAGTCTGTAGTCTACGGAAAGAGACTATGAAGAATCATCTTCTAGAATAAGTGACTTGACTCAAAACTGTAGCTAGTTCTTACATTATCTGACCATAGATTTCTTGCATTGTCTTCACTCTATTCATCTTAAAACAAGAACAAGATGAAGAAGAGGAAGTCATATTGAACAAAGCCTATAATTGTCACTGCTTGGGGTAGAATAAGAAGACCTTTGGTTTCCATCTAGTTTTTCAGGTACTGACTATAAAGGCCAAAGCCACAGTTGATTGTTTCCCAAAAGCCACTTACAGGTCGAAGGAGTCCTCCCAGGGCTCTAAGAGGGAAAAGAAATGGAAGGAAAAGGAAAGGAAGAAAAGTAAAAAGAGAAAGGAAAGGGAAAGGGGAAGGGAAGGAAACTAAAAAGGAAATAAATGAATACAATAACAAGAGAGAGAGAGAGAGAGAGAGAGAGAGAGAGAGAGAGAGAGAGAGAGAGAAAACCCTCTCCAACAGCTGTGCTTTATTTCCTTCATAAGAAATGGCCTTAGCCCTGACATAGCCTTATGCACTAATGTTCATCAAGCAGATATTATAAGGTTATATGCTTCACATGCATGATATCATTTGATCGAATCCTCCCCAAAATTTTACAATGCAACCACTGTTATCCTTTGAAGAAATCGAGACCTAGCACTTACCCATGCACACATAAATAGAAATGAACTAAGCTAGGACTTGAAGGGAATTCTTTGAATCTAGGGCCCCTGCACTTCATCCTTAGATTGTACTGCCTCCCCAACAACCATACTTGTGTGTGTATTGGACCACGGACAGCTGCAATTAAAAATTCTATTTCCTTGCTTTGCCTCAGTTGCTACCTTTCTCATCTAAACCCCGTGGCAACTGATTTGGAGTCAATGGCTAGTGAGTACAGGACAGAAGAAACTGTGCACACTATATAGACCAGGAGCCATTAGAGAGGCACCTTGGAGTAGGGGCCACAATGAATCCTGAAATATCAGTTAGCTTTAGTGTGAGTCTTATTTCCACTAAAACTATTTTCAAACACAATTATTACATGTATTGCATCCATATCCTCTGTCCCGCCCCTTACCTCATAGGTACTACTGCTCCACCAGGGAGGGGTACAGCATTCAGATTTTGGTTGCTACCCCCCCCCAAAAAAAAAAAAGATAGCCAAGGAAGGAATCTGAGCACCTTTCAGCCACCCCCTCCAGCTCCCAAGTCATCTCACAGCCTTATTAAAAGAGAGGAAAAGAGATTTACCTGCTGCTACTGAGGCTGACGCCTGAAAGTCATGTATAACCTTTGAAGGACTGTAATGGTTTTAATCACAGGAATAGCATCTTTTTGACAGACAGGAGAGAAAAGCACTGAACCACTCTGGAAATATTAACCAGGCTATTTCGGAGCAATGGCTATTGCCTTTGAAATCTTTCATCATGGGTCTATACTTAGAATTCAGATGAGCCTGGGGGAGGGGAACGGGGCCCTGTTAATCCCCAGTTGTTTTGAAGTTGTCCTGTAAGCAGGTTAGCATATAAACTGTCCCAAATGGAAGCAAGGCTTTGTTTAAATTGTGGTATCCTCTCTGTGTATTCTGTTTTAACCTGTTCTGCATATAGATTGTCAGCATCATTCTGGGGGGTGACACTTCTCAGTTTTCTTTCAAACTAGATATTCTACAGAGCACTGGCTGTAATCACATTGGGAGACTGATGCTCTATGACAGCTAAAAGTTGGATTGAGTTTCAGGAGCTACTATATATAAAGCTGGGGCAACTTATGTCACCGCACTAATTAAATGCCATCTGGGTGGTTCCTCTGGGTTTTTGAGCCCATCACCCAGTTCAGACCGAGTCAGAGGCCAAGGAGGAGAACATGATGATGGACCTTTTTGAAACTGGCTCCTATTTCTTCTACTTGGACGGAGAAAATGTTACCCTGCAGCCATTAGAAGTGGCAGAGGGCTCTCCTTTGTACCCAGGGAGTGATGGTACCCTATCACCCTGCCAGGACCAAATGCCCCCGGAAGCTGGGAGCGACAGCAGCGGAGAGGAACATGTCCTGGCGCCCCCAGGCCTACAGCCTCCCCACTGCCCCGGCCAGTGTCTGATCTGGGCTTGCAAGACATGTAAGAGAAAATCTGCCCCCACAGACAGACGGAAAGCCGCCACCCTGCGCGAGAGGAGGCGGCTAAAGAAAATCAACGAGGCCTTCGAGGCACTGAAGCGGCGGACTGTGGCCAACCCCAACCAGAGGCTGCCCAAGGTGGAGATTCTGCGGAGCGCCATCAGCTACATTGAGCGGCTGCAGGACCTGCTGCACCGGCTGGATCAGCAGGAGAAAATGCAGGAGCTAGGGGTGGACCCCTTCAGCTACAGACCCAAGCAAGAGAATGTAAGCCCAGATGCTGCCCGGGCAGGGGAATGTAAAGGCTAATTAGACGCTTTCCTTGGGGCCTTAACCTCCAGCTGGTCGGTCTCCTTTCCTGTCCCCCTTCCTCGCCCGCCCCTCCTGCTTCCTCTCTAATGAACCCCCAGTGACCCGTGAACACGGGGTACCTGCAATAGGCAGGAAATGCGCACCGAGGAAGCAAGGGAGACACCCCTACAAAGGCACCCCCACCCTCGGAACTGATGTTTCTTTCCTAATCTACCGCTGCCTTGGTTTTCCTCCAGCTTGAGGGTGCGGATTTCCTGCGCACCTGCAGCTCCCAGTGGCCAAGTGTTTCGGATCATTCCAGGGGGCTCGTGATAACTGCCAAGGAAGGTAAAGTAAAAGAAAGGGTACTGGGCTGTGCTAGGGAACACCCCGGGAGGGGGCCAGGGTGCTCGTTCGAGACAGAAAAGGCTGGGAGCAAGAGCAGGGACGCGCCCTGGGAGAAGTGCGCTCCTTGTGCGCGGGGTCACTTCTCTCGCGCTGCGTAAGAGGCCTGGAGCCGGGCGCGCCGTTGCCTCTTCTTACTTCTTTGCTGTTTGTGTGTGCGTGTGTGTGTTTTCTGCTTTTAGGAGGGGCAAGCATTGATTCGTCGGCCTCGAGTAGCCTTCGATGCCTTTCTTCCATCGTGGACAGCATTTCTTCGGAGGAATGCAAACTCCCTTGCGTGGAGGAGGTGGTGGAGAAGTAACACCCAGCCGGTGTTTGTGATGTTCTCCACGCAGCAGGAAGATCCCACCCTCTCTCCCTCCTTCGCCTAATCCTTTAGATTAGGTCATATTACATTAATTAGGAACCCAGACCTAGGAGTCTATGAAAGGGAAGGAGACAAATTCACAAAGAAATTTCTCCGAAACTGTTGTGCACGCTCAGATGAGAAAAATCTGTCGGCTTTGGGCTTTTATTTTTTGGAACAGCGAGTGGGTTAGGTCTAGAAGGCTTACTTCATTTTTGTTTGGTTGGTTTTGTAATATATTTACTGTTATTACAGCGATTCTTTTGTGCCATGTTCAAAAGAAGTTCATTCCTGTCTAAAACAAAGTTGCATTTACATATTAGTGATATTGAATGTATTTTTTGTAAATAATCTTAGTACTTTCATTTTATATGTAAACCTAAGAAATATATTTTAAGTGTAGAGTGACATATTGTATATAAAATGTGAGAGGATCCTGGTATTGTAATATTAAAAAATAAGTTTCTATGTGAACAAAGTTGCTCCTATTTTTATTCAGCTGAAAAAAATATGTTTGAGGCATGTTTACATAAAGAGAGCCATATTTTAGACATCACATAAGCCCATATATTTGGGTGTTTTCTTAAAGATTGATTTAAAGGGAGACAAAATGTTTTTTTTTCCAATGTCTGAATTAAGCTGTTCACTTTTCTATCTCCCGTAGACTTTATACTTGTGGTTATACGTGAAACATATCCAGGAGGAAACTGTCCTTTCCCCTTTTATCAACATACTTTCTATTTCTTTTAACTGTCATATACCTGGACCTCTGGGTAAAATTTGCTTACTCAAAGTTAACAACTGCATTTTCAATCCAGTAAAATCTCATTGTTGCAAGAAATTGCCTCACCAAACTTCTTTGCTTCTTTTCCTAAAAGATCTTCAGCTAATTTAGCCCAAATGGCTTTCCCTCTTTGACTTCCCAGGCTGGGTCCTTCCTGAAGAAGCATTCATTCATATGGAGTCCTGGGGGGCTGCACTAGCCAGGTCTCTGGCCTCCACCCCAGTTTTCTTGAACTAGACTGGTGGCTAGAAGATTGGAATATCCTCAAGGCCTCGTGTGGCCTGGGTCAGTTTTCCAAAGAGAAAGATAAAAGAAGGGGACAATCTGTCTCTTGAGGTGGGGTGGGTTTCTTTGAAGGAAGGGTTGCTTCAAGAGAGGGAAGGGTTAAATGGTTGAGGGCAAAGGACAACAACAACACACATGAAACCTCTTAGCTGGGCCAAATAGCAAAGCCCCAGAGAGGCTTGAAGCCCCGGGAGCTCCTCACGGTGAGGATTTTACAACGTGCACCAGGTTTGTTTATCCTGTAACCTCAGGAAGAAACGACCACCAAGAATCGCAGTGGGAAGTGAAGCAGAGGAGAGGGGCAAGCCATTTCTTTGCAATTGCTACTTTTGTCTCGTACATTCTGTAAGTGGCATCCTCCGTTTGACTCTCCCCCACCCTACCTCCCCCTCCCTTTCCGAGAGCTAGTCTCAGTTCAGAAATGTGAAAAACAAATCGAATTCAGTTATTTCCCAGCCCAACCTTGCTTCCTAACACTCCAGTCTGAACCTTCCTGTCGCACACCACGCAAGTTCCATAAACGGCCACAAACAGCGCCCTCTGCAGGAGCGGAGCAGTATCTTGTTTTTCCATCTCAAGAGGTCTCTCCTGGTGGGTAATAGTTAAGTAGTACTTTGTTTTCTGAGCATCTGGATAATTCTAATTTCACCTACAATACTTTTTAAACGCAGTAAAGTTCACAGAGGAAACTGACATTGACATATAATTCCTCTCAAAGGTTTGCGAAAAGCAGGTGGAGCCTTGGTGGGTGCTGATTCCCCAGACTGAATCCAGGTTGCCACTGGGAAGCCTTGGGCTGTAACTGTTCCCTCCCTTCCTCCATTTCCTCATTTATAAAATAGTGGGGACGACAATCATGGTGCTTAACCCCCGGGGTTGTCAAGATTCACTGAGATAACCCATATAAAGTGTTTAGCCAAAACAGCGTGCAACATAAACAATGTCGGTTTTTGTTTTTTTTTTCATTAGTGAATCTAAATTGACCATCAAGACGCTTTCTTCCACCATAACCCACAGTTTCTTCAGATTCGGTTTTCCAGCCTTTACAGGCTCTGGTTGGGAAAGTGTTTAATAACAATGAGACCAGCAGCGACATTAATGAGCCACTTGTAGCATTTTACATATTAACTCATATAGTACAACAAGTGAAAGACGTACAATGGTTATTTCTATTTTAGAGAAAAAGGATGCTTTGGAACAGAGAGGTTCTTGCATTTGTGAGTATAGAGTCAGAACTTGGAGCCAGTCAATTTCAAAGGCTTCCAGCCTGTTTTCTCCATCACCATGCACCCCCAAAAATAACCTTTGGGAGATAAGAAGGAACATCCATTCTCTGTAGAATAATTTGGCTCTTTTTGACAGTTGCTTTTCAAAAGCTCTTCCTCAAGAGCGATTAGCTAGTAATTTAACTACAAAATAAGTGAGAAAGCATTTCAAGTTATCCAACCAGAACATGTGTGAATATATCTGGGTGGTGTGTATAACCATTACTCATGCTTATTATTAGGTATCTATGTTTTTCCTGAAAATCAATATTTTCCCTAAAATGTATGTATATTCACATACCTATATTTTAAAAAAATCAGATTTATACCACGGCTGAAGTCAAATACCATATAATTGACCAAGTGAACTCCTTTACTTTATGATTGCACATATATTTAAAATAAGATCTGTGTTATAACCTGCTCAGCAGCAGAATGCTTTTATCAATTCATGGACTTTACTTGCTGATAGATTTGATTCAGTCTTTGCAAACTAAATCCTCTCTATCTCTCCTAGCTGGGTAACTTGAGAAATTGTTTGGAATAAGTTTGCCTATAGAAGTCTCTTCATTAAATAGAGCAAATATTTCCCAAAGACTTCATGTGACCTCCACTGCTGTAGCTGACATGTTAGGCTTTCCAATGAAATCCTTGGTGTGTTTGCAATTAAAATGTTTTTATTGGATATTAATGATGTTAATCTTTACTAAGGCCAAAGCCAAAGCCACACACACACACACACACACAAGAAAAACACAAAAGAATAAAACAACCCAAAAACAAACAGAAAAAAAACAAAAAACAGGGCCATGGAAGCAGAAAATCAAGATGTAATAACTTGGTAAAAATAAGCAATTTGGGATTTAAACTGAGCCTCTTCCCAGAGGCAAGCATAAAGATATCCCATATAAAATAATGAATGATTTTTTGTTTTTTAATATTACTATAGATACAGTTTGTGAAACGTGAAGTGAAATGTCAGTTTTCTCAAACTAACTTGAATCATCATACCTGGATCATTGAATTCCAAGCCTGAACATAGTGGAAATCCAACTTATGTCTAATACAATCTTTTCTTCCTTTTTTTGCCCCCAGGCTCTATCACATGTTTGGGGGGTTGGGGGGTGAGAATGTGGTGCTGAAATTCAGTGTTTCTAATTGTTCTTGAGGTGGCCAGAAAAGTCTTGGGTTGCTTAACCTGACCTTTATCCTTATTAAGATATTTTTGACTTAAAATTAGAATGTATCTGTTTGTGGGTTCCTCTTAGTAATATTTTATCCCATGTTTTAATCTCAAAATCCTCCTCCCAGAACACCATATATGGGAAAATAGTTTTTAAATGTTTTAGTTTAAACTTTGAATATCTCATTACCTAACTTGGTGCAATAGTAAATTAGCAATAGCATGGTATTTCCTCAAAGAACCAAGCCATCAACACATTTCTCCAACAGACCCCTCCAGTCACTCCCTTAAACTCAAAAGCAGTGTTACAAAAGATGATCCTTGGTCTTAGAGGTTTCATTCTGAAAAGCAATTTTGCAAGCCTAGTTCAGAGTCAGCCTATGAGATGGAATGGCTATGCCATGTGCTGGAACAAAGATAATGCTGCAAGAACTGGCTCCTTTCTCTACTCTCAAGGCTGCTAAAAGTCCTTATTTAGGCCTTTGATCTCTCCTGGGAGTCTTCGAATTCAAGCAGAAGCCAATGTCTTCCTCAGCTGTCTTCTCCACAAATTCTTCCAGCAGCTTTGGCAGGTACTAATGTGTTTACTTAGGTGTGCCTGGTTCCCAGAGCTAATAACAGTTTGATATTGTGTAGCACATTGAAGTCATATATAAGCAAAAATCTCCAGAACAACTCCCTTTGTCCCAGAGTTGTTAAGGGTCTCAGGCAGAGGCAGAAATGAATTGAAATAGGCTAGTCTTTCTGTGACATTTGCTTCTCCCACTAAGAGAAGCATGGAGAATTTTCAATAATCCAGAATTCCTAGGGAGGGCAAAATTTACTAGGAAAGGAAGCTCTGAGTATCATTTTGCTGGTGCGGTCTGTCCATCAACACTAGGATTGTTGCCACAATGCTTAAACTAAAATAGTTTCCCTTAAAAAGAAAAGTTGATGATTACTTAAAAGTCTAAGCAATTAAAACCTGCTTATAAGTCTAAATTGAAAGAACATCAAACCTGTATTTATTTTTCTTCAGAATGTGAAATGAAAAAAAAAAAAATTGACTATCTACTTCTCCAGAACCTTGGTGGGCATTTGTTTATAACACCCTATGTGGCTTAGTTTTCTTCCCCTCTGTTCCTGTCTACCTGCTCCTAGGCTTTCCTAGCAGTCAGTGTCGGACTCATCATTTCTTACAACTGTTTACATGTTAAAATACATGTGGTTTTCTCTGCATATGAGAAGTCCTCTTCTCTGGAGAAATAGTAGAAAACAGATTGTATTTTAAGTCTTTTGTATGAGGAACAAAAGCCAAAGCTAGTCTGATTTTGAGTAAAAGAGGGCAACCAAATAACCAACAGAACTTTTTAAAGTGAAAATACTTCCCTGTTCAATTTCCCCCCTCAGACAACAAACAAACAAACAAACAAAACTTTTTTTTTTTCTCTGTATCGCTCACGCAATTTCCCATTTTTCTCTCACAAGGTTTCCCCTGGGAAAAGCAGCGGAACCTCTCCTGAATTGGGGGACCCCAGGCATCTTTGAGGAGCCGGGCTCCCCTCCTTCTTTGTACACTGCCTCCCACTTTTTAATCTTTCTCCTCTCACCCCTAACAGCGGTTTAAAGGTTTTGTCTCGTTTTTTGATTTTGGTGCTCTGAGATCCTATTTTCAGCACTTGAGTCCCAAGGGTCGTCAACCCCGGACCCTGTTTCCCCGCTAGCAAGTCCCATTAAGCCGCTGGACGCTTGTGTTTTCTTGGCTTCTTTAGCTCCAATCGCCGCGGCACTCTGGTAAATTTGTTTTGAGATCACCTTACCAAAGACAGCCCTAACATCTGAGAACGACCGTTACTGACAGAGCCTCCTGAGTGACAGCGACTTCCCAGGACTGAGAGCGGAGGGGAAGACGTCAGGGACCCAGCTTTTCCAGTTTCTGCTCTGCACCGCTAAGCACTCGCACTGAGCCTGAACCTGTAGAAGAAGAAAACAAACAAAATTTACCTCTAGGACTACAAGCTAGACAAGGGAATGACTAGTTTCCTAATCCTGTGTGGCCTGGACAAATTACCACCTACCCCTGGAGCTTGGGTTCCCTTCTTTTAAAAATGATTCTATTAATAGTCCCCATAGAGTCGTTGGAAGGAGTAAATGAGTGAATACATGGGAATGGTTGAGAACAGTGCGTGGCAAATAGAAAAGTCTTAATAATTGTTTGCTACAAATATGCCACACTGAAGAATTGGTACAAAGCATATTAGGTGTGTGGTGGCAAGAAATCAGCTGAAAGGGTTGCAAAAGTGAAACCTCTACCTTCCACCTAAACTTTAAGGAGCAACTTCATTTGTGCCCAGATCATAAATCTGCACATAATTCTGTTTAGCTGTAGCCAGTGTGCTAAGATCTGAACTCCATAGCCAAAGAAAGTGGTAGTGCTGCTGCTGGCCAGAAGTTGTGGGACGTGGCTGAGAATTCCTGGATGAGATGGCCCCACTATTGTATTTCAGAGGCAGCAATGTGCAGGAATTCCAGTGTTTCCACCCGTGGATGCAGCCTTCCATTCGGCCTGGGTCCTTTAGGAACTTGACTCTTTTATCTGGTGTAGCCCTGGGTGTTGTATTCATTTCAAAGGCATTCACCTGTTAATAGTCCTAAATAAGGTGCAGATGGATTTCCCACTGGCCAGACAATTAAGCAGCCCGTTGGTGTGAAAGGGAGCCTGATTTTTCCAAGCATGATGGTCGTGGTGTCTTTGCCTTAGGGATGACACAACATGGGAGAGGGGACTGCAACTCTGTAGCAAACCTTAGTGACTGTCACTCTCCTAGCCCTGGTTTTCAGGACCTTCACTTTGGGGAGAGGATCTCACCCTGAAAAAGTTAACATTTATCTGGCCCCTGCGGACGTGAAATCAGCCAGCCAGTGTTGTTTTAGGAAAATAATTTTACAGAAAAGTGGTAGAAAGGAAAGTGCCCCTCTCCCACAAAGAACTTTGGAGCCACATACTTACTGTACTGGATGACCGCAGATCGAGATGTGAACATTCCCTCATGTTTTAATGGGTCCAAACCCCCAGACTAAGTCTATTTGTGTAAACCTTAAGTAATTGTTTTTCCTAGAGATAAACTGCACCCCCCACCCCCAGTGATCAGGAAGTAGGTGAAGGCCAGAGGACGATTGGCAAAAGCTTATTAATAGATTCATTCTTATTTAAATGACAGCTCTCCCCTCTCGTCTTTTACCCACAAAAGTTTCAAAGACCCTGCTACGATTGCTTTTCTGGAAGGCTTTTGTCGCGGGAGTGTGTGAAGTTACTCAGGGTTTGAGGAGTTGGAAATTTTACACGAGCCGAGAAGGATTGCTGTGCCGGCAGCTGGGATGCATCTGTAACGGTGCGAGTTTGCCCGAAAGCAGAAAATCAGCGACCCCAAAGCCCAGCTTGGCTGTTTAGTCTGTTGAAATGATAGGGCGGAGCAGATAGAGAGCGAGAAAGGAGACGCGCCCCTGGAAGGGGAGTTCGCGGTGTAAAACTGGGTTTCTTCTAATACAGATCCTAGAGACGCCGCGATGTGTATCTTCCGCCAGCCCAGGGTCTAGCAAAGGCCTGGTGCAAAGGAGAAGGCGCTCAATAAACGTGTGCAGAAGGTGAAAAGGAAGGAAGGACGTTCCCTGTCACCTGAACCCTGATTGAGCCCACCTCCTTTTAGAGGAGCAGACAGGGAGAGAGAACTCAGAGCAGTGAGCACCCCACCTACTCCCAATAACATAGAGCTTATAAAATGACAGTCTGATCTGAACAAAATACATATTTAAAAAAAAAAATCTAGATTTCACTCCATGATTGAAAGTGTCACTTCAAGTTTTTAGCAACCGTTATTCCGGTCCACTGACAAAAAAAGAAGCCTGAGATCACTAAAGTCTGTGAAAAAGATAAACAAACACCTAAAACTAAAGTCATTTACCCATATCTCTAAATGGGAAGGCAGGTAGACTTTTGGTGTCAGCTGAGAGTAGGGAGTTTTATCTATTGTTTTTCAATGTGTGAATAATTGCAAAAAGTTGGACTTCCTTCCTTTTGTCTGTGACACTCTAAGTGAATCTAGAAAGTGCAAGTGAGCAGGTTGGGGAGCCATGCCCCTCCCCCGCAGAAATGCAGTAAAACCATTAGTGTCAAAAAGAGCAGTAAACAGCAAATTGTCTCTAGAGGAAAGACGGAGGTTTGCCCAGGCAGTCCCAGCGCGGGTGGCGGTGGGATATGCTAATAGTGTCTGGCCACTGGGGCCGGCCTCCCTCCCCCAAGAATATATAAAGAGCCCTAACCCCAGCACGGCAGACCCAGGCCGCCAGGCGTCTGCCCTTGTTAATTACCGGAGAAACCAACCAGGGAGCTTCGCCCGCCCGAGGTTGGCTGTCCAGCAGCCGCTCCGGGCTCAAGTTTCTCCCTCATCTCTCTCACTGCTGTCCAGGTGCCCCGCCGGCCTCACCATAGAGGATGGACATGATGGATAGCTGCCAGTTCTCGCCTTCTGAGTATTTCTATGACGGCTCCTGTATCCCGTCCCCCGAGGGCGAATTCGGGGATGAGTTTGAGCCACGAGTGGCTGCCTTCGGGGCGCACAAAGCAGAGCTGCAAGGCTCAGACGAGGATGAGCACGTGCGGGCACCTACAGGCCACCACCAGGCTGGCCACTGCCTCATGTGGGCCTGCAAAGCATGCAAGAGAAAGTCCACTACCATGGATAGGCGGAAGGCGGCCACCATGCGTGAGCGCAGACGCCTGAAGAAGGTCAACCAGGCTTTCGAGACGCTCAAGAGGTGCACCACGAGCAACCCCAACCAGAGGTTGCCCAAGGTGGAGATCCTCAGGAATGCCATCCGCTACATCGAGAGCCTGCAGGAGCTGCTGAGGGAGCAGGTGGAGAACTACTACAGCCTGCCGGGACAGAGCTGCTCGGAGCCCACCAGCCCCACCTCCAACTGCTCGGATGGCATGGTAAGAGATAGCTCTGGTACCTACTTCGTCACTCCAATCTCTGCCAAAAATCCATACATCTCATTTAAACCAGGTGTGGCAAGCAAATACTCAAAGGTTATTTGGTGGATAGTTGAGGGTGGGCAGACAGTTGCTGTAAGGGAAGAGAGGTGCCACATTTCAAAAGATGCTGGGAAACATAGCTGTTGAACAGCATTTTAGTTTGACTTCCTATCAGGTTCTACATGTACGTTGTAGAAGAGAGGTGTCATGTGAGATAAGTGGCTGTGAATGATCAATCACATGTTTTCTTCATTGCTCAGTTTATTTCCAAAATATACGATCAGTGGAGCCTTCCATTCACTAACATCTAGAGGCAACTCTGAAATTCCCACTGCCCTACAGTTTATAACTTAATGAAAGAAATACCCTCGTGGCTCCAGTCCCTGTTTTGCTGAGGCCTGGCTGGATGGAGATGGTGATGCATTCATTACAGAGAGCGTTTGCTCCAACGCTGCCAGGTTTTAATGTGTTTTTGCCCTGGGAAAGTGTTCTCTCCCTGAATTAGTGTGGCTTCCTTCTACTCCAATCCATTTTGCATGGTTAACCCACTGCACATTGCTGCTAAATTCCACCCCCCTTTTCCCTTTGCTGCTGCACTCCTCTTCCCCAAGCACAGAGATTGACCTCAGTGCCCTTGCAACTTGGTGAGGGCTAACTCTTCCTACATCAAGGCAATGAAGGTGATTGACAGGGGTCAGTTTACGGAGCTAGTGGGCAAGCACTGCCTCTCTCTAGGTCAGAGAATCTTTTGCCAAGACTTAAAAACAAACTTCTTTTTTGTCTTGTACTGTAGCCTGAATGTAACAGCCCTGTCTGGTCCAGAAAGAGCAGCAGTTTTGACAGCATCTACTGTCCTGATATATCAAATGGTAAGAACCGATGACTTCAGAAGAGTTGAAAGACCAGTTCAACTTCACAATTCAGCCTGTTAAAGCAGAGCCTGCCCTTCCTGGCAGTACCGGGGAAGGGAATAGAAGTGATGGTTCTTATGGGGAGATCATGGCAGAGCAAACTACACACAAAATGCACCTAATGAATACATATATATGTGCACGTTCTCTTGGTATATTACTAGAGGGCTTTTCTGCATCCTACATTCACCCCATTAATTGCTAGATATTTGTTGAAGATTTTTGCATCAGGCTTTCTGTGACCACCTGACCTCTTGGTGTCAAAGGTGCTGACCTACAGTTTAAGGGGCAACATAAGCAAGTCTGTATATTTGGTGATTTTTTTTTAATGGTTTTTCTCTTTGTATCCTTAGTATATGCCACAGATAAAAGCTCCTTATCCAGCCTTGATTGCTTATCCAGCATAGTGGATCGGATCACCAACTCAGAGCAACCTGGATTGCCTCTCCAGGACTCCGCTTCTCTCTCCCCAGTTGCCAACACTGATTCACAGCCCGCAACTCCAGGGGCCTCTAGTTCCAGGCTCATCTATCATGTGCTATGAACTAAACATCTAGTCTCAATCAATTCTGCCAGGAGGACCTATTACACAGGAGGAAGGAGGCCCAAGGAGTCCAAAAGCAAGACAACCTGTACATAGATTTCCTTTCAGTTGTAAATTTGTACATACTACCTTGCCACTTTATAAGAAAGTGTATTTAACTAAAAACTTAACCATTGCAATTAATACTTTATTTCTTTTCTCTTCCTCTCCTTTTCTCTCCTCCCTCCTTCTTTTCCTTCTTCTTTGCTTTAGATACATAGTTCTAATATTATTTCTGATAGGGGGCAATTCATTGAAGGTAGCTGGTTACAATGCTTAACTTATACTTTTTGTTTTTTTATAAATATCACTTATCAAAATATTATCTCTGGTGTTTAGATCTTTATTTTTTTCTTCAAAACATTAGAACAGCTGGAAACCAGTTACAGGAAACTTTAAATATATTTAACTTTTGTTTTTCTCTTTAACCCTTTGATTATATTGAATTAAATAAAACTATAATAATACTGCCTAATGGTATATATATTGATCTTTTCTTATAAGAAATACATCTTTTTAATGTAAGCACAAAAATAGTACTTTGTGGATAATTTCAAGATATAAGACATTTTGGAAATTCCACCATAAATAAAATTGTTTAAATGGAGAAATATTTTGGTTCATGATTTTTTGAAAGAATACCTCTAATGGAATTAGTAGTCATTGACATGAAATCTTTAAGATAGGGCTAAAAATAACAAAACAAAACAAAAGTTGGCTTTGAGGATAAATCTGAATATTTACCATCTCATGGACTCAGTTTAGGTCCTGTTGATGTCACAAATGAAAATACCATATTTCCAGTTTAATCATATTTCCAGGGAGCCTGCTAAATAAAAATTTTCCTTTATCTTAGTACTGTACCATATAATGTCAAGTTGTATGTGTGTGGAGGACCGGAGGTAGAAGTTATTCAGGCAACAGCATGTTTAAGAAGAATATATACCATTACATCATTTACTACCTACAGTGCATTAGAAATCATGAGTTAGGTCATATTTACCTGCCTGAAAATATCTTGATTTATTAATATATTAATATTGTCAATAAAATATTTAAAGGTATTGAGCTGATTGAGCTGATTTTGTTGTTGTTGTTAAAGTGTCAGAATAAGAAAACTTACACAAACTATAGTAAAGTGAAGCAGAGTGCAATAGTTTCTATTCACAGCCTTTTTGCTTTTACTAATCATATTTTATGTGTACTCGTATGTGTGTATGTGTGTGTGTGTGTATATTTGTGTGCGTGAAAGATATGTACCTTTTACTGTTCATCACTTTAAATCTCCTTCAGAAAGATTTGAGATGAAAAAAATAAAACAATTAAGTGGAAAATTAGTTTGAGACAGTCATTGGGATAATTCTCACAAGTTTACCATTGAGAGAGATAAAAAGGCAATAGCCTTGAAGCATCTAAAGTAACTGAGCACAGAGAGCAATAAAAATAATTGTTTCATCTTCTAATTTGTACATTAGTTTAAAATTGCTAAGGATTTGTAGTTATATATATTAATCAACCGAAGTATCGGACTCTGGTACAGCTTTGCAATCATACTATTCTCAGGAAGGTTTTCCTTTCTTTCTGATGTGATTTTTCTTGTGCTTGTCCAGTCATCAGGCTTAAAAGAATGGAAATTATTTCATAAAAGGCGGGAGAGAAAAGGTGCTGAGTTTAAAAACTAATGTAATCACTGTCTGTTAACCTCAGGCTCTGACATGGGATACTGACTAATAGCACATACTAAGTCCTTTATCCCATGATTTGGGAGTGTGAGGATTTGAGGCATAGAGAATTCAAGAGGGCATGATAGAGATTTACATATACTTTCAACATAAATTTGAGTTACTTGTTTTTTTAGGTACTTTTTCTCCTTTTTATACTTTATGGGGAGGTTGCAGATTTGTTGTTATTCTTGGTAGAATTAGAATAAAAGGAACTATCCAAAGGTCAACTTGTATTTTTTAAGTTCAGTTTTAAAGCACACCACTGTACTCTGTTGCATTTAATAAAAGTAAACAGAGAACATTATGTAATTTTTAATTCAAGTGAATAGAAGTGAACTTTCCTTCTTACCAAACCCTGGTTACTTCTATAACTTTGGTTACTTCTATGACTTGCAGATATATTTGATATTCTCAGTGAATATTATCATGCCTCAAAGTATTTCATTAGTTTTCCATTGGTCTGGACTTAATACAAATGGTGATCATTGTATCATTAAAGACAATACTCTCCATGCTAGGTTGCTCGATTAACCTCATTTCTAATGTACTTAGGAAACAGCTCAGCAAAACTCATCACACTCAGTCACATAGACTTTTTTGACAAGGGGCCTACAGAAATTGGTTCTCCAGTAGTCCAGACCCAGAAAAGTCTTCTCTTCTCCAAGAAAGTATGAGGTGGGGGAGGAGGAAGTCTCGATATTGGCAAAATAGCCAAGTTAAGAACAGGATTTTGTCATCTGTAAATCCCCTAGAGTGAACAATTGGGCTGCCACTGAACTTGTATCAGACCCCCTCACCTCAGCTGATGAAAAAACGCAACCAACACACAAATTTCTAGGAGCAACTAGGAAAATGTTCCCTTTACACCTGTAAGCCTGATGAGGAGGAGGTTCTCAGGAAATAAGTCAAAAGAGACTCCTTTCTCCTCATGCCTGGGAAATGCAAGCTCACTGGGTTACATGGGAAACTGTATTCAGTAAGGTTATGGAAATTTGGGAAGTACTATTTGGAAGCAAGTTCCCTTATTTATAATTAGGGTGTCTTGATTGCCTCTATTTTTTTCTGATTAGAAAGATGCAAGTCAGATAAATTTAGCAGCTATATTATACTCGTAAATCCTTTTCTAAGATGGCATTCCTACAATACTGAATCTGAGAGTGGTATTTCCTGAAAGTCTCTCTTTGGGGTTATAAGACTTACTAGAGTAGTAATTTAATTCTCTGACTTTCAGAGGTTGTATTTCTGGAAATGATATTAGAGTAAAGCTATTTGTAACTTCAGAAAAGCCCTACTCAAATGGCAAAGTACCCTTGAAAATATCACCGCTGAATGCTTCCACACTATCACAAAACGCACAGAACGGAAAATTTATTTCCTTTAAGAATTCTGATTGTAGCTATTTTAGTTGACTAATGATTTAATCGTCTAACATGGTACATATGCTGAGCAAAGGATCTAGAATTTACTCCAGAATCTAAACTAGGTCTAAACTTATTAATGTATTGCTCTCTTTTTAAGTTTACTTGCCACATCTGTAAAATGGGTTAAATGATAGCTTATGATAAGATTATAAATAGTTACCACTGGAATTATTATAAAGTTAAAATCTTATAAAAATAATCCTTTGTTTTCCTGAAAACATAATTAAGTATCTGAATCCAAAAATGCCTGAATATCTGCTCTTGGCCACACTTTACAATTTAGGAGCCACGAAATAATCTTTTTCCTTAAACCGATATAAGGGGGAACTTTGTTCATTGAAACAGAAATAATTTTGAATACTACTCTTTGATCTTTTCTGCCTATGCTAGTCAGAGCAATCATCTCAGAATATTCATCTGATACTGTCAACTACCCCATTGCATGTAGGGTAATGATAGACCACATTTAACATAACCCTGAAGTTTTCACATATCCATCTGCTATCTACCTCTCAAGCATTATCTCTTTCTAGAGGTAATGTCAAGTCCCTATTCTCTTTACTCCAGCCACATAAGGGACTTTTATCAGTCACCACATTCCCTCTTGCCAAAGGAGCTTTACACATTCTCTCCGTCTGCAATGTTCTTCCCTTCTCCACTTCACTTAGTCAGTTTACAAAGTTCTTTTAGATCTCAGCTCAGGCATCAATTCTAAGGCAAATTTTCCTTGAACTCTTTCACAGTATTAAGTGGTTTTATTCTATGATCTCAAAATACCACATGCCTCTTCTCTGCAGTATGTCCCGTAATTGCAATTATGCACTAATTGGTTTGATAATTAACATGTGTCTCCTCCACCATAAAAACAAGGATCTGTTCTAGTCAACCTTGTGTCCCCTGGACTATAATGGGATATTTAGCATGTACAGGAATGAATTGATACTGCTGAAACATTTGTGGTTGTGAAATGCATTCTTATTTGTCATCTTTTACAATTTTATTAAAAATGTAGCTAAGAGACAATATCATATTAGTTTCAGGGGTACACCATAGGTACTCAACATTTATATAGCTAAAGAAGTGATCACCATGATAAGTCCAGTAACCAGCTGACACCGCACTATGATATTAAACTGTTATTGACTATTATCCCTATGCTGTATATTATATTCTATGACTTATTTGTTTTATACCTGGAAACTTGAAACTTTTATTCCCCTTACCCTTTTCCCCCTTTTTAAATACATCAATTAACTTGACATTCAATATTATTTTATATTCATTTCAGGGGTACAGCATATGGTTAGATTTTTATATAATTTAAGAAGTGATCCATCCCCCTGACGAGTCTAGTACCCACCTGGCACTATACATAGTTACTACCATATCATTGACTATATTCCCTATACTCTACTTTACATTCCCATGACTATTTTGTAGCTACCAATTTGTACTTTTTAATCCTTTCATCTTTTTCACCTTCTCCCCAAACCCCTCACATCTATCACCCCAATATACTTAATACCCATCTGACACCATACATAGTTATTACAATATTATTGACTATATTCCTTATGCTAAACCCCACATCCCCATGACTGCCGTGTAACAACCGATTTGTACTTCTTAATCCTTTCCCCTTCTTTCACCCACACCCCAACTCCCCTCCCATCTGGCAACCATCAAATATTTTCTGTATCTATGAGTTTGTTTCTGTTTTGTTTATTAATTTTGTTCCTAGATTCCACATATAAGTGAAATCACATCGCATCTGTCTTTCTCTATCTGATATACTCCACTCAGCACAATACCCTCCTGGTCCATCCATGCCCCTGCAGATGGCAAGAACCCATTTCCTTCCATGTCTGAGCAATATTTCATTGTATATGTTTACCAACTCCTCTTCTTCCATTGATGGATACCCTGGCTGCCTCCACATCTTGGCCATTATAAACAATGCTGCAATGAACTTATGGATGCACTCATCCTCTCAAAGTAGTGTTTTGTGTTTCTTAAGATAAATATCCTGAAGTAGGATTACTGGGTCCTTCATTATGTCTTCTTATAGCCTTTGTTTTAAAGTTTATTTTATCTGGCATAAGTATTGCTACTCCAGTTTTTGTTTGTTTGTTTGCTTCTTTTTCATGAAATATCTTTTTCTATCTCTTTACTTTCTGTCTGTGTGTTTCTTTCAATCTGAAGTGAGTCTCTTGTAGGCAGCATATGTAAGGGTTTTGTTTTCTTATCCACTCAGCCCTCCTATGGATTTGATTGGAGCATTTAATCTATTCATATTGAATAGTTATTGCTATTTGATTATTCATTTTATCTATCTATCTATCTATCTATCTATCTATCTATCTATCTATCATCTATCTATCTATCTATCTATCTATCTATCATCTTAAAGAAGTCCTTCTAACATTTCTTGTAATACTGGTGATGAACTCCTTTAGCTTTTTCATGGTATAGGAGTTGGGTGGAGTTGGTCCCAGGTGAGTCAGCAGGGCAGAGCAGCGGAGCTCACCTGGATAATCAGATTAAGATCTAGCCTGTGGGGGCGGGCTTAACAAGGGAAAGATGGCGCCTGTCTTGCCGGTTGCACTGGAGAAGGACTCCTCACTAGGAAAATGCCAACTGTCCTTCAGTCCTCCCCTTAATGGCACATACCTCAGTCTGCCCTTGTATGTCTCCGAGGCACCCCTGAGTTACTGTCGCAACGCTGGAGCACAAGGTGAGTGCTTGCGATCAAATGAATCTGTAAGTGCTCTGTTTAAGAGGACGTCTAGGTTTCCCACTGTCTTCTGTCCCACCTGAACTGTTGGAATCCCCACTGGTTTTCACAGCCATATATTGTGGGAGCTCCTCTTCCCGGTGCCAGTACTCTGGACTGGGGAGCATGGTGTGGAGGTCTGGGGTCCCTCACTCCTCTGGGGGAACCTCCATGGCTGAGATATCCCTCCTGTTTCTCAACTGCCACAGAGAATTTGGGGTTTCTGTTTGGCTAGACTTCAGACGGTTTTCCAGGTTGATTGTTCTATAATTGCAATTTCAATGTGTTCAGGGTAGGATGCAGGCACAGTGTTTATCTACTCCACCATCTTGGATCTGAATTCTTATTTTTCAAACTATCTTCTTCATAAAATTTCTTAGCACGATTTTCTATTTTTCTACTGGTTTTCTTAATTTTCTATTTTACATTTATTTCTTGTACTGACATCTCTTATTCTAACCAACATTTATATATTAATTGGGGTCCTGTTGGTTTTTTTAGAGTAGAATTGTATTTTATTTATTTATTTTAATTAAGATTTTTACTAAAATACAACTAACATACAATATTATTAGTTTCAGGTGTGAATCATAGTAATTCAACAGTACCCACCTGGCATTATACATGGCTATTAACATATTGACTATATTCCCTATGCTTTACTTTACATTCTCATGACTATTTTGTAACTACCAATTAGTAGTTTTTAATCCCTTCACCTCTTTCACCCTGTCCCCAACCCCCTCCCATCTATCACCTCCATAGATCTAGTACGTATCTGACACCATACGTAGTTGTCACAATATTATTGACTATATTCCTTATGCTATACCCTACATACCAATGACTACTGTGTTAACTATCAATTCATGCTTCTTAATCCCTTCCCCCTTTTCAACCACTCCCAAATCTCCTCCCATTTCGCAACCATCAAAATGTTTTCAGTATCTATGAGTTTGTTTCTCCTTTATTTGTTTATTTTGATTTTTAGATTCCACTTATAAGTGAAATCATGTAACATTTGTCTTTCTCTGACTGATTCACTCCACTCAGCACAATACCCTCTAGGTCCACCTGTGTTGTTGCTGATGGCAAGATTTCACTTTTTTTTATGGTTAAATAATATTCCATTGTGTATACATACCACCTCTTTATCCTTTTATTCATTCAGGGACACCCAGGTTGCCTTCATATCTTGGCTATTGTAAATAATGCTAAAATGAACATAAGGATGATCACAAGGATGTGCCTTCAAAGTAGCATTTTGGGTTTCTTCAGAAAAATACCCAGAAATGGGATTACTGGATCCTTCTATGTCTCTTTTTATAGCCTTTGTTTTAAAGTCTATTTTCTCTAGTATAAGTATTGCTACCCCAGCTTTTTGTTTGTTTGTTTTTTTCCATTTTCACAAGATATCTTTTTCCATCCATTTACTTTCAGTCTGTGTATGTCTTTCTATCTGAAGTAAGTGTCTTGTGGGCAGCATGTGTACGGATCTTGTTTTCTTAGCCATTCAGCTCCCTAACTTTTGATTGGAGCATTTAATCCATTTACATTAAAAGTAATTGTTGATAGGTATGTAGTTATTGCCATTTTATTATTCATATATATATATATATATATATGTCTTAAATAAGTCTCTCTAATATTCCTTGTAATGCTCGTTTGGTGGTGATGAATTCCTTTAACTTTTTCTTGTCTGGGAAGATCTTTATCTGTCCTTTGATTCTAAATGATAGCTTTGCTGGGTACAGTAATGTTGGTTGTATGTCCTTGCTTCTCATCACTTTGAATATTTTCTTCCAATCCCTTCTGGCCTGCAGTTTCTGTTGAGAAATCAGCTGATGGTCTCATGGGAGCTCCCTTGTAGGTAACTAACTGCTTTTGTCTTGCTGCTTTTAAGATTCTTTCTTTGTCTTTAACCTTTGGCATTTTAATTATGATGTGTCTTGCTGTGGGCCTCTTTGGGTTCATCTTGTGTGGGACTCTCTGCACTTCCTGAGTTCATCTATATATTTCCTTCACCAGGTTAGGGGAGTTTTCAGTCATTATGTCTTCAAATAGGTTTTCAATTCCTTGCTCTCTCCCTTTGCCTTCTGGTACCACTATAATGTGAATGTTTGTACGCTTAATGTTGTCCCAGAGACCCCTTACACTATCCTCATTTTTTTTTTTTTTAGATTCTTTTTTCTTTCTGCTGTTCTGATTGGGTGTTTTCTCATACTTTATCTTCTAAGTCACTGATTCAGTGCTGTGCTTCATCTAATCTACTGTTGATTCCCTATAATGTATTCTTTATGTCAGTTTTGTATTCTTCATTCTAACTTTTACTTTTTTATGTTTTGTAGTTCCATTTTGATGTTTCCTATCTTTTTATTAAAATTCTCCCTGAGATCATTGAGCATCCTTATAACCAGTGTTTGGAACTCTGCGTCTGGTAAATTGCTTGTGTCCATTTTGTTTTATTTCTTTTTCTGGAGTTTTGTTATGTTCTTTTATTTTATTTATATGTTTCTTTGTTTCCCCATTTTGGCTGCCTCGCCTGTGTTTGTTTCTATGTATTAGGCAGGGCTGCTGTCTCCTGGTCTCAGTACAGTGGCCTTGTGTAGTAGGTGTGCTGTGGGGCTCAGTGGTGCCGTCTTCCTTGTCATCTGAGCTGCGCACTGCAGGTGTGTCACTTGCTTGGATTGTGTGCCCTCCTGTTGTAGTTGAGCCTTAATTGCTGTTGCATATCAATGGGAGGGATAGATCCTCGGGCACATTGATTATGAGGACTGGCCCTAACTACAGTGGAGGAGTTGTGGTGCAAGGTCCAACCCTACAGAGCAGGCTCTTCCTCAAGAGGGCTCTTGTGCCTACCCAACCCACCCCTCATTTGTCACCCTTGAAGGCAGCTAGGTGATGCTCCAGCTCATTTTGAAGCTGGCCACTGGGTGCACCAGACCAAGGGCCACTGGAAGGGTACCTGCTGTAGGTCACATCAACCTGAGCCCTTGTCCCACTGGGGGCCAGTCGGCAGGAGCCACAAAGAAATACACAGATGGACACTGCCTGAACTGTGCTGGGAGGTGCCTCGAGAGGTCAAGCCGCAAACCAAGGCAGGCAACCTCTTATGCCGACTTATGTCTGCTCAGAAAGAGGTATGGGACTGCTCAAGCTAGATGCTGCTTGTCTGGGTTTTGTGAATCTTTGGGAGACCCTAGGAAAGTCTGCAGCATAAGCCAAGGCAAGCAGTCTGTATGGAAAAGCCACTGGAATTGGGTTGGGTTGGTGTCTCAGAATCACTAGGCAGTGGTGAATGAATGGTATCAACCAGCTTGAGTGAGATTCAGATATGACAGGCACCTGTGTCTGCATGCTGGGAAGTAGGCAGGCTCAACAAAGAAAGAATGGCTTCTGCCAGCTCCTGCGTCCAGGAGAAAGCTGCCCCTCCAACCCTTATCCTAAAGCCAGACAATTCACTTCCCCACCATTTGTCCCTGCTGCCTCTCCAGCTGCTGCCCCAGCACTAGAACTCAATTCCATTGGTGAGTAAGTCCATACGCAGTTCCTGTATGAGGAGCACCTGGGACTCCAGCTGCCCTCCTTTTCACTCAGCCACAATCTCTGCTGGTTTTCACAGTCAGAAATTATGGGGACTTCTCTCCCTGGCACTGGAACCCTAGGCTCAGGAGCCTGGTATGACGCTGGGACCTCTTGTTCCTTCAGGAATACCTCCACAGACAAGCTATCCCTCCTGATTTTTAATGGTCACACGCAGGTGTGGGACCATCCCGTTTTGTGTCTCTGCCCCTCCAAGCAGTCTCAAGGTAGCTTCTTCTGTATGTTCTTAGTTGTAAGGCTTTGGTCCATCTGGACTTCAGGCGATTCTCAATGACAGTTGTTTTGTAGTTTAGTTGTAATTTTGATGTGTTTGTGAGATAAGGCAAGCACACATTTACCTACTTTGCCATCTTGAGCAGAACTTGTGGGTTCTGTTGTTTGGCCTGTTTTCTTTTTGGTATGCTGTGGACCTTTTCCAATTCTATAGCTTCACCTTTTACCTGTCTCCTGTGGTAGAGATGTTTCTACCATTGCTTCACCCGTACCTTTTTCCAAGGGAAGCTGCCCCATGTGTAGCCTCTGATTAGCATGATTGACCTTTTTATTTACTGTTAATCAGTTATGGATGAGTATCTGAGTGGAGGCCAGCCAATCCATAGATTGATCAACATTTATGAAATGTATAGCTTTATTCCAATATACACATTGAGATAAACAGATTATATTTATCCGTTCAGACTCACAGAAAAAAAAAATCACCATTTAATAATGGGAGCTAAACTGAAAGATCATGATGTTGATAGGACTGGAGAGATTGAAAGGTCATGCAGAGGCTGGAATTATGGGGGGGTATGGATTAAGTAAACCAAAGAAGCCCATTGATAGTGAGATAGAGTGGATTGAGAGACAGAATAGAGCGCAGCACCCACTACGTGACCAGAATTTGTAATAGATCTGAAGCCCGGAAGTTGAAGTTGAGCCTCACTAATTTTTCACTAATTAGCTGAGGTAATTTAGATAAGTTTCTTAAATTCTCAAAAGCTGTTTTGTATAAATGTGAATAATAATAGAATATAAATCATAAAGCTTGTAAGGATTGCACAACATAAGGCATATAATGTGCTTAAGTTAATGTCTAATACATAACAAATACTCAAAAATGATAATTAAGGAAAGAAAGTATAATGGTTGAGACTTAGGATGAAGATTCATAAATGCCTGATGTGGGGATCTTGGAACCCTTCCTGATTCCAGAAACATTTTCTTGCTTTAATGTGTATGGGCCCAAGTAATTCCTTTATTTACTCTTCATAAATCTTAAAAATGAGCTAGCTTGAATGCATCTGTAACTAGAACATCCTCCAAATATTAATCTGCAGGTTTTTCTTAAGGAGGCCATTCAAATTTTTAGTGGCCAACTGAACCTTTCCACTGTAACGGCAATTTCAACATGGATGAAATTCAATCCATCTTCTCTTACATTCCTATTTTTGTGGTATTATATGCATAGGTAAGCCCGGAAATTTTAGAATCACTTTTAATTCCACCTTTTCCTTCAAAGCAATTAGTTTAGTTTGTCTGAACATGATGCAAAAAGGAACTGTAAAAATAATAGTAATAGCAATAGAATCAATACACTTTGTATTTCCTCAGTAAGCATCATTTTCCGCACTGTATTTATGAAATCAATGTGAATTTTGTAGTCTTTACCTATATTTCATAAAATAGAGTTCCTTTTTTACTCAGAAAGTTATTTTAAATTGAACATCTTATAATCAATGGAATTTTAGGGTCAAGAAACGTTGACCCTAAGCAAAAGTTAAGAAAGGACATTTATTAAGTACTTTTTTTCTTTTTACTAGACACTGGGTTTTACATGTATTATTAATGTCAATTACTAGTACTCCACTCTTGGAGTGACTGCTATGTCCCTGGAACTGTTCTTGGAGTCTCATACAATACATAACTAAGCATAGAAACAGCTCAGTGAGATAAGTATTACCTACTCCAGGCCATAGGTGAGGAAGGGGTTACACACAGAGAGGAAAGTAACATGAGCAATTTATAAGAGGGGTTCTTGCAAACCCTCCTATTACAGCGCTATGCAGCAACTACAGGGTTCAGTGAAAACCTGAAGGAAGGCAGGTATTTTGAGCAAGTAATTAAGATCTTGAAAATGGTGTTTTAGTATTCCAGTAGTTTGTAATGGGGAGAGGGTAGAGTCAGGAGGAATAATTAAGAGGATTTTGTAATTAGCCCATGCATGAGGTGACATTGTCCTTTAGCCCACACTGAGTTGTCCACCAAAAGGGGAGTTCTCAGTGGAAGTTGTTGAGTGATTGAACCACTGAAGGTTTGTCTGCTTGATGCCAGACATCTGGATATAAAGAGTAAAATCCAGTCATCCAGATGTTAAGGTTACATGATACGTCGCCATCAAACATTTAAAACTTTTAACTGATTGACTGCCTTTTTACTTTTTGTCCATATGAATAGCATTGAGTTAACTCAACTTGAGCACGTAGCAATTGTTATTCCGTGATTTTTTACTAAGGAATGGTAAGTAATCAGGTTGCCAATGCAGATGAACCACTAAGATATAAATGGTGGTATAAGAGGTGCGTATCGAAATAACTGAGAACTAGTAAATAATGAAGAAAAAGAAAGTTTCATATTATCAGAGATGCATTAGGTGTTGTGGCTTCTCTTCTTTTTAGTCAAAGAATTTTCATTGGGTTGGGTGTCTCAAGCTTACAGCATTACAGTTCTCTAAGTAACTATTATTTTTTCACATCAAAGCTAACTCCTTGAAAATATTTCACAGACAATTAAATGTTAACACTTTCCTTCTGGGCACAGTTAAAATGTGATATAAAAGTGAAGCACTGTAATACCATATTCAGTTCACTGAAAGTAATTTTTATCCTCCTAAACAACTATATTGCATATAAGAATGTATTTGAAACTCCTAATTTTGATAAAATTATACTGCTACAATTAAATAATCATGGTAAAATAAAATAAATATACCTTTGTTCTTTGAAAAATTGTCTCCAAAGTACATATAACTTGGACATAAGAATATTAATTTATCATTTAAGATAATGTCTTTTAATCAAATTTGTGCTAGGTCTAAATGCTACTCTGACTTGATGAGAAGTAAAAGTTTGAGTAAAATAACTGGTTAACTGGGTGTTTTGTGTGCATTAAATAAAGAGATTGGCTGCAATGAGATTGGCCTTTATTTTTCTTGAAGGAATTATTGATTTTTAAAGTTACGTTTTGAATCCCTTAGTTGGCTTTACATTCAGTGCATAAGGATAATAGTACTTGGCAAGATGAGCTATCTACACAGGAGAACGACATGATTTCCTGGATAACTAAACCCAAGACTCCATCAATTTTCATTATTAGTACATTTTGGGAGGAACATGAGTTTGTGACTAAAGAATACTAAAAGTCTGTGGGTTCTTTTTTTTCCCTACTAGGTAGGTTATGAGTTCCTTAATTACAGAACTATTCTCTGTATCTCTAGCACCTAGTCTTACTTCAGGTACATAAAAGGCAAAAAAATAAATGCTCATTGAATACATTTCTATATTCTCATATCAATTTGTATACATGAGTAGACTATTGGAGGAATTCAAACTACTTTCCATTTCTAATTGCAGATCAGCACATCCATCCTGTTTTAAATGTTGTAATCTCTTTCAGAAAGACAGGATATATGATATGAATAGTCTTATACAAATTTAGAATCAATTCAACAGAACAAATGAGTATCCGCTACAGAGCCATCTCTTTACAATCACAAGCTTAATAACAGAGCTAGAAATAATTCCATCAACACACTCTGTCAACACTTGAATGGCAGTAAAAGATTTTTTATAAAGTTATATAAAAACTTTTGAAAATCTTTCAGGTTTGCTATGCTAGGAGGATAAATTTCTTTTTACATTGACATATTGCCAACTCAAAGCATCTAAAGGTCCTTTTAGAATTACTTATAAACAAGAATCATGTCACCCACCTCTGGGCTGGAATGTGACAGCTGGTTAAAGTAAGCATAGCAACACCACACAACAATGTCAAACAGGATGAATGGCTTAACCAATCAAAAATAGAGCATCGAAGTAAAACTGCTAGAATTAGATTTCTGCCCAGGGCAGAAAGGTTAAATGTTCTGTACTGGTATAAAGTCTCTAGTATCCTTGATGACCACAAAAGTTATGTTAGTGCAGCCAACCAAATTCAAGATGTGTTCAAAAGCTCAAGAGTTCTTTAATATCACGTGGGAGCTTATTGTGTATTTCTGATTCAACATAAAGAATATAGAAAGTTATGTGTATAATAGTTAAGAGAATGAGCTGTGAAGTAAAAGTGACCTTGGTGAAGTCACGGTCCCAGTTCATAATTTGATCAAGCTATGCTTTTCCTCTCTGTGCTTTATTTTCCTCAGTTATAATACAGAATTCTTACTACTTACTTCCACAAGCTGTTTTTAGGATTAGTTATGTATAACATGTATCAAGCTCTGAAATCAATTCCTAGTACGTAGAACACACGCCATATCTGGAGATAATTCATTTTACCTATTAGTGGTTAGAAGAATATATACAAAATGCTGGGAAGGGGATTATGAAAAATATTTCACAGTATGCTAAATTATTCTAAACCTATGTTCCTGACAAGTGGTTGGCCCAATAGATAGTCTGGTTTAATTTAAGATATTTTAATGATAGTGTTACGTTAAATACCATAGCCAGAATTTATGTTTAGGTGAAACTAGAGAAAACATAAACATAACAAGTTTTCTTTTCTTTTTTGTTTCTACCTAGCAATAAATATTTAATCAAAATTCTAAAATGAACTGTTTCAAACTCATTTGACAAACTCTAGAATTTTCAAATAGATATTAATATTTATATAGAATGTAATATAATAATCTAATATTAACATTATTTAAATAAATTACCTAAAATCATTATTCCTTTTATTTTGATTAATTTACAAGTTTTAATAAAATCTTACTTTCACCACCAGACACTATACCTTTGCAGCCATCTCCCTTCTGAAGTTTGGTCTTCATTCTTTGAATTAATAACTGAAGATATAACTTTAAAATGTTTTCACAATATAAATTAAATTCTGAAATATTAATAAATATCTGTGAGAATATAATTCACAAGTGCTATGAAAGCTGTTTTCTAATAAACCTTAGAGAAAAATATCTTGAATTACACTTTGAAATCATATACTAGTTGTTGGCATAGTGATCTATAATCGTATTACAAATATAGTACTCTTCAATCTATTTAGGTTTATAAGGCTATTTCAGCATATAAAAGGAGGTAATTTTTAATTCTTACTCGAGTGTGGTGGGCAAAATTATTATTATTATTATTTTTAATCAATGTATAACAAAAGTAGAGTGGCATGACTTATGGCTCACTGAAACTTAAATACATAGGGTTCTAATTGTTAGTCTAATCCTCTCCGGAGGTTAATTCTTAAAATCATGGCTATTAAGTTTCGTGTGTTATATTTACTGTGGCACTTGGGAACATTGACAAAGGGTTGAGTATCTCTGGTATGTCCATTCTAGCTTTACTCACTGAGCCATATCACTTGCTGGTAAGTTATATGAAAGACTTCTATTTTTATGGGTGGCATTTTTTTCAATTACTTTATATATTAGCTCCCAGTAAATTTTCAGTCAAAAGTAATGATATTTTCTATAATGTTGCAAACTCTTTCTGCAGTACTTGCACTGCACATTCTTAACTATTAATAGACAAAGTGAAATGAAAGTGTATTTGGGTGAGGAAACTGTGAATATAATTGCCCCATTGTTTTTTTCTTTTTAGATTTTTCCAAGTTTCCTAAACTTTTTTAAAGGAAACAAAACAGTGCATAGCAACTTATATTAACTCTTCTTATATCACCATTATCCAATGCGTAATTTCTCTTTTAGAGAGTTAGTTGACTTTTGAAGGCAGCCCTAATGTATCCATGTGTTGTTTGCACATGGCTACATCTGCTCGCATTAGATTTGACCATAAGAAAGAAGGATAAGTTGGAAGAGAGGGGAGATGTATATGAGGGAAGGCACTGGGATACTTACCACACTTATTTAAAAACCATTATACAGAAGCCTTTGTGAAAGCTAATTGGGAGTGTGTCTCTTCCCCTGCTGCCCCAGTGATCACGCAGACCACCCACTATAGAATTGTTCCTCCCAATACATTATTTATACTGACTACATCTTAAGAAAGACCATGATCATTTAAAGACATAGAAAAAATATTGCTCTCCGTTAAACTTATTCCAAGTCTATTTCAGGGCCAAGACTACATACTAATAACTGTAACTTCAGCATCACTGTTAGCCTTCTAATGAAATTATTAATTTTAGCTTACTGTAGTATAACTATCCCCTTTGCATAATTTTAATTTTTATTAATTTTTGCAATTATAAGACAAGTTGATTCATATATCCAAGAATCTAATCAACATTTATGAGGTTTCATTACCAGTGTATCTCTAGTATTTTTTATTTTTATTTTTTGGTAGACAAAGTCATCGCCCCCTGAAAAAATAGGTACTTAGAGTCATTTGAAGAATATCCCAGAAGTCCTAGAAAATATTAGTCTTTACTGAAGTCTTGTAAAGCCTTGCGACTTGTAAAACTTTCATCAAATCCACAAAATAACATGAAGACACACAATTCATGTGAATGTTTTGATAGATTTTCAGAAAATTTTCTTTCTCATGAAAACAATAGGCTGGCTATAAGTGGTGAAGAGGAGAAGATGAGCGAAGAAAATGTTTTGGTGAGACATTGCTCAAGCAGAATGTCGGGGATTGTCAGGGATCAAGCTGCGTGGCTTCCATAGAAAATATGATCAGATAGAAAAGAGACACACAGGCACCTGGAACACATTCCTCCATTGTTCCTTTCTCCAAATCCCTTTCTAGGTTTTTGCTCTTGTTTTTATTATAGTGGCATATACCTTCATATTTGAAATATTCTCCCAATGAATTATGAACCCCAAATAACTGTGAGTAATGTCTGTAATGCTTGTCTTCTAAAGGACTTAAGCTGGGCTGCATAGTTTATAGCTGATAAACTGGGAGTCAATCTTTCACTGCAGTGATGTATTCACTGCACTAAGAACCATTTCCATTGTAAATTAATTCTTGAAATGTTGGACCATAAATGTCATCAGTATCATTACCCAATCCGCTCCCAGAAGCAGCAACTCTGTCAGCCTGCTGCAGGTGCTAGCTTCTAAAAGCAAGGTGCTCCAAACCAAACACATTAAACCATGACTCCGTTCTTAAGGGCAACTCTTTTCCAAGGCCTCTTTACTTTATGCTGCTTGGCAAAGAGATTAATGGATGCCATTTCTAATATGCAACCGGCTTCAGGGTTTTTCTTTTACCCTTTTCGAAGGAGGCAGCTTGAGTGCCTTTTACAAATATATTTCCCAAATGTTCCTTTTTATCTAATACAGTTAGCATTCATCTTGTTTATGCCTCTGTTTGGAATATATGGACTTAAAATATAACCACTTGTCAGGTCTTAATATATTGAGTCATCAGTGTGCAGAGAATTTACTATGGATAAAAGAACCAGACAATACAGGGCTGCTTTAGGAGGAGCTTAGGTTTGTGGAGGGTGAGAAACAGTCCTACTATGATGAATCAGGGAACAAACAACAAGTGACACCATCTCTAGGTATTAGTTACTTAGGGTCCTCATCATACATTTTGCAGTGTTTACTGAGGAAAAAAAAAACACGTTTTTGGGGAAATCAGAGTAACATGAAGGGTTCAATCCTTGACATACATTTTGTTGAGAATAGTAGTACATCACTTGAAATATTAAATTGATTCCACAATTGCTATGCAGAGTAGGGAAGAATTTTAAAAGCTGTTTTCTTGTTTGTCCTTGGCTGTTGTCTTCTTTTTAAACTGTCCGGATTAACTCAGTGGCGTGTGCATAAAACCTAAACCTCAGGATTCATTAATCTAGTGAAAAATCTTAGGTGCTGCTGAAGAAAACTGTTGTTTCTTTCATTTATCTTCTGATTTGGTATTCCAGGAAAGTACTAAAGAAGTGTTCTGGTTCTTTAAGCATTTTATAGTCTTATGGCTAAACCTCAGTGTTTTAGTTGGTCTTGGGCTGTGACCTTCATAAATGGTTCTTTTATGTTTTTTAATTTTCTATCCCCCCCTTAGGTGAGACAGGATAGCTATTGCCCTTCAGCCTCTGTGAGACAAGCTCTGGAAACTTGCTTTTCTCTGATAAGTAAGCCTTTGCATGGAGAAGTCCCTGAGTGTATTTCTAAAAGGTAACACACATGAGTAAATAGAGGTCAGGCGTTGAGGGGCTCAAGTTTGCCACTCACTTCTTATACTGATTGAGCACCAATTTAGAATTATTTAACTGACTTTTGCTATCAAGTGAATGGCGTTTAACATTTCCCTACTGATTTCTTAAAAGAGAAGAACGTTTCTTTAGTGCTCTTATTTTTGTCTCTGTTGTCTTTGCATTTTTCTAAAAACCCCTTCTTAAACAGAGACTGAGCCTTTGTGAGTTGTCTTCTGAAGGTAAGGTTTTTAATATTAGGTTGGTGCAAAAGTATTGCAGTTTTTGCAATTATTTTTAACTTTTTAAATCGCAATTACTTGTGCACCGACCTAATATTTCTCTCTGGTTTCTTTGAAGATTTTCTCGTCTTTGTTTTCCTCTAATTTGAACATGGTATGTGTAGATATTGAAAGTCTGAGCTTCCTGAATTTGTGTTTTGGTATCTGTCATTAATTTTTAGAAAGATCTTGGCTACTATTACTTCAGATATTTCTTGTGTTGTATTCTCCCTTTCTTCTTCTGGTATTTCAGTTACCTCTATGTTACACCTTTTAGAGTTTCCCACAATTTTTGGATAATTTATTTTTTTATTACTATAAATTTATTATTTTAAAAGGGACAGGAGGGGCAAATTAAGAATAGTCTGATATAAAGTAACTGCATCATCGTTGCTAATGAATTAGAATACTATTATTTGAAAATGCAGTTAGATTAGTTGTAAATGTCTATTGCAAACTTTAGGGCAACAACTAAGACATTTTTAAAGTATAATTGGTATACTTTTTAAGTAAAGTATAATTGATATGAGAAAAAAGAAAAAGAATTACAAATATAAAATCAGGTATAAAAGTAATCATTTGTTTGGAACGAGAAAATGAATTACAACAAATTTATGTTAGAAAGCAAAAGAACTGACAAATACCATCGATGTCACTAAATCCAGGAAAAAACACTATTTCTATCAATTAGCTGTCTGATACAGTTTAGAGTACATTTTCTCAACATCCCTTTGGCTGCATGCTTTTTTTAAAAAATCTTCATTATTACCTGACATTTTTTAAAATTAGTTTCAGGTGTAACTTTTATTTAAATTAGTTTCCGGTGTAACTTTTATTTAAATTAGTTTCCGGTGTACACTTTTAATTAGTTTCATCCTCTAAGCTACTACCCCTCTGACATCTTATCTAGTTGTTACAATACCATTGATTATTATCCTTATGCTATACTCCACACCCCATGGTTACTATAAAATAAAAATATATATATAATTATAGTGGACATGCAATATTATTGTACTTCAGCTTCAGGTGTACAGCGCAGTGGTCAGGCATCGACACAGCCCAGGAAGTGATTCCCCCAGATAAGTCCAGTGCCCACCTGGCACCCTGCATAATCTTTACAACATGATTGATTATATTCCCCATGCTGCATTTCACATCCCCATGACTGCATTGTGTTTACTAATTTGCACTTTCTAATTAATCCCTTCACCTTCTCCATACCCGACCTTCGGCTGCATACATTTTCTGTTCTCATTTCAAAGTAATTTTCTAGTACAAGTCTCTATAGAGAAAATAGAAGATAATTCAGTCTTTCTTCTATTACAGCTAACAAAATTCTTCATTAATTGATCACAGAGTTGCCTAAAAATATGACGTTATACATACAGATGTGACCATTGGTTGTAGTGCGGCTATAAGTGATATCAACATAGGGATTCTGATAAATTCTATTATGGTTATTTTTTTTAACACGTAGTAGGTATTTTTCAGTTGCACTAATTGCATTTCTAAGTATATGCTTACATGAGAGAACTTCTGTTTTGACTGGGTGTTGATAAGAACTGGATCCTTCCTGAAAAGTTTGTTGGTCCAATGAGTAAAATAATTTTCTGCACCATATATTTCAAATTTTGTTTCTGCCCCCCTATCTTCCTCTGCTGGTACATTCTGGGACACTACCTGTATGACACGACAGTTACACCTCTGCCCTTGAACCTTCATGTGATTGTGCCAGGTAAGTTGGCACAATGCAAGTGTGCATGGAGAGAGTAAGCAATAAGGGCGCTATCCCCCCCCAAAAATATTTTACTTTTGCAAGTGACCATGTGAGCACATTGTAAGACCACCTTCTAGGACTTTTGAAGGCGCTTATGCAAAGGAGAGGCTCTGAAGCTTCAACTTCATTGTCCTCATTGCAAATCCACCTCTGAGGTGACTGTTATCCACTCATATCAAAACCTTGAAGTTCTTGTTTGATTTCTCCCACCCTTCTTTGCCTCAAAATTCCAATCTATTTTCATGCCCCCGTTTCCTTCTCTGAAATTTTTCTTACCGAGAATAATTTCTACATGTACAGAGTCTAGTGTGTCAGCCTCATTGTCAGTGCTGTCTCCTTGCTATGGCAAACTAATTTCCTGGCACCCGGTATACTCCGAATGCTAACTATCTTTTCATCTTTAACTGAGCTAACCAAAAAGTGGCAAATTCTTGGAGGCCAGAAACAAAGTAAGAGCCCAAATTCACAGAATTCACAGGTGACAGAGAGCTGGTCATTCTAGTCTTATGTGAAAGAGAGAAAAATCTGGTAAGAGAGGGAGCAAATCAGAACAAGGAAAGGGAAGAAGGCAAGAAAGGATGTGATTTCAAAGCTCCAGCATCAGCCTGATCCCCTGGGGAACTCTGGAATATAAATTCTATCTCATGTGTCCTTACTGAAAACAAAAGGACCGGGTTTTCACATTTAGCAAGTCAATCACTGGCTGAAGTTCCTGCTGGTGACTTCCCGGGAACTTCCTGCTCTCGGTATTTGTAGGCAAAGTGGCTCCGGCTAAGATCAGCACTTTGTGTAGAGACCAGGCACTCAGAACCTGGACTGAGACCCACAGATAAGATCCAAGGGATCTGAGGGGACTTAGGCATAACAAGGAGTGTTTCCACTACCCATTCGCTCAGTAGGAGACAATGCTATAGAAAGAACCCCTGAGGGTCTCAGAAGGGTGAAGCAGGCCACAGACAGAAAGGTTTCTGGGGGAGGGAGGGAGCTCCTAGGAGATTTAAAATAAAATCAACCCCCTTCTCTGATAAAACGATTTTTAAAAATATGAGGCCTGGAACTGGAGCTAGAGTTTTTAGAGCTATATTATTGTAGTTTTCTTCATTTTCTTCACTCTTACAGGAATTAAATAATGTTAGCATGCCAGTCATATTGCATAAATATGATTTGATTAAAGTATACTTTACATGCTTTAAGAAGGAATTCTTTAGCATAATTCAGAAGGCCAGGGGAGGATATTCTTGAATCGAGCCTGACTCCCATGCTACAATGATTCTGCCAGTTTACTGACTAGGTGTATCTCTAGCTAGTAGAAAAGAAGACATCCGGGAAATTAGTATAAATACAAATGTGAGACGTTTTCAGGTTTATGAGGTATAATTGACAAATAAAACTTATATCTATATATTTAAGTTGTGAAATTGATATATATACATATATATATATATATATATATATATATATATATATATATAGTGAAGCGGCCACCACAATGAAGCTAATATATTTATCAATCCATCACCTCATATAGTGACTATTGTTTTTCCTTTCATCTTTTTTTTTAATTTTTTGTAGTGACAAATACTTAAGATCTACCCTGTTAGTAGATTTCAAGTATACAAATGTTTCTTGGCAGCTGTCATCACCAGGTGAGAGAAACACATGTCTGGAAAGTAAGGCTTTACAAGGATGCAGATATAAAAATGAAACACCACTATGAGTTATGATCTAATAAAAAGGAAGATGTAATACTGAATATTAGAGTAAATAGCAGTTTGATTGAAAAGTTTAAACACTCATTTTCTTTGGAAAGACCAACTATAATTTTAAAGTGATCAAAGATGACCCTTAAAATCATATATCCACTAAAAATGCTTTGGGCTGAAAGTAACAGAAAACTCAATATGTAGTGGTCAGACAAATAAGATAGTATAGTGGTTAAAGAATAGGTTGTGGAGAGAGATTTGTAGATTCAAATCTTAGGAAGTAAACATGAGCAAATGATCTATTTCTCTGTGCTTTTAAATATAAACTGTATACTTTATATTTAGCTGTGAGACTTAAAGTTACCTGAAAGGGTACCTGAAATGTAGTAAGTAATGTATAAATAAATAACTTAAAATTTGTTTTGAGGTTATATAAGTAAGACATAAAGATGGTTTTGTTGTCATGATTTGTATTAATCCCTAGAACAAGTTACCAAGGAGACAGAGACTGTTTCCCTCCTCAACAACCCAGGCTTTATTTGTAAATGAGAGACAATTAATTTTGTGTCTATGTATTTTTTATGCAAGTAGAACACAACCTAATTTTCTTTATGTTTTGTACCTCGTTTTAAACAAAAATCAGACATCTTTCCACATAAGCACTTGTAGGTATGCTTCATGCTTTTTAAAATCAATATAATATTCCATTATATGACTATACCATCATTTATTTTTACACTTCCCATACTGATGAATATATAGTTTGTTTACAAACAACACTGCAATGATTATCTTTGTATATGGCTCATTGGATATTTATATGGATATATTTGGAAGGTAAAATTAAGAGATAAAGCAGCCCTACTCTGTGTAGACCATTATAGTAAAGATTACAAGGGATTCAGGAAGATGAGAAAAATGATAGAACATGTTAAAACCGGACATTTAAATACATCCCACATGATTTAGAACACTCTGCAGTTAAATCTAACTAACTGTGTGTTAAAAACTGGGACTGAATATTTAAAATTTTATTTGACTAATCTTATAAAATAAATCTACTCTCAACAAGTTCTGCTTGTGTATAAAAAGCTTCTGGTTAACTTTTTAAAGCTGAGCTTTTAAATACAAGCAGACAACCAAGAATCAGCTGATGTACAATGAAATAAGCCAAAATAAGTATAAAATACAATTTTGAATGAAACAGATTATGCAGAGAGAAGAAACCCTCCAAAAATCTGTAAAAGTATCCCCAGAGAAATTAATATAACACATATTTGAGGGCTTAGTGTGTGTCAGGCACTAGGGATTCGGTAGTACGCAGAACAGATAAAAAGCTCAGCCCTTATGATACTTAGAAATTATTGTATCATGAATTATTGTATCAAGAAAGAATTTTCTAGAAAAGGAATATGTGGAGAACAAAAAGGAATCCATGAAAATTAAAAATAGAACAATGAAATACTCAAGAGAAGAACTGAACAATAAAGTTAAAGATACTTCTTAGCAAATAGGAAAGAGAGCAAACAGCAGAGAAAAGGTTAGACATTTTATTGGACTAGGCCAAGCGGTTTAACATCCAAATAACAGTTCTAAGACAAAAAAAAAACAAAAAAAAGCGGTAGAAAAGAATGCTTCAAAAATTTCAAAACATTACCCCCAAATTAAGAACAGAATCTGTCAGATTGAATGAGTACATTGCATGCCCAACATAATGGGTCAGCATTGCCCCAAACCAAATAACATTGATAATGCAGTTTCAGAAGATTAAGTACAAAGGGAAGATTTTAAAACCATCCGAAGAGTACATGGAAAACAAGACCCTGCCATTCCAGCTGACCCAGCTGAGCACAACCTCCAACCAACACACCAGCTGAACACAGCCCCACGAGAAACATCAAGTGAGACCAGCAGAAGAGCTGCCCAACCAACCCACGGAACCATGAAAAGTAATTAACTGTTGCTTTAAGCTACTAAAATTTGGGACATATTTCTACACAGCAATAGATAATTGATACAGCATATAGTATCTATTATCTATCTATCCTCTCTCTCTCTCTCTCTCTCTCTCTCTCTCTCTCTCTCTCTCTCTCTCTCTCTCTCTCTCTCTCTCTCTCTCTCTCTCCTACTTCCAGTAGCATCTCTTCCTTCCCTGGCCAGTTTTATCAGTCTTACCATGAATATTGTTAGCTCCTGCTTTTCCTAGGACACTCAATAATTCCCTCATTAAAACTTTTTTTAAAAACGTGTTTGCTTTCATATCCCCTTTTAATTTATAGTTGGTACCTACTATGGATCAGGCTTTGTTTTTTGTTGTTGTTTTTTCTTTTTAAACATAACATCTGGCTTCTGACTTCTTTTCTGGCCATTACCCCTTTCCATTGCTTGACTTAAGTGCAGTCCTCCAATTGTGACAATTATCTCATGCCTCTTGGTCTTGAAGACACCATCCCCTCTCTCTGGAATAATCTTCCTTCCTAATCAGCACATGTTTACACAGACATATTGTAATATTGCTATTTCCTTGCAAAGTTTAAAATTTGCAATGTGGATCCCCAGTGACCAGGTCTTATTTGTTTTTATTCGGCATATTCAAACCTTCTTTATCTTCATCTCCCACTAGAATTTATGCTTCTTATGCTGTGATTCTGCACTAATTGACAAGGCCTTCACTTTCCCCAGGATACAAACATGGTGGCTGCTCTCAGGGCTTTTTGTTGTGTTATTTTTTAGGCTTGTGAAACCAGCATGCTTGGGAAGGTTTTCACCTGGTCTCGATGTTTGTTCAGCTGTAGAAGCACCCTCAGCAGATTCCTGAACTGACATTGCTATTGAAATTTTGAAGCTCCTGTCCCAGGGTCCAGTAAAGACCAATATCTCTGCCATGTGCTCGCCAACACATTCTCTTCCTGAAGCTTTTAAATGTTCCGGACTTTTCTTGTGCATATTTTTCACAGAGCTGTTATGTTCTTTATTTCCCTTTGACATTCCCCTACTTATTTTAGAAATGCTCAGTTCAGCTTTAACAGTTCAGCTTTTATCTGATTCTTAAATTGTTCCTATTTTAGTTTGGACAGATAAAACTAGCACTATTTGCTGGGTTTGAATGTCTTGTTCTTTCCTGTTTTTGTTTTCTGGCTCAGACTTTATTTTTCTTACGTATTCCTCTAGATTTTGTCTTATTGGTGTCTTCCAGTAATAGAAATATGATGTTTATGGGGCTTTTAAAAGCTTCCACAATTCAAACAAAGTGTGTCCATCTTTATTTTCCCCAAGTCAGATCATCTCACCCAGGCGATATTCTTCCATTGGACAAGCATTCAGACCAGGTGTGGACTCTGTTATTATTCTGCCTGGCTTCCATTAGGATGTTTCATTTTGTCTGTGTCGTCCCTTGGATTCATAAGGTTAAAACTTCCTGGAGCATGTCCTTTCAAGGCACAGGCTCTAGATGATGCAAGCCTATTGGCAATAACTGTCACCTTGAAAGGTCACCAAGTAATTCTTGAGAGTTTAATATCGATTTTCTTAGTGTCTCTTTCTCAATAGGTCTAAACTTTCTATTAAATTGTTTGATATAACTATGTCCTTTTCTTCGAGGAGGTTTCCCACATGTGCTCACATTGACTTGTAGTTTTACTTGAACTAACTGTGTGATTCAAAGTAGGTAATTATCTGAATCTTGTTCTTTGTGGAACCAGTCATTTTAACCTGCTTTTTAAGATCTTGCTTCTCATCCTCTATTAGAAGTTATTGGACCATAGTTACCCTTTGTGAATAAATGAAATAATTCCTCTATTCCATATACTTTCTTTAAAAGAAATGAGATCTGGAAGCATTTCCTTTTTTCCTGTTATATCTGTTTATTTGGCCTTTAAGATCTAGTGTCATTTTTCCCTTCCTATCTATATCATCTATAATCTTAAAATTAAAGAATGCGTTCTCTTCCTCAGGTGTAATTATTTGCTTCCTGTTATTTATTTTTATTCTTCTCCTCCTTTCTGAGAGTATGGCTGATACCTTTTTTTGCAAACCATTTCTTGATTTCCTGGGAACTGTGATTCTAAGAAACATTGTTTCAGGCATAGGTCTCTTTAATTACTTTCACAACCTTTAGTTTTGCCAAAATTTCATTGGTTGTTTCATAGCCTTCAACCAAGAAGAAAGAATATACTTTTTATGGTAAGGGACTACATAATTTTATTTGTTTTTTTCACAATTGTCCAAATGGACTATCCTAAAATAAATAAAACCATAAATTGGGCCTCCGAAATGTAAAGCTCTGATCAGAACTTGTGCAATGAACAAAGTCATAGCCATTTTGAGACCACGTGCTGATGGTAGCAGAGATGACACATGTATCAACATATGGACATGGCACATAAATAAAAGATGTTAGCTCTGTATCTAGAATGTAATTAAAGACAACAAAAAGAAGAATGGAATCTCAGACAGCTGATCTAGTCTGTTTAGGCCTGGCACTAATAATTTAGAGTTTGAAATTCACTAATAGAGTCCCCTTGGAACTCAACAGCTTGTGCTGTTCAAAGTTCTGATCCGAAAGCCTGGCTGAAAAACATAGCATAAGCAGTAAATATGTCTCTCCCTATCAATGTTCAAAGGCAAAGAATCTATTTTTCTGTCTCTTTTGCAGGGTCAAATCAAAAAACAGTTTGCAGTCAAGGTACAACAGCTTGCATTCTAGAGCCCAAGAAGTGGACGTCTGTCAAGGCCATTATGGCCCATTTTTGCTGAGACACAGTCAGTTGCCTGGGGATAAAGCCACCCTAAGCTGTGATGACATCTCAAGGTCAAAGCAACCATGTAGCATGAATTCACAGAATCCCAAGTCCTAAGGCCATTCACCTAAATTATGCCAGTTTAAAGCCAATATAGAACCTCAAAAGCATACCATGTTGTACAACATTAATCAACATCTAGGTTTAAATAAAATGAAAAAAAAAAAAAAAAACTCTTGGTTAAGTAAACCACCGCTAAAACTTCAGGCTCCAGGTAATATATTATCAGGAGCCTAAGACCAGACTACAATATATTCTCTGGAGGCAAACAGGTCCAGAGGGAATGCAGAAGGTGTGCATGCTTAGTCCCTTCCTTCACAGTCACTCCTCCTTCCTAAGAGGCCTGGAATTTTATTCCAGGGCAGTCCACGATACCACTCGTTCTTCCCTGGGGGCAATTGTGCCCCAGTGGCCATGTTTGGGAGACTTTTTGGTTGTCCTAATTGGTGGGGTGTTACTGGCATCCAGTGGGCAAAGGCCAGGGATACTGCTCACCATCTTACAATGAGCAAGAAGCTCCCATAATAAAGAATCATTAGGTTCAAAATGTCATCAGTGCTGAGGCTGAGAAAGACTGCTCCATACAGAAATAGAAAAGTTGAAAACCCGTATTTGTTCTTGACACCTCGGTTTACCATCTCACTACAATTCCTCATGATGGAGGTACATATTGTACTCCATAGGCTAGCAGAATGCTGGTAAGAAGGGGAAAGATACTAGAAGTTAAAATGACTAATATCCTTTTCAAAATTATGTGTATACATGTGTGTGCATGTATATGGAATTGTTAAGAGTAACTGTCTATATGGAAGTATTTTAGGTGATTTTCATTCTAATGTTTCCTTTTTATTTATATTTTAATTTTTCCACAATGGTTAATTAATATTTCTGTAGTGATACATTTAGAAAAGGAAGTCACTTCCTTTATTTGAGATATCCTTTTTGTGAGGCCAAGTCAGGGGAAAGAGAATACATCCTGTGAAATGATTCTGAGCTTCTGGAAGACACCAGGGAGCCTGTGTCTCCCAGTTGCAAGATTGTAAAAAAAGTACTGTTCAGATTCTGACAGTTCTGCTGGGAATAAAGAACTTATTACAATTATTATTATTTATCTTTCGAGAGACAACAAAATTCTTACTGCTCCGCAGAATATAAAGAAACACATGACTCAGCAAATTCTTCATCATGAGTTCCCTGGCGCCTGTATTCTCCCCTTTTGTGTCACATAACAAGAGAGACTTGCTTGATGCTTACCATATTATTAACTCTAAATCACATCTGAAGCCAGAGCCTTGTAAGAAAGATTTAGATAACGGCACATCAAAGGAAAAAACAGTCTAAAAATATTTGGTTTGAAATCTCATTCATAAAGTGCCAAGTATTATTTTCTTTGACATGCTCTCTTGCCTGCCTTTGCAAATCTATAATCAGAATGACTTCCTACTCGTATTCAACAGGGGAGACTATGGGGATTTCGTGACCCAGCTGGCAAATTAATAAAACTTAGGAAAGTCTAGTTCAAAGAACTCTAGCATCATGAATTTCTAGACTGAAAAGATAATCATTATGCTCAGTCAAATGAACTTCCCTGTTTTTAGAAACATGGAAACTGAGACTCCCAAATGGAAGTATGCCATGCTGAAGATCACAGTGTGTTAATGAAAAGCCAGATGTCCTAAGTCCTGTACCTCTACTCTAGTGTCTCTACTCTGTGACACTTTCTCATCTACTGCATTATCCTTTCATAAAATACTCATTTTATGGATATTTGAACATCCATTATAGGCCCTTTGGTAATCCAAAAATGAAGCACAGAACTTTTATAAGGCTAGCAGTTGAGTAAGAGGACGCACTTGTATATCGATAATTATAAGAACAGACATTGAGTGATACAGGCCCTAAAAGACACACAGGCACTGAAAGAGAAATGAAACTCAAAACTCCTAACAAAACTAGACAGGTTCTGTAAAACAGTGAAAGAGGCTATGTGTGATTATAGGTATTAGTGAGGACCGGAGCAAAAAGAAAATCCAGAGAGTTTACACTGTCTCCTCTAGCTAATTATCATCAAGAAGGAATGGAGTCCCATTTTTTTTTTCGCCAAGAAAAACTAAGAATTTCAATTTTTATATAAAATGGTTATATTTTCAAATAGCGTCAATGAGATAAATTGTTTTAAAGTTCCTAATTTTGTATGTGTATTATAAGGAAAGGGAGGGATGATAAGAAGAAGAAAGAAAAGGGATAGACTGGAAAGATGAGGAGATGCTTTGGGGTTGAGATAGTCATCAAGGTAGAACGTCAAATTCTATACAGGTTTGCGACTGACCTTGTCCTGGTAATGCTTCTCCTTAGGGTCCTGTTATATTCCATATGATTTTTTCTGGTTTTGTTTTTTTGTTTGTTTTAGAGTGTGAGGTAATTATTGAATTATCTATTTTGTATGTCTTTTCATTATCTCAATAATAATTGGCACCTTTTCTGATCCTGACAGGATTTCTATGTACCCTGGATACTATCATTTGAATCTTTCTTACAGATTGGTATGTGAAACATCTCTGCAGCTTTTGTGCTACCCGCCCCTTTGAATCCTAGGTGGGCTGTGAATCTCTTTTGTGACAAGTTTGTATTGAAACTACGAAACAGATGGGAGTTGGCTAGAAATCATAAAGAACAGAGAAAAGACAGTCATGAATTCTGATTGACAAGAAATCACCCAAAGTTATTCTGTATCAATCAGCATGGAATATACTGGAAGAGCCAGAGCATTGAAAGAATAACAGAGTTCATTGTTTTTGCCAAAGAGTAGTGAAAGCTTTTTGATAGATTTTAAGCACCTGCTTTTCTTCTCCTAAAATAGGAGGAGGATGATTTCCTTTCAGACCTGGAGTGGTTAGCGTACAGAATGGGGAAATGGTTGGACTCAGGTCCCTTTACCACCCACAGCAGGGGTTGCTGTGGCACTAAAATGGAAAGCGCTGTACAGGAATGACACTGCACAGACAACGTAGATTCTGTTCTTTAAGGAAATGAAAAGGCAATATGTGTAGGAATGAATGCTATTTCAGGCACATATTGACGTAACAGAAGAGAGAGATTATATTGCTTTTAGATCAAGGTAAGAAAAGCAGAGTAATTCGTTATGGAAGCTTTTCTAGATTCCATAATTACTCTGCCAGTGGAGAAACCATACGGACACTGGGATAAACGTTTATTGAGTACTTACTATGTGTAGGGCATTGTCTCCTTGCTGGGATTTGTCAGGTGAACAATGCAATTCTCAACATATGCCATGCTCTGTTTAGCAGCTAAGCCTTGGAAATGCCATTGCTTCTTTCTGATATACAATTCCTTTTTATTCATTCTTCAGACCTCAGCTTAAAAGTCTCTTCTGTAGAATGCCTTTCCTGCCTCTGTGAGGGTAGATTAAGAGCTCTTCCAATGCATGCTCCTAAATGTCTCTATCTTAACCCTTCACTTCCTGTCTCCTTCTCTGGGCTGTAACATGAAGGCAGAGTTTATTCCATCTTCTAGCTTCAATGTCTCTAAGAGTGCTTAGTATACTGCACACACTCAATGAGTGTTTGTTGCACAAATGAATAAATGAACAAACAAATGAATAAATAAATGGATGGATGAATAAAATACACACCCAGATGGAGTACAAAGAGAGTGACTAATTTTCCCTAAAGGAATCAGGAAGGACCCCACAGATAAGGTAGAAATATTTGTTGGGGCTTTAAATATTCCTTAACTAAATTAGTAAAGATTTTTGAAGGTCTACTAAGTGCCATATGCTTTTCTAGATAATAAAAATACAGTCCAGATCAAAAGTGTCAAGGTCTTTACTCTCAGACTTACAAAATAGAGCCAGTGAGACTATCAACAATAAACAAAGAAACAAAACAGTATTATATAAAAGCGTGTGAATAATTTAAAAAAAGAGTACAATTCTTCTAGAGTTTAGTTGAACCAAAACTCTTGATAACTTTAGTAACTGATTTTGTTCAACTCTCAAGATTCCTGCTTAGCAGACATGTCAAATCTGTCTTCTGGAAGGCACATAGCACTACCGTGTTTTCCCGAAAATAAGACCTAGCTGGACCATCAGCTCTAATGCATCTTTTGGAGCAAAAATTAATATAAGACCTGGTCTTATATTATGTTAGGTCTTATTTTACTATAATATAAGACTGGGTCTATAATATAATATAATATAATATAAAATAAAATATAATACTGGGTCTTATTTTAATTTTTGCTCCAAAAGACGCATTAGAGCAATTGTCCGGCTAGGTCTTATTTTCGGGGAAACAGGGTAGTTGGGCAAGATCTTCAGTCCTTGCTGCTCCTTCTTCTCCACACATCGTACTTCCTGCCCTATTCTATTCCACACTCAAACAAGACCCCTTTTCTCTGCTCCTTTAAGCTTAAAATTAAATTCTAAATATCTTAGCAAACAACTTGTATGTCTTCTATTTTCCCTAGCTAAATCATCCAAGGAGAATGCAAGAAAATAGAGAAGAAAGTGGTATGTTTTGTTTGGGCTTAGCGTGAAAAGAATGGGTTGTGTGGGTGGGCTGGAGGTCGGCAGGCATGGAGGCAAAATATCTTCCTCCAAGATGGGAAAGACAACACTGGAACTGCTGTCTCTTTGGGTTTTCCACATGGATATATAATAAATCCTTGGCTAGCATGAGACAAATAGCAGTCCAAAACTCTCCTGCAAACCTATTTCACTAATAAGCAAGGAATTTAGATACTGGTCAACCCATAATGCACATTACAATTTAAAAATATCCACTGGAAGCACTGAAGTGTCAATAGAGTTGTCAAAATTCTCTCTTTGATTGAATGTGAACATATTCAATTCAGGCGTTTTATGACTCAGAGGCACTGTGACTACATTCTATAAAAATCTCGGAATTTATTATAATAACTATGGGTGCTTAATGAGTCAAATTCCACTCACATTTATTGCTTAGTAAACTGTGCTCTTCCAAGAGTAATACATAGGCTTTAGATACTCAGACTAACAACAGCTCACATTTGTTCTCTAAAATATTACTCAGCATGAATTATAATATCCATTAACTAGTGTCTGCATCACTAACCAAAAAATCCAGTTTCATGGTAAATTTAAGATGCCTATATTACGTGCAGAACTTCTCACTACACCTTGATGCTTCCAACTTGGATTTTTTAAGCAAAACATAAGCACTTTAAGAAAACTGCCCTGTTTGAGAATCTAATGATAAGTGCTTTCCATTTATTGATTTATTCCACAGATATAAATGAAAACCTATGTAACATGGTAACCTGGCACTGTGCTAATTGCTGGAATGTAATGGAGTGTATTTCTAATTAGGCAGATATTAATCTAATAATTATACAGATAAAAGTTAAATTACAAGTGATCTAAAGGTCACAAAGGAAATATATCCAGTACTTTAAGAGCAAGTGATAGGAACCCTGATGTAGTCTGGAGAGTCAGGGAAGGCTTCCCTGAGGAAGAAATAATGTGAGATTTAAGGAGGTAACTGGGTAAATGGAGGGTAGCTAGAGAGTGGGGTTGGAGAAGAGAGTTCCAAATAGATAAAACTGCATATAAAGTCCTTGCACGGAACACGAGTTCAATCATTTTGGATGAAGACAATTGTTGTGACATCAAACTATAAAGGTGGATTGAGGCCAGGTCCTGTAGGACCCAGATGGCCATTTTAGATATTTTGGTCTTTATCTTAAGAGCAGCAGGAAACCCTTGATGAATTTGAAGCAAAGGAATAATGGTATGGTTAGGCATGTGTCATGTTTGAAATACATTTTGTTAAGTATGCCTCATTCTACATTTTAATAAGAATAAATAAAAACATGTTTCGCTCTGCTTGAAGGTGTTAAACAAGCTTTCCCACCAAAAGTGTTCCTTTGCTTGTAAATATGTTTTTCTCAGTAGTTGTTGACGTCATAAACATGTTTACTCCATTTTGGATAAGCAGAGTACCTCATTCAAAGGAGATAAACACCTGTTGTGCCTCAAAGATGTAAATTTTGCAAATTAAAGAAAGTTTGGGAACATATTCATGAGGAGTGACATAACTTGCAAAAACATTATATGATCAATCATGCAATGGTTTATGGGTTTGGCTCTTACTCATCAGAATGAAGTTGATACAACTGCACAACAATCAAATATGAGGCACTTTAGAGAAGTCATATGGAAACACGCCTCTTCTTGAGCTTTGTAGATTGCTTTAAGGAATGTAGCTTTAGTGTTGCATTAGATGAGAAACCATGAGAAGCAGACGAATAACATGATTAGATGTATGTTTCATCAGAATCTTTCTGATCACTATATTGAAAATAGACTGAAAAGGGCAAGGCAGACATAGGCAGGCTGGTTAAGCGAGTCTTGCAATAATCTTGTGTGAGAAAATGATGGTAAACCAGTGTGGTACCAGTGGAGGAGGTACCACAATTAGCATACAGACCTGCTTCCCCAGTTAGCATACAGAGCTGCTGGCTAGACTATGAAGCACATTGACTCCCTGCGTCCTTGAGAGTGTGCAGAGCTGGCTGCAAATTGTCACATGCAAACCATTAGGTAAACTGTGCCTTTGGCAAAGACATCCGAAAGTGAGACCATGAGTCACACCTGCTGGTAGCGGGCAGTGACTGAGCTGGTGAGAAGGTCTGTCAATCACTGGACATGTAGCATGTGTCTTCCCTCCCATTCCATCTTACTTGCTTGCACGTGTCTTTTAGCTTCTTCACAAAATAAAAAAGTGGAAAATGTTTAAGCAAAGCGGTGCTTATATACAGTTTCTTTTGGTATTGTCAGCTCTTCAAAATCCCAAACATAGGTCCTTGTTTTGACTTGTGGTGTAGTTCCACAGGAAAAAAAAAAAAAGTTACTCCTTTTGAAAATGTTTCTTGGTCTAAAGGGAGAACTACCTCTCTGGACATGTTTTAGCTTTTGGGTTTTTTGTTGATTTGTTTTGCTAGCTTTTCCTCACTACCCAATATACAAATGTTAGTGTGCGTCAAGCATCAGTTCTTGGGTGTCTTATCTTTCTATACTTATTCCCTCAGTGAACTCATTTAATCTCATGGCTTTAAATATTATCAAATGTTGAAGACTCCCAAATTTATATCTTTAGCCTAGATTTTTCCCTCTGAACTATAATCTCATAAATCCAACTATGTGATCAATCACTTTACTTCAATGCTTAATAGGCATCTGAGACTGCTCATGGACAGAACTGATTTTTTATCTTCCCCCCTGAGTAAATGATGATTCATTATTTCAGCTAGTCAGGTCAAAAACCTTTGTGTCACCTTTGACTCTCTTTATTTCATGTCCTATTATGATAAATCAAAAAATTCTATTGGCTCCATATTCTAAAAATATAAAAAAGCAAAGAATTTCTTGCCACCTCCACTGGTACCACACTGGTTTACCATCATTTTCTCACACAAGATTATTGCAAGACTCACTTAACCTGTTGCCTATGTCTGCCTTGCCCCTTTCAGTCTATTCTCAATACAGTGATCAGAAAGATTCTGATGAAACATACATCTAATCATGTTATTCATCTGCTTCAATGGTTTCTCATCTAATGTAGCACTAAAGCTACATTCCTTAAAGCAATCTACAAAGCTCAAGAAGAGGTGTGTTTCTATATGATTTCTCTAATCTCACCTGTACTATTCATTCCCTGGTTCACTCTGCTGGAGCCACGTTGGACTCCTTACTGTTTCTTGAACATATTTTTTTCACTCCTCCCTGTGGACTGGAACTTATTCTTTCTGTATGTGGAATGTTCTTCCTCCAAATACCCATGTGGCTCATACCCTCACTACTCAAATGTCACCTTCTCCGAAACTGAGGTATTCCTTGACCATCCCCCATCCTTGCACACTTCTTATATCTCCTTTCTTGCTTGTTTCCTCCTACAATTATTACCATCCAACAAAATCTGTATTTTACTTATTTATCTTGTTTATTATGTTTCTACCACTAGAATAGTGGTTCCTGAGGGCATGGTTCTTTGGTCCATTGTATTTTTCTCTTATTATTTCTGTAGCCTGGAGAATTACCTAACCCTTGTCGCTGCTCAATAAATACACGCTGAATGAAAAAAGTTATGTTTATGACATGATGAGTAAAAATGTCATGAATGCATTCAATGAAGTAGTAGGCAGCAAGTGCTGGTGGGTACAGGGAGAAAATAATAAAATAAATAATAAAATAAGAGAACATTGACCAGACTAATGATGATAGTGTGCCATGAGCTAAGAAACTTGAGTAACCCAACTCTTGACACCTGGGGTTCCAAAATAACCACACATATGAACAAGAATCACTCTTCCTGTAGTGTGGAGAATGAGTTGTAGGGCACAAGAGTTGATGTGGTATTAATCCCTTAGAATCGTCGAGATATGGTGGTAGATAGAACTAGAATAACAGTGAAGGTGGAGAGAAGTAGATGTATTTGAAAGATAGTGGGGAGGTAAAAATTCATAGGATGTGATGCTGGATTAGCTATTGGATGAGAGGAAAGACAGGGAGGTTTCAAAAATAATTCCTAGGTTTCTAGTTCTGATGTTATCATTCACTAAAAAAGAGAATATTAGCATAAGAATTTCCTCATAATTTTTGGTTTGTTTGTATATTTATAATTTTGATCATCTAATGCAGCACTAAAGCTAAATTCCTTAAAGCAATCTACAAAGCTCAAGAAGAGGTGTGTTTCCACCTAAAAAAAATATATTCTAAATAAAATACATTCAGGTAGTATTGTTCATAAAGCTAACATCACAGTATTTTTCTTTTGATAGATACTTGAATTATGTTTTATGAAATTCATACTTCATATTTTCCAATTAATTTCAAGTTCATATAATAAGATGAATTAAATTGAGTCCAGTTAACACTTCAGATTATGGAAAATTACTGGTTTCAAAAAATAATCTTTAAAGCTTCAGGATTCAGGGTTTTGTACTTTGCAAAGCATTACTTAAACAAATAGTCTTAGTGACTAACTAAGAGTGTAGAGTCTGATAACATAAAATAAAACCCATTGCAATTATTTGCAGTTGGCTGAGGTCAGTTTAGTCAAAGTATCTTGCAAGGATAAACACGCAAATTTAAAATAAAATGTAAAAATAAATAACTCTAAGTATTGGAATTAATCGTTTATATTCCTATCTTTCTATTGTGCTCTGTACCTTTAGGATAACACTACATTCTGCAGTGAATTGAATTATTGGTGTTACATGTCTCTTGTCTCCTACCCAATTATAACCTCTTACTGGGCAAAGACAATGTCTCATTTTTTCATATCGCAGTTCATATCACTTAGTATGTAATGTTTACTCAATATATGTTGAATTTAGTTATTTTTTAAATGATCAACTTTAGCTTTTGTTGAGACCGCCCCATTTATTTTTTTTAACAGTCTGCATCCAAACCAGTTTTCCTAAGAAAATTACTTACAAGCATGAGCTTGATTGCTAGACCCTGAAGCATTGCAAGGACTGTGCTTACATGCCTTCTGAAACTCCATTGAATGAATTGGCCATATTCTTTTCTTTCTGAATTTTCCCCGTTTTTCTTATTGTTATTGTTCTTACCCAAGTATATACAAAGAGACAGTGATATAACTATTGTATTTCAGCATCTACTCCTGGTATCCAAAAAGCCACTGGTAGACAAGAAATGATGACACAAATCTGTGTTATCAGAGGCTTGATTTTTGTCAATCTCATATAAAAGAGAAAAACAAGTGAATCTGCATGTGAAAGTGCTGAGAACAGTGATCAATAAATCTTTTCTTCTCCCACTCTAATTTAGTCCTTCAGCAAATATTTATTGAGTATTTTATTTGCTTGGGACACATCAATAAATAAAACAGACCGAAATCCCTGCCCTTATGGAAGTTATATTCCGGTGAAGTGAAATAGACAAAATAAAATAAGCAGCATAAATGAGGGAGTGAAAGAGAAGGAAGGAAGGGGGAGAGAGAAAGAGGGAGAGAGAGGTTGTTGGAAGGTGATGAGTACTACGGATCTCAAGACTAAGTAGAGCAGGGTAGTGTGGGTGGGGATGGGGAAGGGTGTGGACATTGCAAGGATAAACACACACATTTAAAGGGAGACCACATTGTGAAAATAAGACCTGAACAAAGCTTTGAAGGATCTGCAGGAATTAGTTCAACAGTTGTCTGGGGGAGAGTATTCTGGGAAGGGAGAAAAGCTAGCTCCAATGCCTGAAGGTGGATTTGTCTGGGATTTTTGAGGAACAGCACTGAGGCCAAAGTGATGGAGGGGAGTGAGCTAATGGAGGCTGGTAGAACATAAGTGAGAGCTGGGTCGCAGAAAGCCTGGAAAGACTTCGTATGAACCATGGTTTTTAGTCCAAGTGAAGAGTCACTACAGAGTTCCAAGCAGAGAAGCGACACAATCTGACTTCTATTTTTAAAGGATCTGACTGCTGTGTTTAGAATAGATTGGGGGTGAGAGTGTGGAGTAAGGGTGACCAGTTAAGAAAGTTATTACAGAAATCAAGTAAGAGATAGTAGCTGAGACCAAGATGATAGCAATGGAATTAGTGAACAGTGGTCAGCTCCTGGATATATTCTGAAGGTTGAGGCAACAAAATTTTTTAACAGACTGGATGTGGGATGTAAGAGAAATAGTGGAGTTGGGGTCACTCCAGTGAATATGGCTTTAAAAAAACTGGCAGGGTGGAGCTGCCATATATTGAGACGTAAGGGTGCTGGAGGGAGGGGTGGGCTGGTCAGGAGTTGAATTTGGGGTGTGCTGGGATTGAGATATCTATTCGTAATCTCAGATCTTACCTTAGATTTCTTAATTGTGAAACAGCTTTGAGACTACAGCAAATACAATATTTGTCTGTCTAGTCAATAATATCTCTTAACAAAATAAGAGGTTGATTTGTGAAAAATGCTGGATGACTTGCATGGGGCTACACAGCACGACAATTATTATCATGAACTGTTGTCCTTTTAAAGCGCATTCTAGGCATTCCATCACAGTCAAGCTCAGAAACCTCTGGCCTATTTAAGAGAAAACGTGCCCAGCGTAATGATTCCAGTCACCTGAGAAGGGGTTATAAAAAAAAAACACCTCCCTTTTAATGAAGACATACAACTAACACTCATTAAGAGTTTGCATCGTGCCAGACACACTGTCTCGTGAACTCACTTAAGGCTCACAGCAGTCCCATGAGCTAGGTCCTAGAACTGTTTCCCCCATTTTGCAAAAAAGAGGAAAAGAAACCATACAGAGGTTGAGCAATTTACTAGCAAGGGGCAGAGCTCGGGTCGAAACGCAGCATCCTGACTTCTGAGTCTAAACTTCTGTGCCTTCAGCTTAAGTATTCAAACCCTATAAAAATGCAGTCAGTGCTCAGAAAAGTAACATTGAAAGGCTTCTATGTCTTTTACTTGAGGTTGTAGCAACAGGTATTGAGAGGTGGAGGGAGGAGCAGTCCTGTACACTCGTCACTCAGGGCAGATGGGGCTGGGGTTACAGAGTGCTAAGTTAAAGAACTGGGGGACTGGGAGGGGACTAATAATGAATGTCAAGTATAATTTAAGATGTATATGTGTATACATATATGCATATATAAATGTGTGTACATATATATATGGTCACAGGATGTGGAGTACAGCATAGGGATTGTATACGATGTCAGAGGGGTAGTAGATTGGGGGAGGGGGTTATCACTTTGTAAGGGGTATAATTGTCTAACTATTACATTTTGTTTGTATATCTGAAACTAAGGAAAAAAAAAAGAGAACTGGGAGGGGGAAGATTAGAACTCTCTGATTTCAAAGACAACTTTCCGAGCTCAGTTTTACCTAAGACTAATTATTCTTTGCAATAAGCCTGTTTAAATAAAACCCAGGGGTGGTTTTTATAACATTAAGTGATTAAATTAAATTAAAGGCACATATCATGTTGATCTTGTATATTAAATAATAATTTGTTTAAGCTTGTCTTACTACGATTTTATTGATTTTAGAGTTGATGGACTAAAGTTTAATTTAAAATGTGCCAATGACTAAACTAAACTCTTAATTGACACAAGATTAGCTCAGGTGATGTCTCACAGGTTCCCTTTCTTTAGTCTTGTCAAGTAATTCCAGGAAGTAGTCAGGGTAGTTGTGTACATTTTTCCTTTCATAAGTACTTGCTCACCTTCAGAGAGAGGAGACACTGACTCCTCGATCCAAACCCACTGTCATGCAGGGTGCCATGCGGGGTCTCTAGTCCTGCTCCCCACATCAGAACACAGGATATGGTGAGGCTAAAAAGAAACCCACGGAGCCATCGATAGGGGAGTCACATCACTATAGTATCGCTGGCAGCTGGGTTGGAGACACAGGAAGCAGGAGCCACTCGATCCGCAACCTGCTGTTTGCTTCTCTGCCAACCAACCCCACTTGCTAGCTGCAATCCGCTCTTGCTAGCTCAGCCACCATCTTCTTGCTAGCCCCCACTTTCTGCTAGTGTAGCCACTGCAGTTATATCAGTGGCCAATGGCTCATTGGTTACAGCCGACAGCCAACTAGCCACAGCTGATGGCACAGTTGATGGCCATTTACTACCGGAGTGAGCACCTTTCCACGTGAGGCCGAGAGCCTGGAAACTGCACTCCTGGCTCTGTCCCCACACCCACAAAGTAATTGACAGTTGATAAAACCTTTAAATATATTGAGATGGACAACGGCTGAGATGTTTTGTTTTAGCATATGCCTTCTGTCATCCTTTACTTTTCAAACAAAAGAACCATTGTGTTTACCAATGCACTATATTTCTTTGGCTTTATTTATGTTCCTTTTGTGATAAATTTTTGACATTTCACTTCTGATTGAAGAACCTGTCTTTCAAGGCATTTGTCTGCTACCTGGTGGTCAGATAGAAAATTGCACTTTAAAAGTGCACCTTAAAGCTCTGGAAAACCATGTGTAATTTCTGGGCCACATTAAAAAGATAATAAGAGTATTTCAAATTTGCTTCAGAAGTCCATTGGCTCTCATTTTACCAGAAGGTGGGTCATGTGTTAGATTAAATAATTATTCTCTTAATGCCTTTGAGGCTTCCAATATCCCCTTGATTGTAACATGAATATTCCGACATGCAGACAGAACTTGTGTGTGTGTGTGTGCGCCTAATTTCTAGTGTGCAGAGCTACACTAAAGGAGGTCAATTGTTAGGAAGCAAACAAGGAGAAAAGCAAGATGAGGAGTCACTTTTGGAACTTGTTGGGGACTCGTATTCCACTAGGTATTTCCCAATTGCTGAATAGTAAGACTAAGCTTTCCTTTTCTTTTTAATTTAACACACACCACACACACACACACACGAAGTTCTGACAATTAAGTTCGTGAACTATCTATATATCTCCAAATATATATATATAGATAGATAGATAGATATCTCAAAAAAAAAGTATGCACATTTTAACAAAGGAAAAAAACTATGAAAATTGTAATGCTCAATATACACCAATACTAAAAGATGAACACAAGTCACGTTTGACTTCTGCAGTTACAAGAGGTGCTCAAAGTGGTGGTTACCATCAGCGTCCAGACACTTCTGATGACGGCGAACTACTGCTTGAGCAACATTGACCAAAGTGTCCACTTGTACACATTTGTTTTGCACCGCTGGTGTATATAGTCATGGGCTGTAAAGGACAGCGTAGGGATGGTATTGTCAATGGTATTGTAGCAGCTATACACGATGTCAGAGGGGTAGTAGATTGGGGAGAGTTATCACTTTGTGAGGGATGTAAATGTCTAACTATTACGTTGCTTTGTATACCCGAAACTAATTTAAAAAACAACAAAAAACCAAAGACATATGGATAGTCAACCAGAGTCAAGTTTGTCTGGTAAGTTAACTCTGAAAACTTTGAACCTCTCACTTGCAGCTGCCCCTTCCAAAGCCTTGAGAGAGGCCTCCACAAACATTTCACATCATCATAGCTTTCTATACAATTTGAAAAAAAAAAAAAAAAAAATGCATTTCAATTTAATCTGTCAAGACCATTTTTCACTTTGACTGGCCCACGTCATACTTCCCCTACAGTGGCCTTAGTATTTTGAGTTTGGGACAAAGGCACGTTAAATTGCAAATACTCCATTTTAGTTGTAATTTAGAAAGACAGTTTGCAGTGTTTTAACAAAACAAGTGAGAAATTATAAACTCTTTATGTGGTTATAAATGGATATTCTCTTGCTATTTTAAAATATATTTACTAAAAAACTGAGAGAACATTCCAATTCACCTGAGTGAAATATGAAGAGAGAAGGTCACAAATAAGTGATAAAATTTAATAGAAATTAATTTGATATCTAGAAATGAATTATAACAACAAAAACAACAACAATCTGATCATATCCAAACGAGTAATTCATTAAGAGAAAAAGATAACCTTGAATGGAAGTCATGAGTAAGCTCTTGGTTTGATAGATGATCTAATAAAAAGGAAGTGTTTCACCTGGACAAAATGGGAAAAGATATAAATTTCTTGCTCATTTCACAAGAAATAACTGACAGAGGTAAATTTTAAAAAACTCATAACGCAGTATCACTATAGTGAGGGCACCAGTAATTGTTTAAAGAGTATTGTCAAGTCAAAGAGAATTAATATTAAGATAAGTTGCTGAGCAAAAATTGCCCTGGGGATTTATGACTTATATATAATAGCAGGTTTTCCTGCTGTCACATTTAACCACAATCCTAAAAAAATTAATTTGACATCCCAAATATCAAGTTATGAAGTCATCAAAAACACTTCTAAACTACTAACAATAAAAAATAAATTTTGATCAACTGGTTTAGAGGAAACTGCTATATTACCTTTCTATTCTCTCCATGGAAAACATTATATTTGTCCTATGAAAACAGGAAAAATATTATGGGCATTTTCAGGTCATTAATAAATAAAATTATGTTGCACATATGTATATTGTATTATTTGTCAACTTCTGAATATTTCTAATTTCTTGTGATTTCTAGGCTCATTCTAAATCAATATTCACTTTTCCATCTTTGTAAGAAGTTACCTTTGTAATTTTTTAAAAAGGTCTTATGTTATACCTCCGCACAGTATAAGCTTTGGGTCCCTCAAATGCAGGATCTACCCCTATAAACACTTTCTTTGTAATTGTTACCAATTGTGGGTCCTTTGTCAATTCTTATAAAGCAAGGTCACATACACACACTCACTCAATAGTTATTCAATTTTCCCTAAAAATAAAGCATGGGTAACGGCTGTATATTTAACTAAAAGGCCACCATCTTAACATTCCACGATCAGGGTGAATTGATGTCTACATCTCTAATGAGAAAGAGACCGGCATACACCTTTTAAATGTACTAGTCTTAAAGTTTTTACCATGACTATCGTGAAGCAGACAAAACTTTAGAGCTCTAATTTCATCTAGGGTCCTCTCCCCAGTATATTGTAACTAATGACAATTTTCATCGAATTTACTGTGTTTCCCACAATTGGAACCAACTGTCAGATGTATGTATTTCGAATAAATAAACAAACAAATAAACAAACAAATAAATATAGGTGTTGTGAGTACTATAATCACTGGCCAGAGAAAGATGAGCCATTACTCTCTCTTTTCTACATAGCAGTTCTGTGGGAAAAGGAGTATGTGTTCGACTTTTTTCAACAATTTCCAGTCAGGGTATGCATGATAATGATATCTTTACATTGTGGTGTATTTCTGTTCAATATTAAATAAGAAATGCAAATCTTTTGATGCTGCATTGAATGTGACCCATCTCTAAAAGTATATTTGAAATGAAAATTGTAAATTCAAAAGCTTGCTTAAGCACAATCGGCAAATTTCTGCCTGTTATTTCCTGAACATATAAATGTCTGCAAATTTTTGAACATACAAGTACAACAGGCCTCTATCTATTAGACTATCCCATTTCTTTTGTAGGCTGGAAAAAGCAAATTTCTCTTCAAGGTTGTATGCTTCTCTCTGACTTGAACCAGGCATTTATTTAAATGGTGCAGGAAGTAAGGAAGAGTACTAGGAGAATATGTCGTTTTAGACTCAGGAAACACTGCGCGAGCTTAACTGTGCTGGTTGCCTTGCAGTTGGGACCCTTGCCAACTGGCTCCAGATTAGAGGTTCCAAAGACCCTCCTCCTTGGTTCATTAATTTTCTATAGCTGCTGACAGAACTCAGAGAAACACTTTACTTATTAGATTACTGGTTTATTATAACAGGATATAACTCAGGAACAGCCAGATGGAAGAGATGCATAGGGCAAGGTACGGGGAAAGGGTGTGGAGCTTCCAGGACCTCTCAAAGTGTGCTGTTCTCTCCACATCACTGGGTGTTTACCAACCCAACAACACTCTGAACCCTGTCCTTTTGGGTTTTCATGGAGGCTTCATTGCATAGGCATGATTGATTAAATCATTGGCCAATGCTGGTGGAACTCAATCTCCAGCCCTTCCTGGGAGGTCAAGGGGTGGAACTGAAAGTTTCAGTCCTCTAATCACCTGGTTGGCTTCACTGGCAACCAGCCCCCAACCTTAGTTTCCAAAAGTCACTTCATCAACATAACAAAACACACGTTCTTGCTCTTATCACAGGAACTTTCAAGTGTTTTATGAACTGTGTGCCAGGAACAGGGTGGAATACCAAATCTTTCTTGTTATAAGTCACAGTATTTCACAAGGCTGTTGCTAACTTGACTGGTTATATGTTGAAGCAAATCCATTGCTGTGATTAGTCCTTATTCAAATGTGGATAAAATAAGTTTGTGGATGAAAAAGGGGGTATGTACAATTTCAGTGAGTAAAAGTAACTTCACAGGATGGTCTGATCACAAATTGCTAACTGGGCAGGTCTTGGTGAAAGGTCTTTAGTGAAAGGTTTATCTTTGCCTTAAGCAAGCCCTGTCCATTGTTCTTGTGCACACCTTTGAAACGCCTCGTTTTCAGACCCAGAAAGCATAACCACCCTTAAGAAAAGCACATAATCTTGTTAATATCCTGTACTCCAATCTCTTCCTTCCTTTCTCCCACTTTCGTGTAATCTACTTTATGTTCCTTCCTTAATTCCAAATGTTAAAAGAACTGCAAAACTGTCATTCTCTAGAGTATTTGAAATCTTGCTTCCCAGCAATATCCTCAGTTTGGCTCAAATGAACTCTTTTAAAGATTCTATGTCAACAAGTTTAAAATTAGAATTATTATATATAAAGGGTTTATTGAATCTCTGTACCTTGTGGCATAAACGATGTTTTCTTTTTTTCTTCAATCACTTTTTTTCAGCAACTGTTTTGTTGCATTCCCCCCTTCCAATCAATTTTATCATGGACAGATTTCACAGCTTTCTTATGTTTATTGAAATTAAACCAGTTCAATTTAAAATGGCACTCTTTATGTTTGATCCCAAGTTCTTCTCCAGAGTATACCCAAGTTATGGTGTTCAAAGTATAATCCATGAGACTTTTTCTAGCCCATGCATTGTTTGCTACTGGTGAGAGGTAAGGAAAATAAGTGAGAAAAGGCCTTTAGAAGCTTGTATAGTAACTTGACATTGGTGTAACATCCAAACCCCTCCTCTGAATTCTGTATTTTATCACATTGGCCCAACGGGGTGGCTGAGGCCCTCTTCTGTGAACTCTGAGGGCCACAGGGAATTGGAAGGAAGTCAAGATTTGTCCCCATCTCCTTTCCAGGCACCACATTCTCTTCAAGCCCTGCAAGCATAGGCCCTACCGGAGGCTCCCCATTCTTTGGTCTTTTTGTTCATGAATGCCCCACAGTTCAAGGGACATCTCAAAGCTCTCCTAAGATCCATCTCAGAAGCAACAACACCATCTGGAAATGATAGATTTCTGCAGCTTACCAATCGTTCAGCTAAGGAGTGAGTTTCCAGTGATAGTTTCTTATGGTTACCCTACATCTTTATGAGAGTTGTCTTGAAGCTGCCCTCTCTCAAATGGCCTCAGTTAGATGGGAGTGGAGGGGCAGATGGAAAACTTTATCCCCCCAAAAGACTGCATTCCCTACATTTTTCTCCTCTCCCCCTCTCTATGTCTCTCTCTATCTTTCTCATCTATGTTTCTTTCTGCTACTGTGATGTTTGGTGGTGGGGTGATTGAAGTGAGTAAGGCCAATTCTAGAACCTCTTAGAAAATCCAAGGCTCTCTTCACTTTATGAGAACATATAGTAAATTGTGATTTCAGTTTCTGGTTTAGGCCATAATTCTGGCCAATGGGGGAAAAAAGAAATCCTCGCAATGTCCTATAATATCTGTCGCAGTAGACTGCGTTCTATATGAGAGGAAAATGTTGACACCATTGGTGATGGTTAGTTAATATTATGTGTCAACTTGACTGTGCTGAGAGTTGTCAAGAGCGCTGGTAAAAAGTTATTTTTGGGTATGTCTCTGATGGTGTTTCTAGAAGGAATTAGCATGTGAATTAGTAGACAGAGTACAGATCACTCTCACCAATGCAAGTGGGCATCATCCAATCCATTAAGGGCCTGAATAGAATAAAAAGGCAGAGGAAGGATGAATTTGCTCTTGGCTTGAGCTGGGATACCCATCTTCTCCTGCCCTTTGATATAGACACTCCTGGTTCTAGGGAGGCATGGAGGCCTTCAGTCTTGGACTGAATTACATTACTGGCTTTCTTGGTTCTCCAGTTTGTAGATGGCAGAGCGTGTGACTTCTTGGCCTCCAGAGTCACATGAGCCAATTCCTATAATAAATCTCCTCTTATATCTATCTCTCTTTCTATTGGTTCTGTTTACCTGGAGAACCCTGACGGACACACCATGCTATCAGCTGTCACATTCTGCAAGGGCACTGGGAACCCAAGCAGTAACTATACAGAGTAACCTGACTTCTTATCAGGGAGAACAGCCTAGACTTCATGGAATTCCTGACTGTAGACTAAGCTCTGTTTCCTTTTCTAATAACAAGCCACATCTAGACTTCCATATGAGAGTAGTTTACTTCTCTGAAATGAGGGATGTTGCAAGAATTGAAATGTGTTAATATACGTGATGCTCTTAGAGCAGTACTTGGCACATAGTAGCACTTAAAAGTTAGCTGTTCACTATAACTTTGCCTGGCCAGGATGCTATCCCAATCATCTTATTTCAGTAAAAGCACTGTTAGAGACTGACTGCAAAAATGATGCAATTTTCTGTCCCTCTGTGTACGAGTATCCATGCCCTTTGCAATGAAGTTCTCCCATCAAAAAATAGAGACTCTTTTTCCAATTCTTGAATCTTGGCTGGAATAATGACTTGCTTTGGTCAATAGAATGTGGTTGGGAGTGACATTGCTTCTGTCTGAACCTAACTCTCAAAAGGCTTTGTGGACTCCTGCTCTGTCTTGAATTCCTTCTTTTGCTATGAGAATAAGCCCAAACCAGCCTGTTGGATAATAAGAGACCATGTGGAGGATTGCTGAGGCACTTCACTTGGAAGTCAGCTAATCCTAGAAGTTGAGCTGCTGAGCTGCTGTGCAAGTGATTATGGATGCAAGGAGAAGCCAGCCAGCTAAACACATAAGAAACTGCCTGTCTGAGCCCAGCCTAAATTGTTTAGCTTTAGAATTAAGAACTAAATAAATGATTCTTGTTTTAATACAAGATTTGGGGTGGCTCCTCCTCCAGCCAATGTTCTATCTCAATGCTATTCCAGAGTCTACATTCCTGTCAAAGCCTACTGAATTTTTAACACCTATTTCAATTGGTTGCTCTTCAAGAAGATTTTTCTAATTTCTTTAGATAGTGTGTTATCTCACCTGTAATTGAACTCCCGTTTTGACAGAGGTGTCCCTTTTGTAGGTGTTGTTTTGCTTGTTTGTTTGTTTTTTTGTTTGTTTTTTTAGCTTGTCTTCTTGTAGAACCATTAGTGCGCTACTCATCTTGGTTTCCCTACAAGCTAATAAGTGGACACTCAGTAGGCATGAGACTGTGAGCCAAACATGGTCAATCATGTAACTTTTCTCATAGTGAGATGCCTCAGGAGGTGAGTACCAGTGCCAGACAGGGCCATTCAGAGAGAGAGGTAAGAAGAGGTAAGAAATTGGATCTGGCTCACTTTGGTTGTGGTTAATTCTTTTTTTTAATCAAGGTCTACTGAGTCTTGTTTTGATTATTTGCAACAACAACAAAAAATCCTTCCAATTATCTTGTGAATTGAGGAAAGTTACTGTGAAAGATCATCTCAGTGATTTATCACTTCTAGTTAGGTTGATACAATAATGTGTTGTCTTAATTGGGGCACTTCTGAGAGTTAAAGGGGGTGCTATTAAAAATTATTCAGAGAAAACAGGTGTTAACTGAAACAGTTCCTAGGTTTCTTAGAAAAAACAAGCGAGCCTTGATCTAGAAAGCCAAGGCCCAGATGCTGGAAAGTGGTATTACAAAAAATCCACGTATAGACCCTTCTCGGGTCTCCTTTTGTGGCAGCTAGTCAGCCTCTCACTCTTACAGCCCTTTTAGATACAACAATGCAGTTAATCAACAAATGCCCACAGGAAGCAAGATTTATTGGACAGGTAGCAATTAAACTCCTTGATGTTATGTTGTGTTCATCTAGGATATTTCTTGAAGTTCTGTTTGTAATTATTCTAACTTAAAGAATGAAAAAAGTGCAGGTCTTTGTTTATGTGTGGGAATTTTCTTTTAGGATATTGTGTTTTCTATCCTTGTGGGGGTTAAAAAAAAGAGCTGAATTAATACCATGTTTAAGTTAGATGTTGAATACATTTGGTGTATTCATGTCATGCCCAGATAAAACCTTGTGTTACACGCCACACAATAGGACCCGATATGTGACTAAGGCGGAAGACATGTTTTAATTTCTATTAACTTTTCCTATATAAGCCAAAGCTGTTGAGATCATGGGGATTAGTCTCCCAAACTCCTATTCCTCCTGTAAAGGCTTGGGGGATGAGAGAGGGAGGGAGGACTTAGGAAGAGTAGGTGGGTCTGTGTTCTGATAGACAGCAGCAATAGACAGGACCATTAATACGGGACTGAAGTACAAGGGGAAGTAATATTATGGTGCCCATCTTGCTTTACAGTTGCTAACTTGAAACCCAGCTTTACTCTTCACAATTTCTCCCATGCAATAAACAATCAAATATACGGGGATAAATCAGCAGGAAAGTCATGGTGTGTATGTGTGTGTGTGTGTGTGTGTGTGTGTGTGTGTGTGTGTGTGTGTGTAGACAGGGTGCTAGTAGTTGTCATCAAAAATATTTACATCAATCTCCACATTCATTCTCAGAGCAAAAATCAGATCAGAAAAACCTAGGAAATAAGAGATAAGGATTACCACTTTTATCTTTATATTCTTTTTCTTTTAAAATTAAAATATTTAATAGTTGAGGGTTTTGTTTTTTTCCTCCTTTAAAAGTGTCTAGTGATGAGTTCTCAATTCAGATAAACTTTGTGGGTGAGCTACGGAGACCTGAGATAGACCAGCAAACAATTCAGAAGTCATTCTGTGAAGGTGACAAGTGAAAGGTAATTCCTTTTAAGAAATATTAAGCATTCACTCCATATGTAATTACTAACTGCAGGGGAAATTAAGATGATAAAGACACAAGTGGGGATACTATAAGACAAGCTAAGGAAAGAACTAAGGAGGAGTACAATTATTATTATACAATGGAGTCTGATAATAGAATAGATACTATCAGGCCTGGAAATTTTAGGAAAATCTTCTTGGAATAGGGACTATTTGAAATGGGACTTAAAAGTTGGAGAATTTTTTTCAGCCATAGATAGGAAAAGGAAAGAGTCATTTCAGAAATAATCAAAATCTCAGGGGAAGGAAAATTTGGAACAGTTTCCAGAAATAGGTAGTGATCAACTTGGACTGAAAGAACAAAAACGCTGAAAAAGCAGTGCTATGCAGTGTATCTCAAACCATATCTCTTCCCAATGTCAGCTCATTAGCCTATCCACACACATTCTCACACACACACACACACACACACACACACACACACACACACACAACCAAGCAAATACTTTGGGAATTGTGGATCATAATCTGATGTAGTTCTGGTAGATATCATCACCATAGAATTTAAGTCTTCGTATTTAATTCCATCTTGAAGAAAAACTTGTGATGTTTTTCACTGTCATGGAACCCCATGACTTCTATTTCACAATCCATGTACTAGATTTCAATATCATCATATTGAATTCATATATCATATTGAATATATTTTGTATTCAAGTGCGTGGAAGGGAACTATAATGTTCTCTTTCCCCAATACCATACTAATATTTTGTTTCAAAGGATCTTGACTAAGAATATGATTTGTGTGTGTGTGTGTGTGTGTGTGTGTGTGTGTGTGTGAGAGAGAGAGAGAGAGAGAGAGAGAGAGAGAGAGAGAGAGAGAGAGAGAGAGAGAGAAATGCGGGAAATGTGGGACCCCTTGGAGGATTTTGAGCAAAGGCATAGCTTCAGGAAGATTTATCTAGCATCAATGTATAGGAAAAATTAGGGAGACAAGGTAACTGGGAAAACAATTAAAAGCTCACAAAAGTCCTAGTAAAAAGTACTACGGTTCTAGGCCTAGGTAGGAGTAGTGAAAGTGAGTAAGAGAAGATAGCCTGAAGAAACCCTGTCAAGGTACAATGAAAAGAATCTTAAGAATTGATATAAATGGCAAGTGAGAAAGATGACTACATTTGTACAGAGAATGTAGTAGAATCATCAGTAGAAATAAAGGTGTCAAGGGAGTTAAAGAGAAGTTAACAAGTATGGTTTGGAACATAAGGCATTTGAATTCTCCACTGGTATATTATATGTAAAGCTAAACTTCCCCAAATGTTAATTATTTAGAAGGAGCTAATTCATTAGTAGTGGGAAAGAATGAGATAATAAAAAGTTTACTTGAAGACTCCTTGCTATCACCAATATGAACTAACATTTAAGTTGCATCCCATGCCCATGGGAGGGACAGAGAGAGAACAAATTTAAATAATGCGTATGATTCTTCTTTGTGAGATGGCAATACGAATTTACTGTTTCCACAGACGTCAATTCCTGCTACCTCTGGAAGTGTGGACACTGACCTACCTAATTGTGGTTACACCAATTTCAATTCCTGCCTTTCATATTGGCTAACCCCTCAACAGTACGACCCCACTGTGTGGTTTGAATGGAGAAACACAAGGCATTTGGCATCCAAATATTCAGGTATGTTCAGCATCTAAAAATGCCTCTATATCCATGCTTTAAAAGAACTTACAGTCATTTGATAATTAAGACAACATTTCCAATCTGGTGTTTAATACTTTTACTCCCCAGCAGCATAATCCCACTTTGGTCAGGTTGAACCACTGCACAATTTTGCAGCTCTTTCAGAAAAATAATGAAAACAATTGGAAAGACATGATTACATGCAATGGTGAGAAACTAGTACTACTGCCCAATCTTTCCCCACAAATGTGAAATATCCTTGGTTCATCTCCACACTGTGTATAAGCCCTTACAGCAAGGGATTTTGTTTCAGTTTCTGTTTGTTTGTTTGTTTGTTTGTTTTCGTAGCACCAAATAGACACAGTGCCTAACAACAAATAATTCTGAAAAGTCATTAAAGTATTTATCACATCAGAAATTTTCTGGATCTATACTTTTATCCATGTCCCCGGCTTGAAGTGTTCTTCACGAGAGTAAGCTAAAGCATAAGATTGCATTCTCACTCTGTTTCTGCCACTGATGTGGTTTGTTGACTGTTAATATTTTGCTAGTATATTTTTGTTTACTACTTTACAGTTTCAAAGTACTTTTATATACAGTGACTCATTTATTTTGATGTAATGATCTTCCCAAGCCACAGATAATGGTGAGACAGATGAGCTCTTACATTACACTGCATGGGTTCAAATCCTAGTTGCTTCTGCTAGATGTGTGATCTTGAACAAGTGCCGTATCTGTTCTTCAGTTTTCTTGTCTATAAAATAGAATCTGCTAAATAGAGTTCTTGAAAGGCCAATGAGATAGTCTCTGAAAGTACTGAGCACAGTAGAACCCAGTTAACAGCTAAATGTTAGTTATGAATAAATTACAACTTATGTACCTCACTGGGGTACCATGTGACCCCATCTGTAACACCATCTGTAACCATGGTGTACAGATAAACTGACCAGCATTCTTGAGTAGTGTGTTTAGAAAAGCAAGCTGATAGAAATATGTTCAGAGAGTCTTTCATGATTTCCATGGGGTAGGGATTTTCTTTTCTCTATCAGCTATGAAAAGGGACCTGATAGGCAGGAAACTCTAGTTATTGCTAGAGTAAGTGTTGAGGATTTCCTCACAGTAAGCTCCATGAGGGCATTATGTCTGTCTTATTTGCCACTGTATTTCCAGAACCTAACACACACTAGGCACAAAATAAATATTTGTTACATGAACAAATGTATAGGAAAGTCTTAATAGCTGTGTGATTAATCTCAAGCTCAGAAGAACTTTAGGAATCAAATATGACAGTGATCTTTTGAAAGCAAAAAAAATATTTAAAGATGTTAACTCCAATTACTCTGAACTCCTTAGAGAAAAGTTGTTAATCAATATCAAAGGGGATATTCATAATACTCAGGATGATATGACTTTTCTTCTATTTAAAAAAATGAAACCATAACATTTTATAAAATTTATTGATGGAGTTCCATGTTTGGATTATTTTTGCCAAATAACTCAAAGAGCTTTCAGAAAGAACTAGAAAGGCTGAGCGAGTTTTATTCATTATAAAAACTCTGAATCCCCAAAGATTATTCCGTACTTAAATGTCCTCAAACCCGTGACACGTTTGAAGTAATTGATTCCAAATTCATATGTATAGAAAGTATTTATGAAGAGTCAATACTAGTCCTCACTATGAAATTCAGAAATTATAGTGCCAATCAGTATGAGTTGGTAAAATTTTTCAAATTATCAGAAGGCAAAATTCATTTATCTGTGTGTCCACCTGTTCTGTCATGCATTTATTCAACAAGTATTAATTGACTGCCTACATTGTGCCAGGTGTTGCATCAGATTCTAGGGATACAGTAGTCCAAAAGACAGTCGCAGCCCTTTCCCATAGAGTTTATAATGTAGAGAGGACTGAAATGGTAGAACTGTCCCAAGTTTGGGGACATCCTGCTTGTTGGCCTCCCTGAATCTTTAGAGCATTGATTTCTACTTCACAATGCTGTCTAAAGCTGATCTAACAGGCTGTATCTGTATGAGAAACACAAACGAGCTAGAAGATGAGAAATTCAGACATTATTCACGCATCCACAAATATCAATAGATGTTTAAAATGATGTCGACAAAATATTCCAACATCTTGGAGTCTTATACGTAGGCACAGCTGAATAAAATTAAACTGAGATCAGATCAGTTTAATTTGTCACGGTTGAATATTGCATTTGTAAATTGGTTCAATTCATCTTTAGACAAGTTCTTCAGAGACAGCCTTGAATTCTTAAAAAGCCCCTGATTTTGTATTTAGATCTTAGCATTGTCTTTAAAAAAAAAAAAAATAGTAGTAGTTTACATAACTGGAGAATTCCCTATTGATTACATGATAGAGGAAGCATGAAAGTCTGTTATTCTTTCCAAAGTCAATTGTAATTTAAGCTCATTATCTCCCCAAGGATGTTCTATTTCAAATGGAAATAGAATCAAAATGTAAATGCCCCAATGAAAAGGTTCGGTATTCTTTTACAGAACTATGCTCTATGTATTTGCCTTCAAAATCATAGCAGGAAAGAATTTAGAAAAATCTGGCCACCAATTGGACCAAGAGAAAGAATTAAAATTCACCAGAATCACTGATGTATAGTCATAACAGGTTTTTTTCCCCCTAACTTTTAATATCTAATTTATTTATGATATTAAAGATTGAGCTTCATGTAAGATCTCCCTGATATGTCTTTATTTTAATATCATTTTGGACATGTCAGTAACTCTAATATAATCATTAATAACAAAGAGTATCAATATAAGTTGTAATTTGTTTCCCTTTCCCTCAGGTTTTAGGGAACCTTTAGAGAATCACAAGGGTCCTCTCTAAGCCTTAGGGATGCTTACTTTTGACTAAAACTTTAGGAGAAGGCTTATATTTCAATGACTAGATTTTACTGAAGAAAACTGGCCATTTGACTGGTCACATGTATCTAGAACCACTGTGACATGTAATCTTTCATTAGATTTCTTAAGTGTCATGGATTTGCCCCTTCACTGTGACAAATGACCTGACATTTATTAGCACTTAACATTATGCAAATGAAGCATACAAATACAAAAACTTCTAGAAAACACAAATGTAAGGTATCTGCTCATTAGATAATTGTTCTGTAATTCCATGACAATATTTACATTGATGGGAAAACATAATTTCACATTAACCAAACATGCTAAATAAAAACATACTCACCTTAAGCTCCAAATGTATACAATGTACTAAAATGTGTTGAAATGACCATTTTCTCATTACAAGTGTTTAATGATTTCCCCTTCTGAGAATCTGTGTAATCGCCTGAATAGCTTTAATATTCTTTGTTAAATGATAATTAAAATATATAGGTTTTATTACATTTGTCTTGTAAAAATGAGAACTACCTCTTTCAAACTGAGTAATACAAAGGCAATCTCCATTCATTCCCTTTAATCATGCTTTGTCTCTTTTGTAAACCTATTTTACATAACATTCAGGATCCTCACCCTTGCCCTCCCCCCCAGTTCTCTCTGGTAAAAAATGGTATGTTTTCAAGGATGAGAATCTGTTACTACAGCAGAACGTTGTTGAAAATGGTGTAGCTCCTAATTTCCTTGCTGTTTGTCCTCTGTTGGGTGACAGACGATGAAAAGCAGGCAGAACCTGGCATAAGACTAGCTGAACAGGGCAAACTAAAAAATATGCTGGGTAATTCTGATGAGTTTTATTTTATTTTTTCAAGAAAACAGTTCCTAAACTGAGCTTTATAAATTTTTAATGTGGGGGACTATCTGGAATGTTAAATTTATTGTATCTTGGGGAATTAATTTCTGCATTTGAGTAAAGAGAATACTCAAATACTTGTCTCAGTTTTAATGGTTTATCTAGAGTTTTTCAATTGGACATTTATTCTTTTTTCGGGTACACTTGTGTGCTTAAGGTATTTAGTGCCCAAATAATTATTGCTTCCTATTCGTTCCATAGAGTAAAATCAGATTTATGTGACTAAATTCAACAACAGTCAAAAGTTATGATCAGTATAGGTGGCTCTAACAGATCATTTTCCAGTAAATGATATTTTCTGAAAGATGACATCTCATTGTCTTTTTACCTACATAAATATGTATAATGAAGTAGGTATCTTTTTCCTTCAGAAGCAGCAGCATCTTTTAATTGATAATATTAATATCACTGGTTTACATATGACTAATTTAAAAAGGAATAATACTTTGATCTTAGATTGCCCAGAATATCCACTTTATATTTGAGGAAACTGAACTAAACTTCGTATGACATATATTTGTGTGTGTGTGTGTGTGTGTGTGTGTGTGTGTATGAACATGTATTATAATTTAGTGTTTTAAAGCCCTAACTTTACATTTTAAATAGACTTTTATAATAGCACATCAGTGTACGAAGAGTTTATATTTCTCCAGAGTTTATCAATCAAAAATATAAAACAAACAAAAAAATACTGTGAGCAGTGTTAAATATAAATATCATGTGAGGATCAGCTGATGAAGCTAGGACCTTTGCTAGTATTCTCTTACCAGATGCATAACATTGGTAAGAAAAAGACCTACCTTTGTAACAAATACATTCTGATAATATATATTTTGTGGAATAAATATACATTCTATTCTGTTAGAATTAATAGTAATAGATACAAGCAATACTTAAATTAAAAAAAATACAGTACTAGAGTTCTCTATCCTTGCTTCTAGCAAACTAAAGTTGAGCTATAATTGCCCCACTCTATTAATGCATAATAAAATTCATGGAAACAGAAAATAAAAAGCCAATTGCTTTGAGAATCTGAGTAGAGTATGTTGTATAATACCTTGTCTTTTTCAAGAGGGGAATAGAGCTTGAATTTGCAATTAACTGGAATTCTAATTTAGACAACTCAGCAGTATGGATGTGGAACAGGTCAGGGAGAGGGGCAACGTGTAGGTTTCTTTTAAGTGGTGACAATATTGAACTGATGCAGTTTGAACTACAGCCTAATGAGGAATTTGTTAATCTGTGGAAAAGCCATAGACCCAAGATTCACTTCATCCTGGCCCTGTTGATTTCTCTGAAAGTCATGGACTTTATTCTTAGACTGTTTCAGTCTGCAGGCTGGAAAACCTCTCCGTTGACACACGGAGAATTCCCACTACAGTGAATGGAAGGTCTGTGTGTGTAAAGAGCCTTGAGCAGCAGAGGTTCAGGCCCAGAGAAAGAAGGTGTCGAGTTGCCTTGGTAAAGAATTTATACACCACAGTGTTCACAGCTTCTTGACTGGTATAATTATCAGTGTTGTCTTTTCTTTTTACTATGTGCTGGGATTCAGAAGCACGGTTTCAAATTTGTGACTCTCAGATGTTTGATCAAGTAGCTTTTCTTCAAGGACCTGAAAGGGGGGATAGAGAGACGAGAACTCAATGATTGGTATTCATTTATCAACTACAAAATGCTAAAAATAACAACGAAGCATGTGCTATGTGACAACAGCAAGGATTTTTTTGGGAGCTATCATTCATGCACAATCTTCTACATGTGAAAAAAAAATTATGTGATGTTTGCAAAGGAAGTAATTATCAAATGGGGATGGAAAAGACCATTATTCCCTAAGATGAAATAGAGAACACCAGTTTGGAAACATTTCAAATGTAAAACATTTCTTCCTCCAAATAACTCTATTTTTCTTCATGAAGGCAAAGACCAGACAACCTTTATATTATGACTCTTAGGGAGGTTAGTACTGTGTTTCCCTGAAAATAAGACCAGGTCTTATACTAATTTTTGCTCCAAAAGACACACTGGGGCTTATGCTCAGGAGATGTCATCCTGAAAAATCATGCTAGGGCTTATTTTCTGGTTAGGTCTTATTTTTGGGGAAACACAGTAGTGCTCTGGTTGAGGTACAGGCCAGCAAAGCCGCTCTCTGACAGGCTGGAAGCACCCATATCCCTTCTCTGAAGCAGATACCAGGCCTGTATCTTCTCCCACAAAGGCAGCCTGACACCAAATAGAACAGAGGAGACAGCTGTCCATATGGTCAGATTTGGGGAGCAGGCTCCCCAGATAGTCCCCCAAGGACCTGTCACTCTTCCAATTATAGAGTCATTTCTTTCAGAGAGCAGTGGTTTTCAATCTTTAGTTTTAAAGCTGCAGATATTTTTATTTCAATGAAAGCAGAGCACCACCTACAAAACAGATTTTAATAAATTGTTCTGGTTGATATGGCGGGGAGGGAGGTGGGGGCTTGCACTCTCCAGCTGCCATGCATTCTAGAGGTGTGCCTAAAAGTCCCTAGGGCTGGGGCCTCCAGAATGGAACTGAAAGCCATGAATGAAGCCACTGTGCTTTTTCAGGAGACATCTGACAAGATGTTATTTACATATCACATCTGTCATTAACATTTTAACAACTACAATAGTCTTCCTACTGTGGTTAGTACACCAATGAGTCCTCACAAACTGCCACATATTTTGTTAAGAGTTTTACATATTTTTTTCTTATTTAATCTCCACAATAGACAGTTTTACTGAACCTTAGATTGAGTAACTTCCTACGGGTCTCTGCTACCAAGTCACTGAGATCTAGAGACTGAGTCTTGAATGAATTAATTTATCATACAGTTACATGTCCTGAGGGAATGGGTCTCAGAACAAGTGAATTTTAGTAAGAGTCTTGGATGTCCTCATCCAGAGGGAGAGTAGACCTCAGGGACATGCCAGCGGCTGAGAGAGCACTGAGCATTCAAAATATACCTCAAATGTTCTCATTCCCGTGATTTACAATTCAAAAGCTTAGTGATTTTTTTTAAAAAAACAAAAGCCTCTTTTCCATATTATTGTCAATTTTATTGATCAAATTGCTTTGCTAACTTTTAAATGGGCCATTGTGGTAGCCAGAATTTTGAACGCCAAACATGTCCATGTCCTAATCCCCAGAACCTGTCAATATGTTAGATTCCATCGTAAAAATAAAGTTGTAGATGGAAATTAAGATTGCTAACCAACAGATGTTAAAATAGAGAGATTATCCTGGATTGTCCAGGTGGGCCCCATGTAATTAACAGTGGAAGAGAGAGTGCGAAGAGTCAGGGAAGGGATGTGATGATGGAAGCAGAAAGCAGAGCAGTGCAATGTGGAGACCCTACGACCATTGCTGGTTTTGAAGGCGGACGATGGGATCATGTAGAAGGAAAGCGAGCAGCAGCCTCTGGAAGCTGAGAAAGGCAAGGAAATGCTTTTCCCCCTAGAGTCCCCTAAGGCCCAGTGAGACTGTGTTGGACTTCTGTCCTACAGAATTACAAGATAATACATTTGTGTTCTTTTAAGTCACAAATTTGTGGTAATTTTTTAGGGCAGTAAGAGGAAACTAATACAGCTGTGATGATGAAGTACTTTGAAGTATGGGGTACTGTTTTGACGGTAAGCGGTGAGGGTGAGTTGGATAACTCCAACTCTAAGCAGCGTGAGAATAAATCTCTGGAAAGTTCATATGAACGTGTCTGTGAAGAGGGATAGGGGAAGATAAGGACAGGTGCCACTGAAGTAAGAGGCAAAGTAGCAAAGTGGTTAAAAGAAAGAGGCTTTGAAGCCCAGTTTTCTGGTTTGAATTACTGCCCTGTCACTCACTAGCTGTGAAATGTGTGACTATCTAAAAATCTTACACAACTCAGTTTCCTTCTTTAAAGTGAGATGGAAAATAGTTCCTCATACTCATAAAATTATTTTTAAAAGCGTTCTTGGCACACCCTAATTTTTTACCAATTTGATGCAGCGTTATGATTATTATTTCTGGTACAGCATTCAGCTGGGTAACTCTGGGTTCCTTGGATTTGGTTTTTATCAGAGGCATCCTCTGAGACCTGGTCCTCTCAGTGATTGGGCTGGCAGTTCTGGCCGTGGTTCCCTGGATCAGATCACTAGGCCCAGGGCTGTGGCAGTGGTAGTGGAAGGCATAGAACTGTCAGTAGTGGACAAAATGGAGGACTGAATAGAAGGAGGAAAAGAAGGTTGGTCAGCCCACTGGCGAACAACAGCTGTTTTTTAAATCTGCTAAGATCCAGCCTGGTTTTGAATGTAAATGAATTCTCCACCCTACATCCAACAATAAGAGGTTAAGAGAAATTAAATTAGTTTTTGGTTTGGACTTTCTCAAAATGTTGACATCTCAAGAAGTATTCCTCTTCTTTCTTACTTTTATTCTTTGGGATTCTAGGTGAAATATGGATGTATATAAAATTACAGTTTAAAAAAACGAGATGTTTAAAGCTGAATAAACATAACACTCTCAAAAAAAGCGAGCATAGCATAAGAAACCTATAATCTTATTCTTTGTTTAGGTTTCTGCAATATAATTATATAGTGATCATATCTATTACATTTTAGAAAATGTAATTTATTTTTCCTGATTATCAAACATGGAAGTTAGGACATTTGAATTTTACTTCAGGAGAATTTAAAATTAGAAGTGGGCATAAGAGACATCCTCTACACACTGCCTGCATTCAACCCATTTTCCATTTGTATTCAGAATTAACCATTGCTAATTACTTCGTAATTTATATTATCTCAGATTAAAAAAAATGTTATTTCTAGTTTAAAGAATAGAAATTATATTTCATGTGATAAACAATAACTTAATATCTGACAAGTATTTTGCTTTACCTGGTTTTGCCTGACTTATCAAAGTTAAAAAAAAAAAAATCAGAGATCTTTTCAAAGAAATTGGTCCAATTAGCTTCATAAAAACAACCATAGTATGACCCAGCAAGTGTAGCAAATCTCATTTAATCCTTAAAAATCTAATTAATTAAAAGTTGAACAAGAGTTAATGGAGGTCTCCTTGACTGAATTCACCATAAAATCCCTGGATGACATGACTTGGTTGTATTTCACTTGTAGTTGAAATGGTTACTACACTTTCATCTCAAGGGGCCATGATCATGTTGGTTGCACGGTTGCCTTGGCAGGCCTAAATATAACTTTCATGTTCACTTAAATAGAGTTTTACCATATCCTGTGTAAGAAAGAACAAAAGTTTGTAAATGCCTTTTATTAAAAATGTTATTCTTTCGTGACGAGACAATAGGAAATTCTGAAGTGATTTAATGAAGGCTGATGGGACAGAGAAACAAAATGGAGTACGTGGCCCAGCAAATATTTATGGCCATGCTGTATACTTCCAAAGATGACTGAATGAGCATGATATTGGTAGCTTTTAGTAAAACCCCAGGAGTCCGAATGGCAACATATTTCTCAAAGCACTTCAGAAGGACTTTACTATGGGCCAGTGTGGTATATCAATCAAGAGAATTGGTACAAGTCTGTAATATTGATGGTGGAAGAAAAAAATGAGTTACTGGAAAGAGTGTCAATGTTTGACTAAAGAATAGTGGATTTTTATTATTTGCAAAACGATCATTAAAAGGATTCTGAAAATAAAAATGTAAAGTACCTCTATCTTCAGAATGGATAGGAGAGGAGAAGGATATAGACAAAATGACTTGTCCATATGCATCCATATCATTCCATCTCAACAAATATCACTCCAGTCCAAGCCACCATATCTCTTGCCCAGACTACTAAACATTAGCCTCCTAATTGGTCTCTGTTTTCACCCTTACCCTGCAATAATCTCTTCTCCCCAAAACAGCCAGAATGATCTTTTGAAATACATAAATCAGGTCATGTCACTCCCTTGCTTAAAAACCTGCAGTGGTTTCTATTGCAATAGAATCTAACTTCTCTTAGTGGTTTAAAAAGCTCTCTGTAACCTGGCCCCCATCTGTCTCACTGTCCTTTTTACTCATTATTCCCTAACTACCCCAGCTTTCTTTTTATTCCTCAAACATCAAATAACTCAAGTCTTCCTTCGAGCTACTGCACTGGCTGGTTCCTCCACTTCTCATGCTCATTTCCTGGCTTTTCCTTGTCTTTTAATCTCTTGGCTTTAATGTAAGTCCTTTGAGGGGGTCTTCCCTGATCCCCGAATTGTAAGTAATCACCTAGCCAATCTCTATCCAAGCACCCTATTTTAACTCTGTAAAGTACTGGTCCCAGGAGGATATTTGTATTTACTTGTTTGTTAACTGTCTCCTCCAACCAGAACATAAACACCATGAGAACAAGGACTTGTTCATGCTGCTTCTACAGCCCACTGAACAGTACCTGGCCCTGCATAGTGCCAAATAAATAGTTATTGTTGAATAAATGCAGTTTTTAGAATGGAATGGAATTTTCTATAAAGACACCAAACTAAGGTATATGTAATAAAATTGGCAGGCTATAAAAATAAAGATAGAGTGATGAATTCCCAAGACTTTCTGAGGACAAATCCCATACTCTTTTTACTTCAACATACAGCATCTCTTTGTCATAAGTGTCACAGAAAATTGAAAGTCTCATATTATATGCAGTGTTTCAGGTTGAGCAAATTATAATCTGATATTCAATCAGTTAAAAACCAAATATTACCCATTGTCATTTTCCCAAAAACATTTGAACCTCATTTCAGATACACGTTTGCAGATACTATAGTGTAGAGGTTATCTAACAACATGAACTGTGTCTTCCAAAGGACAGCAACAAAACTTTATACGTGAACTCCAAAACTGCTGATGTTGGCAGATGAAATACCTGGTAGAGTAAGAAGGAAAATAATTCTGTGCTACTTGGGTGTGTGGTTGCTGGGAATTCACTGATGCTATTACAACTTCATATCGCTCATCTGAAAAATGGGGTTTTAATGATACTTAACTTGAAGGGTTTTTCTGAGGATTAGGGATAATATGGGAGAAGGGCCTAGCACATAGCAGGTACTTCAAAGACAGTGATTCTTACTCTGAAGATTTTTTCTTCAGTTTTCTTTAAAATATATAGCAAACCTGACTTAGCATTCTTTGCAACAAAGTGGAATTTAGAAAAAGGCAGGTGCATCTTAAACATGCTCTAAGTGACCGTCCAAAGAGAATTTCAAAATCTCTCAGAGCATGGATGCTGACAGGTCTCCACTTCACTCTTTTAAGTGGCACTGTTTTCTAATAAACTGCATTTCAGGATCTTCCCAGAATCTGCACTATATGGTTGTTTAGCTTGCACATTAGGCAAAGGCAACTGGCCAATGGACTGAGTAGGGGCTGAAATCCAGCCCCCACCCTTGTCTTATAGCCATGTGCCCCAGGATCTGGGTTTGCACAGAGGCTGCGTTTACCTAATTATTATAAACGCATTCAATAGTCTGTATCTGGTCCTCCCAAATTATATTATTTTCCAAAATATCTTACATTTGCAAGGAATACAGGTGAATGGCACATAAAATAAGCAACTATTGTGTTTACATTTTCTGAGATCATTGTATTTCATTTGTTTGATTTTCTTTTTTTGGAATATTCAATCTAATGATTTTGTTCCAGCTGTCTAAGGAACAATATACTTTTGTACAAAAACAAACATGTGTAAGGGACTTTTCTTGCCTAGAAGAAGGCACTTCTCACCTATGACATGTGGTTTTGCTGTGTCTGTTGCTGCTGCTGTTGTTGTTGCTGCTGAATTAGCAATTGCTGCTGCTGCCGGCGCCGGGCTGTCCGTAGCTTTTCAAAGCGAGCCTCCATTTCTTCCAGGACTTTCGGGGTGTATCGAACCACCAGCTTGACGCTGTCCTTAGCAGCCTTGAGTAGTTCCACAGCTTTCTCGTGGTGTTCTCCTTCCACGCTCTGAAAAGACAGGGACATTCCTTAAGGGAAAGAGCTTCCATATTCTTTTCCCTGAGAGACAAATCTGCAATTAGTATCATATTAAAATCCCAAACTGGGAAATTTCAAGAAGGCATGGAAAATGAGATATATTACCATCATCATTATTTATCACTTATGTAGTTGACCGATAAGCGAGTTAGGCTGCACTACGGTACAGATGGATTGAATGGGTGTTCGAGTTAGGAAAGGGAGAAATAACAAAGACCTAAAAAACAATGCTAACATTTAGAATAGGATTTCTAAATTTTATCTGGAAGAGTAAATATACTGTTCTGGAAAAATTTTGAAAACAATTAAAAAAGAGTAATTAAAGGTGACTTTCCCTATCAGATATTAAAATTTTTTAAGAATCTCCAATGAATAAAGTAATGTCTTATTGGTGCAGTAAGAGACAGAACAGAACAGAGAGTACAGAAGCAAATCCATCATGTGTAACTTTCATTATATGATAAATGTGGAATGTAGACCAAAGGGGAAAATGACAATTAAATAATGATGCTGGAACAAATAATAATTAAATGACAAAATAATGTAGACCCCAATCTTATAGTCAATGCTAAATATAACAGATTGATTAAAATTTTAAATGTAAAAATAAAACTATAAAGCAACTAAAATACAACATAGGCAAACATGCATCATTTTGTAATGAAAAAGGAATTGTCAAGTAAAAATACCAAAGGAAAAAAATCACAAAATCAGATTTAAAAATTGTGTTTCTATTTCTCACACACTATAAAAAGGTCAAATAACAAACCACAAAAAATATTTTCAATATATGACAACCAATTTTGTTAATATTCTTCCAATGAAAATCTCTTACGAGTCAATAAAGACTTAAGCAAAATGGGCAAGTGAATTCATGGACAAAAAATAATTTTAAAAAATGGCCAATAAATCTATGAAAGAATGTTAAAGCTCCCTAATAAACAAATATAGATAAACACAAAATATTTCATTTTAATTAAAAAATGGTAAATATATATATTTTTAAATATAGTATATTGACAAGAATATAGGAAAATGGGACTCTCATACACTAATAGTAATTTCACAAAAATTGGCACAATTTTTCTGGAGGGCACTATTGTTATGCATTGTTAAACCTCTTATAATAGATTTACTTTCAGAGGAAGTTACAAAAGATATAATAAAAGATGCACACATACCTACAAAGTAGTTATAATACAACAGAAAGCAAAAAACAAATTGATTCTTGGATTTTGAATTTCAAAATTGTCATTTGAACATTATGGCATAGGCAATAGTTGGGAAAACTATATTTACTCTAAGTAAATAAAAAGTGACTTTTCCCAAACCTACTGACGATTCTCCAGGTTGTAATTAGGGAGAAGCAGTGGAAGAAAGTTGTAATCAGACATTATAGGATCCTGAGAAAAGTATACAATCTCCTTCCCTCTGAGGTGATCCCCAGGGCAGATGACATAACTCCCCCTTTTTTTAATTAAAGTTTATTGGGGTGACAATGGTTAGTAAAGTTACATAGGTTTTTATAGGATCAAAGTACAAAGGCTTTTTAGACTTACATCCTGAACAAAGCTCAGAGAAGAAACGTGTGTGTGATGTGACAAACAGGGACCGAGATACCCTTCGGGATTGCTAGAACACCTAAGAGTGGCTCTCAAGTGGCAGACAAGGCCATCACAAATTGGTTGAGATTACATTTTCACAACCCAAGCAGAAGGGGGACTAAAAATAGATACCATGTTAAGTTAAAAAAATAAAGTAATTTGCATTTCAAGCACACTTCAATTATATCTTGAAATTCATATGACTATTACACAGATTTGAAGAGTTAAGAGGGTGTATTCCATTCTGTGGTCTGCTTCAGCAGGGTAGATGTGAACTGAGAAAAGAAAAGTTTTGAATTTAGCATGAGGCAGTCACTGGTGCCCTGTAAGTGCCCTGATTCAGTCGTTTGTTGGAATACCAGGCACATATTAAGAGTTTAAGAAATGACCACGATGAGCCCTGGAGGCAACTTATATAACCACTCCTTACCACATCTGAATTAAATAGAGATCAAGGGGTTATAAATAGCTGTTGGGCAGAATATATATGTGTATATATATATATATATATATATATATATATATATATATGTGTATATATATGTATATATATATATTTTAAATTTATTGCGGTGACAATTGTTAGTAAAATTACATAGATTTCAGGTGTACAATTCGGTACTACATCATCTATAAATCCCATTGTGTGTTCACCACCCAGAGTCAGTTCTCCTTTCATCACCATGTATTTGATCCCCCTTACCCTCATCTCCCACGCCCCGCCCCCCTTACTCTCTGGTAACCACTAAACTATCGTCTGTGTCTATGAGTTTTTGTTTCTCATTTGTTTGTCTTGTTCTTTTGTTGTTTTTGGTTTATATACCACATATCAGTCAAATCATATGGTTCTCTGCTTTTTCTGTCTGACTTATTTAGTTTAGCATCATACTCTCAAGATCCATCCATGTTGTCATAAATGTTCCTATATCATCTTTTCTTACCGCCGAATAGTATTCCATTGTGTATATATACAACAACTTTTTTATCCATTCATCTATCGAAGGACATTTTGGTTGTTTCCATGTCTTGGCCACCGTAAACAAAGCTGCAATGAACGTTGGAGCACACGTGCCTTTCTGTATAAATGTTTTGAGATTTTTTGGGTAGATACCCAGGAGAGGGATTGCTGGGTCATATGGTAATTCTATTCGTAATTTTTTGAGGAACCCCCATACTGCCTTCCATAACGGCTGCACCAATCTGCATTCCTACCAACAGTGTAAGAGGGTTCCTTTTTCTCCACAGCCTCTCCAACACTTGTTACTATTTGTCTTGTTGATGATAGCCATTCTTACTGGGGTGAGGTGATATCTCATTGTGGTTTTTATTTGCATTTCTCTGATGATTAGTGATGTTGAGCATTTTTTCATGTCTATTTGCCATTTGTATGTCCTCTTTGGAGAAATGTCTCTTCAGGTCCTCTGCCCATTTTTCAATTGGGTTATTTGTTTTTTTGTTGTTGAGTTTCATGAGTTCCTTGTATATTTTGGATATTAGCCCCTTATCGGAGGCACTGTTTGCAAAAACCTTTTCCCATTCAGTTAGTTGCCTCTTTATTTCGTCGATAGTTTCTTTGACAAAGAAGCTAAAAATCAATACAATGGAGGAAAGACAGCCTCTTCAATAAATGGTGCTGGGAGAATTGGATAGCCACGTGCAAAAGAATGAAACTGGACTGCTATCTGTCACCATGTATCAAAATTAATTCAAAATGGATCAAAGAGTTAAGCATAAGACCTGACACAATAAACTGCATAGAAGAAAACATAGGTACTAAACTTATGGACCTTGGGTTCAAAGAGCATTTTATGAATTTGACTCCAAAGGCAATGGAAGTAAAAGCTAAAATAAACGAATGGGACTATATGAAACTTAAAAGCTTCTGCAGGGCAGAATGTATTTTTATCTGTGGCTGAAGCCTAGGAAAATAGGCTTGTTCATTGATTAATTCATTATTTTAATTGTTCACTCAACCATTGATTTGCTCACTCAACAGATGTTTGTTTTACTGGTTATAACCTACTAAATTTTTTGGAAGAACATGAAGGATGGGAAAAACTTTGTACCATATAAACTCTACATTCAGTGTGCTTATAATTTCTTTGTAATTTGCCCCAAGATAAATTGCTAATGTACAGAATTCTACTTTAAAAGATAAACTGGGTGATTTGATTATCCATAACTTTCTCTCATTTCTTTTTTAATATTAAAAGTTAAGTGTTTACGTTTCAGTAATAACAGTTCATTGGTTTCTAGACCAGATGATTAGTCTCCAGACTTCTTTTTGGCTTTTGTTCTATTTACTTTCATTTAAATAGGGTTGGAAATTCTAGGCCAGACCTTTAGAGGCCCATTATCCCAGTTTAGGCACTATGCCTGCAATTTAGAGTTGCCACAGGAGGGCTGTGGTACAAATACGTGGTACCATCAGGCTCTCGCCACAGTGAATAGCTGAGAGAAAAATGGCTAGTGTACTATACCCAGCCCTGCAGAACTGTCAGGGTCACCTTCTCCCTCCTGCAGCTTAGCGCTCTCCATGCAGTTAGCAGCTTATAAATAGCAGACTTCATGGTTTTTGAATCCAGAATTTTCGCTTTGATGCTCTAGCACTGGTTTAGATAACGACTTAGATTCTTTCCGACTCAGGAGACTTAACAGGTTTCCTGGTTTGATCTGCCTTTCACTTTGCCTTCCCCACCAGGGCCAAGGAATCATTACCTAACACCTGACTGTCATACTTCTTCATTTCTACACCTAAGTGCTTTGTTAAAATAATATAAATTACTACATGATTAAACAATATAATAGGAACTAAGAGGTAACTCTTAGAGATTTGAAGAAATATGAGCATGTTTGTAGAATGTATTATTTCAAACATCCCTTAATTTGTTCTGTAAAGTTTTCAGAAAAATTTCTTAACTCTCAGGAATTGTTCTGGGTGGCTCTTTTTCCACTGGCTTACCTATGTTATGAATATTTTGGGGTGTGTATCTTTGTCTCCTGAACCTATTATTTACCTCTGGAGTGCGTTTAGTCCCTCGGCATAACTTTTTAGTAAGAATAAGGCAGTTTTCTCTCCTTTTTTCTTTCCCTTTTTGGTAAGAACAACAACAACAGCAACAACAACAATAAAACACACACAAAAAAACCCAGACTACCTTCCCATGGAGTTCTTGTTCCATGCATAAAAAATGGCCAGCCTATCTGCTCAGTTAGGGTATCCATGTTGACGTACAAACACTTGTTAACAGGTATTCCTTGAGCCCTGAAGGTTTGTCATTTATTCCTACTTTTGACTTAATCTATTTCTCACTCTTAATGAAAGTATGTCTTCTTTCAAGCTAAATATTTAAAAAATGTTTTGAAATGTCAGTTTATTTGTAAACAGTTAAATTGTGTGTGTGTGTGTGTGTGTGTGTGTGTGTGTGTATACCATGGGTACCAAAAAAAAAACGTATACAAGTGGACACTTTGGTCAACTTTCAAGCAGTTGTTCGCCGTAATCAGAAGTGTCTGGACACTGATGGCAACTACTTTGAGCACCTTTTGTAATTGCAGAAGTCAAATGTGACTTGAATTCATCTTTTGTTATTGGTATATATCAAGTATTACAATTTTAATACAGTTTTCCTTTCTTAAAATGTGTACACATTGTTTTGGCACCTTCTGTATATATGCACACACACCCTTCTGATTCAGGAATTGTCTTTTATAACAATTAGCTCAGATTGAGCAGTCACTGAAAACTAGCAGCACCAGCTTTTCACATAGGATGATAATGTAGCCCTTATGTGATTTGAGAAGACCTAGGAAGGCTTCTAATTTTAAAGTGAAATCCCCTCCTCCATTTAAAACCTAAAAATCTATACTTTCTCTAAGAAATGTCTACACTTTTAGATTTCATTCCCTTGCTCTGGGAATTTTACTGTACCTATTGCAATTTGAGGAAGTCACTGGTATGGATTAATTTAACAAGGCTTTCCAACAGACATTTGGTACAAGCTGGATGTTATTAATGAGATAAGGGTTGGTGAAGAAGGTATGGGGATATACTAGGTACTCAGGAAATATTTAGACCACAGAGAAGCATGGTCCTGCAAGACAAAGCCCCTAAAGAGAAATATTACCTACCTCGCAGTTGTGCCTAGTATGACCACAAGCAATCACTGAAATGAATTAAAATGCACTAGAAAGAACAGACATTCCCATCCTGAAATTATTTCTATCTTTTCCTGCTCTTTTTTTATAGATAGAAATCAACATAGGAAGGAGAGTTCAAATAGTGATTTACCATTTCCAAATTCATAAATACAAGTTAATAAAATACTAAACTGATACAAAACCATAAGAACTGTATCTTCTACGATGTTAATATATAAAGGAATAAGTTTTATTCAGGAAGCTGGGAAAAAATAGCTCAGTAAACCACCAGACACATACTTGTTTCATTAGCAATCTCATGTAGCAGTAAGCTTAGAAAGCTTTGAAATTAGTTGACTTGATGGAAGTTTAGCAAATCAGTGGCTGGTAAATGAACCAACTTTTAAACATGGCTGCACTCTCATCTTTTAATTATTTTTCTATTTCCACACATTGTGAGGTATCAAAATGGATGCCCTTTCTTGGTACGCACAATTTTCTGGTTGATTAAAAATCCTCTGTAATAAAAGAGAACTTTGGATTATACTGCACACATGAATTTACTCATATGTACTCTCTACCATGCAATAAACCAGTTGTTAAATTTTGACCCTGGCGAGACCTCAGGTGGAAGAGATGACTATTCTGGGAATGAATCTTGTTATCTGTGCCCAATCAGTGCACAGTGGCCCATGGCCCAGGTCTTTATGCAGGTCTTTTTCTGTGGGAATTCCATGGAAATAATATGGACCCAGTTTGCTGATAAGTTGCTTAAACACTTTGTTGGAAAACCAAAAGTTGGCTATACCTCTCAGTTATTCTAGGCATATCTGAATCCAGGTTTATGCATAGGCTACTAAATGACATTAGTCATTCCTTTGGATTAAGGGCCAAATGGTGTTATCAGGGAATAAATGTTATCAAGGGTATTGAATTATGATATCTTAGCACAAATAAGTAGCTCACAATTTCAGAACATTATTCCTGTAAATACCCTTAGAAATAATCTCGTTTATCTCCTTGCATCTTAATACATAAGGCAACAAAGACCAAGAATGGCTGTGACCTGGTCCATTTTATAAATTTGTTAGTTGCAAGGCTGGATTAGAACTCATGATTCTTTTTTTTTCTTTCATTTTTTTCCTTTTTTTAAATTAAATTTATTGGGGTGACTTTGGTTAGTAAAATTATACAGATTTCAAGTGTACAATTCTATAATACATTATCTATATATTGTATTGTGTGTTCACCACCCAGAGTCAGTTCTCCTTCCATCACCACATATTTGGCCCCCTTTATCCTTCTCTACCACCCTCCTCCCCCCTTACTCTCTGGTAATCACTACACTGTTATCTGTGTCTATGAGTTTTCATTTGTTTGTCTTGTTCATTTGTTGCTTTCAGTTTTATATCCCACATATGAGTGAAGTCATACGGTTCTTGATTTTTTTCTGTCTTATTTATTTCACTTAGCATGATAATTTCAAGATCCATCCATGTTGTCACAAATGGCAGTATTTCATCTTTTCTTATGGCCAAGTATTATTCCATTGTATCTATGACATGTACCACATATTCTTTATCCAATCATCCATCAAAGGGCACTTTGGTTGTTTCCGTGTCTTGGCTACCATGAATAATGCTGCAATGAACATAGGAGTACTTACATCTTTATGGATAAATGTTTTCAAAATTTTGGGGGTAGATACCCAGAAGATGGATTACTGTGTTGTCCGGTAATTCTATTCCTAATTTTTTGAGGAACCTCCATACTCATGATTCTTGATGACTGCTTTTTCAACAACCTCATTCTGCTTTTCTAGATTAACTGATCCAGACCATGGCAGGTCGGGTTTTGCGTTATGTGAAAGATTAAGAGCTAATGACAAGATCTGTCAACTCCTAGTTTTAAACGGTGTGAGTTGGCCAGTGAAGGAGCTGCATGAGGCTACATGAAGGGCTCACTGTTACTGGGTTATGATTCTCAGCTTTGAAAAGGACCAATATAGCCAGAGACAGACCTACGCCTTTTCCACAGAGGTAATGATTGCTCATTTTGTTCTTAGGATAGTTTTGATTTTAGCTATGAAGGTGTTTTGATATTTTAAGGGTGTGTGTCTATACATGTGAATAGGTGTATGTATGTATACCCTAACATTTAGTGAGCACTTATGAAGTGTAAGACCCTGCTAGCTGCTATGTGTGCATTATATCTAATCCTCACAGCAACATATAAGAAAGGTAATGGAAAGCTTAAGAAATTTATCCTAGGTGCCCAGGTAGTTAGTGGAACAGATGGAACTGAACTGAGAGGGATCTGTTTCTGGAGTGTAGGCTTTTACCTACCAATCCATAGCCTTCAATAAGATACTGAAGTGAAAATAAGTATCATATGGTTGGCTTTCCCTATTCATGGTTTTTGAGACCAGGCATTCTTAAACCTGGATGTACGTACATAGGAATCAACTGGGGCACTCATAAAATATAGAGACCTAGGCTGTACTCCAGACTTGGCATATCAAAATCCACAGTGAGATGACCTGGGAATATGTGACTTTGTAAAACTCCAGTACAGTCAGTCAGCCATTCACTGATGTGCAAATTACTATTTGGATACAGTGCGCTAGACTGTAGCTAACCCAAATAGTAAATGCCATCCCTACAATGTAACTCCAGAAAAGAGGGCTGGGTAGGTGAGAAAATCTGATAATTTTGCCTTGGTGTAGCTCTACAGTCAGCATTTTTTGGTCCCTAAAAATATATATATATATTGATTGGGTGTTTCATGAAGAATGGGATATCTCAAAAAAATAATAATAATGGAATATCTCTGCACAAGCTACAGGATGCAGTCAGAAAAAACACGATTCTTTGATCCTTTCCTCCTCTCAAATATGTTAATTTCCTGTTTTAAATGTACTTCATTATCTTATGCTGAAGAAAAGTGGTAAGTGTATAAAAAGTAGCACATTTATCCCTTGAAAAATTATGCTAATGCCTTTCCATAGTACTTTGTTCCTGCCTAAATGTTAATATCTATTTCAGTGCACTGTAATTTATCAGTTTACAATCATTCTACTGTCACTAGACTATCCAAGGATAAGATGAGTCTTATTATTGTGTGTTCAATAAATACTTAGTCAATGAATAAACCATCTCTCTCTCTATGTGTGTGTGTGTGTGTGTGTGTGTGTGTGTGTGTATGTTTTAGTTTTATTTTTAATTTTTTAATTAGGCTACATAGCCAGTACTGCCTGGGTTTGAATTTGAGCATCTTCACTTATCAGCTTTGTGAGTGAGACTAGCTGCTTAGTATCTCCAAGCCTCAATCCCCTCATCTGTAAAATGAGTATCATAAATCATTACAGGTATTAAATTTAATATACACAGAGCACTTGGAAAAGCATCTGACCCTTAAAAAGTACCCAACAAATGTTAACTCTTTGTTGAACTGTTTCCTTTCTGATAATCTTTCTGTAGGGGTTCAGGTGCTTAAGGGCAACAGCAACAACAGAATAAAATTTGCCTTTGCAGTAGGTAGAATGTTCCTTCATATTATCTAGGAAGCAAAAGTTTACTAAGTAAATCAACAGTGCATGGAGTTTGTTGGAAGAATGTTTAAAACAACTTGGTAAATCGACCGCTTCTAATCACAGTCAGGTAATTTAGAAGCATCATTTCCATGCATACAATTGATACGCTAATTACAAATGATCATTATTCATGAAAAACTTCCTCTCAGGCCCTCCACAGCGTCACACTTTGTTAAGGAAATGAAGAGTATGCAGGAGAGTCACTTCATGGAGCATGCAAAATGTGAGTGAACTTGAACAGGAATATCATAAAATAACCAAACACTACAAAACAGCAGTTTAATGGGGGGAAAAAATTGTATATAATTACACATAATTTTATCCTGTGAGAGTAGTTATAAATACAAAAAATTTTGAACCATGAAAGTGAAGAGTGCAGTGTTAGCAGTAGACCCACGGGTCAGAAAACCTAGAGTGAGCAAACGCGTTAGAAAAAAATCAGTGCCCGAAATCACATTTGGTTGATCTCAGCTCACCTTTCAGATCTTGAGACTAAAATTGGAAACAAATGTAGCTGCTACATTTCAGTTTTGATGCTTTACAAGTAACTCTGCCCAACCCTTGATGTTCTGGCACAAAAAGGAGGAAAAAAATTCCTGATAGTTGCGTGGAATGAAGATTAAATACACACAAATACATACAAACACATATACACACGCATGCACATACACACGATAAAGGTATACACATGTGCATATACACACACGCATATGTGTGTATACATATACACATACATATACACATATGTGCATATATAAACATGTGTATACACATATACTCACACACACAACCATCTTCAGGAGTATGAATGTGAGCCCTAGAGATCTGAAAACAGAACAAAGCTGCACGGGAAAATATTCCTAGGTAACGAGATCTGTAAATCAGTCTGTTAATTTTTGAGTTATAGGTTTCATCCAGAAAGCTGATATTACAGGGAAGTTTCCCATTAACGATTCACACTGATTTGTGCTTTTAAAATGCATGCTGAGCCTGCCCACATCTACCAACCACGACACCGTGACACTAATCCTCAAAGGAGCAGGGCCCCTTGCAAATGTTCAGAAACAGAAACGTCCAAACTGCTAATTCTCAATATTTGCTTCCAGGTCTGGTTTGGCATTGGGGAGGGGTTGTGGGGGTGTGGTAACCACCATCCCCCACACACCCGCCAACAACTACCTTCCCCCTACTTACCACTACTATAGCTCCTCTGAAACATGCAAATACATCTGTCACTAAAACTGAGTGCCTCTCCTTAATCAAATCACTCATCAAACCAATCCTTGGTACAGCCAGCATGACAGGGCAGAAAGGCCAGGAATTGGGGTCAGGAGGATCGGGGTGTAATCAGTAGACAAATCACTGATGAAGATAAGTGCGACCTTTAGAAAATGACCTCTCTTCTTTGTGCCTCAGTTCCCAGATACAGTCCCCATTTTAGCACTGAAAATCCCAGGAAATGCCTTAGTCCCAGGCAAACCCAGACAGTTGGTCACCTATTAAGATACAGATAGGTGTTACAAAGGTTAAAGAGTGCAGAAAGTACCTGGTATATGATATTTTTTCAATAAATATTTATTTTATTATTATTTTTTTTAATCAGTAGTCCTGTGGAATTTGAATTCTCAGTGGATTGGAAGAGAAGTGATTTTATCAAAGGGATGATTCGACTGAATACCAAAGGTTGGCATGAGGAAGGGGAAGGAAAGGAGAGATCTATCTGAGTTAAGAGAAAGCTTTGAAAGAGTAGGTTTGAGGGCACCCATATTGTTTTTACTCACTGCAATTCTGCCAAGACCCTAAAGATGCATTATCGCCTTCTGTCACGGCAGAATCCCCAGGATGATGGGCTGTGCTTAAGATGGCAAAGCTAATTTGGAAGGAGTCCCCAGATTCAGGTGAGGGCTGTTAAATGTCGATGAACCAGTGCTGCATAACTGGACACTAGCTGAGATCCCTGAAGACAAACACCGAAGCCCACCCATCAAATTGTCCTCACTGATTTTTATGGCAGGTGGGTTGTTCTCCTAGTGGAAACAGGGTTAATGCTGGAAGGTTCTATGAAATTTTTCAACTTACAAAAAAAGATTAGCCTATAAGAAGTTTTTGGGAAATCTTATTTTACTAATCAGCATGGAATACATCATCCTATCTTCTCTTCCTAAATGACAGCATGTGTTATGCTGCAGAACTACTCTGTCAAGCACAATAGTTGTTTTTCTTTTTCCTTCAGTATCTTATTCTAGTGATCTCAAAGAGACCATAATTTTCGGAAGGGTGTCATGGAGACAATAACAGCTTCCTGAAATTATTCAATCAAACCCTTCAGAGGGTACACTTTATTATTTAACTTGTGAATCCTAGATGCCCAGGCAATTAATATAAAGCATGAAAGAGAAACATAACAAATCTAGAAAGAAGTTGTCTGCGTCCAGAGCTGTCAAATGTGTTTCTTGGGAAGTGTAAAGCAGCAGGAACCTTTGTGTTGCTTGTACCATGAATAATAAACATTAATAACAGTTACAACATTTAACTTAATTGCAGAGCCTCAACCTTACAGATGGCTTCTTGAGGGAGAAGTGAAAATTTAAAGGCTATTTCAGATTTACCATCTATAAAATCTTTCTGGCTCTGTATGTAAATGTCTTTTCCAATTAGAAGTACATCCACAGAATATATTTTGGATTTGTCACCAATGACTTACACTAAGATTTTTCAGCTAAGTCCATGAAATAAAACTTATTTTAAATGCTCTCCCTGGCTCTAACCTCCAAAGGTCCTTGTCACCCCTCCTCTCTGGTTTGTGCTGTCACTAGCCATGCAGCCACCTAAATTAGACACCCTGGGGATATCTTTCACTGTTCCTTGAACCCACACCCAATTAACCACCAGTACTGGTTGATATTCATTCCCCATTTACCATCTCATTTCACCCTCTTTTCCCTCTCATTTCTTACAATTTCTTGTCTGGATTTTAAAATATCCTCTAGCTTCTCTCTTATCTAAACTCTTCTCCGGATTCTTGATTTTTCCATGCCCTGGCTGAAAAATCCGGTGAAGAGCAGAAAAAACACAGGTCTGAGAGACACTGTCCTTGAGGGCACGGACTGTGTTTCGTGGACTATTTCTCCTCAGTCCCCAGCACAGCTCACAGGACTCCCCCAGCTTTTACCTAACTAATCCGGGGAAGAGCTGGCTTGGAACCTCTGGCCCAAGGATGACAGCTGTATGATTGAGGGCAAGTTATTTTTTTTCCCTGAGCCTCAGTTCCCACACAGGCAAAGCAGTGCAAATAGCATTTTCATTAAAGATGCCATTTATGATTTAATGAAATACCCATGTAAAGGGCCACGTACTAAATCTGGCCCACAGAATGCACCCAATAAATGTAGGTTCCCTTAGCCCGTGAATATTTCCTCATTTTCTAGGAATGAAAATTAAAATGTCCCACAGCATACAAAGCACTTCCCTCAAACAGACAAGTCCAATTCTATTTCTCTATATTCATCTTCAATATAGGAGCAATGCCATGCTTTTGAATGTACCATGTATCTTCATGTTGCCACAATCTCTCAATTTTATTCCTTCAGCCTAGAATGTCCTTTCTCTATTCTCCTGTCTTAGTAAACCTCCAGCCATCATTCAAAATCCATTGCAAATAGTACATAGTCTCCATTATGTCATCTTCTTGCTCAAAATAAAGCAGTAACCCCTTACGATGGCCTAAAAGGACCTTCACTTTCTACTCCCAGATGGCCTCTCCAACTTCACTTTCTAAGACTGTTCCTCTCATTCATACCCCAAATCACACTGGAGTTCTTTTTTATACTATACATGCCTAATTTATTCCTGCCAGAATTTTGTAATACTAGCTCCCGCTCATAAAATTCTCAGGTAAGCAATGCTCAGCTTTACCATTAGGTAGGGAGGTACAGATTAAATCCAGAATGGGATAAAAATGATTCACTTATTTTTAAAAAATTCATAGTATATTGCCAAGGATTTGGTGAAATTCATTTATATTCTTATACAACATAGAAGTATAAATTGGATGCCAATTTGGCAGTATCTATTAAAATAAATTATGCCTATATCCTCTTAACCTGGCTTGCCACATATCAGTATTCACCTTAGAAAAAGTCATACGTAAAGATTTTCACTGAAGCAGTGTTCACAATAACAAAACACAACAAAAATGCCAATTGGGTAACAAACTAAATATCCATCAATAGGGGCATGGTTAAATTAACAATGGTACCACATACAATGGAATGCTACAGAGCACATTACAAAACCTAAGTATGTAGTGTACTGACAAGGCAAGATATCAAGACATAATTCTAACTGAGAAATCAAGTATAGAATAAGTATATGAAAATATCAGTGCATTAAAAAAAATTCCTTAAAATAACAACAACTAACATTCATTGAGTGTCTACTATCAGGTACTAAGTGCTTTAAATTTATCAAAATAGTTACTCTTCCTAACAACCTGGTGAGGTATGTGATGTTCTCATTTCAATTTTATATATGAGGAAACTGAGGCATAATAACTTTCCACGGGCACACTATTAATGGTTAACAAATCTGTCTCTAAGCCTAACCTCTTATGCACTACTGTGTATGTCTCATATGTCTGTACCTAAAAATAAATAATCGAATGTGTGTGTGTGTGTGTGTGTGTGTGTGTGTGTGTGTGTACGTGAGTCCGAAGAAAAATGTTTGGATAAATACACACTATCGTAGCGATTCTTTATGGGGGGAAAGGAATGGAGTGAAAGCAAGGGAAATGGTTAAAGGAATGTTTCTTTTTAATCTGATTTCAGTCTTTTCATAATGAATTATTTAGAAATTTTATAAGGATATACTCACACATTTCTTGTATAATTTGTGTTAATACAATAGCCTGGTATCATGAGGAAAAACAGAGGGAAAGTCTTTGTAGAACAAATTGGAGAATGTGGGACAAAGGGTAATTTTGTTTAAAAAGTGCTTTGAGGCACTGCTTTGAAGTAATTTGAGCAAAAATAAATTATAACTGTAATTACCTGGGTAATTTAGGTGAAATGAAGGGGTTTTTAGCTGCATTACCTCAGAAATTATGAATGTAAAAGTGTGGTCTGTGGGCGCTTTAAAACCCTAATTATAAGAGAATGCCACCAAAATTCTGTTTGAGCAATCATGACTGAATGTTTTTTCTCCTGGTATCATTAATTTGTTGAAACCTGAGTTTGCCTTTCCTCCATTTCCTCTCAGTTGTTTATTTATCCGTGTTAGCATTTCAGTTATATGGCCTGGTAGATCATTCATGTTTAAGTGTGAATGTTACAAATCCAAGTTTTCAGGGAATGATGTTTGATTGAGAAATGGTGAGAAAGAATTATGAAATACTGCGTGTTTAAATTTTTGCTTTTCATTTAATGGATCCTAAGATGAAAAACTGCAGTGATTTTGAGCTTGATAGATGTGAGATCCCAGAGAGAATTACAAATCATTCGACCTTGGAATGTTTTTTGAAAATGAAATGAGTTGGCTTTATATTTCTTCTTTGCTGTGATTATTATTGATCTTCGCCCCCGCTTTCCCCCAAATAACAGTGTGTTATAACAACAACAAAAAAAGCTATTCTTTGCATAATGAAATCAGGTTTTTCTCTCACCAAACATTAAGTGATATCTACGTCTGGTTGGCCTGCCTCTAATTCTGGTTCCTTCTAAACCACTTTTCACATTGCAATCATAGTAACTATGTTCTAAAATGCAAAATTTGATCCTCTCATCCCTTGCTTAAAATCCTTCTGAGTCTCTGTATTGCTCAGATACAGTCCAAAGTCTTTAGCCCAGTATGCCTCATTACGACCTGGCCCCTGCTTTTATTTTCAGCCTCCTTTGCCAACTCTTAAGGCTCCCAGCAGAAGAATTTGCAATTTTTTCTAGTGTCTGGATTCTGGTATTGTCCCTCAGAGGTGGCTGTGGCTCTTTCACCTTCCTTCCTGCCTCCAATCACCTAGGGAACACATACCTGCCTGTGAATTTCCTCCACAGGCGGAACCATCCCTGGTCCTCCCATGCCTCAGTTACGTGCCCCTTCTATGATTTCCTACGGAACCCAAAATAACTTGTGTTAGAAAGATAATCTTCTTCCTGCCTATTTCCCCCCATATCTATAAGCGTGAAATCAGGGGCATTTATTTCTTATTTCACAGTTACTAAGACAACGCCAGGCCCAATAATATTTTGCCAAATGAATGAATAAAAATATATCTAAGTTTTACAGACTGGTTAATGTTCATCAACAAATCTATAACAACTATGTTGTCACTTCTCTGAGAAAAAAAAACAGCGATTTTTTAACTTAAACCAATGGCTGATGCTTTTATTATGAACTAGTAAGAATGATCCCAACTAATACTTATTTAGTACTTACTATGTGTCAGGAACTAAGTTATGCCATTTAAACATCAAAACATGAAACGAGGAAACCATGAATATTACCATTTCTCAGCAATGTGGAAACTAAGATTCAGAGAAGTTATCAAATTACTCCTCAAACTCCATAAAGTACATTGAATTAGTGTGCGAGAAATAAATAGCTCATGCATTTAGAGTGTGTAGCAAATGCCTAGCCTGGGAGTTCTCAAAGGAAACTTCTTCTGTTACTTTTGTTATCAACTTTGTTATTACATTTGGGGGGCTGCCTGCTTTATTTCTCAATCTATTGTTTGGGGGTTTTAAAATTACCATTTTAATGTAGTGACATACCCTCTTTCCCCAAAAATAAGACCTAGTGGGACAATCAGCTCTAAAGAGTCTTTTGGAGCAAAAAATAATGTAAGACCCGGTCTTAAAGTAAAATAAGTAAATAAGTAAATAATGTAAGACCCGGTCTTATAGTAAAACATAACATAAGACCGGGTCATATATTAATTTTTGCTCCAAAAGATGCATTAGAGCTGACGGTCCGGCTAGGTCTTATTTTCGGGGAAACATAGTATATATTAAGTAGAAGATATATTTTTTTAAAGTTGCATTTAAAAAAAAATTAGCAAAAACTTTAAAAATTAAAAAAAAAAAAGTGAGCTACCACCACTGAACACACCTCTAGCTTCCTTGTTGCTTCTCCAATATGCCAGTGCTTTTCCATCTTAGAGACTTTGCATTGACTCTTTCCTCTGGATGGAATGTTCTGCTCTAGATATTCATGTGGCTCACCCATTTATCTCCTTTAGTCCTCACCTTCTCACTGAAGCTCCCCTGCCCAGAACCACACGCTCCCCTTCCGTACCCTGGCACCTCCTATCCTCCTTACACTGAACTGATGTCTCTTTTTTCTTTTAATTTCAATTACTCTTTTCTTGCCACTGTCTAATATTATATCTATTTATTCATTTGTTTTGTTTATTGCTTATCTACCTTACTGGAATAAGCTCCATGAAGGAAAGACTATTTCTCTTTTTTTTCTTTTCACCAAAGGATCCTGACTGCCTCAAATATTACCTAAACGCTAGAGATGTTTAATATACACTTTTTGAGTGAATGAATGAATGACTATTAAGACTATGTCCAGGAAATGCGATATATAATCTTGTTTGGTCACATATGTGCTCTAGACACAGGGCATTTATGTATACTCTGGCACCTTACTGCCCTATTTAATATCTCTCAAGCTAAGGGCTTGGTGAAATAACTGAGCAACGGGTCTATTAGTGAAAGCGGATGATTGTGGTTAGGTTGGTTGTAACATAACAAAAATAGTTAAAACTTTGACTCAGATCCCCACATTCCTATAAATAATTGAAAGTGAATCACAGGGAATTTAAATGACTATATTTGATTTGTTTTATCCATAGAATAATCAAATGTGCCTACTGTTGCACATAATTAAATCCTTGATGATTTTCTTAAAAAATAAGTAAATTTATGAGAGGCCAAGCAGGTTAAAAGTGATTGGGCTTCTTTATGGAACACTCCAAATAGGTGCAACATTACATTCAATACAAATGGAGGAAATCATATTTTAACACCTGCAAATATGGACATCCTAAAATGATGTGTGATGTGATAACTAACATCATACAGCTTTGCATTAGCCCTCCTGCCAATTTCATCTAATAAAATAGGACCTGTGTGAAATGGTGTGTGTAATGGCTACGCGTGGTAATTAGCTCTGTCTAAATTGCTATAGCAGGGGCAGTGATATTTAAAGTTGCTTCTTCGACTGCTTAGGAGTGAATAGCTACATGATAATGATGATTTCATATAAACTGAAAAAATTTAAACAGATCACGGACACGAAAATAAAGCAGATTTCAGGATTAGCAGCTGTCCCCCTCCTAGCCTGATGACCAGCCACATTTCAGACCCATTATAAAACTCAGAGAGCTCTGAGGTTACCTGTAGACATCAGTGACAAACTTTATTAAGTAGTCAAATAGGTACTATACTTTCTACACTTAGGCAGAAAAGTGGTGAGGCCTTCGCATATTTCTGTTTATGATATACGGGCACAATATTTCTTACAAACCACCCAAAGCTAAAGCTAAGACAAATTATGAGTAATCAAGCCACTTCTATTTATAAAAAACTTAACTTGGTATTTCTAGGAGAATTAGATAAAAGTAAGTCCCTTTAGAGTATGATGTTCCTTTCCCATTGCCAGGTATGGCACATGATTGATAATTATTTTTTTGGCACTCTGATTGAAGCCTTTGAAGTGATATTCTTAAAATACTGTTTGCCTATAGAGACAGATTCAATAATGGTGAGCTGTCAATCTCTTTGCCTTTGTCATCTATGGTAAATACGGTCAACGGCACGGCTCTCCTTCACATAAATTGCAATTCAGAAACAGCTTTGGATGAAGTCTTTTCCAGAATGGTCCTCATTTGTGGAATTCCCTACATGCTATGATTTGGTAGAAGTCCATTCTAGTCACACATGCCGTAAAAGGTATAATGTATGCAATTCAGATTTGAATAGTGCAGCTCCTATTTGGTTTGTATCAGTTCCCATGAAATTGGATTAATTTATTTTAAGATAATGGTTCTCGCTCAGGCGTGACTATGCTACTCAGAGGACAGCTGACAATATCTGGAGGCATTTTGATGGTCACTGCTGGAGTGGGGAGTGTTACTGACCAGGGATGCTGCTGAATATCCTACAATGCACAGAACAGCCTCCTCCACAAAACATTACATCCAGTTCAAAATACCAACTGTATTTTGAGAAACTCTGGTTAAGACAAATGTAATTTAGTGAAAAGTTTACATAGTAGGAAAAAAAAAAGGTTTCTACTTTCAAATGCCGTTAGTTTGCTAGAACTCAGTTAAGTCATTTTAAATTAACACCTTCTTAAAAGGCAAAACTAAATTAAAATCCCTGCCCTTCTACAAAACTAGATGAAATTGTTCTATTTTGTATACTTTCATCTGGATGACCCACAGATATCACAAAGTGCTGAGTATTGAGTTCCTCATTTTCTCACTTGAACCTTTTCTCCTGTATCAATAGGAGACAGGATCCATGCCAGAAACTTGGGACTTCTTTGGTAATTCTCTTTTAATCTCACATCTAATCAATCACAAGGTCAAGATTATAGTACCATTACCTCCAAAATGTATAGTTTCCAAATTCTTCCTTTCTCTCTATCCTAAATACTCTTCTTGCAGTTAAGACATTTACCATGTCTCTCCAAAACTCCTAAGAGTTTCTTAGTTGATCTCCTCACCTCCGATTTTTCCTCCACTCCCTCACATACTCCCATACCCACATGCTGGCTGTTGCCAGAACAAAACCACGTTATGGTCTCCATTTCCTACCCCTTCAAATAATAAGTCCTGGCTACTTCTCATGGCTTATGGGGCCCGCTGTGACACAGACCATTACGATCCCTCCAACCCAATATCACTACACTTTGCCTTACTCTTTAGCTATAAACATCATGCTGTTCTTTATATGTTTGTGCATAGAGTTCAGACAATTAAGTTCACAAACTCATCCTAGAAAAAGTGCTGCATACCTCATTGCTGAATATCACTACGGTCACCTTCGAAGTATTCCACTTGTGAAGCTACGCACCGATACCAGTGCTTAGTCCATCCTTCAAAGCAATTTTGGAACTCTTTTTCAGAATGGCCATCAGAGCTGTCATCATATTACCCTTGATTTCCTGAATATCATCAAAATATCTTCCTTTCAATGTTTCTTTTATTTTTGGGTAAAGAAAGCAGTAATTGGGGGCGAGATCAGGTGAGCAGGGAGGGTGTTCCAATACAGTTATTTGTTTACTGGCTCAAAACTCCCTCACAAACAGTGCCATGTGAGCTGGTGCATTGTCATGATGCAAGAACCATGAATTATTGGCGAAAAGTTCAGGTCGTCTAACTTTCTTACACAGAATTTTCCGCACTTCCAAACAGTAAACTTGGTTAACTGTTTATCCAGTTGGTACAAATTCATAATGAATAATCACTCTGATATCAAAAAGGGTTAGCAACATCATTGCAACAAGTGCTTGAACTTAATTGTCAGATCTCTTGCGTTGTACCTTTTGTGTGTAGTATCCCTCCATCAATCCACCCACTCTGACATTTCCATAGATAACTACTACTTATTTTTTAAGATTCTACTAATATATCATCTCCTCTACAAAGCCAGTAGGTGTTTTGTTTCATTCTGGATTATCTGCCAACACAGTCCACATTCCCCAATGGCAATAACTGGCTGGAACTGTAATGGGTCATTTCCTCTCAAAATTGCCACAATTCCCACTTAGTCATCTCTATTCATTTGTGTAATCTCCTCTTGGACCCAAGTAGCAAACTTATCTCTCCTACTTCAAGGAGAGCCCTTTGCAAAACCAAATCCAGTATAGTATCATGCTTCCTCGGTTTTCAAAGGTAGAAGCTCAGAGAAAATCTAGAATTCTGAACTCTTCTGATGTCACATTTTGCTACATTTCTAAATACATACTGAGTACTGCACATGTGGTGATGAGTTCAGAATGAAAAAGCTGAGTTGCGATGTAGGTGCTAGGTGGTGAACTAGGCTAGGCTGAGGCTAGGAGATCAAATCTGGTGCATATCAGCCTGGCAGTGATTTAAATTCATGTTCCATCAAAACCATAATTACAACATTGGCAGACTTTTACTCCAGTATGTATAAAGTCTCATGCCTTGGGTTGTATTCAAAGTTACATTCTTAAATCTTAAGCTGTGCTACATTTACATAGTTGTTGGTGATAATAAGTACACCTATTAATAGAAACATTACTTTTCGAGAGAAGTGCCCCTGAAGGGCTGTAACGTAATTTACATTTCCAAGTAAAGTTGACAGTGATAAAAATGACCAACTAATGATTCTGTATCTGTGAGAGAAGAGAAAGCAAACCAAGGCGGGAAGACCTATGGTTCAAAATGACACACCATGCAACTTCATTAAAACAGGCCATGCTCTTGGCTAAACTCAGTTAGGTGTGGTTCTGGCATCACAACTGCCAAGATTGTCTCACTGCACTTTCCCATATCAGAGGCTCAGCAACTAACAACTGAGCTAGAGTTTGGGCATGTCACATGAACCTCCCTCCCAATAATCACAAATAGTTTATGGCATGTCATTTGAGTCCTGTCTATATCAATGTCTTTTTTTCTTTCAGGAAACAAAACAAACAAACAAAAAGACAAGATTCAAACCCCATTATAGAAAACTGTGCAAACTCTGAGACTTACCTTGGTTTGCATTTCATTAGGTATACCTCTGGAACACTGGTATATTAACAACGTTCCAATTTTGCTTTAGGCTGATGCCTAACTTTGAGTAAGTTAGAAGAATGTTCCTTCTCAAGCATGTTAGGCTTAAATCGAATCATAAAGCATAACTTTTAGGAAATAGAAATTGGCTTTTCCACTAATGGTTAAAATAATAACTGGTAATTTGGTTTGGTGAGTTCCACAAAGTATAAATGATACCAGAACTTGACCTAGCATTTGAAGGCAAACACTGTATTCCTTTGAGATGAACCACATATATCTCAACCAACAGAAGAAGAATGACTACTCTATTTATATTTTCTAGTTTGTAAGTTAAGACTTTGTTGTAGTAGGAAATATGGAGAGAACCATCTGGGAGTGTGGTGAAAAATCTGTCTAATAATAATATACAGCAATAATGCTGTGTTTTTGTGGAAAGACAAAGCCTCATTTTTGCCAATGCTGTATTTATTAATTTTCTTTTACTCTCATAACTATTAGCAAAGATAGATAGGACATATGTCATCACATCAGTTTTGCAGACATATGGATGCCAACAAGTCCAGTGACTTGTCAATACCTGCCAATGCGTGGGATCCAACTGTCTCCGTAATTAGAATATTCAATGGGGGACTTTTACTGTCTCTTGAAGATAAACAGAGAACAGAGGAAATGGCTTAATCTGAGCTGAGAATTTAAATCTATATGCAGGCAAAACTGTAAGATAGGAAGGGGATTATTACCTGCCTTAAAGAAAAGGAATTTACATTAACAGTTAATAATAATTAACAGTTATTGTGTTATACTGTCTTTTAGTTAATTTTTATGTCAGCATTTTGAGAAAGATATTGCTATTTCTGCTTTACAGTTGATGAAATGAGTCTAAAAGTAAATGATCATTTTGTGGTTAGAATACCTTAAACTCCTCAGAAAGTATGAGAATGAAATGCAATGTCTTATTTGAAATGTTGAAAATATCAATTGACAATAAAGTAAAAGTTTTCAATGTCCGTTAAAAGTAACAATAAAAAGAAACAGCTTCTAACATTGTTATTAGATGCCAGAACTTAGTCAAAGTAGTTTAGGGTATAGAAAGAAAATGTCAATAAAGAAATAAAAACAATATACTAAAATAAAGAAAAATACATTTTGTTTCTTAGTGCACAGCCATAGAAGGTATCAGAAATCCTTAGCATATCACCAGATTTCAGAATTGATGAACAACATTGAGATTCCTATTGAAATAATAAAATGAAATGAAATAAAATAAAGAACTAAAATGGAGCCTTTTTGGTAGCACCTATAAGAATGTGCCTTATTTGGCTCCCAATCCACTATTCCACTCATCTTATCTGACTCTCCTTGCCTCAGTCACTCTGTTCTTTCAGCCACTCCCACGTGGCAAGTCATGGACTTTCTTATCTGGGGAACTTCTCACAAGTCTTTCTTCTGATGATGACTAACTTGTCCTCAGTCTCAGCTGAAATGCCACCCCTCTGAGGCCATCCCGAACACTATTATGAGTAGCGTCTCTTATTCTTTTACATGGCACTTATTTTCTTCTCCTTTTTCCCTTTTAACACTTGTCAAAGCATTTAATTATGAGGCACTGTTATATCGTAAAGTATTAATCTGTGCTCTTTGTGTACTTCTCCTTCCCTTTGCTTCCTTAGCTCTCCCCTAGGGAGCAAAAAAAGGACTCAAAAACAGCTGACAGCCTTTGGGTGTGACACAGAAAGAGATGGCTGCATTTTTTCATCATCCAAAGACTAGACCGGGTTGGGCTGCGGGAAGGAGGAAGAGGCGGCTTAGGGGCTTCATTGATTGTAAAGGCAGAAGTAAAAGAAGAAAAGTACCCAAAGTGGGAGGGGAAGAAGGAACTTGCATTATGAGATCCAGGAGTAGAATGGAAATACTCAGCCCATGTGATGAGAGTAGAAAACGAACACGCTGAGGGCTTGTGGACAACTGGTCCCGTTCCTTAGTTCTAGACACTTGTAAGCCTTCCGGATTTAGGATATTAACATATTGTAGAAGGCTGGAAAATGGCCCTCTGAGATATCAGGTCCTATTCCCTGACACCTGTAAATGTTGCCTTATGTGGAAACATGATTTTTGTGGGTGTGATTAAGTTAAGGATCTTAAGATGAGGAGATTATCCTATATAACCTTGGTAGGCCCTAAATGCAAACACAGGTGTTCTTACAAGAGGGAAGTAAAGGAAGATATCTGACCCAGAAGAGAAGAAGATAATGTTCCTAGGGAGGCAGAGATTTGAGTAAGATGGGCACGAGTCGAGAACTGCAGGCAGCCACCAACAGCTGGAGGAAGCAAGAAAGGGAGTCTCTTCTAGTGCTTCTGGCGGGAGCAGAGCCCTGGTCACACCTTGGGTTTGGGTCACTCAAACTGGTTTCCAACTTCTGGCCTCTAGAACTATGAGAGAATAAATTTTTATTGTTTAAGCCACTAAGTTTATGGTAATTTGTTACAGCAGCCATAGGAAACTAATACATACATGGAGTGAAAATCTCATTATTCTGACCAATGTGGAATGGACTGAATCACTGGGGGCATTTCCTTTAAGATGGGATAAGTGGTTGATATCACCAATTACGTATACAGTCATATGTATATATTTACTATTGTCATTTTCTTACCCTCTACCAGGCTGAAAGTTCCAGGAGGGTTATAACTTTTTCTGAGTTGTTCACCATCTATACCCAGAGCTTAGCTCAGCAGCTGTCACGTCATAATTGCTATACAAATAATTATTGAATGAATAAAAATGTTGCTAAAATAGCACAACATGAGGAGAACACAAACAACAAATGGTAAGAAAATAATGGTAATAACTATGAGAAAGTCTGTACCGGCAACTAAATTGAAGAGTCGAAGACCCACTGTCTGCAATCTAAATAGAAATTTAGGTCAGTCTGACCCCAAGTGTCAGAATGCTTTCTAGCATTTAGAGATTTGTCTTCAACACTGGCTAAATGTTGATGTGTTCTGGCGTTGATACATTTTCAACTTTATCAGCACTATCTACGCGTACATTCAAAGCTCAAGTTGGTCTCAGTGTCTGAGAGCTAATATACCTGGTGCCCATTCCTGCTGGATGAAATCACAGGGTGAGAATGTAGCAATTCTAGCCTGTGAGCTATTGTTGCCTGTTCTATTGGGATAGCACAGCATTTCCCTGTCCCACTTTTTAAATGAAACAACCTTTTATCATGATCCAATTCAGAATGAAGGGGACTCAGAATGCTACCTGCTCAGTGTTGCAAAATATACTAGACGACACAGCCTTGTTTGTGCCATTCCAAAGGTGACTGAAATAAAACAAGTTCATTGTACTTGGCTCCTTCACAATTGTGAGTGGAGTGTCACATGATGTCACTCAGTGAACGCAAATTTTCAGCACTTAACTGAAATTCCAGCTTGCACTCCAGTTTAACTATAACCCAAACAATCTCCCACTCAGCTGTGGTAAAAAGGTAAAGAATCTCGAAATGAGTCCTATAGGCAGAAAGGGAATGCGAGATTAGCATGACTGAGGCCTCAGCCTGGAACTGAGGTGGGCATGTTAAGCCTGGCCTGGAGGGAAACTGAAGGCTAAGGCTCTGCCTGCCCTCTCTTGACGTCTGCATGGGCTTCCCTCTAACAGCCCAGGTGGACCTCCAGAGGGAGTGGATCAGGGCTGTAACTGACTGCTCAGGCCACACTCTGGTCCCTGCAGTTCCTGTGCCTGGCACAAGGCAGACTGGTAAGTTAGGCAGCTTTGGAACAATTGGAACATATTCAAACTCTCTGTGCTCCTCTGTATTCCGAGCCATGTGAATTCAAGTAAACGCCTCCTTTTTCAAAATGTTACCATTTTAAGGTATGGTTCTCAATTTTTTAAAGGTCCTTATGAGAATCTGAGAAAAAATTAGACTCTCTCCCCACCAAAAATGCACTTAGGCAATCCCATAAAGGAGAAGACACCTTGATCTTTTCTACATTACGCAGGAAATGACTAATTTATTTAATGGCTAAGATACATATTTACCCTTAAATTATGACAAATAAGGTCAGACTGCCTGAGTTAGAACTCCAGCTCTGTTATTCAGTGGCTGTATGACCTCGGGCAAGTTAATTGATCTCTCTCTTCCTCAGTTTCCTCATTTGTAAAATGAGAGAGCTAATAATAGTACCTACCACAAAAGATCATTAGGGGGAAATAATAAATTAATTACAGAAAGTGCTTACAACTGTGCCTTGAGGTCAAAAAAATTTAACTACGTACAGCTTTAACTATGTACGGGACTGTTCTAAGACTGAAGATGAGGCAATGAACAAAAATTACTGTCATCAATGGAGCACACATTTTAATGTGATGCTTAAATTTTCATAGAAATCTTACAGAGCATTTCATAGTAATTAAAAAAATCTTTTTATTTATGTTTTCTCTTTGTTCAGATAACAGATAAATAAGGTTTTAATACAGATTTCCTCTCTGGGATGGTGCAGCCTCACAGCACTCAAATCTAGAGTACTAATTTTTGTTTTGTCCTCATTCCAAACCTAAGAGTCTTTTTGAATAAATAAATTGGACTGTGAATACTCACCCTTAACTTGGCATAACTATTTATAAAATGTGAAAAAAAAAGCCAGATTCCAGGAAAACAATTTATCCTGTTGGATCCCTAAACTTTTACTCATTCATCTGTTATGCTTAAAACTCAATTAATAGTGTGCATACACTGTAGCAACACCTTTATTTAAGATTAACTGCAGAGCTGGGCGAACTTAACTTCAATTTTTCCTCCAATGACGCTCTAAAACAATGCTTGGATTTCAGACACTAATGAAGGCCTCTTTTCACTATTAATGAGAGTTAAAATTCTCGTGCTTTTGTTTTATCTTTCTGTCCCTTGCCTTCCTGCTCCCCACCTGAACTCTCTCCCTCAGTACCAGTAGGATATTTCAGGTTGATTCTTTTAGACTTTCTCCCTTTAAAAATATTATTAGGGAATAATTATAGATTCACAGCAAATTGAAAAGAAATGTACAGGGAGGTCCCAAGCACTCTCTACTCAGCTTCCCTCAATATTAATATCTTGTAAACTATTATATAATATTAAAACCAGAAAAGTGACATTGGCACAATCCACAGAGTTTACAGATTTCATTGGGATTGGCTTTTCAAATAATAAATTATTATATTTGCTAAGCATCAGTAATGATCACAATAAAGGTTGAAATTTATTTCACGTGTGTGTTTTTGGGCGTGGGTCTGTGTGCACATTTGTGTGTATCCATTTCTGTGTGTGTGTGTGTGTGTGTGTGTGTAAATGTGTGTGTGTGTGTATGTGTGTGAGAGAGAGAGAGAGAAAGAAGAGAACAAACTCTGTCCCTACCCATTTCATGACACTGTTTTGAGGAACAAATGGGAGAATCTCATGTGAATGCTGTTCATAAATTGTAAAGTACTAAATAAATAAAAAGTATAACATCATAGTAGATTTCTAATTCTTCTGTTCAAGAAAAATGTCTTATTAGTAATGTACACAGACTAGTGGAGTCTACTTGCCTGTATAAAGTGGTGTGTGTGTGTGTGTGTGTGTGTGTGTGTGTGTGTGTGTGAGAGAGAGAGAGAGAGAGAGAGAGAGTGAGAGAGAGAGAGAGAGAGAGAGAGAGAGAATATGGAAGTCTCAGCAAAATCCTACCTGAAGATGTAGAATCCCAGAGTTACAGAGTTATAAGGGAACTCAGGGCCAACTGTTCCAGCTCTATACAGTACACATATGTTGAAATACTCTTGCCAGGTGGTCTTCTATTTTCCGATTAAAAATTCAAACAATGGGCACATACTATTTTATGACTCAATCTTTCCCTATTTACAGAGCTCTAAGTGTTGCAAAGCTTTCTATTATAATAAGCTGAAATCTGCCTTCCTTGTGATTTCTACCCACTGGTCTTGGCTCTGCCATCTGCTGCCTCATTCAATGGAGGACAGCTGAGGACAACCACCTAAATGTTCTCTTCTCTATCCTACACAACTCAAGTCCTCCTTTAACATGTTCATTGTGTGCAAGACTGCTCATCTATGAACTAGTTTACTGTTCTTCCTAAGGGTAGAACCAGGATGGGAGCACGATGGGATGTTAGCTGAATAGCACGTTCAAGAGCTGGACCAATCCCCTTCCATGTCTGTGGATAACATCTGTATTAATGGTCCCTACAATCATATTAACATGTTTTTCGTGGGTTTTTCTCCTGCCAACTTTCCTCATATTCCTATTCAAATCAACTGAAATCCCCCAGGCTGTTTTTTTTTTTTTTTCCTTTCAGGTTTTGATGTGTAGCCATTCTTTCCTGATTCTGCACATGATAGCTAGTTTTCTGGATATAGGAGCAGGGCTTCACATAGATTCTTATTAAATTAGGTCTATTGTACCATGCTATTGAGTTTTTTGTTTTTGTTTTTGTTTTTTTTATATCTGGACTGCGATACTAAATGTATTGACCTTCTCTGCTGGCTCCACGTTGGCTGTTGCCTTTATAAAGAGTCCTTTAGTCCTTTCTCAAAATTGTTGATGAAACATTTGGGTATAAAAGGGTAAAAAGGAGATCATTGGAAAGCTATAAATTCCATCTTTAACGTTTTGACCTCCTGTTAATGTTTCATTTTAATTAAGAATTCAGCTCTAAGTTTTTACTGAGGGTTGACTTAAGAAATAGCCATACACAAAAGCTCTCTGTATTTTCTATAAAATTGTGTTAGGTGATTCCATGTCTCATTTGTAAAAAGTTCCATGGGAAATTTCTCGTGGAGCTCAGGGACAGGGGAAAAAAAAAAATCTCTCCCAGTGATAACTGAGTTGGTATAAATTTCCTTTTGTTTTGACTTCTAAGACACTATGTCTTTTCAGATGTTTAAAGATCCATAAAAAAGTTTCTTTGGTTTTTTTTAAGTAGGGCATTAGAAAAATTTCCCGAGAGTATTGAAGTAGTTAAGGTTTACTTCAGCCCTCCAAATCACTTCCTTCCAAAACTTGTTCTCAGTTCAGAATAGCATGTTCTGAAAATCTTTCATATTAATTACTCCAAACAGTACTTTAAGTGTAAATAGAAATAACTTGATCATTTGCTAATCTTTTCTCTTTTTATTTATTTATTTTTTTGTCCCTTCCATTACAGAGTCATTTGTTTTCATTAAATACTTCTGACTGGAATTATTTATACTAAAAAGACTTCTGGATTGGTTGTTAGATGCCCAAGGTCCTTGCCTCGGATTAACTACTCTTTGTGTAACTACGGGAAACCCATTGGGTTATGCAGTTTCTCATTTACAGAAGGAAAACTGCCTCTTGCTCAACATATGATAAATATTAGGCATTGTTAAAATGTATATAACCTACTTTTAAGTACTTTAAAAGATGTTATTCATAATATACAGTTTGATTATATGGATGTATGTAATATTTTAAACACCATCTTTAAGAGCTTAAACCATCCAAGGTGGTCAGCAAGCACTATATCAGAACGGCAATACTCTAGAGGTTGGTCACTATAAAAGCATTTGTTACACCTATTTCAATGACCAAATGATGCATAGCTTAATAGCAAAAATATGGCAGAAATGGGTTCTCATTAGCAAAATGAGTGACTCATTAACAAGCGTGATAAATGGAACTTAATTAATTAATATCACACTGTATGTGAAATATTAAAGACTTTTGGAGACATTCCCCACCTTAACATGAACAGGGTATAAAAACTCATAATGAAGCTTGCAGCCAGTACCATAGAATTAATGGCCTAAGTTTGATCACTAAACTTTCCTATTTCCAAAGGTCAGTTTAATAGAATTTCTGGTTGTATGATTCTGAATATAAGAGTAACAAAATCCTGGCCTCGAAAGTTCATATGCCTCAAGTGAACCTTCTTTCCAAGGTAATGATTGGAGCATCTGAATGGACAGAGAACTGGGATTTCACCAAATTTACAGAAGCAGTTGTATTAGTCCATTAATGTCTTTTTGCTAATAAATGTTTGGTAAAATATGCTTATATATGTAGCAGAAGTTGCTTTAAGACCTACCTTTAACATAAATAGCATTAGCCATATCAGAGAAGGATTGCTAGCTCTCTTCAGCCTTCTTCAGTAATCAACCTTACCTAGCAGATGTGTGTCACCAAATTATGATATCACTGGACAGTTCTTAACAGACATTTTGCCTTAGCTTCATCTTTATCAGCCCCCTTCAGATTAGTTACTACTCCCATTATCTAGATTAGGAAATTCAAGTTTAGGGGACATTAATTCATAATTATATAGATACTGAGTGGTAAAGTCTGATGTGTCTGAGTCCATTGCTCCAATACCCACCCTACCCCCACCTCCACCCCCAGCCTCCCAGATAGTCACACAGTCATTGCAAGGGAAGGATGAGTGATTATGAAATGCCTATAGCTGTCTTCCCTGCAAATGTATGGGTTAAACAAAGACTCAGCTCCCTTGACAGATAGTTAAAAGTCAACAACCTATTAAAGTGATTTCATATATTTTATTGTTGCTTTATGTAATTACAATAACTATTCATATATTTTTTGGTTCCTTTTTGTAGTTTTCAAATTTTAAAATCTATATCTTCTTTCGATCTACCCAATATATTCAGAAAAATTGTAAATTCATACAATGAGGCACAGATTATTTTGTGATACAATTACATGACCTCGCTCTAGAGCAATCTACTAGAAAGTTTGACTCTGAAATTATCTGTTGAAACATGCTTTGAAAAAGTCAAGTTATCCAAAAGTCAATAAAGAGCTCATCTGAAAGCTTTGTTACATAGAGAAAAGTAGATGAAATGGTAATTTTAGATAGAAATACTGAAGTGATACAAAATATTCTTGGATTGATGATTTTGATTTACATCAGAGATCAGCAGAGTTGAATGAATAGTTTTGGGTTCTATAAAACTACTACTCAGGCTAAAAAGAAAAAGAAATAAAATGCGGGATAGAAATAGAAGAATTTACTCCCTAGTTACCAATAAAATATTACATTCCGAATGCATTTTATTCCAGATATTCTAAGCAGAAATCAATATGGCCACAAATACCCAAATCTAGTTTATTTATTAAAATCTTAAGTTCTTAGGGAAAAGATTTTAGATTAATAGGAAGGTAATCATTGATCTGTCCCTATATATACATCTGAAGTATATGGTTTTAGGTTATTCATTTTTTATTTAAGTAGTAGTTATGGGGAAAGATTATTCATTTTACACAAAGCTATTTCTTTCGCAACTCATTATTACAAGTGGAGGTAATTGTAACAAAAGAATATGGGTTTATGAAAAAATTGTATGTTCCTACTTTTACTTTAAAATGTTATATATTTTAATTTACTTTAATTTCGTGTGAAAACTAAGAATTCTATATATATGAATAGATAATGTAATCAACCATTTTTGTAGAGGAGGCTGACATATTTTTATTATACAATAGCTCTACACCTGGCTTAAAGAATTATCTGTGCACTAGCCTTTTCCATGTATGTTATTATATATACTAAAATTGTCCTTCCTTTTTAATTAGAATGAAAAAACTACAGACTGAGGAATTTTATCTTTATTTTTAAAATGTGTATATTTGCTTATAGTAACTTTGAATAAAAAATGCCTTGAAATTATGTTCTTCGAACATCAATTAGAGAATTATATGGGGTAAATTTTACCAGTTAGGACGATTTTCCAACTAGTTCATACTTATACCTGAACAAGATAAAATGAGCCATAAAAACTATAAAATTACTGCTTTTGTAGGTTTAATACCAATCGATGCTTAGGAAGCTTTTCGGACACCAAATTAAGATTTGTTCTACAATTTCAACATTGACTTCTGTAGCAGCAGAGAAAAGAATGTGCTTAAGGTGAAAACCTCTGGTTATTTTATGAACATACCACTCCGTTCACTGATAGCAGCTGGTCTCCTCTTTTGAGGCCTCCATGTCTTTCAGCCACCCCTCCAGGAATGATGCGAGAGATATAAATGGGGGAATTTTGCTCCTTTCCTCCCATCACGTTAAAACCAAGGCCTTCATCAGTCTTTGGCAGTTCAACTACCCGAGGGTGGGAGTGGCCTTCACTAGCTGCAAAAGCTGCAACTGTTGCCTGAAAGAAAAGATGGTCATTTGGTAACAAAACAAGGAAAATAAAGCTAATCATATGCTTTGCAGTGGGTGGATCAGGCAACTCCTCATATTTTTACAGCATTCTCCTGTGAAAGAAAGAACACACAAAAGAGGGTTTCTTCACTTAGTCATCTACGATTCTTTTCTTTGGTAAAGCCCAGAGCAGCAATTTCCTGCTGTCTAGACCTTATCCATTATGATAAAAATTTTCCTTCTCATGAAAATCTTTCCCAATTACCTCGGTTAGATGAAATTCCTCCTATTCTTGGGCTTCGAATAGGTTTGGTCCATATACTACCTACATATTGTACAGATACTATAATTAGTACGTATATATGTTGACTATGATCACCTGAAGGGCAGAGATCGAGGCTTACACTTCTTTGTATGACACAGAGTCTAACCCCATGTTTGCACATAAATGTTCATCAATATTTATTCAATACACTGAGGACCACTTAGATGTATATATACTGGTGAGTACATCTATAATTTTGCTATTGCCAGACCACTGACTTAGCAAATTTAGTTTCCTTTTCTTTTGAGGATGCCAAAAAGAAAACGGAAGCTACAATAAAATAACAGATTCAAACAGATTATTATTATTTCATATCAACCTGCCATATTATTATGAGAGGTTCTCTTATCTGGCACAGGACTTTCCCCCCTACATTTAACATTGATATCTCAACTACTATAGCAATGGAGGCAAAATGAGTAATCTCTAGTTTTATACCGAGAAGTACAAAATATCATTCAATGTGGACATAATTTTATTTTAAAACTCATATGTTAATTAAAAAATAAGTAAAAAAACAAAACAAAACAAAGCAACTTACCATTGGTTCCCACCCCTCATGGAAATAAAATGACAGCATTTAAGTAGTTTCTATCAAGAAAAGATTCTCTGCCTGCTTCTTTTTTTCCACCTTTATTAACCTTTTCTAACCACAGTTGATTAGATAGATACCTGCTATAAAGTGATTTACTCAACACTGTAAAAATATTGATTCCCAACTACTGTACATTCTTTTCCACACACAGCGTTATCACATCAATTTAGCATTATGCTACTGTCTGCATTTAGTGAAAGATAGTGAATGATATGGAAATAATGGCTTGGTTTTAGCTACATGCATTTGCTCATGCAAACCTTGTCGTCATGCATAGATTTTCATGGCTGACATGGATGCAATGCAGACAGCCCAGAAACAACCAGAAAATATTGTGCTATTGCAACATTATGCTGCTATCCTGCTGTTCTACATGAATAAGAAATGAGAATGGTAAAACACTACATAAAATTCACTTTCCCCTTAATTAAACCAGGTAGGGATCATTTTTCTGTGTGTGTTCCACTTCAGTACAAGCAAAGCATGATGTAATGATGATAATACCCTCTTTTTGTTTGGGTTAAAAAAAAAACAAAAAAAAAAAACCTTACAAATCCACAGGGTTCAGTTACAGGATGGAAACTGAAAAATCAGGAGAGAAACCAAACAAGGAGTGATGTAATACAAAAGAGCTAAATGGAAAATTCTGATTATTTTTACCAGATCTTCTTTCTGATACATTATTAAAAAAAAGAAAAGCTTTTAAAAAGCAAGTGTGTATGTATTATAACATTTCTACATTTGTAAAATAAGGACTGCATCAGTGATTTCAGCTTAAAACTATTATTTCCTAATTATCTATTTTCCAGATAATTTCATGATCCTATTGCTCTAACATTTCCATCAGTAGGTCTCTGCAATCTCTGGATTTCAGTTTTTAAAGAGCAAATGTGGTCACTGCCACAGAAGGTGACAGGTCTTCCCTTTAGGTTAACGTCACCTTCTTTCAGCAGTTACCCACTCAGCTGCATACATGGAAGAATAAATACTACATCAGTGGGTGTCAGGTGAGTTTGCTTAATGTCAAATCTTTAGACTTGAGCAAATAAATCTTCTTGCATGCTATAGGGAACAGGTTCTTTTGGATCAGAGGAATGTGTCAAAAAAAAAACAAGCAGTATTTCATACAATGAATCAGTAGATTTGCTTGTGCTAAATGGACATTTAGTGAGTTTGATGAAATCATTCTCCTTTCTTAAGCTACAGAAGCAGCAGAAACGTTCAATTTTCCATTAGGATTTTTACCTGGGAAGTAGTACTGGTTCTAGACTCTGGGCTGCCACTGATGTCTAAATTCTCTTACAGTGTACACACGAGAATACCTGAAACACACACGCGCACAATCAATTACTAGATCACTGGGGTTAAGTATATTTTTAAAGTTACTGAAGCCTTACCTTTGCTGTCGCCCTGGCACGGAATTCGGGACAGCCATTAACAGTTATCGTTTCATGCATGTATTGATATACCTAAAATGTTCACATAAAAAAAAAAAAGAAAGTGTAAGGGGTTGTTGTCTTTCACTGCAGACAGGACAATAAATTTTCATTGCAATACAAAAGTTTCCTATCACAAAGTGAAATAGGTCTGAATCAATTATCCTGATGATTTGGGCCAAAAATCCTTCCTATTTTTTTTTTTTGTGTGTGTGTGTGTGGCGGGGGGAGACTTGGTGAGAAAAGACAATCACTTTTATTCAGAAGTTTTTAATTTGGCTTTCCATGTTTATCAAATATAAAAACTCTCACATTTATTTTTATTATACATACAGTCTTATAAAAACTACTTTGTCGGTAAAAATTTTTACCATTATAAATGCTCTATCTGTCAAATATGTGATAAAAGGATACACGTAGTTACTTCCCGAATCTAGGTAACACTTTAAAAATAGTTTTCTAAATTAATACTCCAGAAAGCTGGGATAACAATATCTTTTCCTTGCAAGTTGAAAAGTATATTGCTGTTCATGACACACATTCATAATTCATAGATATACAGATCAAATAGTATTCAGGAGCAAAGACAAGTAAAGTAAGAGATTCTTAAAACTAATAACACAGAGCAACATATCAACATATTAACATTTAGATGAAATAGGAAGGATAGTGGTGAAATCGGGACCCAGAATGATGTAGAAAGTATACAGGTTTTCCTGACTAACGGACCTAAGTTTGAGCCTTACAATAGTACAACTGGTGTTATTATTATTAATTATTGTTAAATGTTTGCCAACTTATTTGACCCGGGATCTTTTAGGAAGAATCTCCTAGGACTAGAAGTTGATGAGCACTTTTTACAAAGAATTGATTGAAGACTGTAGTTCTCAACTGGTAGTAATCCCCACACACCCCCACCCACCAGGAGGCATTTTTTTGGCAATGTCTGGAAACATATTGGGTTGTCACAAATGGGGAGAAGGACAGTGATACTGGTACGTACAGGCCTGGATTGTGCTAAACCTCCTGTCGTGCTCAGGGTAGCCCCCCACCGCAAAGAATTATCTGCCAAAATGTCAACAGTGTTGAGATTGAGAAATCCTAAACTGAGGAATCAAGCTATATCTTTTCTTCTTGTATGTAATAATCAATAAGCCATAAAAACACACTTTATAGCACTGAGTAAAGGGTCTTAGAAATGTTCAAAAAATAATGTTTGGAGTAAATTATTATGATTCTGGTGTGCATTTAATGAGGACTTATTCTAGGCCAAGTGTAATGCTAAGCATTTTAGATCTATGAGTTCATTCAGTCTCACAGCTTATGATTCAGTCATTCCACATATGAGAAAATAGCCATGGAGAAGGTGACATGCCTACGATCACACAGCTAGTTAGTGGCAGATTTAGTACAGAGATTCACACCCAACTGCCTCCAAAATCTCTCCTCTTTCAACCACATCAGGCTTTCTTATAATAAGACAGCTTCTGACCACTACTTTCTGGCAGCATGTGTGGAAACAAAACCTGGCAGATGTCACAAGTTTTTATTTATATTTTGAATAAAGGTATCTAACTTTCCTATGACACCTACCATTATACAAGTGGTGGCTGTAAATGTACAATACCACAATTCTGAAAACAACAAATTCATCACTCCAAATGACAGTGAAACAGTATTCGAATCTTCCATTAGGATTATAATGTACTAAGAATAGGTGAAATAAAATAATACACTCTGATTAGTTGATTTTCAAAAGTGAAGTGAAGGGGACATGGTTTGGTTACAGAGTCAAGTCAAAGCTTGGAGATACTAATTCTATTTCTATTACCTGTGTCACCTTATGAAAACTTTTTAGCCTCTCATTTCCTAAGGGACATGATAGACTCGTATCTTTGCCTAGTTTACTTTTTGAGGACAATTATAAAAGTATTTGTAAAATTTTGAGAAAGTTGTTATAGAAAGCTAAAGGATCTTAGCAGATACCCTGAGAGAGTTCTTAAAGGAAAATGTGAAAATGGTTGTATGAGCTTCAACAAGGGACAGTAGGGTTTATAGCCTCCGGCATCCTTTGGGTCCCCACATTTCTGGCAAACTTTAGCTACAGCATTTCTAAGCACATTCCATTGGTTAAGATGGGTTTAATTCCTAGTGAAAGTCAAATACTTGATAGAAACTGTTGTACACAGTTTTACCTTACATTTTAGTGTCAGGAATTTCCTAACCTTGAATAATTCTCACAGATTCAATAGCATTTTGCATATTTAGGATGTATTTCAAGCTACTGGAAATATACGACTATAGGTCAACTCAGTAAAGGCAATAGAATTGTAGTGAGTTGGTTCAGAAGGTTCCTTTATTCATTTGTTCCGCTAACATTCTCGTCAGGGTGTTAGGCACCTGGGCCAAAATATGAAAGAAAAACAATTAATGGCTGCTTCTGAAACTCTGAATTAACATTAGCGCTCATTATGGAAGGGCTGTTTTTAAAATGTTTTAATCAACCGTTCAAATTTTACTTTTCTTTAAATTAAAAAGCAAATAGACTACTTTTTCTGGATGGACAATTTATCACTGAGACAAAAACAAATACAAATGAAGTCAAAGCTTCACTTTAATTTCAATTTATTTACCAAGTTTACAACAGAATTCCCATTTAGATGGGGTTGAAGACAAGCAGCTAAAATTCTAGTGCAAGAGGATTTTTGCCTTTGAGCTTTCGTTTATACATGCATATACAGGCTGTGTAGACAACATCACAGTACAACCTTTACACTGAATCATTCTTCTTGATCTTGAAAACCCTGATGGGTACAGAAAGGTAGGTAAGGGAAGACAATTATATATCATGAGTTTCTTGTCCTGGATCCCTTTTTTATGTGACTTTAAGCTACCTATTGTCTATGCATCATACTTTTCTACTAGGTGTGTATCTTCAAGAGGCAGTCAAATAAGATAAAGTATGTGACCTCATAAGCCCATAACCCATTATTCTTATTCTAATATTATTCTTATTCTAATAGCTACTATATATCTATTATTGCATTTATATGCATGCCTAAGATGCTATTGGAAGGATGCCTTCAGAATTTAGCTGCTTGGCCCGCAAAATGTAGAAAAAATCCTTGAGTTCAAAACTAGATTTTGATTGTTATGTCTCCTGCTCTTACAGTTTTATTACCTTTCATATTTTGATGTTACTGAAAAATCGCTGTGTGAGGCAAACACTAGGTAGACTCGCTGAACCCAGCCTGCTCCTCCCAGCATTGCCTGGCCATATGACCCAGTTCTGTCCCATGAGAATTCAACTGGAAGTTGTTGAATTCCCAAGTTCTGGGAACGTGTTGCTCTCTTGCTACAAGTTGTGTTCTTTTCCCTTCTCTACTTCTTGTCCTGAGTGTGGATGCAATCAGCTGTATCAGCAACCTTTAACTAAAAGAGAAAGGCCAAGATGATGTATAGATTTCAGCTCTGATCACATGGAGCTCCTGAATCCCCACTCGAGAAGCAGCTGCTCTTCTCTCAACTTGTAACAAAGAAAAATAGTCCTATTTATTTAAGCCATGGAAGTTGGATTTTTTGCTACTTTCAGCCAAGAGACTTCCTCATTGTTACATTATCCAAATAAATGTGATGCAGAACTAGGCTATCTTCACCATCTATTTTCTCCTAGCCCCATCAAATTCCAAAAGATATACTGTAATTTGTTCATGAGGAATTAGTGCAAATTTGTTAAGATGAGGGCTTAGAAACTGAAAGACGATAGACTAAAACGGTAGTTTAAAAAATGGAGGGGCAGAAACTAACTCTTTGAAAAACACTGTTAAAATGAAAAGACAAGTTGACTGGGAGAAAATGTTGGCAAAACACATATCTGATAAAGGCCTCAAATTCAGAATATATAAAGAACTCTCAAAAGTCAATAATAGGAAAACAATACAATTAAAAATGGGGTAAAGTATTTATTTGAATAGACATGAGAGCAAAGAAGATATATAGATGACAAATATGAAAAGATACTCAATATCATTAGTCACTAGAAAAATTAAAATTAAAACCATACTTAGGTACATCTACACAGTTATCAGAATGTCTAAATTTTAAAAAATACTGACAATACCTAGTATGGGCAAGAATGTTGAAGAACTAGAACTCTCATACATTACTGGTTGGAATGGAAAATCCACAGCCACTTGAGAAGACAAGATAACAGTTTTCTATACAGTTAAATCTAAACTTACTATAAGATTAACTCATCAACTTCTAGCTACACATATTTACCCAAGATAAATACAAATGTATATTCATACAAAAATGGGATGCAAACACTTATAGCAGCTTTTTAAAATAATAGCCACAAACTGGAAACAACTCCAACAGCCTTCAACTGTGAATGAATGATCAAATCAATGTGCATCCCTACAATAGAATACTGCTAGGCAATAAAAAGGAACAAACTACTCATATTTGCAACAATGTAAATGAATTTCAAATGCATGTTACTAAGTGAAAAAGGCCATACTCTAAGTGACATCATAGGAATGGCAGCAGAGGGGCGCACTTTTTGAGTTCTCCTCCAGTTATCAGAAACGGGACATCTATAACGCATCAAAGGACTCTCTGCTCATCACACAGAACAGCTAAGAGACTCGTGCAATGATTACTTGAAGGTGGGCAAATTGAGCGATCAGGGGAAGAGGGAAGGGAGCAGAGTGGAGACGTGGTCCGCATCTGCGGCTGTGGGGACGTGGCCTGCACCTTTGTCTGTGGAGACGCGGATGGAATCCGCACCTGCAGAGACTCAGGGGATCCCAGGACAGAACAGAGAACACAAAAGCCAGGAGGTGGGCGCTTTCCCTGCGTCCCACAGCTGATCTCTCCCGCTGAGGGGGAAGCATATCCATCATTTGAAGCAATAACCTCCGTTGAGACCTCCAGTTGGGCCCTAGATCAGACAAAGGACACAAACTCCATACCTGGGCGCCTCCCCCAACTCTTCCAATCCTACCCCCGCCCTTCCAGAGACTTAAACTGGCCCCTGAATTGAGGAGTAGTGTCAGATTACAAAGGAGCCGTACGGCTCAGGCTCTGGGAAGACTGGCATGCAGCTCTGACCCAGGGAAGAGGCCTGGGAAGAGTGTGACTTTTGCTGGGCTAGGAGAGAAGAGACCCCTTCATCCCCAGCCCCCACCCTTTCTGGCCTGCCTAGGGCAGGGCAATTGCAACTGCGGAGGCACTCCCAGGGATCAGCAGTAGGCAGTAGGCGCAGCTCTGGGCTTTCAGCAGCTCAGAAAACTCCTGCCCGCCACACACACACACACACACACACACACACACACACACACACACGGAAGAAGTGCCCTAAGACTTAGGAGAACTGGACACAGGGCTGGTGGTGCTACTCTCAGTGCGCATATGTGCAGGCAAAGGCAGAAACTGCACTGACTTTATAGAAACTACCATCCAGACCCCTCAGCCCCACGCATCTAAATCTGCAGTCCCAACGTCACTCTGGGCACCAGGTGACCGGCTCTGCCTGCACAATACACAGAGGACTCTTTGGTACAGCAGAGGACAACCTGGAGATTACTTGGTGGGCTTAAGCCAAGACTGGCGCTGCTTTTTTTTGGTTTTATCTTTATATCTTTGATTATCTTTGCCTGTGTTGAGTGTGGGTTGTAGGTTGTTTTTACATGTGAATGTATTTGATTTTTTCTTTGTTGTTATTGAGCTTGGTGATTTGCTTTGTTCTGAAATTGCCCTACCAGGGCCCAGCTTAAGAGGCACAAGATTCAACACACCCAGAGGCCAACTCCAGACCAAACCAGAGTACTACAGGGTTTGACTTACAAATGACACACCCAGAGGGAATTCTCTACAGGCACAATAGCCCATAGAGGCCAAACCACATTTAAGTGGTCAACCCTCACGCAGAAGGACACCCTGTGGTGGGCAGAGCCAAGTCTCACAACTAGTCAGCCTAGGAGTTAACCCCACCTACTCACAAGCAAAAAGCAATTGAAGATCTTCTATAACAGGACAATATACACAACACAAGAGTCACCTTTGGAGCACACGCAGAGGAGAAGAAGGAAGTGGTGTAAGTCAAATATAAAGGACACATACTACATAAGATAACCCAGCAAGAACTAAGAACTCTAGGGGATCTACCTAATACATCGAAGCAAACACAGAGAGTCAGCCAGAATGGGGAAACAAAGAAACATGTCCCAAATAAAAGAACAGAAGAAACCTCCAGAAATGGAACCAAATGAAACAGAGGTAACCAACCTATCAGAGACAGAGTTCAGAACACTGATGATAAGAATGTTTAAGGAGCTTCGAGACGACATAAAGAAGGGCGTAGAAATCATAATGAACAACCAGTTAGAACTAAAGAACACAACTACTGAAATAAAGAACTCACTTGAAGGAATTAACAGCAGGTTAGATGAAGCAGAGGATCAAATCAGCGACTTAGAAGACAAGTTAGCAGAGATCACCCAAACAGAACAACAGAAAGCAAAAAGAATAAAAAACAATGAAGATGGTTTAAGAGACCTCTGGGATAACATCAAGCGCAACAACATGTGCATCATAGGAATACCAGAAGGTGAAGAGAGGAAGCAAGGGATTGAGAACATATTTGAAGTAATAATGTCCAAAAACTTCCCTAACCTGATGAAGGAAACCAACATACAAGCCCAGGAAGTACAGAGAGTTCCAACCAGGATAAACCCAAACAGGTCCACACCAAGACACATTATAGTTAAAATGGCAAAACACCAAGACACATTATAGTTAAAATGGCAAAACACCAAGACACATTATAGTTAAAATGGCAAAGGTTAAAGACAAAGAGAGAATCCTAAAAGCAGCAAAAGAAAGACAGAGGGTTACATACAAGGGAATTCCCATAAGACTATCAAATGACTTTTCTACAGAAACATTGAAGGCCAGGAGGGAGTGGCAGGAGATACTCAAAGTGATGGAAAACAAAGGCCTACAACCTATATTGCTTTATCCAGCAAGGCTATCATTTAAAGTTGATGGAGAGATAAAGAGCTTCCCAGAAAAGAATAAGTCTAAAGGAATTTATTACCACCAAGCCAGCATTGCAAGAAATACTAAAAAGGACTTCTGTAAATAGAAGAAAGATGAAAACAATCTAACTACAAATTTAAAAATGGCAATAACTATGTACCTATCAATAATCACTTTAAATGTAAACAGATTAAATGCTCCAATCAAGAGACATAGGGTGGCTGAGTGGATAAGAAAGCAAGACCCTTGTATATGCTGTATACAAGAGTCACCTCAGATCAAAAGACACACACAGGCTGAAAGTGAAGGGTTGGAGTAAGATATTTCATGCAAATGGAAATGAGAAAAAAGCTGGAGTTGCAATACTTGTATTTCACAAAATAGACTTTAAAATGAAGGACATATTAAAAGACAAAGATGGGCACTATATAATAATAAAGGGATTGATCCTACAAGAGGACATAACCCTAGTAAACAACTATGCACCCAACATAGGAGCACCTAAATATATAAAACAGATATTGACTGACATAAAGACAGAGATTAACAGTAACACTATCATAGTAGGGGATTTCAACACACCTCTGACAACAAGGGACAGATCTTCCAGACAGAAAATCAATATGGAAACAACAGCCTTAAATGACACACTGGACCACTTGGATTTAATCGATATTTTCAGAGCATTTCACCAGAAAGCTGCAGAATACACATTCTTCTCAAGCGCACATGGAACATTTTCCAAGATAGACCATATGTTAGGCCACAAAACAAATCTTGATAAATTTAAGAAAATTGAAATCATACCAATTGTCTTCTCTGACCACAGTGCCATGAAATTAGAAATGAACTACAGGAAAAAAGCTGGAAGACACACCAATTCATGGAGGCTGAATAACATGTTACTAAATAATGAATGGGTCAACCAGGAGATCAAGGAAGAAATCAAAAGATATCTTAAGACAAACGAAAATAAAAACACGACGACCCAAAATCTGTGGGATGCCACGAAAGCAGTCCTAAGAGGGAAATTCATAGCATTGCAGACCTACCTAAAGAAACAAGAAAAATCACTAATCAACAGTTTATCTTCATACTTAAGGGATCTGGAAAAAGAACAGCAAAATAAGCCCAAAGGGAGTACAGGGAAGGAGATAATAAAGATCAGAGCGGAAATAAATGAAATAGAAACCAGAAAAATAACACAAAAGATCAATGAATCCAAGAGTTGGTTCTTAGAGAAGATAAACAAAATTGACAAACCTTTAGCCAGACTCATTAAAAAAAAGAGAGAGAGGACCCAAATTAATAAAATCAGAAATGAAAGAGGGGAAGTGACAACGGACACCACAGAAATGCAAAAAATTTTAAGAAATTACTATGAGCAACTATATGCCAACAAATTTGACAATCTGGAAGGAATGGACAATTTTCTAGAGGCGTTCAACCTTCTAAGGCTAACTCAAGAAGAAACAGAAAACCTGAATAGACTGATTACCACCACGGAAATTGAATCAGTAATCAACAATCTCCCAACAAACAAAAGCCTGGACCAGATGGCTTTACAGGTGAATTTTACAAAACGTTCAAAAAAGAATTATCACCTACTCTCCTCAAGCTCTTCCAAAAAATCCAGAAGGAGGGAAGGCTCCCAAACACTTTTTACGAAGCCGCTATCACCCTCAACAAATCCTCATATACAAAAATAAATTCAAAATGGCTTAAAGACTTAAATGTAAGACCTGAAACCATAAAATTCCTAAAAGAAAATATAGGAAGAAACTTCATAGACATTACCTGGAGTAAGATTTTTACTGATATATCCCCTCACACAAGGGAAGTAAGAGAAAAAATAAACATGTGGGATTACATCAAACTAGAAAGTTTTTTCACAGCAAAGGAAACCATCAATAAAACAAAAAGGGATCCTACTGAATGGGAAAAGATATTTGCCAATGACATACATATCTGATAAGGGGTTAATATTACAAATTTATAAAAAACTCACTCAACTCAACTCCAGAAAAACAAACAACCCAATTAGAAAATGGGCAGAGGACATGAAGAGACATTTTTCTAAAAAGGACATGCAGATGGCAAACAGACAGATGAAAAAATGCTCAACCTCACTAACCATCAGAGAAATGCAAATAAAAACCACAATGAGATATCACCTCACCCCAGTCTAAATGGTTATCATCAATAAATCAACAAACAACAAGTGCTGGCGGGGATGTGGAGAAAAGGGAACGCTTGTGCACTGTTGGTGGGATTGCAGATTGGTGCAGCCACTATGGAAAACAGTATGGCGGTATCTCAAAAAATCTGAAAATGGAACTACCTTATGATCCAGCAATTCCACTCCTAGGTATCTATCCGGAGAAATCCAAAACTCTAATTCAAGAAACTTTATGCACACCTATGTTTATTGCAGAACTATACACAATAGCCAAGACACGGAAACAACCGAAATGCCCATCGGTAGATGACTGGATTAAGAAACTGTGGTACATTTATACAATGCAGTATTACGCAGCCATAAAGAAGAAAGAAATCTTACCATTTGCAACAACATGGATGGACCTAGAGAACATTATGTTAAGTGAAATAAGTCAGACAGAGAAAGACAAATACCATATGATCTCACTTATATGTGGAATCTAAAGAAAAGAATAAGTGAATGAACTAATCAGAAACAGTTTTGGAGACAAAGAGGAAAAACTGAGGTTTGCTAGATGGGAGGGGGTGGGGGTAAAGGGGAAGGTGAGGGGATTAGAAAACAATCAGTGACCACAAGATGGCCACGGGGTTTGAAAATTAATTTGGGGAATGTAATCAATAATGTTGTAAAGATTTTGTAGGGTATCCGATGGACCCTTGTCTCATTAGGGAGACCACCTCAGGGATGATGTAGATGCCTGATCACTGCACTGTACACCTGAAGCTGAAGCTGAACAATAATGAATGTCAACTACAATTTTATATATATATATATATATATATATATATATATATATGTATATATACTTACAAGAAGTGGAGTACAGCATTAGGAATAGAGACAGTGGAAATGTAATGGCTCTGTGCGATCTCAGAGGGATAGTGGATGGGGGAAGGGGGGTTCACACAGTGTGAGGGATATAAACGTCTAAGTATTACTTTGTCTTGTGCACCTGAAACTAATAAAAAAAAATAAATTTAAAAAAACAAGTCTTACAAGCTTTACTATTATAATTTTAATATCCAGATGTCTATGAACTTTGTATAAAACCACAAATGTTGGCTCAAATCTAGTGACAGTCTTTAAGGTTCACTGATGTTTTAGTGGTGGCTTTCCTTTAAAGTTGGCACATTAAAAACATGTATTCTTGAGGGGAAAAAAAAAAGCCATACTCTGTAATGATTGCATTTATATGTCACTTTAAAAAAGGCAAATAATAGGGACAGCAAACAGATCCAAGATTGCCAGAAGCTGGGGGTAAGGATGAGTGGACCACCAGGACTGGGGAAATTTTGGGGGGTGTTGGGACTATTGTATATTTTGAGAATGGTGATGGTTACATGACTGTAGGTGAAATATAAAACTCTTAGAACTATACACTGAAAATTGGAAATATTACTCTATGTCAATTATACTTCAATAATCCCGACCTTTAAAAAAGCAGAAAATATTTTTAAGAGATGAAAATAGTCATAAACTAAAAATAAGGGCTTTGAAACACAAAGACCTACATATATCTAAGAAAGTATTTAATGTACTAAATAAGATGACACATTAGCCCCTGTTCCTCAAAGTTTATAAGTGTGCAAAGCGACAGACATACTTTGCGGATGGTAACATTTCTTTCAAACACGGGAGCTCTAGATATTGTGTAGTGTCTCATGATGAATGGACAGGGGAGACACTAAAATGTTAATAGAATTACAATTAGGATTAAATAAACTCCTCTATACTAGTGACTGGCAAAAAGAAATAAACCTTTCGGCAACATTGTGAAAAATGAAAATGACGGTAGACCTAGTTACCACAAGAGGGAAAAAAGTGGAAAGACATATGAGCAGAATTATTAGAACAAATGAATGAGAAACAAAGTTCAAGTGGAAAAATGATATGGTCTTAATCCTACCACATTATAGTTCATTAAGGCTTGTTCAATGTATGGCTTTTACTAAAAAGCAAGCAAGAATGTAATGTTTGTTAATAAGAAAAAAAGAAACAATCTAAGAATTAAGACTGATATTTATACCTGTGTTTATAATTTTTAATGGATTCTTTGATTTTTCAGATTTGAAAACTTATAATTTATAATTTTTATAATGTATAATTTTTAATGGATTCTTTTAAAATTTTTATATTTTTTATGGATTATATAATTTATATAATTTATAATTTTAAAGGGATTCTTTGATTTTTCAGATTTGGAAACTTAGGTAAGAATTAAGCAAAGAAAAGTTATTTGATGTGGTATCTGACTTTAAAATATTTAAAATATTTTCCTAACATTAAAAATAGATTGAGTCCCCCCACGCCCATATCCTTTTATAATTATAGGTCACCTGAGTGGTTGACCAACATTCACAATATTATGTCATTTTTACCATAGTGTAATAAAAACATGGCAAGCTTTCAGAGAAAGCAGAGTTTAGGCTAAGGGAAGTTATCTAAAATGAATTTGTAGCTCTAAATTTCATTGCCTTTAGATCACGCATGCAAAAATCAAGTGTCCGATGTGAATGTGCACACTGCACTTGATATGACTAGAATAAATAGAAATAGAGATTAACTCATGTAATATGTGGTCTACTTATTTTAGGAGGTTTTGGAGAAATAATTCCAGATCAATTGAAAATTGGTTCATCTATTAAGGAAGATGCATTCCAAAAATATCTAATTTTTCCTTGAATTTTTTTCTTCCATTTCAGAAAATATAGCAGCCATAAAAATTTATATTTTTAAAGCTATAGCTATCCATGTATCTATCATATATCATTTCCATATGCTTTTGTAACTGTGGAAACAGTCTGTTTAAAATTGCAGTGTAAGAATTCCGATAAATTAAGGAATTTAGGATATTAAATTTAATATCTAGAACCAACCATATTTTTGCCAAAAAAAAATTTAATGGCACCACAGGTTACAAGTCATGTCTGCTATAGTAAGACCATCAAAGATCAAAGCAATCCTGTGAAAATCAAAGCAGGTAAAATTTCCAGAGCAATATCTTTTTCTACATCTCTCTTACGGCCATCAACTTTGATGACAACATGCCACCCACTGGACAAGAAAAATATTGACGGGTATAAAGAAGCAAAAGACGATACATTTCTTAGGTTGAAATGATTTATAAAAGAGGGTTCAGTCATTAAAGCAGACATTTGATGATATTGCTGGTAAAATCTCTATGGTGACTTACATAGCTTCCAGAAACTGACCTATGGACTTGAAGAGGAAGCATTCTTCCTTGGTTCAGTGACAACTGCGCCACACGAAGTACTCTTTATGTCTTCAAACAAGGAAGGGGAACTCTACCGTTTTTAGTCACAAAGGACACAAAAACTTCTTTTAGGAAACTGGCTTCATGACTTCATCACTATTTTTTTCAACCATAGTGGTGCAGTATATGGTAAATACCTTTAGCAGACAGCCCTTCTAGCACTGAAAAAGAAACCTCAGTTAACACTTGTTGATACAAGTATTGTCTTCACGAAATAAAAGCAGCCTTACTACAGAGCCTCCGACTTCAGTTGTATCCTGACAGGATACCTCTGACAACTATGTCATCATAATAGGGATGGCATTGTTTATAATTAAAAACAAAAACAAAACACACTATATTTGAAGATGGAAAACAAATGTGACATTCTGGGACTAGAAGTGTCTGACTTTCCCTCTCACGCGTTAACCTCTGTACACCTGCTTACCTATTGCCCAAATACCTCCAAGGAAGGTGGGCTTACCTGCTCCTGTACCTGGTCAGCACCCAGGAACTGTATTAGGCCATGGTTTACTAGTGGTACTGATGATGTCTCTAAAAGGTTAGCAGCCACGAGACACACCTTCTCTTTCTGCATCCATGTCACAAGAACTCAGGTAGGGGTCACCTGCTTTGGAACAGATGTAGCTGGTCTTCTCATTTTATATTCTATCTTCTTAGGCCAAACAGACATCTCAGATTCAGACTAGAGGAAAAAGCGAGGGGTGGGGAGTGGGGAGTGGGGGTTTCACTTAGGCATTTGGGCCCAAACTTCATTCTCCAATCTATATTTTACCAGAAAGAGCTGTCCTAGAGAGCATTTGGGTGCCTCCCATGTTAATAACAAATTGGCCACGTGTTTCCTATTTGGTTCTGGTCCTTTCACCTAGCTACCTCGGTTGTAACTCCCCGAAAATGAAGGGGGAATGCAGAAGAGGATTTGAGCTCTCCTGGACCTCTGGCTATGATACCATCTTAATGGCACTGAAACCTCAAGTCTACCTCTCACAGCTCACACTTCTATTTCCAGGCTCAACTACATGACTCAGAATTTCTGCTGCAATGTGATACCTGCCATTTATGATTGGCTTAAAGGACATCAAGTAGACTACAGCAGTAGAAAAGCTGAATTGAAAGGGTCCGTGATTTGTAGCTAACCTTGCGTCTTAAAGTAAATTTATGTGAAAAATGATATTACTAGACTGAAGGAAAAGATAGTCTCAAATTGCAAGTGATCTCCAGCGCTTAGATTTAGATGAAGATGAGGAACATTTTGGACAAAGTGATGCCTTTAAATATCTACCCACCTGCCTAGCCAAGTTACAAAGGAAGTGGGACTTTTTCTGAAATGCTGTTTATAGGTTAATTCTAATGAAAAGGGCACCTTAAAAAAGTTCTTTATCACTGTGCCTCCTAAATGACGTGGGTGGGATGAGAGGACCCTCAAGGAAGGTCCTCTGGGGTCACTTAACAAAGTGGATTAAACACCCCTCCTGCATGACAGTAAATGGCACATCTTTAATTTGTTTTTGGTCCTGTAGGAACTCAGCAGGGATGCATCAGGGCTATTGGCATGTTACACAACCCAGTCCTCAGAACTTCTATCAATTTTGAAATTTCCGGAAGTTATTTATATCGCCTGTTTTAAGGGAATTATTAGTTGTGAAGCTATAAAACTGAAGAGCGGTGATAATTTTTAAAACTGTGCCATTCACCGTTAATTTCTCTACTGATTTTAACAAATGGTTTATATTTCCAGTGGGTGAACACATATCACTTTCATAAGGGAGGACAAATTAAATATTTTGTACAAATCATATAATAACTGCAAGGAAAAAAAAAAGAGATCACAATTAACAGAACAGTTCCACAGGGTCCACACGGCAGGTGGCCAAGCCACGAGGGAGAAATCTCTTTCTTTATGGTTGTCTAAAATAGAATTCCCTTAAGGCAGCTGTTCCAGTCCTGTCCTTGCTACACAGCCAGAGTACCTTGTGACAGGGAATGCCTGAGCAAAATTTTGGAAAAAATGTCATTTCTAATTAGTATAGCACCATTCAAAGGGATTGGATTATCTAGATTTGCTTATTTGGGGTAAAATTCAAACAATGTCTGGGGCTTAAATCTGACTCTTTTTACTGATTGGATTAAAATAATGTGGAATCTCATGGGATCCCAATGTGCTAGGATGTTGGCTCAGGAGGGTTGAAATTACAATACTAATGTACTTAAAAGTTCGCAAGAGTTGTAAAACCAGCTTCTACTTCTTAAAAATATGTCTTCATCTGGAAAATGGATTAATCATTTTGGATCAAGTAGGTGTATATTGTCATTGTTATAGGAGTCATATCAGCTAATCAATGAACACTAAAGAAAAAAATTTAGCTCAGTTATTAAGAACCAACCTGAATATTCTGTTGATAGAATTCACATTATTATAGCTAATAATATGGTTGCCAGAGGTAGCAGTAAAAATACAGGATGCCCAATTAAATTGGAATTTCAGACAAACAGCAGTAAATTTTTAGTTTAAGTATGTCCCACGCAATATTGGGATATCATGAATAGATTATGGTTGAAAGGAGATTATTATAGTTTGGCAGGCAGAAAATGTATACAATTCAGAGCAGAATAGCAAACTGGATAAGGGAGTAAACTGAGAAGAACTTTGTGATGGTACCTCTGGGTGAGAAAAGATGGGAAGAGGGTCAGTTTGGTGATGGGGGCAGAGATGTTTGACGTTAGATGATGTTTGAGTTGTTTTGTGATCTCCAGGAGATGTTCAGTACACAGCTAGATACATATGTCTGAAAATCAGAGGAACAATATAGGTTTTAAGATCTAATTTGTTAGTTATCTATTTAGTTGGCAAATGAAGTCCTGTGTGTATGTTATCCTCTAGAAGAAATTTAGAATGAGAAGACAAGAAGGTCTTGATTTGCTCCAACATCTATTTATGTAATTTATAAGTTGAGTCTTAGTCTTATATTTAACCTATAGAGGTCAGGCGTCTTTTTTTGAATTTAAATAACTCACATACACCCCTTTTTAAATAAAATATATGTAGGAGAAAGAATACAAAGAAATTTTTAAAAAGTGACTTGGCAGTAAAAGTAATTCATATAAACTATAGAAAAATTATATATTATAAAACTCCACAAGCAAGAAATTTTTTAAAATTTATAATTCCATACCAGGATGCAACCACTGTTAACATTTTGGAGGAATTATTCCTAGTCTGTTTTATCTATTGACTCTTACAATATCATCAGTTATTATATACTTTTTATAATTTGATTTTTCACTTAAACGTTGGGTATATTTTTCCCACGTATTAAATACTCTTCTACATTATTTGAAGGGTGCCATCATATTTAATCTTATAAATGTGCCATAATGTATTGAAAAATTAGGGTGGTTATTGGGTGACTCAAATTTTTCCCAACTCTGTACATATTAGAGAATGACCACAAAATAAATTTTAGCCAGTAGGTGAATTCACAAATACAGAATACATGAATAATGAGGATTGATTGTATAAAGATAATTCATTTAAGAAGGTATAGAATGAAGAATATCAGTACGGGCTAGCTTTTCCTGACACTGTCCTGGCTCATCATTACCAAAACACCAGACTATAGTCTTCATGGAGAAGGGTTTTTCCATTTCAGCTTTTCTCATGTACTCTTCTGTTAAATTCAACTTATGTTCAAGGAATCAGGCTTGGCTCTGTAAAATTAATCTCCTAAAGTCATGTTATGACTAAAAACAATCACTAAGTTCTAATTTGTAATCAAAGATCAGCCTTAGTGTTTAAACATGTTTAGATTTGATAAAAAAAGAAAGAGGGAGAAAAGAAAGGAGATTTTTAAACTGCTGGCTTAAGGCAGACTTCTGTTAGAATTCAATTTCAAGTTCATTCCTTCAAGGACTAAACACTCAAAAATAATGATGTTGTTCTCCATTTTCTTGTAGATTAAAAAGGTAATTAAAGTAGAGTAAGTACATAAACATAATTAAACATACTTTGTTTCTGAAGGTAGAGCCTAAAAATGATCTAAGGTTGATCATACAAAAAAAGGCAGTCAATGTGTCCTCTCAAAAATAAGAGAAAATAAAATCACCTACTCCTAGGTGGTAATAAATTTAATCAAGCTGCTACTAATGACAAATTTTATTTGGCTTGAATTATCCATATCCTTCAGGTCCCTTCCCTTTCTATTCTGATGAAATGTTTACTTACATGTCTTAATGACTATGATGGCTCTGCCACCCAAGAAGGAGAGAACATAAGCTAATAAACCTCCAAGAGGAAAATAAGTTTTGAAAATGAGAATATTTTGATGTGGCCCATCTGATGTGGCATTTTGACAAAGTCCTCTTAACAAACTCAAATAAATGTAAACACTGCTGTTTTAGGGCTAGGTCATGGATACACTAGACATCCCTGGTCTCACCCCATCCTGTATCCCATCTGATGGTGTGGATCAGGCTTACAGTGATGCTCAGAAACAAGCCTGTCATGACATTCTGGGCATGCACAATCCTTAAGAATAGGGTAAGTGCTATTAATAATATCTCTTCAAGATCCCGATTTCAATTCTTTTGGATAAATTCCCAGAAGTTTCCTCAAATGTCCACATTGTTTTCCATAGCAGCTGCACCATTTTGCATTCCCACCAAAAGTGTGTAAGAGTTCCAATTTCTCCACATCCTCACCAACACTTGTCTTTTGTTTATGCTAAGTGAAATAAACCAGTCAAGGAAGGACAAATACTGCATGATTCCACTTGCATGAAGTGTCTCAAATAATCAGACTAATAGAACCAAAGAGTGGAATGGTGGTTGCTAGGGGTTGGAATGAATGGGGAAATGGGGAGTCATCAAATAATAGGCATAAAGTTTCAATTAAGCAATAATTCTGCCGTACCTGTAGTCAACAATATTGTATTGCATAGTTAAAAATTTGTTAAGAAAATATATCTCATGTTAAATGTTCCTACTACAATATAATAAAATTTAAAAATCAAGGTGAAGACATCTCTTGTGTGTATCAACTGGAAATTCTTTTTTAAAAGCTAACTGATAGAAGGCTTGTTTTATTGGAATACATTAAGCAAATATCCTCTTAAACCCCAAAATATATAGAATTTAGTTTTGCAAAAAATCTCAGGTGCATTTTTGAAAAAATTTACATTTTTAATAACATGATGTGTTAAATATATGTCAATTATACCTCAGTTTAAAACAAGAGATGGTGATGTAAGGAGACTTGACTTTCGGTGGTGAACACACAATGCAATACTCGTATACAGATGATGTATTATAGAATTGTACATTTGAAACCTATAATTTTATTAACCAACGCCACCCCAATAAATTTAATAAAATTTTAAAAATTAAGTAAAAAAATAAGAAAAAATTTGTTAAAGATTATTTACACAGATCTTTCATTATTTCCATCTATATAAATCTCAAAAGAAAAACTCACATTCATAAGTTTAAGGGCATAGTACTTACAGCAACTGTATTTATTTCTTTATTGAAACCAAATCAGCTTACCTAGACATAAGGTTCAAGATGAGATGGCAAAGCATTTTCAAGAGTCAATTCACAAGGCTTGACACCTTTGCCCTAATTATAACACTAAACAGTCCCACTCTCCTTGGACCTGCTTAAGATTTTGGGAAAGTTGGTTTGAGGTCAGAAAAGGCCAGAAAAAAAAAAGTAAAAGAATCACTTTATTGCTTTATCGGAACACAGCCAAAAAAAAAAAAAAAATAGTGCAGAAAATAATTTACATTTGCCATCTTAGGATGAAAGCATTTCAATTTTTTTGTTTTCAAAAATGATTTTTTTTTTAATTTGCCAGGAAACAGGCATGTGTTTTCATTAGTGATATTGTTGGAAGATCCCTACAAAGAAAAACATCTGCATCATTATCACTACTGTCAGAAAAATTATCTGGCATGCAAAGCAGTAAATGCCATTTGTCTCAGGCAACAGAGATGCTAACTCATTAAAAAGCCCAGACCTGAAAATGAACTAAACTTCATTTAACTTTTGGAAGTGATATGCCAGGTTTAATTATAGAATGTAAGAAGTGAAACACCAAAAATGCAACATTTTGTATGTGAAAATATTTCCTACGACATTTTTCTCTCTGGAAGAAAAAGTAGGTCAGTTTTATCAATGTGGAAGACGATGCCCATCTGAATACATTATTAACCTGTCTTTGAGCATGACAAAAATCTGCTATGTATTTCCATATTCTTTAAATTCAATCCTATAAAAATCTAAGTCCTGAAAGGGGTGGGGAGCTCAGAAAGTTTTAATTAGGTTGAAGTGCATCATTACTTCCTGTCCTCAATCAGGTAAACGCTATCAATTCAGACTGATGGAAAGAATCCCTCTCTCAATCACTGAATGTATTCCTGTCACACGGCCCATTCATTTATATCAGAAATAATTGTCAGTGTAGCTCAGCATTAAAGAAAAACAGTCTTCTGATTCCAGGCCTGTTTCTAAGTCTACAGTGTCCTCTGTATGTTCTTACTACCTATGTAAATGCAGATTTTTTAAAGATTTTTATTAAAATATAGTTAACATACAATATTATATTGTTTCAGGTGTATACAATAGTTATTCGCCATTTATATACTTAAAGAAGTGGTCACCGTGATAAGTCCAGCAACCACCTGACACCGCACCACATTATCACAATATTATTGACTGTATTCCCCATGCTGGCTAGTATATCCCCCTGACTTATTTGTTTTATACCTGGAAATTTCAACCACTTATTGCCCTTCACCTTCCTCCCCTTTTTGATTTTTCAGTTATAGTTGACATTTAATATTATTTTATATTAATTTTAGGTGTGCAGCATATGGTTAGAAATGTATATAATTTAAGAAGTGATCCCCTGATTAGTCTAGTACCCACCTGACACAATACATAGTTATTACAATATTATTGACTGTATTCCTTATGTTATACCCTACAACCCCATGACTACTTTGTAACAACCAATTTGTACTTCTTATTCCCTTCCTCTTTATCACTCACCCCATCAAATCCCCCTCCCCTCTGGGAACCATCAAAATGTTCTCTGTATCTATGAATGTGTTTCTGTTTTGTTTATTTTGTTCTTTAGATTCCACATATAAGCAAAATCACATTGCATCTGTCTTTCACTCCATTCAGCAAAATACCCTCCAGGTCCATCCATGCCACCACAGAAGGGAACCCATTCCCTTCCATGGCCAATCAATATTCCACTGCATATATGTACCACCTCTTTATCCATTCTTCCAAAAATGGACAACAAGGCTGTGTCCACATCTTGGCCATTGTAGACAGTGCTGCAATGCACATATGGATGAACATATCCCCTTGAAGTAGCGTTTTGTATTTCTCTGGATAAATACCCAGAAGTGGGATTATTGAGTCCTTCATTGTCTTATTTTATAGCTTGTGTTTTAAAGTCTATTTTCTCTAGTATAAGTATTACTACCCCAGCTTTTTTTTTTGTGAATTAACTTTTTCCATCCCTTTATTTTCAGTCTGTTTGTGTCTTTCAATCTGAAGTGAGTCTTTTGTAGGCAGCATATGTAACCCTGTTTAGCTTCTTTTCTTACCCATTCTGTCATCCTATATTATTGACTGGAGAATTTAATCCACTTACATTGAAAGCAATTTTTGATGATATGTAGTTATTGCCATTTTATTATTCATATTTTTTATCTTTTTACCCCCATCTTAAAGAAGTCCCTCTAACATTCCTTGTAATGCTTGGTGGTGATGAGCTCGTTAGCGTTTTCCTGTCTGGGAAGCTCTTTATCTGTCCTTTGATTTTAAATGATAGCCTTGCCGGGTAGAGTACCCTTGGTTGTATGTCCTTGTTTTTTACCACTTTAAATATTTTCTGCCAATCCTTTCTGGCCTGAAAAGCTTCTGTTGAGAAATCAGCTGACAGTCTTATGAGAGCTCCCTTGTAGGTAATTAACTGCTTTTCTCTTGCTGCTTTTAGGATTCTCTCTGTCTTTAACCTTTGCCATTCTAATAATAATGTGTCTTGGTGTGGGCCTGTTTAGCTTCACCCTTTTTGGGACTCTCTGCACTTCCTGGGCTTCTATGTCTATTTCCTTCACCAGGTTAGGAAAGATTTCAGTCATTATTTCCTCAAATAGATTCTCAAACCCTTGCTTTCTCTCTTCTCTTTCTGGTACCCCATATGATGCAAATGTTGTTACGCTTGATGTTGTCCCAGATGTCTCTTAACTTATCCTCATTTTTTTTTTGTTTTTTTTTTTCTTTTTGTTGTTCTGATTGGGTATTTTTTTGCTACATTTCTTCCAAAACATTAATTCAATCCTTTGCTTCATCTAGTCTGCTAGTGTTTCCTTCTAATACATTCTTCATTTCAGTTATTCATTTATCCTCAGTTATTCAGTATCCTTCACTTCTGACTTGCTCTTTTTTAGGGTTTCTATGTCCTTTTTTATGTTTGCTTTGTTTTTGTTGAAGTTCTCACTAAGTTCCTTGAGCATCCTTATAACCAGTGTTTGGAACTCTGCATCTGGTAGGTTTCTTGTGTTCATTTTATTTAGTTCTTTTTCGGAGTTTTCTCCTGTTCTTTCCCTTGGGATGCATTTCCTTGTTTCTCATGTTGGCTACCACTTTGTGTTTGTTTCTATATGTTAGGTAGGATTGCTATGTCTCCCAGTCTTGCCGCAAGACCTTACATAGTATGGGTCCTGCTGGGCCCAGTGGCACAGTCTCCCTGGTTACCTACGTCGGGTGCTCCAGGAGTGTTCCTTGTATGGGTTTTGTGTGCCCTCCTGTTATAGTTGAGCCTTGAGTGCTGTTGGCATGCTAGTGTGTGGTATTGATCCTCAGGCTGACAGGCTATGGGGTTTGGCCACATTCAAAGCTTATGGGCTGCAGTGGGCTACCCCATGGAGCAGGATTTGTCCCAGCAGGCTCTGGTACCTGTTGAAACCACCCTTTGTGTGTGCTCCTTGTGGGGCTAATTGGGTGGTGCTCTGCAGCCAGCCTTTAAGTATGTTGGTTCTGGGGCCTCTTGGGAGGGGCTCTGGGGCAGGCCCAGGTCAGCCACTGCCTGTGACTGGCTGGGCAGTACTTGGTAGGAGCTACAAAGCAATCAACAATTGTTTGCTATCTGCACTATACCTAGAGGCAGGTGGGTGAGGCTACACTATGAACTGAGGACAGCTGCCACCAGTACCAGGCCGAGGGTAGCTCCTCCAAAAACCAGCACATTCAGAAGCCTGCTACCACCTGCCAGCTCCCATAAGGTTTAGCCGCTGATAAAGCCTCCTGCTTGGTTAGTCATGGTCTCAGTGAGTCAGCAGGGTGAAGCAGCAGAGCTCACCAGGCCAATCAGATTCAGACTTGGCTGTGAGGGGGTGGGCTTAACACTGGGAAAATGGCGCCCACCTGCCAGCTGCACGGGAGGAGGAGCCCTCCACAGGGAAAATGGCGACTTTCCTCTAGGCCTCAGCTGATGCCATACACCTCAGCCTGCCCCCGGCATGCATCTGATGCCCTCCAAGTCACTGTCCCTCCGCAGGAGTCCAAGGTGAGTGCCTGTGAGTGAGTTTGTTCATGGGCCCTTTAAAAGGATGCCTGGGTTTCCTGCAGTCTTCTCTCTCGCCAAGATGGTTGGGTTTCCCACGGTTTTTCACAGCCAGAAGTTGTGGTGGCTCCTCTTCCTGGCACCAGCACTCTGGGCTGGGAAGCATTGTGTGGGGGGCTGAGGCCCCTCCTTCCTTCGCGTGGAACCTCCGTGGCTGAGAGATTGCTCTCAATTTTCAAGCGTCACATGGGTGTGGGATCAGCTCGTTTCTCATCTCTGCCCCTCCTACCAGTCTTGATGTGGCTTCTTTATATCCTCAGTTGGTAAAACGTCTGTTCAGCTAGACTTCAGATGGTTCTCCAGGTTGACTGTTGTATAATGTAGTTGTAATTTTGATGTGTTCACCAGATGAGAAAAGCACAGAGTTTATCTACTCTGCCATCTTGGATCTGATCGTAAATGCATATTTTTAAATGACTTTTATTTAATGAATAATATAGTTACTTGGGTAGTTACTTTTGTCATCTGTTAAGCAAATTATCTCTCTATATTGTAATATTAAAGAAATTCTACATGGATATGAACAATGAAATGAAAAGTCCATTCATCTGTCAATTTACCAGTCTTGTTTTTAACTGAGTGGCCTATCTTGCTGTCTATGAGACTAGGAATGCCTGCTTATATAGTATCTGTCCAGTTGTTATTATCTTACTTGAAGACAAAGTAGGAAATCAAGGTCCCGTCCAACAACTGAGCAGTGGAGAAGGGTAATGGGATCAATGAGAGCTGTGCGATATCAAGAATATTTTCACAAAAGCTGAAAGTTTCCTCAGGCAGCTGTCACATTAGATCATGATGTAGTGTGTTCACAAACAGCCTCAGGACTTAGGGTACCAAAAATATCCACTCTGGGACTGCAAGGTAACACTGAGATTCTCAGCAAGATCCTGAGTCCACTGCATAGTGTTTAATGAAAGCGTGACAAAGGAAACGGGCCAGTGCCCTCCGGCTCTTAGATAAGGGGACGGACTGGAGAGTTAGTTCTCTGTGGTCTCTATCCTGAAGAGGTAGACGACAAGAAGTCCCCTTTTCAAAATAAGAGGAAGTATAGCCTTCCAGAGAGTAAAAAATGTTTCTTTTGTAAATTGGTTTTCATAGAATTGTTGTCAGGATTCATGGTGAGATGTTAGGTTTGTTGCCTATGTTTTCCCATGTGGAGTGTAAAGTCACTACGGACCATTTCTTGGATGGTTTTGCAATTCAATATTATAATAATCATGGACCAGGCAAGGAGGTAAAATATCAAAGGGACTTAATCTAGGATTCACCCGTGATTAAAAGAGAAAAGTGTGTGTGTGTTGGGGGGGGGCATTTGTAACAGCTGACAGGACAATAAATCAACCTTTCTTGATATTAGGTATAATGAAAAACAATATTTATTTCTATTATGTTGACATATTCTTCAAAGAGCAAATTTAATAAAAATGGAAAGATTCTCTCACTTTTTATTATTTTACATAAATTAAACTGCGGGTTATTAAATAGATACAAAGCTTTATAAAAGGAAATAATCAGTAACACTACTCTACCAAGAGTAGTACTTGATTGTATTTGAATATGATTCAATTAGATTGCTAAGTAACTGACTTAGAGTTGCTTTTGAAAACTATTAAAGCGTTTTTCTGACTCTTTATTATCTCTTCTTAATATTGTTTCTGTATTTTTATTTATTTATATATTTATTATCTTATTTATTTATTTATAAAATTTTTATTTATTTATTTTTATTGTAGCTACTCATATAAATAGTGATTTTAGCTCTTTTTTTTTTTTTTATACTTTAAATTCTGTTGTTTCAGTTAGGAAGCACTCAGATGGAAATAACAAAAGATATAATTCAAAATGGCTCAAACCAGATGGTTCCCAAATGTTGCTGCATAGTCAAATCAACTGGGGATCCTTAAACTGCACTGATGTCTGGCTTCCATCCGTTATGATCAAATTGCAATGGGGTGAGAGCTGGGCAGCAGGTTTTTTTAAAACTCTCCAGGTGATTCTCAGCTGCAGGAAAGTTTGGGAACCACTGGCTCGAGCACTGAAAAGGGCCAATAACAAGAAAGTTCAAGCTAAGGTGAATCTAGAGAATTAGTTCAGGGACTTAATCTTGTCACCAAGGCCAGGTTTTGCCTCCTCTGGGATGTTCATAATGTCAGCCTTGTCTTTGGAGGCTTGTGGTCCTCACAGACTCTCATAGTTCCAAGTTCCCATCCAGGCAGGACAGCATCCAGTAAAAAAAAAAAAAATGGGGGGAGGGAATTATCTGTTTCCATGCCTCTTATTAATAGCTATGATACATTTCTCAGAAACTTCTCATTGGGACTTCCACTCATGGGACATTGGCTAGATCAGGGTCTCTTCCTCCACCCCGCTAAATGAATCATTCAAAAGGAGAATGGCACTGTGGCATCTGCTTTATGTTAAACCAGCCAGATTTAACTAAGATTAGGGTCACCCTTCCCTCAATCATGCTGGGGACATGGGTGAAGAGGTAGTGGGTACAGGCACCTGAATAAAATCATGTTTCTTTCAGTTAGAAAGCAGTGAAAACAGCTGTTTGGTAGGAATCCTGGAGTATCTATCTTTTTCTTTATATTCTACTCTATAGCCTGCCATCAATTTGAATAGATTTCTTCTTAGGCAAGATTCTGTGCATTTTTTTTTACACTCCTTTTGTCGTGCAGGGCGGCCTGTGGGGTGTCAGCTGCCCCTCCCTACATAAGAACGCAGGATGTGGCTAGGCGAAAAAGGAACACCCACAGAGCCATAGGTAGGGGAGTCATACCACTATAGTCTCACTGGAGGCTGGATTCACAGGACATGCAACCTGCTGTCCGCTTTTCTGCCTGCCAACCGACCGACTCCCCTCTACTCCACTTGCTAGCTGCAATCGCCCTGCTAACTGCAATCCGCTCTTGCTAGCTCAGCCACCATCTTCTTGCTAGCCCCCACTTTCTGCTAGCGTAGCCACAGCAGTTATATTAGTGGCCAATGGCTCACTGGTTACAGCTGACGGCCAACTAGCCACAGCTGACGGCCACCTAATCACAGTTGATGGCCATTTACTACCCGAGTGAGCACCTTTCCAAGTGAGGCCGAGAGCCTGGAAACTGCACTCCTGGCTCTGTCCACACACCTCTCTTTATATGAACATTATGCTACATGAAAATGAGAAATCATGAAGATTTCAGGGCTCAGAGGAATATTAACTGGAAACAACCCTGTTCTCAAAGCATGCCTCCTTAGTGGTAAGGTCTTATTATGGTAAATTTCAGTTATTTTCAACTTAGACTTTGTTAGTATTTGAAAACCATCCCCTTCAGGCCCAGAAATGTGTAAAGTCGTTTTATATTGGCTGCAAGCGCTTTACATTGTCAATTGAACATATTAGTCATATTTTAATTTTCATTTAAGTACACTTAAGTTTACAGTCCACACAAACTTACTTTTGCCTGAAATGTTACTACACTGATAGCAAAGGGAAGGGAAACCTGGAAGCAGCTATTTTAACCCTCCCTTAGTGAGATAATGGATGGTTAGCAACCTGACTGCACCTTGGTAGGTTTCTCCTCTCTGATAATGCTGAAGTTGCCTCCCACGAAAATGTAATAGCAATGATGGAAGGCCATCTGCCTAGCGCCAATGTAATCATTCACAAAGTTCTTCCAACGTGTCAGGTTTGCCTACTCAAAAATAGAGACAACATCAGCCCTGCTGGTAAGAGAGGAAGGAAACCCACAGGAGTTATGCCTTTTTTCACAGCTGTGCGTTATATGTCTTTCCATATAATTTAGGTCAAAGTTCCCAGGAACTAATGAACTCAGAAACCAAGAAGTGGCTAGTATCTCATTTAACTGGCTCATGACAAGATAGATCAGAAACGCTGCCTGCCAAGCTGCTCAGCAGACCTATGGCTCACCTTTAATTAACTAAGTGGGCACAACTTATTGGATAAGATCACAGGAGGCCGGTACTTGCCTCTGGGCTGGTTTCATAAGACGTTTCTGTAGATCATAATCTCTATCAGGCAGCAGCACAGGCTCACCCTTGGGGAAATCCTAGAGCAGAGACTTCAGTGTCAAAAACCAGACCCACTGCATCTCAACTGCTCTGCACTTGACACTTAAGGAAGATAGATAAGGATGTGATACCCATTCTAAACAATGACACAATTGCCAGTAAGCAGCACAAGGTGAAGGTAAGGTGGCCTACATTTTGGCTTAGATGGAGAAAAGCCATTGGCCGTTAGCAATTTAAACCAAGGTATCTTAAACTTTACAAAAAAAAAAAAATGTCATGTGGTTCATGAGACAAATGAGCAGAAGCCTATGAACTCAAGTGAAGGTTTCATGGGAACTACCTCTGGTATTTAAGATGCCTATGTTTTCTGGTCACATGTAAATAAAGAGAGCATTACAGTCCGATTTAGAGGGTTCCCCAGTGGGGAGAGTTCTGTGGACACCTGCATATAGGTGTCCGTCCTACCCAATGCAAACTGCCTGGGCGGATTATTTAGTTGACTGGGTGTGGAGAGATCTTCAGGCAAAGGGCACTGCACTCCATCGAGGCACTCTGGAATAAGCCTGGCAAAGACTCCCAGAGATTTGGGCTGAAAACAGTATCTATTGGTACCCTCTGATTTTTTTCTTTATCACATATCAGGTGTACTTAGAATAGACATGTACTTAATTAAAAACTGTTGGGAATCATTTCACTGAATAACATATGTTTTTGAAGATTCTAAGAAGTAGATGGCCACACAATAGTGTGTGTGTGTGTGTGTGTGTGTATGTATTCATATTTATATTTACATATATAGTTAGAAACTTAAATGACGATATAGCAACTAAAAGCATAACTCAACTAAATTATGTCTAAGCTAAGATACATATATATGTGTATATATGTATATATATATATATTTGCAAATAGTCTTCACTCTAAGAGAAGGCTACGCTTAAATGCTCTCAAATCTGGCCCAAGTGGTACTGAGAGAAAGTGGACCTGAATTATATAACAGTATTGCACGTAAATTAATCATACAGAATAGAAAATAATACAATCAAATATTTCCAGTAAGCATTTCTCATGAATTTTAGAGTTTGTTGAGAGGTAACCAGATGATTGAAAGGATGGGAAACCGTGCTGTAGGAAGAAAGTTAAAGGATATGAGAATGAGTAACTTAGAGAGAGGAAACTTGCTAGTTGCAAGGCTCTGGAAACTGGCTGACTCCTAAATAGGTTTGGGATCTCTTAGAATCTCAATGCACAAATTAATGCCCGTCTGTTATAAATGTACAAAAGGACAAAGACTATGTTATGGGAAATCCAGTCCTATACTTCACAATCGGTGCCACTGTACATGTTTAAAAAAAGCTGGCCCTTACTCAAGATACAGCCAGGAAATTGTAATAATAACTATTAGAATCCAGGTGACCATGACAATAAATGGTGCCCCTAACATGTGCTGTGCACAGTGTTGCTTGGTACCCTTGAGAAGGTCCAGGGAAATTACTAAAGTAAGTATATTCTCCTCGTCCATGAGAAGGAATGTTAATCCTGCCAGTCCAGCTGATCAGAACTGATGCTACACACCAATGCCGGACAAGTCCTGGGCAGGAGGGAGAGGACAACCAGCTGCTGTAAAACAGAAGTGGGGAGCACAGCAAGCATAGGGGACGGAAGACATATTCCAAAGGTGCACTAGATCACAACTATCATCACAACACCGACTATTTGGCACCATCATTGACGGCTCACTGGGAGACCACAAAGTAAGAATGTCTCTTGTAACTAGCCATTAGGAGGAGAAGTCTTATTAAGTCCAGACAAGGGCCAGACTATTTATAGCGAGAGTCACGCACTTCACCTAGAGCTAGCTCCTTCAGGTCCTTGCTGCCAACTGAAAATTAGTAGTTCTTTGCGTAGGAAAAAAATATTTTTGCTGCACTGTCATGAGTACATTCAGATTCACTAATTGTGAGCCTAATTTACCATTGTACATGAAGACTATAAATATGATATGTTTGTATTATTTTTAGAGGCAAGCAGGATTCTAAAAAAATTATTCATATACTTTAGGAAAGGTCAATGGAAAATTCTGCTATAAATGGAAAAAACATCCACATAGAAATAATCTAAGCCCCAAGGTCATAAAACTAGTAACTGCTACATTAAAAAAAAAAAAAAATATGGAAAGAACCACAAACAGAATTAAGGAATCTTAAACTGAAAATAGTGGGTCAGGGGGAAATGTATCTGTCTCATTCAGCTTCTTTCCCTCTTCCAGACACATTAGAAAATAAAGGCAGTGGCATGAAAGTTGAGAATATATTAGTGGTTATTTGGTTTTTAATGGCCACCTGAAAAGGAAGGTAATGGGGAAGAGTGGGAAACAGAAAATGTCTCTCCGAGTTAGCACACAATATAGAATGAATTTATTTCCTAAATAGCTTACTACATTAAAACAAAAATATATATTTTGAATTGCAGTGTCTGAAAGGAGATCTCTAAAAGTTTATATCTCCGTTAACAAAGAGTCAACAAGCTTAATTACAATGTAAGTGCTTTTAAATCCAATGAAGTAGTTTTACATATTCAAATTAGCTGTTGTTTTGAGAAGTCTCCTTTTACTCTTTTTTTAGCTGCCAATGTATATCATTTAAATATACAATATGTATATTAAATATACAATATGATATACCAATATGTATATCATTTAAATTCATATCAAGAATTTAAACTCAAATGTAGTTCAATAAGCATGTTTTTCTAACAATTATAAAACCACATTTCCCCGAAAATAAGACGTAGCCGGACAATCAGGTCTAATGCGTCTTTTGGAGCAAAAAATAAGACTGGGTATAATATAATTAATATAATATAATATAATGTAATATAGTATAATATAATACCGGGTCTTATATTAATTTTTGTTTCAAAAGACGTATTAGAGCTGATTGTCTGGCTAGGTCTTATTTTCGGGAAAACACGATATTGCTTTCCTAAGAGGAAATCAGTATTTGTAAACAGCTGAACATTGGCAGTGCATAAACAAAATAGCCAGACAGATGATTAACTTAAGAATATTTTCCTTGTAAACTCATGTTTACAGCATCCACTGTAAAACATCTTTCAAAATTAAATATAAGTAGTTGATGGTTAAAAACTTTCTGGAATCTTATAATAAATAAACAAATATAAACCTTTTTATCCCTGGGAATTCAATAAGAGAAAATTATCTTTTTATCTTCTACAAAATTGAAATATTTTATGAAATAACATTATTCAATATTTATTTTCCTTATTAGATCATTATGACTATTTAGCTAACTAAAGTAAAGATAGAATAAATGCACTTCATAAATTATGTAAATGCATAACCAGTGTGCTGTACACCTGAAACTAATATAAAATAATATTAAATGTCAGCTATAATAAAAAATATGTATATATATAATCATGAGATGTAAAGTCTAACACAGGGAATATAGTCAGTGGTACTGTAATGGTATGTACAGTGTTAGATGGGTAGTAGACTTGGGGTTATCACTTTGTGAGGGGTGTAAATGTCTAATCATTATGTTGTTTTATATACCTGAAAATAATTTTTTAGAAAGTTATTAAAAAAGATGCAATAAATGTTCTGAGATGTTTTTATTAAGCTATAACTTAACAGGGCCAAATTTTCATTATATAGAAATTCAAGTTGGGGAACTTTCATTTGCGTAGCTACATGTTCAAATATGTGGATACTTCACTCTGTCTTTGTACTTGGCAATGCAAATATTATAAAGTCATAATTATAAGTCAGTTTCATTTGTTTTTATTTTTATACCATGATAATTAAATCAATAATTTAAACAGACTCTTTATTACCCAAATGTATCGTTTCTAAGATGAAAGTCTTAGTATTCAGTGATTCTATTACTTTAAGTTGGTAAGTCATGGAGATCTTGAAAATTCCTCCCTTAGCTGTAATAGTATGCCAAAATTAATTAAGGCAAACAAACAGTCTAAATGACTCTCTTCCTCTGAACCATTGTTTTCGTAATTGCCTATGCTTGACAAGGTATTTTGTATGAAATATCAACAATGTGATTTGAATCATACTCATAAGTACAAAATCTTCAACCATAGTAATTAACAAATTATTGTTGTTTCATGGAACTATCTTCAAACACTTAAAATATTATTAGTGAAAAGTTCTTTTGAACTATTATGGTGTCTTTATAATTTTCTAAGACCTTGAATTTCTTCCAACTTTATTATTTGGCTATTTTAATTTTTATTGAAATATAATTGACACACATCTTTGTCATAGTTGGAGGAAGGACATATTTTATAGCCTGTTTAGGCAAGTCTAATTTACTTAGCTAATGTCTAGGCTAGCTAAGCTACCCAATTCTCTCAATGTATAGTGGTAGTTGGTTATTCTCTATCCTGCACACTGAAGTAATTATTGCCCCATCTGTGAGGAAACGGAATGATTTTCAATGAAATTTTGATAGAATCCAGTTACAATTCACTTTCTGAAATACAAAGTCACAGGTATCTGGTGGTTAAACAGGTGGCCAGAGAAGAAATTTAAGGGAATCTCTTTTCAATTAGAAACTCTAGGAGGTAGGATTCTTTTGTATTGTTACTGCCAGTAACCTTTCCCACATTGATCCCATATGGGTATATACTCCTTAGCATAGGTTGCCCTGAGAATTCTTTAGAATTATCTTTGGCACTGTCACTCTTGTACGGCTGCATGTCTGTTGACATTCAGGGTGGAACGTGAAACATTTTTAGGAAGGTATATGGAGAAAATGATATCAAGGAAATCAGTGAAAGAGAAATTGTCTATTCTATTGGGTGTTCCAGAAAGGACTAATTTCCCTCTTCTTTCCTGACCTTAAAGAAAGAGAAACATTACTGCAATAGTTAACATGAAAAATACACATCTGCCCTTTGTCATCAAGGTGATGCTTCTGTTGCCATCCAGACTTGCATAATTTCTTTGTCATTGATGTCCTTGGTCACTGGCCCCGTCTTTCCAGAAGCAAAACAGGAGAGGAAGAGTATGTATCTCTGTTGGCCCCTAATCCCTCACTCAGTGACTCTAAGTTAAGTAGTTTGTTGTGTTTTTGTTGTTGTTTGATTGGCTCTTTGTTTATTTGATTTTTCTATTTGCTTATTTGTCTGCATAGTGGCTGAAGAACTTGGAAAGATGCATTTCAAAATGACTGCTGTCCGTTGTCTATCCACTGGTATAGTTGATGCTCTGACTGCACCTCCAGGTACTAGCAAATGGGGAATGGATAGCAAGCAAAGTCATTTTGGGCTGAACTATAGACAGTAGGACAAGTCTGGGATGAACTACTGCTGACCTATGGGAAACAGCAACATGGAGAAAATGCAGTTCAAAAAGTCTCCAGGTATTAGGCTTAATAAATGTTTGGGGTTTCTTATGTGTTCAACAGGTAGGTAGACATGAGAAGGACTAGATTACATGTAACATAGTTCTTTCTTTTCTTTTTATCTAGGAGAGCAGGCCTTCTCCCTAATGTTGTGGCTATTGATTGAAAATGGTTTCCTTGGCTCTCATGCTAGCTTACAAAGTAAAGGACTATGGTACTTTTAGATAGACATGCATATTTGTGATGGATCCTGAAACACACTTGCTAAAGTTTGGTCTTAAAAATACTAGATATTTTCGAAGGGGCTGATATTTCCTGGAACTGGCATAATGTCTTTTGGTGATATAATGCCAATTATACAATAATTTGTAACTAATTTTTTACATTGCCTCCTGGAAATTTGTATAACAAAAATATGAGATAATATATTACTAAAACACAATACATAGTCTTGTGTTAAATTACTCAAAGAAAAAACTAGAAGGCAAAAATTCAAAATAATGCTGTTGGTACACATAGAACACTGATACGAATAAGAATTATGGAAATGAGAATCATGATGCAATTATTTTAGCTTATTACTAATAGTGAAATAATGTTTCATTGTTTCTACATTTCAGAATGTTCTGCTTTTGCTACTGTCCACCAAAAGTGGAACTAAAACTATTAAGTTGTTACAAAAGTAATTGCGGTTTTTGCAATTTTGAACCTTTTAAACCGCAATTACTTTTGCATCAACCTAATAGACGAGGATTCAGAAGACTTTGTTTTGGTACTAATTCAGGCACTAACTAGCTTGAAGGACCACTTAAACCTTCCAGATCTTATTTCCTCATCTGTAAAATTAAGAGGTTATAATAGGTCAAGATGCCAAATGAATCGGTTTCAGAGGATTTACCAACCCATTGAATTAAAAAAAAAAATGCACATGTACATAGTCCAGGAAAAATAATCCATAATTTCACCAGATTCATAATCAGCAGATTCACAAAGAGGTTTATGACTCCCTAAAAGCTAAGAACTACAGGACGATGTATTTTCTCTCTCCTCTCTCTCTCTCTCTCTCTCTCTCTCCTCTCTCTCTCTCTCTCTCTCTCTCTCTCTCTCTCTCTCTCTCTCTCTCTCTCCTCTTCCCTTCCCTTCCCTTCCCTTCCCTTCCTTTCCCTCCCCTTCCCTTCCCTCCTTTCCTTTCTCTCCTTCCCTCCCTCCCCCTCTCCCCCCCGCCTTTCTTCCTTTCTTTCTGACTAGGTGCTTTCTAAGGTTCCTTTTTCACCCTTTACATATTACTAAATTTTATGTCAAATACAATATTTATACATTTACTACATGAAAACCCATGTACTGCATATTTTCACATTCATATTGTATATACTTATGCAAATACATAAAAATGCTGAAATTTTTATTCTAATTGCACATCAGTTTTCAAGGTTGGAAACAATTTTTAAATGTAAACAAAATTTTGGTTATAATTACATATTACTTTTCAAGGTTGGAAGACATTTTAATGTAAGTAAGATCCTATTCTGGACTAGAAATGTTATCATGTTTTGTCTGGGATTTGTATGAACACAGAGTTCCATTTGAAATTCAAGGTTTATGAAAAAAATACTAATGTTTGTCTACTAATGAAAATGAGCCATCTTAATGAATTTCTTCATGCATCCAACAAATATTTATTAAATGCTCATTATTTGGCAGATGGTATGCTAGGTACTAATTTTGCTATGTTGACTGAAACACTCTCTGCCTTTAGTCAAGTAAGATAGATGACTTTACTTAAAACATTAATTAACCTTGATGAAAGAAACCGAAAGAGACCCATAAATCATGAATGTAGATCTCTTCTCTGTTTGAGAATATTAGACTATGTTTTGTTTTGTTTTTCCTTTCCCCACTGGACCTAATGTGCAAAAACCAGAATTGGAGTTAATATAATCTTTACTTTATGGCACATATTCATCATTGTCCATTAATTCATGAATGGCTTGCTTTTATTTACTTTACACATACACACACATACACACACACACACACACACACACACACACACACACACACACAAATACTCATAAACCTCCTAATCAAACAAAAGCCAGGATCACAACTAGCTAGGACTAAAACCATGCCTACCCCCACTCAATACTCATTGCCCTGGTTCTTGCAAATGATAAAAGTAGGGCAATAAGGAATAGATAAATTAACCAATTTATCAGAAAACCCAGAAACAGATCCATGTGTATAGTCTTATTGTATATTAATGTGATGGATCAAGGAGGAAATTATAGACTTTTCAATAAATAGACCTGGAAGTAGATAAAAGCCAAAATTGAATCCATACTTCACACTATGTACAAAAATCAATTTTAGATGGATTAAAGGAAAAAATGTCCAAAATAAATTTTTTACTTTTAGTAGAAATATAGATGAATATCTTTTAGACATTGGAGAAATATTTTGTTTTTTTTCATTACATTTATTGGGATGATAATGGTTAGGAAAATTACATAGGTTTCAAGTGTACAATTCTATAATACATCACATTGTGTGCTCACCACCCAGAGTCAGTTCTCCTTCCATCACCACATATTTGACCCCCTTTACCCTCTTCTATCACCTCCTCCGGCCCCTCTTACCCTCTGGTAACCACTAAACTGTTGTGTCTATACGTTTTAGTTTCTTTGTTTGTTTTATTCGTTTGTTGTTTTCAGTGTTGTATCCCACATATGAGTGAAGTCATGTGGTTCTTGACTTTTTCTGTCTGATTTAATTCGCTTAGCATAATAATCTCAAGATCCATCCATGTTGTCGCAAAAGGCAGTATTTCATCTTTTCTTATAACAGAATAGTATTCCATTGTATATATGTACCACATCTTCTTTATCCAATCATCAAAGGACACTTTGGTTGTTTCCACGTCTTAGTCACTGTAAATAAAGCTTCAATGAACATAGGAGTGCATATGTCTTTACTGATAAATGTTTTCAGATTTTTGGGATATGTGCCCAGGAGAGGGGATAACAACAAAACAATGTTGATTATGTAAAAAATGAACAATGTGAATATTTAAAAATTAAGAATTGTATTCATGAAAGACATCTTACAGACACGTTACTAAGTAGGAGAATATATTCACTACACCAACAGTAAAGAATTAGTAACAAGAATATATAAAAGAAATGTAAAAAGACATATAAAAGCACAAAGCAGTAGGAAAATACCTAAACAGATGTTTCACAGAAAAAGAAACACGTATGGCCAATGATTACAAGATATTCAACAATTTAGTAATCAATTAAATGCAAACGATGACTGCAATGACATACTATTTTAGTATGTTCAATTGGTAAAAGATTAAATGTCTCATATGCCAAGTGTTAGAGGTAATGTAGATACCCAACTTCTCTATTGCTTTTTGGGGTATAAATTGGAATGGTCAAGTTTGAAAACTGTTTGACTGTATCTCTTAAAGTGGAACATTTTTTCACCTTATCATACAGAAATTCCACATCTAGATAGATACCCAGAAGTTTTGGTCATCTAACAAGAAATTCATGTATCTTAATAGTGGCACTGATGATATAGTGAAAACCCGGAAACAACTCTAATGCTTATCAACGGGAGAGTAAATTAATACTGTGGCATATTTATAAAATAGAGCATCACACAACAGTCAAAACAAATGAACTGTAGCAACACAAAAAATGACAGAATCTTAGCAGTATGATATCAAGTGAAAAAGCAGATCCCCAAAAACTTTATCAGCATGATACCTTTTTTATAATAGTCTAAACAAATTAATTTAAAATATATTTGTTGTTGAGTTGTATAAGTATATGTGTGTGTATATAGATATACATATGCATATATATATATTATATATGTATGTATGTATTTCCCCCTCTCCTCCTTTAAGTCTTTGGGGTTTGGTTTAATAATGCTGATGTGCAATACATATTTATTGAATTGAACTGAACACTGAAGGGGGTGAGAATCATTGATTTGTAAGGTTATTTTGAACTTAATATGTTTTTGCAAATTACTTGAAAAGGTCTCTACAGTTATGCCTTCTACTAAGGCTGATGTTTATTATATTATATTCCATTATTCATATGTAGCTTTAAATGAGTTACCAGTATTTTTTCCAAATATTTATGCTTACCAATGATATCTCAGACAAGCCAACTCCTATGCTTGGGATGAACTTCTAGAGTTATTATCAGTTGTGCATGTGTGTGTGTGCATGCAAGTGTGTGTAAAAATATCTGAAATTCTTGGTACCCAAGGCACTAGTGAGAAGCGTAAGTTGACATAGGTAAATGAGGCAATGGATGGGTGGAGAGTGATCTTGATCTAGCAGTTTGGGAAGCTATTCCTTTTGTAGCCTTGAAGTACTATTTTCTCATGTACCTCTCTAATTATCCCTTGATCCCAGCCTTTTTCAAAGAGATCTTTAAAATTACTTCACTGGCCAAATCATGGTGCGAGTCTGTTTAAAAAAGCAACCACATGAAAACTTTAGCCTTTGGTTTCAAGTTTACATAGACAATCTCTCAACTCTTTAGTAGGCTACAATCTGGTTTCAAAGCCGGTAGCTACATCTAGGATACCTACATTTCTAAGACAAACTGCTTTTTTCACTTGATTTTTCTTAACAATGTAGCTTTAAGTAAAGGAAAGAAACTTGTTTATTTATTTTTTTTCTGGGACCATTTGAATGTAATTTGGTGACTTGATGTTCTCTTACCTCAAATACATTTACTGTGTATTTTCCACAAACAAGACACTCTCTTACATAACCACAATACAACCACCAGAATCAGGAAAATCTATGTATTTTTGATATTAGCCCCTTGTCAAAGGTGTTGTTTGCAAATATCTTCTCCCATTTGGTTAATTGTCTCTTTGTTTTATTGATGTTTTCCTTTGCTGTGCAGAAACGTTTTAGTTTGATATAGTCTCCTTCATTTATTTTTCCTTTTATTTCCCTTGCCTTTGAGGTCAAATTCATAAAATCCTCTCTGAACCCAAAGTACATAAGTTTAGTACCTATGTTTTCTTCTTTACAATTTATTGTTTCAGGTCTTATGTTTAGGTCTTTGCTTCATTTTGAGTTAACTTTGGTATATGGTGAGAGATAGCAGTCTATTTCATTCTTCTGCTGTTGTTTTCCAATTTTCCTAGTACCATTTACTTAACAGGCTTTCTTTTCTCCATTGTATGTTTCTGGCTTCTTTGTTGAAAATCATTTGCCCATATATATTTGGGTTTATTTCTGTGTTCTCAATTCTGTTCCTTTGTTCTATGTGTCTGTCTTTCTGTGAATACCATGCTGTTTTGATTATTATCACTTTGTTGTATAAATTAAAATCAGGGAGTGTGATACCGCTAATATTATATTTTTTTCTTAGGATTGCTTTGGCTATTCCGGGGTCTTCTGTGATTCCATACAAATCTGATGATTGTTTGTTCTATTTCTTTAAAAAATGCCACTGAGATTTTGATGGGGATTGCATTAATTCTGTATATTTGGGGATTGCTTTGGGTAATATGGCCATTTTAACTATGTTGATTCTTACAATCCATGAACATGGAATATCTTTCCATTTCTTTGTGTCTTCTTCAGTTTTTTTTAAATGTCTTACAGTTTTCAGTATACAGGTCCTTTACTTCCTTTTTTAAGTTTATTGCTACATATTTTATTATTTTTTTAATTAGTTTCAGGAGCACAAAAGAACATAATGATTAGACATTTACAACCCTCACAAAGTAATAACACCACCAAGTCAACTACCTATCTGTCCACCTGACATCATACATAGCTATTACGATACCATTGAATATATTTCCTATGCTGTACTTTACATCCTGTGACTATATATATATAACATATGAGGTAGGACAATTAAGTTCATGAACTCACCCTAGAAAAAGTGCTACATACCTCACTGCTGAATATCACTACAATCATCTTCAAGATACTCCCCTTGGGAAGTTATGCACCGACACCAGTGCCTAGTCCACCCTTCAAAGCAATTTTGGAACTCTTTTCCTGGACTGGCCATCAGAGCTGTCGTCATATTGCCCTTGATGTCCTGAATGTCATCAAAATGTCTTCCTTTCAATATTTCCTTCATCTTCGGGTAAAGAAAGAAGTCATTGGGGGCCAGATCAGGTAAGTAGGGAGGGTGTTTCAATACAGTTTTTGTTTACTGGCTAAAAACTCCCTCACAGACAGTGCTGTGTGAGCTGGTGCATTGTCTCGATGCAAGAGTCATGAATTGCTTGTGAAAAGTTCAGGTCGTTTTTATGTACTGTTTTCACGGAGCCTTTTCAGCACTTCCAAATAGTAAACTTGGTTAACTATTTGTCCAGTTGGTACAAATTCATAATGCATAATTCCTCTGATATTAAAAAAGGTTAGCAACATTGTTGCAACTAGTTCACAAACTTGTCAGACCTTCATATATATATTTATAGTTGTATATATATATATTTATATATATATATATAATTGTATATATATTTAATTATAGTTGACATTCAATATTATTTTACATTGGTTTCAAGTATACAGGGCAGTGGTTAGGCATTTACATAATGTGAAGTGATTCCCCTCATAAGTTCATTACCCATCTGACACCATACATAATCTTTACAATATTATTGATTATATTCTCCATACTGTATTTCACATCCCTGTGACTATTTTGGGTATTTTATTATTATTGTTGCAATTGCAAAAGGAAATTATTTTTTCATTTCATTTTCTGAAATGTCATTGTTAGTATATAGGAACATAATGGATTTGAGTACATTGATCTTGTAACTTTATTGTGTTTGCTTATTATTTCCAATAGTTTTTTGGTGGAGGTATTAGGGTTTTCTATATAAAGAATCATGTCATCTGCAAAAAGTGATCATTTAACATCTTCATACCCAATTTGGATGTCTTGTATTTATTTCTCTTGCCCGATTGCTCTGGCTAGGGCTTCCAATACTATGTTGAATAATAGTAGTGGTAGGGGGCATCCCTGTCTTGTTCCTGATCTTAGAGGAACAGCTTTCCTCTAAGATCATTAAGTATGATATTAGCTGAGGGTTTGTTCATATATGGCTTTATTATGTTGAAGTACTTTCCTTCTATACTTATTTTATTAAGTTTTTAAATCATAAATGGATGTTGTATTTTGTCAAATGCATTTTCTGCATCTATTGATATGATCATATGATTTTTATCCTTTATTTTGTTTATGTGGTGTATCACATCAATTGATTTGCGTATGTTGAACCATCCTTGTACTCCTGGAATGAACCCCACTTGATCGTGATGTATAATCTTCAAATGTATTATTGTATTCGATTTGCTAGTAGTTTGTTTAAGATTTTTATGTCTGTATTCATCAGAGATATTGGTCTGTCATTTTCTTTTCTAGTGTTATCCTTACCAGGTTTTGGTATCAAGGTAATGTTGGCCTCGTAAAATGAGTTAGGAAGTATTACATCTTTGTCAGTTTTTTGGAAGAGTTTGAAAAGCATAGGCATTATATCATCTTTGAATGTGTGCTAGAATTCACTAGTGAAGCCATCTGATCCTGGACGTTTGCTTTTGGAGAGGTTTTGGATGATTGTTTCAATTTCCTTACTATTGAATTGTCTGTTTAAATTTTCGAGTTCTATGTGATTCAGTCTAGGAAGTTTATATATTTCTAAGAACTTGTCCATTTTTCCTAGGTTATTGAATTTGGTGGTATATAGTCCTTCATAGTATTTTTGTATGATCCTTTGTATTTCTGTGGTAGCTGTCAAAACTTCTCTTTCATTTCTGATTTTGTTTATTTGTGTCTTTTCTCTTTTTTTCCTTAGTGAGTCTGACCAGGGGCTTGTCAATTTTATTAATGTTTTCAAAGAACAAACTCTTTGTTTCATTAGTTTTTCCTATTGTCTTTTTTGTTCTCTATCTTATTTAATTCTGAGCTATTTTTTACTGTTTCCTTCCTACTGCTAGCTTTGGGTTTCATTTGTTCTTTTCTTTCTAGTTCTTTAAGATGTAATAATGTTAGGTTGTTTATTTGGGATTTTTCTTGTTCCTTGAAATAGGCCTGTAATGATATAAATTTCCCCCTTAATACTGTTTTTGCTGCATCCCAATAATTTTGATACAATATATTTTCATTCTCATTTGTTTCTATGTATCTTTTGATCTCTACTTTTATTTCTTCATTGGGCTGGTCATGCTTTAGCAGCATGTTGTTTAATCTCCACATATTTGTGGTTTTTCCTGCTTCCTTTTTGCAGTTGATCTCCAATTTCAAAGTATTGTGGTTGGAGAATATGCTTCATATGATTTCAATCTTAAATTTTCTGAGGCTGGTTTTGTGTCCCAACATATGAGCTACCTTTGAGAATGTTCCATGTGCACTAGAAAAGAATGTATAGTCTGGTGTTCTAGGATAAAAGACTCTGTAAATGCTAATTACGTCTATTTGTTCTAATGTGTCATTTAAGGCTCATATTTCCTTACTGATTTTCTGTTTGGATGGTCTATCCATAGCTCTCAATGGAGTATTTAGGTCACCTACTATTATATAATTGTGTTTTTGTCAGTTTCTCCCTTTAGTTTTGTTAGTAGTTGCTTTATATATTTTGATGTTCCCTTATTGGGAGCATATATATTGAGAAGTGTTATGTCTTCTTGATATATTGTCCTTTTTATCATTATGAAATGTCCATCTTTGTCTCTTATTACCGTTTTTATTCTGAAATCGATTTTGTGAGATATAAGTATGACTACACCAGCTTTTCTCTCGATGCCATTTTCTTGGAATATCTTTTTCCACCCTTTCACTTTGAGTCTATATTTACCCTTGCATCCAAGATGTGTCTTTTGAAGGCAACATATGATTGGGTTTTGTTTTTTGATCCAATCTACTACTCTATGCCTTTAAACAAACAGTCCCATTAAAAAATAGGCAGAGGACCTGAACAGACACCTCTCCCAAAAAGACAAACAAACGGCCAACAGATAACATGAAAAAATGCTCAACTTCACTAGCTATTAGGGAAATGCTAATCACAATCACAATGAGATACCACCTCAAACTTGTTAGAATGCCTATCATCAACAAGACAAGTAACAACAAGCACTGGAGAGGTTGTGGAGAAAAAGGAACCCTTACACACTGCTGGTGGGGATGTAAATTGGTACCGCTACTATGGAAAACAGTATGGAGGCTCCTCAAAAAGGTAAGAAGAGAATTACCACATGACCCAATAATCCCTGTTCTGGGTATCTACCCCAAAAATCTGAAAACATTGATCTGTAAATATATATGTACCCCTATGTTCATTGCAGCATTATTCATGGTGGCCAAGACATGGAAACAACCAAAGTGTTGTTGGTTGTTCTTAGATGACTGGATAAAGAAGATGTGAGATATATATATATATATATCACAATATTTCATCTTTTCTCATGGCTGAGTAATATTCCATTTTATATATATATGAGAAAAGATGAGAAAAAGATGAGAAAAAGTTGAGAAAAGATGAAATATTGTGATTTGCTACAACATGGATGGTTCTTAAGATTATCATGCTAAGCAAAATAAGTTAGACCAAAAAAGTTGAGAATCATATGACTTCACTTGTATGGGGCATATAAAACTGAAAACAACACATGAGCAAGACAAAACAAAAACTTATAGACACAGACAACAGTTTGGTGGTTACTAGAAGATTAGAGGGGTGTGGGGTGGTACAAGAGGGTAAAGGGGGTAAAAATATGGTGATGGAAGGAGAACTGACTCAGTGGTGAGTATAAAATGCAATATATAGATGATTTATTATAGAAATGTACACTTGAAATCTATATAATTTTACTAATCAATGTCACCCCAATAAATCTAATAAAAATTTTTCTAAAACTTGAGAAAATATATTTGAGAAAAATACACAAGCACACAGACTACGTAAAAAGCAAAGAAATGATTAATATAGATGTAGTGGTCAGTTTTCAGGTCTAAATCTTGTGTGAAAGAAAAAAGAAAGGGAAGGAGGGAGGGAAGGAGGAAGGGAGTGAGGGAGGGAGGGAGGGAGGGAGTGAGGGAGGGAGAGAAGAAGGAAGGGAGGAAGGAAGGAAGGGAGGAAGGCAGAAAGTTAATAACCACCTTGAATATATTTGAATTATGAGTCATAGTAATTTCATTTCATTTTCTACATGCAAATCACATTGAGGGATAACAGCAAGCTGGTTAAAAATGCCAATTTGGAGAACTGGCTCTGGGTGGTAAATACATAATGTGGTATATAGGTGATATATTACAGAATTGTACACTTGAAACCTATGTAATTTTATTAACCATTGTCAGCCCAATAAATTTTAATGAAAAAAATGCCAATTTGTAATTTCCCGTTCATTTTAGATGGTTTGTACAAATGGATTTGTCTCCACAGACATTGCCAATACTGAAGCAAGAAAAGGTTAAATGACTTGTTCACTGGAGGGAAAAAACACAGTTCTCATGCAAGGTGCCAAAAATAGAAGTGCTGATTTCCAATCCTATGAGCTCAACAAAAGACAGAATGTTCACTTTATATTCAAAATACACTCTGAGAACTGTATTATTCCGAACTACTATGTAAGTACATGTAATTACAAGTTTCTAGAAATATGTCTCGTTTATCTTTTTAATAGCAAACAGAAAAACTTGAACTGACTGTTTACCCAACAGTGATGCTAAGAGCCTTCAGGGTCATTTCAGACTATTTGTGCGAGTCTATTTAGATACCTTTAAGATCAATGCCCCATTCGTGTAGTTATAGTCTGAGATGGCTCCTGCCACATAGACCTTGTTCTTGCTACCAGAAAGTTTCATGTTGATGTTATAAACATTCCTCACACTGTTAAAATTGTGTCTTTTCTCTGAGAAAGCTATAGAAGTAGAACTATATGGTTTAAAAATTCTGTTGACAGTGAGTTATGTAGTCATTCTGTTTTTGCAATTTTTTGTCTTAAAAATTATAGATTATATTCTCCAAAAATTCAATAAAATGAGTACATTTATTTTTTGTTATTATTTTTATCATTTTGAAAATATTTAATATCTGTCTTCCCTACCCCATTTATATAGTCTCATATACTCCTGCCATCTATATATGCTCAGCCATACATAATTCCATGTAATCTATGTGAAGAAAAACAGATTACTTGCTATGTAGCAATAGATTCATATAATTGGGAGGATCTTAGCAATAGAAACCAACTATTCAAGTATTCTTTCTCAATTGACACCAGAATCCCTGGTCTTCCTTTTGGGGGTGGGGGGCGGAAGGTGAAGATGGAAGGAGACATTACGGACCCTTTTGAGGATCTAATAAAGTTATCGTGTTATCCCAGGACAAATACACGTGTGTGTAAATATTCATGGCTTTTTTTTTTTTTGCCTTCGACATTGAATTATGTCACATATTACAAGGATTATTTGACTCTTTTTTGTAAAAATTAATGATTGCTTCCTGGAAATAAATAATTCCAAATTAACCAAATCATATAAGAAAACTCTGTGTCTGATTAACATGTATTTCAATGAAAGGATGTTTTTTATAGTTTGGAAGAAATTAAACTTTGGAGTTATCTTTTACCTGAAAATATTAATTTCATTTTTAGTATTCAATAAATTTTGAGTCTATGTTAATAACAGCAAGTGTTCTAAGTTGAAGCTCACATTTCTTTCAATTGCAAACAGAATGAAATTCCCTATCAAAGCAGAGTAGACTTGTGTCAAGACATCTGGGCTTTCTCCAAGACACTTCAAGTTGAATTCAGGTTCTACCAAATCCTTTGTCCTCAAGTGAAATGAAGTTATTTTTGGAAAGGTTGGCATCAACAATGCAGGCTCTGTCAGCAAGGAAAGACATTGATTCCTTTTTTCAATTTGAAATCATCTAAGCAGAAGTAATATTTAAAAGAGTTTTACAGTCTTTCCAGTTGTTGTACATCTTTGCCATGGATAACTGAAAAAAGCTTCTTTCTTTCCAACTCCTTTTCCCTCACAGATATCCTTCTTTCAGAACTGGAAAGGTCACAAATTTTCAGCTCTAATCTCTCCCTCCAAAATGGCAGGTGTTTCCAGTGGCCACTCTACAAGATGAGCGAATCTAGACTCTAACCACTAGCCTCCTGCTTATGGCCTAACATCTACAAGAAAGTCTAGCCACTAATAAATCTCTCTCCTTAAGTTGTTCTGAGATACAAGCAATCCTTTACTTAAAAAGTAGAGTGAAATTCCTGATCCACGTTCAACCACTTGCATTAAATTTGTCCTCTGGAAAGTCCAGAAAACTTTTGATAATGAAAAAAACATATTTTGCTCCATATCTAAATAAAAACTTAAAAATATACATTCCAAGCTCTGGCTGTAAAATTCCTGGACCATTATTTATGGAGCAGGCAAGGCATCGTTTAGGATGATGGTCAGAGTCTTTGACCCTAAAGTATGCTGATGTCAATAGTAATACATCTCTGAAAAGAAGAACCTCTGTCTTCTTCACCAGAAGCTGCATGTTGGACCCAGAAACTCCATATGTACTTCACATGTACATACAATACCAAGATTTTTCCTCCATTAGGAGTTTTGCTTGACAAAGAAACTTCTCTGTTGGAACAACTTGGCCTTTAAAGTATCCAAGGGACCTCTCTCTTTCTCTCTCTCTCTCTCTCTCTCCCCACACACACACATATCTGCATTCACATGGTAGATAAAAATCAGAGCTTTACTGAAACACTCATAGTGTTCACCTAATTGCATGCTAAGTGGGAATGGCACAGCTGTTATTTGCTAATATTTCACATATTAGCAAAATGTCCGAGTTCAGAAGTTGGTTATATCAAGTGAACAGAGACACTCTTTTTTTGTTGTTTTCTGAGCAGCCAACCAGTTCAACCATTTCTAAGGTGTGGGATTTAATCAAGCTCTCTCCAATTATTTATGGTATTTTTTGCTTGGAAACATCAAGACACACTGCAGTAAATGCAAGTTATGGGAAATTTCTACTTTTTAAAATTTAGACTTTTTCTCCAGAAAATATAAATTCTGTGTTGTATGATATATTTTCAAGATGCTCAGAACAAGCTTTCTTGCCTTCATGCTCTTGTTGGCAGGAAACTTAGCACACAAGAAACAGTCTCGCTTTTGTTTCCTATCACATTTAGGAATACAAACAAAATCAAAGGAAATGTAAGAGCCATCAAGCTTTCTTTTCTATGTCACCTCCCAACTTAAGCTAAGTTCTATATGATAGAAACAGATATACGTAAACATAACGTCAAGTATATTACTGCAAATTCTGATGAATGCTATTGTATTATATAACAAGGATGATAATTTAACATAATAGATTCATGCCAACATATCCATGTTGTAAAATGTTAAAAAATATTTTAAAAATTTCACCACAAATTTTTTTGTCCCCACAAAGGTAAGAAAACAAATTTATGTTTGCTCTCACATACATATATAAGTATGTATATAAGAGCAAATATAATATATGAGGTCGACAATTAAGCTTGCAAACTCATCCTAGAAAAAGTGCTACATAGCTCATTACTGAATATCACTGTGGTCACCTTCAGAGTACTCCCATTGAGAAGCTATGCACCAACGCCAGCACCTAGTCCACTCTTCAAAGCAATTTTGGAACTCTTTTTTCTAGAATGGCCATCAGAGCTGTTGTCGTATTACCCTTGATGTCCTGAATGTCATAAAAATGTCTTCCTTTCAATATTTTCTCTATCTTCGGGTAAAGAAAGAGTAGGGAGGATGTTCCAACACAGTTATTTGTTTACTGGCTAAAAACTCTTTCACAGACAGTGCCCTGTGAGCTGGTGCATTGTCGTGATGCAAGAGTCATGAATTGTTGGCAAAAAGTTCAGGTCGTCTAACTTCTTCACGCAGCCTTTTCAGCTCTTCCAAAAAGTAAACTTGGTCAACTGTTTGTCCAGTTGGTACAAATTCATAATGAATAATCCCTCAGATATCAAAAAAGATTAGCAACATCGTTGCAACAAGTTCACGAACCTAATTGTCAGACCTCGTGTGTGTGTGTGTGTGTGTGTGTGTGCATTTGCTCTTACTTCACCTATGGTATGAAGGCTATAAACGACCTTAAGTTAAAAAGTCTTGTTCCAAACTGATCTGAAATACGACCATCTAACTTGTACTGTTGTTATAGGAACTTCATTCATTACAAGTGAGCCTGTGCTGGGTATTGATAAGCATCTTTAGTGATTTGCGTTCTTCTCTTTATCATCCAGTGGTCTAGCATGGTTACCTCCCTTTCCCTTTATCCCACCAAATAGTAAATAACAAATATTATGTTATACATTATTTTTCTCTTTTAGTGGCTAAATATCACCAAGTCCTTAATTTCTCATCATGACAGGTTTCCAGAATCCTTCCTGTACTGGTTTACTTCAAATCCACTCCATATATTCAATAATCTTTCTTAAAGTGTGGCAGCTCAGGAATTAAAAATTGGGAATGGGAGCATATGGAGATAATCTAGACACAAACAAAATCTATGACCCAAGCATCTCAAAATTAAAAAATTTATGAACCACCTAATGGGCATGGTACTTATATTGGTTACCAGTTTCATATAGTTTTAAAAAGACTTATCACAGCTTACTAAAAATACAACATAGTTTTTAAAAAATAATTTTGTTTTATAGCAGTTAAAGAGTTAATACGATGTATGCCCTTCATCCAAGGCAAATTTGGCATGATGATAGCATATTATCAGTCAGGATAGCTTCGGTTATGCTGTGGTACAATAACCCCAATATCTTGGAGGCTTAGAATAACAAGAGTTATTTTAGTTCAGGCTACATGTTAATAACAGATGGGCTAAAGCCTATAGTTCTCATTCTCTCACTCTGTAACGCGAGCTAATTGATCATTTGTAAAAAAAAAAAAAAGCATAGCAAATCATGCACTGACACAAAAGCTCCTATGAGAAAGTTGCACACATCACTTCCTTAGCCAAAGTCACGTTGCCTTAGCCAAAGCAGCTGTCATTATCACATCTAGCTTTATGGAGAATGGAGAAATCCTATTGTAACATGTGCTAAGAAGGCAAAGAGAGCTGGAATAGTTTTCAACAATACTACTGAGTATCACAGAATGATGGATTCCATGTAGAGTTGGTTTATATCCTTATTCTGCAGTTCTATTACATTAGAAATACTAATATACAACATCTAGTGATGGATCAAAGAAGTCCGTTTTTGGTGACTGTGTCATTCGGTTCTGTATTTTTGGTTCAAACATGCATATGACAGTCTTTAACGTGGGAGTAAGTCCTCAGCAGAGTCCACCCTTGGCAGCACTTTGCACACCAGGAAAGCAGGAAGCCTGAATGTTTTGAAAACTTGGAAGATAATGATAGTAAATTGCTAATTCTGTTTATTTTTTCAGTTCAAAAATAATGTACTTGTATTCTGTTGCTGAAATTGGATGTCCTTGTAAAATATGACCACTCATTTACTATTGATTTCTTTCTCTGAGGCACAAAGACTATGAAGTGTCAGGAAAAAGTCCATCTCTTGGCAATAGAGCTATTCAAATAGCAATTCAATTCTCTTAGGAAATTATTTTATCCAAAATCAACATTTTATAATCCTTATATTTCAACCCTTATATTCCCTTATATTTAATGTATATATTAGGGTCATTCAAGCTATTTAATACAGTAATGAACAAAACCTTGAGGAAACTACTTAAAAATCACAGAAATGGTCTTTACTGGGATTATCAGTAGTGTGTGTGTGTGTGTATATATATATATATATATATATATTACTTTAACTTTCATTAAAAAATTTGTGGAACTTTCTCTTGTCAGTCAGTACCTCATTATGGAAAAGCAGCATCATGTGTCAGCCCATTTATCTGCTATGGTCTCTGAAATTACTTACACAGAATAGGTGCCATTTAATTACTACTGAAAATAAGACCTAACTGGAAAATAAGTCCTAGCATGATTTTTCAGGATGACATCCCCTGAACATAAGCCCTAATGCGTCTTTTGGAGCAAAAATTAACATAAGACCCGGTCTTATTTCCGGGGAAACATGGTAGGTCCTTTCAAGGTCTTTCAGCAGTAAACGACAATCAAGGTAAGTAATCCCACTATTACCTGTATTCTGTGAGTAAAGCTGTGTGTGGATTGACATTCAAGTGTAACTTATTAATAGATAAATGCCCTTCTTAGTTGTATGCATAGATGGTCTTGCTTCAGTACTTAACTGAACAAAATTTTTCAGTTTGTCTTATAGATTAAAGAAAAATGATTAAGGAGAGAAAATGTCTAATATCTTTTAATCACCCATTTTCAGTAAAAAAACAAAATAAAATTTCATTAAACTATTTTCCCCACGTGGGTGCTGCACATATGCCAAGAGCTGATTCAGTGGTTTCATCCAAATGTAAAACAAAATATGGAATTGCCTCAACATGTAACAATAACCACTGTTATACTTCTGTAAGGCAATTAACAAAAATGGCAATAGATTGCCCTACTTTCTTTTGGGTTTTAATTCTTGTTGGCAATGGCGTAACCTGTACCTATTTTTGCACTGGCAAATGCAACTAAGAATAATGCCACGCTAGTTCTTGTTCTCTTCCCCAGACCTGTCATGACAAAATTCCTAACTTTCAAATGGAGATTATTAACTAGACGATATTTCTGAGAAACTCAAATAATTTAACCACAGAGACCCTAAGCAATATTATTTGAGTAAGAAACCAAAACTTCAATGGTTTCATGCCAGCATTACAGTCAGTATCCAAGAAATTAGGAGTGAAAAGATTCTTGGATCAACAAAATTTATTTTTCAGATATTCACCATTATACATCAAACTTCCTAGTTACACTTCTCTTTACTGGTCTGAGGATTCACCTCTCTGGCAGCATGCATTCATATTTATATTTTTACTGAAGAACTTTCCACTAGATGGATTCATAATATAATTTTATGATTCAGAATTGTTGTATAAATATTGCTATTTTTACCATTACTTCCCACAGTTAATGTAAAGTGACACAGTAAAAATAATGAAGAAAATTCCAAACTTAACAAATATAAACAATACAACACAACTGGTGTGAAATGTAAGTCAAGAATAGGTGACCAAAATAATTTCTGTACAACAGGCATTACCTTTAACAACAAAATTATTATAAGGACAATACTATTACCATAAAATTAATCTTATTAGTCCAAATTTATAAAATGTAAGATAGATAAATTAGTTCACCATGTTTCCCTCTGACATTGTTGGATTGCCTATAGTTCAGTTATAGATTTCCAAGGACCACAATTGATACACAAACCACACTACCACAGATAGACAGAATTTGTAAGATATAATATAATCATAATTTTTTTTTTTTACATTTTCAAATAATTTTTATTTTTCTGTTAAAGTTGACATACATTATCATATTAGTTTCAGGTGTACAACATAGTGATTAAACATTTATATAACTTACAGAGTGATCACTCCGATAAATCTAGTACCTATCTGACACCATACATAGTCATTACAATATTATTGACTATATTCCCTATGTTATACCCTACATCCCCATAACTATTTTGTAACTACCAATTGTATTTCTTAATCCCTTCCCCTTTTTCATTCATCCCCCAAAACCCCTTTTGTCTGGCAACCCTTAAATGTTCTGTGTATCTGAGTTTGTTTCTGTTTTATTTGTTTATTTTGTTCTTTAGGTACCATATATTAATATAAGTGAAATCACATTGCATCTGTCTTTTTCTGTCTACTTACTCCACTCAACACAATACCCTATAGTTCCATCCATGTTGTTGTAGATAACAAGACTTCATTGTTTTTTTATGGCTGAGTAATATTCCGTGGCATATATGTACCACCTCTTTGTTATCCATCCATTGATAGATACCCATGCTGCCTCCACATGTTGGCTATTGTAAATAATGCTGCCATGAACATATGGATACACATCTCCCTTTGAATTAACATTTTGGGCTTCTGCAAATAAATACTCAGCAGTGGGATCTACCAGGTCTCTTCTTTGTCTCTTGTTTTAAAGTCTATTTTGTCTGGTATAACTATTGCTACGCCAGGTTTTTTTCTTTTTTTTCCATTTTAATGAAATATCTTTTTCCATTCCTTTTCTCTCAGTCTTTGTGTATCTTTCAGTAAAGTGAGTCTCTTACAGGCAACATATTCAAAGATCTTGTTTTCTTACCCATTCAACCACCCTATATCTTTTGATTAGAATATTTAATCCATTTACATTTAAAGTAATTGTTGATAGATATGTAGTTATTGCCGTTTTATTATTAATATTTCTTTTCTTTTTTCTTCTTAAAAATATCCCTTTAACATTTTTTTGTTTTGGCCTCTCAGTTGCAAATCCAGTTTTCTTTTTTTAATTTACTTATTTTTATTTTTCAATTACACTTGACATTCAGTGTTATTTAATATTAGTTTCAGATATACAGCATAGTGGTTAGACATTCATATAATTTATGAAGTGATCCCTGATTACTCTGGTACCAACCTGGTAACACACATAGTTATTACAATATTATTCACTGTGTTCCCCATGCTATATTTACATCCCCATGACTGCTGTAACTACCAATTTGTACTTAATACCTTCACCTTTTTCACCCAGCCCTACCACTCTCATCTGGTAACAATGAGTTTGTTATCTGTATCTAAGAGTCTGTTTCTCTTTTGTTTATTTTGTTCTTTAGATTCCACATATAAGTGAGATCATATTGTATTTGTCTTTCTCTGGCTTATTTCCCTTAGCAGAATACCCTTAGGTCCATCCATTTTGTTGCAAATAGTAAGATTTCATTTTTTATGGCAGAGTAATATTCCATTGTATATATGTATCACCTCTGCTTTATCCAATAGTGCATTGATGGGCATTTAGGCTGCTTCCATATCTTGGACCCACCACAGGCCAAGTTCTGCCACATTCTGTCCTGCCTAGGTCCACCTGGCATGAGCCACAAACCAATCCAGAGATGGCCGCTGCCCACACTGTGACTGGAGGTACCTTGAGATGTCAAGCCACAAACCAAGGTTGGCTGTCACTAGTGGCAGGCTTAGGGCTGCTCAGACAAAGGTCCAGGACATGCCAAAACCAGATGCTGCTTGTTTGGGTTTTGTGAACCTTTGAGAGATTTTAGGAAAGTCCACAGCATGAGTCAAGGCAAGCCATTTATATAGAAAAGCCATTGGAAGCAGCTTGGGTGTACGCAAAATTTGGGTGGGGCATAGTCTCAGAGAATCACTAGGGTGGAGCAACTAGGGTGGAGCAAAGGAAAGGTGACAGCCAGGTTGATTTTATTTATTAAAATAATTCTGTCTGTATGCAGGGAGGGGCAGGGCTCAACAAAGAAATAATGGCTTCTGCCAGCTCCTTTGTCCAGGAGAAGCTGCCCCTCCAGCTCTCTTTCTGAAGCCAGACAATTCAGTTCCTCCCCATATGTCCCTGGCACCTTTTGAGCTGCTGCCCCAGTGATGGATCTCAGAGTATTTGAGTCCGTCAGTGAGTAAGTCTGTGTAGGGACCCTTTAAGAGGAGCATGTAGGAGTGCAGCTGCCCTCTGCTTCACTCAGACACAATCTTTGCTGGTTTTCACAGCCAGAAGTTATGGGGACTTCTCTCCCTGGTACTGAAAACCTGTGCTGGGGAGGAGCTTGGACCCCTCACTCCTCAGGTGGGCACCTCGACAGCTGAAATATCGCTCCTGATTTGTAATGGTCACATGCCAGTGTGGGACGAGCCCCAGGTCTCTGCCCCTCCTACCAGTCTCAAGGTGGCTTCTTCTATATATCTGTAGTTGTAGGACTTTAGTTCAGCTAGACTTCAGGTGATTCTCAATAATGGTTGTTCTGTGGTTTAGTTGTAATTGATTTGGTCCTGAGAGATGAGTGCAGCATTTACCTACTCTGCCATCTTGACTGAAAATCCCTTAATTTCTTTTTCTGATAGTTGGTGTATAAAAACGCAACCAATTTCTGAATATGAAATTTGTGTCCTGCTAGTTTATTGAATTCATTTATCAGTTCTAATATCTTTTTGGTGGAATCTTTGGGGTTCTGTCTATCTAGTATTATGTCATCTGTAAATAATGACAGTTTAACTTCTTCCTTTCCAATCTGGGTGACTTTTATTTCTTTTTCTTGTCTGATTACTATGGCGAGGATTTCCAATTCTATGTTGAATAAAAGTGGTGCAAGTGGACATTCTTTTCTTTATCCTGATCTTAAGGAAAACTCTTAGCTTTTCCCCACTAAGCATGACGTTAGTATGATATATAGCCTTTATTAGGTTGATGTATGTTCCCTCTATTTCCACTTTTCTGAGTTTTTTTTGTTTTTGTTTTAAATCATAAAATGGTGCTGTATTTTGTCAAATGCTTTTTTTTCTTTTTGCAACTATTGATAAGATCATATCATATGATTTTTATCTTTCATTTTGCTTATGTAGTGTATCATATCAATTGATTTGTGGATAATGAACCAATGTTGCATCCCAGTAATAAATCCCACTGGATCATGGTGTATGATCTTTTTAATATATTTTAAAATCTAATTTGCTAATATTTTGTTGAAGATTTTTTTGCATCTATGTTCATCAGGGATATTTGCCTATATTTTTCCTTTTTTGTAATGTCTTTGCCTGGTTTCGGAATCAGGGTAATGGTGGCCTCCTCATAGAATGAGCTTGGGAGACTTCCCTTCTTTTGAATTTTGGAAAAGTTTGAGAGGAATAACTGTTAATTCTTGTTTGAATGTTTAGTAAAATTCACCTGGGAAGCCACCCAGTCCAGGACTTTTGTTTGTTGGGAGCTGGTTGATTACTGATTTGACTTCATTAATAGTAATCAGTTGGTTCAGATTTTCTGTTTCCTCTTGATTCACTCTTGAAATATTGTATGTTTCTTGGAATTTATCCATTTCTTCTAGACTGTCCAATTTGTTGGCATAAAATTGCTCACAGTATTTTCTTGTAATTCTTTGTATTTCTGTGGTGTCTTTTGTCAATTCTCCTCTTTCATTCTTTATTTATTTGGGTCTTCTCTCTTTTTTTCTTGATGAGTCTAGTTAAAGGTTTATCAGTTTTGTTTATCTTTCAAAGAACCATATCTTGGTTTCATTGATCTTTTGTATTGTTTCGGTTAAAACGCTATTTCATTTATTTCCACTCTGATCTTTATTATTTCCTTCCTTCTACTTACTCACTGTCGTCTTTGTTTGCTGTTCTTTTTCTAGTTCCTTTAAGTATAAGGTTAGATTGTTTGAGATTTTCCTTGTTTCTTGAGGTAGGCATGTATTGCTATGAATTTCCCTCTTAGAACTGCTTTTGCTGTATCCCATATATTTTGGGTCATGTTTTCATTTTTATTTGTCTGAAGGTATCCCAGAGAACATGGAGGATAGTTGCCACCTTCTCAGAACCCCAAGATGTGTCCAAGAAATACTGTAGCATTGGGGATAGTTGGGGATAGTTGCCTGGTACCAAAAGTGCCTCCAGTGGTGCTCTAGTTGGGCTGGGTGGGGTCCCAGGGAGTCACTGGAGTGGAAGAGAAACAGAGTTCACCAGGCCAATGTAGTTTCAGATTTAGCTGTGTGGGGGAGGGCTTAACATGGGAAAAATGGTGCTCACCTGTAGACTACATAGGAGGAGGACTCAGCAAAGGACAACAGTGGCTGTCCCTCTAGCCCTAACTCTGAAGCCACATAACTTGATGTATGTCTCTGGCACCTCTGGAGTTGCCATCCCTCCACTGGAGCCCAGGGTGAGTGCCTGTGAGTGAGTGAGTATGTGTGTGGGCCCTTTGAGAGTATATCTAGGTGTCCAGCAGCCTTCATTCTCACCCAATCAGGTAGAATACCTGATGATTTTCACAGTCAGATGTTGTGGGGACTCTTCTTTCCAGCTCTGGAACCCTGGGCTGGGGATCCCAGTGTGGCCCTTGAGCCCCTCACTCCTCCAACATTGAGATTTCCCTCATGATGCTCAACAACCGCAGGTAGGTGTGGAGCCAGCCTGTTTCATCGTCTCCACCCTTCCTGTCAGTCTCCACGTGGCCTCTTCTTTATATCCTTAGTTGTAGGAGTTCTATTCAGCTAGTCTTCAGATGGTTATCCAGGTTGACTGTTCTATAATTTAGTTGTAATTTTAATGTGGTCATGTGAGGCAGTAAGCATAGCATTTACCTACTCGGCCACCTTGCCCAGAACCCATAATTTCTATAAATGTCTTCATGTTTATTTTCTTTTTTACTCTCATTCTCTGTTTTCTAAAAAAACTGTTTAAAGATAAAGGCCTGAGTGTTTGTTTGAACAGATATCTATACCACATTTACATCTCCAGAACCAACCTTTCCCCAAGCTACAGACTCTGGTGCCTATTAGATATCTCTACTTGGATGTCTGGAAAACATCATCGATTTACTATATCCCCAACAGAACTCTTATATAGTCTTTTCCAAACCTGATCCCTACTAAAGAGTTCCGTCTCATTATATCACTATTCATCCAGTTGTTCAAGCCCAAACTAAGAATCGATTGAGATGTCTCTCTGTCATCCTTATAGCCAATACATCAATAATTCCTGCTGACTTTACTCTCAAAAACTACATGTCGAATCTGACAACTTCCTACTACTGGCACTGTTGCCACCACCTTCATCCATGTTGGCATCATCTTATCTCTCACCTGATCTACTCATTATTTGCTTTATTACTGGACTTTCTTGTTTCTACTCTTGTACACACACTTGTATTTTCACAGCAGTCAGAGAGACCTTTAAATCTAATCCAGTCAGGTTAAAACTCTCCAAGGGCTTCTTATCATGTGTAGAATGAAATCCAAAGTTCTTACCAAAGTCTATGAGGCCTTATGTGATGTGCTCTCTGGCTGCCTCTAGGCATTCTACCTTGCTTATATCACTACAGACATTCTGCCTTTTGGGATGTCCCTTCCTTGGACTAAGATCATTCCTGCCTCTGGGTTTTTGCATTGTGATTTCCTCTGCCTGAAATGCTATGCTATACCTCATTTTTTGTGACTAGTTCCATTACTTCAAGTAGGTTATTTTCTTGTCACCCTAACTTAATAGTGCCTTACTCCCACTCCCCTAATCCTGCTTTATTTATCTCCATAGTTTTGTCACTCTCTGACATTGTATTGTGTATTTGTTTAACATCATTTTCACACTGGAATATAAATTCCATGAAGGTAAAGTTTTTGCATTGATCACAAGCCAAATTCCCAGTGAGCAAAGGAATATATTTGATGCGCCCTATTTTTTAGTTGGTTCTATGGAAACTAGAAGAAATGATAGAATGCCTAAAAATGAAAAGTCGGTCACCAAATCTCAGGGGAGTAGCACACTGTGAAGGAAGAAAGGGTGTATAGGAGATTTAACCTTGGTCTACAAAATGAATACAGGCGTTTAACCAAGAGGTGTCTCATGGGGTTTCCATATTTCTTAAACCTTTCCACTGAGCAGCCACCGGCTGAGAATTCACACACTTGGAGAAATTTCCTTGCAGCCTTTGGTCAAATTCATAAGTTAAAACTTGGAGATACAATTTTGGTTATTTACTCAAGCTGTATTCATTGTAAGCAAAAACGAAATAGTCAGCAAATTCACCTGGTAAAGATTTAGCATAAGTAGCTAAATCAAATCTCAGCAAACTCCAAATTGTAACTGCACTGGGTAGGCTACAGTTTAAATTTGTGGTAAGAGAGGTTTTGTGTGTCTCTCCACCTTAATCACCTGGGTCTTGCCCACCTAGTAACTACTCATAAACTAGCATAATTGAGGGAAAGGAGTGTATATTAGCCACAAGTAGAGTTGCAACGAGGGAGGTCGATGCAAGCATTCCTCAAGAAGCAGACACCCTCTGCTACAACAACCTTTCCCGGTAGTCATTGGGTTCAACTCTTAGGGGAGGATGACAGTAGGTAATTAATTACTGGGAGCTTCTGGCAAGGCAGATATGTCCTATGGTTCTAATTAATGAATTATTACTTAGTACCTGATAGGAAAGGAAGGATGAGCTTATTATTTTATTCAAAAACAGCATAACATATATCTCTCAAGAGAACTCTCTCGTAACCAATTCAATTCATTAGTTGGCAAGTCAATTCCATCGCAAGTCAATACAAATTTCAAACAGTCATTACTGTACACTTGTTTCACCTTCAGTATCTTAACATCATTAGAAAGGAAAGCACTACAAAGATTGGTGAGATGGTCATATCAGCCTGTTCAGAGATTTTCCATTATTGCACTAGACAGTAAATTTTGAATAACTATAACAATAGTCAGTATGAGGTTACTCTTTCAGATTTAGTAAAATCTGAAAGATTGAGTCGAATGTTCTTTTCAGAAAATCTAAGCCCTCATTAATTCTGACTATTTCTAACTGAATATCCAGGTGACCATGTGATCACAAATAGTTTAGACTACAGGTAATAGTTACCTTCTGAGGCAGTTACTTCATTGGTACCATAAGATCAACATTTGGTTTATATGAATGTATAAATCTTGACTGGATCTAATTTAAGAATGTAGCAGACTAAATTATATTTTATCATCTGTCCAAGAAGCTAAAAAGAGAAATCTAAGATGTAATTCCAATCTTAACTATTTCAACTGTTTGTGAGGAAAAGACATGTTTTCTATTCAGGAGACATGTGGCTGAACATAATTATTAGAATCTTAGTGTCATACCTCTCGGATAGCAGTACAAAACTCACTCTGAAGCACTTTTTTAAGGGACTGTAGCTTGTGCACTGGTACTTCTCCAGATTCCTGTAGTTTTTCCAGTAATTCAATTGCTCTGGCAACATCTAAATGAATTGAGAGAGAGAGAGAGAGAGATTTAGAGTAAATTGTGTCTCAGCAGCAAAGTACCATCACTCCAATTGAATGGTGACAATAAAAAGTGGAATTAATTGCAAAATCAGAACTTACAATTCATAGCTTATTGATCTCATCTTTTGTAAAAGGTCATTTTAATCTGGTCCACATAATTTATCACTGAATACATCTTTGATGTCATTTCATGTATCTTATTTCCATTATACAAATCAGTTTGAATATTCTTTCAGAAAAAAAAATGCAGGAAACATGTCTTTTATTTATTCTGGTATCCAATAACCAAATGCATCTTGTAAATTTTACCTCTGAGATTTTTTTTTTCAGTGTGACTTTTCCTTAATCATACCACATTTATCACATCTGCCATTTTCCATTTATTAGCATAATGATTTGGTTATATGCATGTACATCCCTTCCACTTATCTATAAACTCCTAAGAGGGTAAGAACCTATCTGGTTTGGTACCATTACATCCCCAGAGTCTGGTATAATACAGTTAATAAATATTGATGAATTAATTAATGACTTGGCTCTCGCTATTTAACTGCCATTGCCTGGTGCCAGGCCCTCATCATCATCTTTCCTCTGTCCAACTGGAATCGTTTCTTCTCCTCCAGCCTCTTCATGAGGTCCATAAATATATCTTCCTAAAATTAAAATCTAATCTTGTACCAACCTACCAGCTTCTAGGACAGTACCAAGCAAAAGAATTTTCAGTAACAATTAATTTAAATGCTTCTCTTTCACTTGACAACACAAAGGTTACACTTGACAGCATCAAAGGCTCATGTGTCAAGAAACGTAGCCTTTTATAGCCATAGCTTTAAAATTCCCAGGTTGGTTTTGTATTGCCAAGAGAAAAATGATATGATGAAAGGCTGTTTTAAAAATACTTATGGTGATCTCTTCTACCTTCGTTGCTGTAGTCAATAACTCACTGAAAAGTCACTTAGGCATTTACATATGTATAGAAGAGAGGTTTTCAATTCCTAAGTGATCAGCTCCAGAAAGGATTCCATATCTACTCCCCCAGATTATAAATTCATCCCAGATTATAAATTCATCCATCCATACATATATACATTCGTCCACTAATCTGTGTTCCTATCAGACCTGGCACTAAGGTTAACAAGAAGAGTAAGATAAACTTCCTTTTTGAACTCACAAGCAAATGAGAAAGGAATATAATACCATATACCATATTTCCCTGAAAATAAGACCAGGTCTTATATTAATTTTTGCTCCAAAAGATGCATTAGGGCTTATGTTCAGGGGATGTCATCCTGAAAAATCATGCTAGGGCTTATTTTCCGGTTAGGTCTTAGTTTTGGGGAAACACAGTAGCTACCTAAAGTAAAATTGTTACCACCTCAGAATTCAGGTGAGATTGGCATAGGTGCATATATCTAACCAAAGAAAATAACCAATAAGTGATATAAATGAAGATTTTCCTTTGAAGTATTCCCAATTGATTGTAAATTATGGCCTAAAAAAGCATGAATCAATATGACGTTGCCAGTTCCAAAAGTTTGTCTTATTGTTCGTAAACAGGAAGTCAACATAGTTAATTGGACAATAACAGCGATATCCACAATCAACAAGGTACCAAGCTAAGAATTTTATGATTTCTAGCTGCACAAAAGACCGTACGTAGACGTCCACAGGTACATGAAATTCTCAACATATTTAAAAATGAGCTCATTTTTTTTTAATCCTGAAACTAGCTCTTCTCTTCCTATATTCCATATTTCCATTAATAGCATCCCCACCTAGCCTGTCTTCCAAGTTAGGTCATGGCATCATCTTTCACATTCACTCCCACAGGTAGTTAGTCAGCAAGTGCTGTAGATTCTACATCTCAAAATGCCTTTTGAATGGCGCCCCTATGTTTCATTGCTTCAGGGAAACCTTTATTATTTTTCATCCATAGCTGGAACACCTCCTAACTGTTGGTTTTTTCTCTCTCCTTTTCTTTTCTTTTCCTTTCCTTTCTTTTCTTTTCTTTCATTTCCTTTTCTTTCTTTCTTTATTAAATTCAGTGGAGGGACATAAGTTAGTAAAATTACATAGGTTTCAAATGTACATTTCTCTACTATATCACCTATATATTGCATTGTATGTTCACCACCCAGAATCAGTTCTCCTTCCATCACCATATATTTGACCCCCTTTACCATCTTCTACCACACCCCCTCCTCCTTTACCTTCTAGTAACCACTAAACTGTTGTCTGTGTCTAAGAGTTTTGTTTGTTTATTTGTTTGTCTTGTTCATTTGTTGCTAACTATTCTTTAAATTAATCTTTTCTCTTTTTCAGTCCATCCTCCACACTGCTTCCAGAACGATTGTTCTAAATGATAATCCTCATTATTACACTCCCCCACATAGAACCTTCTCTGGCTTCCCACTGCCTACGGGGTGAAGTTCAGACCACTTAGGGTTATACACAAGGTTCTTAACAACCTACCTCTTCTGACTCACCTCTAGGTATGTCCTCCTGCCCCTCGTATACTTTGGCCATCCCAAATTTTTGTTATTCTAGGATACGCCACAGAATTCCATGCCTATGTGGCTTTGCACATATCATCCCCTGTTCCTGGAGTGCGATTAAGTCATTGATCCAGTAGTGCCAGGCAACGTGTTATGCACGGGACACACCGTGGTAAAGGAGACAGCAGGTTGCTCTTGCTTTCATGAAATTTACAGGTTTGAAGGGTCACAGACATGTAACAAAGTGGGTGTATGCAATAAAGGAAGTGCTACAAGTTAGTTCATAGATGTATAACAAAGACATTTATCATCATCCTGGAGGTCAGGGAAGACCTCTCTGTGGAAGGAACAGCTAAGCAGAGTACTAGGTAGGAGGTGCAGGTGGGGAAGGGCGGAGAATGTTCCAGGCAAATGAATACAGATTGAAGTCTTGTCAAGAGAATGTGGGTGTTCAAAGGACTGAGAGGAATTCAGTATGGCTGAAGTAGAAACCAGGACAAAAGTAGCCAGAGATGAAGAATCACATTATGATAAATCATATTATGAAGGGTGTTTTAGGTCATTTAGAGAAGGCTTGGCTTAAATAGCATCCCCTTCGACGTCTCTTCCCTGACTCACCAAGGCAGATTTAGTTGCTTTCATATCTGTGTTCCTACAGGTTTGTTCACTCATCCATTGTAATAATTACTACTCTCTGCTACACCTGTTTGTATGTATATCTCCTTCCTCTAACCTTGCAAATCTATAAGCTTCTTGAGATTTCAGGAAGAACAATCTTATTTGTACTTATAGTTCAATGCAGAGTACTTGACAAATATTAGGTGTTTCATACATGTCTGTTGAATAAATAACAGATTAATGAGTGAGACTAGCTCAGAAAGGCAGTGGTCTGATATGGAGAAAGGAGGCAAGCGTAAATCTATCGGCTAATGGGTATGAGTGACTACAGTGGGGGAAGGTCAGGAAAGCTTAAAATGACACCAACCTGAATATTCAGGAGTTCTTAACCTTGACTACACATTAAAATTATCTAGGGTACATATAAAAATCAATGCCTGACACCCACCCCCCAAACAAATTAAACCAGAATATTCAGAACAGTGGTTCTCATCCTTGACTGCAGACTGGTATCATCTGGGAGCTTTAAAAACCAGCGATGCCTGGGTCCCACTCCAGAGACTCTGATGTGATTGGCATCTGTGTGGGGTCTGGGCATGGGGTTTTTTAAAGCCGTTCATGTGATACTAAAGCAGCCAAAGTTGGGAGCCACTGGTCAAGTTGACATGGCTATTTTTATAGCCCCTACGAGATTCTGATGTGTGGTTGGGGTTGAGAAGATCTGGTACAGATTAGTGGTTTTAAACCATGAATGAGCCCAAGAATAACATGGGGGAACTTATTAATAAATGTAGGCTCCTGAACCCCCAACTCTACTTTAGAGAGGTATTAGGATAAGGCTCAAGAATTTGCCTTTTAAACAAATGCTTGAAGTGATGCTGAAGCTGTTGGTTCAAAGATGCCATTTGGAAAGAAAGTAAACAAAATGATCTTCCGGGTTTCTTTCAGCCCCAGCATTCCAGGAACTCTTGCGTCTTCTGTTATTCTTTAATGGCCTGTGTAATAGGATACTGAATGGGATTCTTTTAGGAGTCTCAGAATTATTGATAAAAGCCCATGGTTAAAAGTAATTCTTGTTAGGTACCACCCACATTTTAAAACAATGTTTTCCTTAGCAAAGTCTCCTCATTCGAATCAATTTGTGGTGTTTTTAAACCAGTCAGCTACCCCAGAATAATTACATCAAAATCTCTAAAAGTGGGATCCAGTCATTAGATTTTTTCTTCAAGCTTCCAGATAATTCCTATGACCAGGCAAGGCTGAGAAATATTATTCAAAAAGGAGCCATCAAGGAAACCAGACACACCATTAAGACTTATTAAAAGCTGAGCCAGCCCTGCTACATTACACCATAGGTATTGCCCAGTCCTTATTAAGAGGTCATTATGAGATGAAAGAAAATTCATGGGGAATTGTTCAGTCATTAAAGTGGGACAGAGTACTAGGTCTTTTTCTTCCCTTCCATTAACTAAGTGAGAAGTGTTCTAACAGAACCAACTGTAGCCATGGGAGGTGCCTGCTCCCATGGGAGACTAGAATCTCCTTCCTGGTGGCAAGGCAATGGACGTGGTGACGTTGTGATCTGTCTGTCCTTCATGCCTACCTGATCAGAGAGACAGACCCGAGGAGCAGTGTCCTCTGAAGCATGAACAAACTTGATGGTACCCACTGAGGGAACCCAGCACTGTGAGGTAATGGGGTGTACAGCAGTTGATAACAGCTGAAAGAGGTCTAAAAACCAAAAGCGGGAGAGTTCAGGTCCCTCCAGCCCAGAACTGGCTGGTGCTACAGGGAGGTGCTAAGTGATAAATTGGATATGAGACTGGAGTTTCCAGTCTAATTCCCTTTAGTTCTGTCAAAGTACCAGAAATCTGCAAGGCCTGGGTCTGAATGGTAGCAAAAGAAGCCGTTGAGTCAGCAAAATACTTGTTCTTAAAACTATTGCAATAAAGTGAGTGCAGTTCATTCAGGCGTCGCCTTAAAATTCTTATTCAGAATCTCCTCACACTTATTTTATGAAACTATTCTGCCATATTTGGTTACTAATACAGAAGTTTGGGTTTCCTAAGACAGCTCAGATTAGGAAGAATATTAGGTAAGGACTGGTGGGAGGACCGATAAACACAACCACAGCATGGAGATCTTAGAATTTTTCCCGAAACCAGCTCCGCTTGTCTGCCAGCTCTCAGATTCATAGCATTTATCCCATGATCTAAGCAAAATACTTAGGTATTACCCTTGCCCCCTCACTTTCTTACACATTGCATTCCGTTAATCCTCATTTCTAAAAGCAACAATAACAGTAAACTTTAATGTTTATGAAGTAGGGTTCACTGTCTGATAAGAGCTGCACATCTTTTTAACCTATTTTATCCTTGTAATAACCTAATGGGGTAGTAAATATTCACATTAGGCAATGAGAAAATTGAGGCTTGTAGAGAATTGAAGTATCTCCTTAAAAAATCGGGGATCTGGGTTTGGAGTCTGGATCTAAGTGACGCTAAACTCTGTGCCTTTTATTTTCATTCTAATCACAACCCTTCTTATAGCAGCTTTTTTTTCCTTCAACATTCAGTACTTTTATAACACCTCTGTGCTCTGCAGCCTTTCTTGGTCAGAGGCTGAGCTCTTAATCTTTCCTACCTAAGTAAAGATTAACCCCTATTCTGTTCACCTATATAGGCATCTCTTAGAGATATTGTGGGTTTGGTTCCAGACCACTGCAATAAAGCAAGTATCACAATAAAGTGAGTCATAATCTTTTTGCTGGTGGAAGGTCTTGCTTTCAATTTGTACAAAAAAAAAAAAAAAAAAAAGCAATGTTTGTAAAGAGAAATCAAGTGAAGTGCAATAAAATGAGGGATGCCTGTATACCTCTCTCAGGTGGTACTCACTGATAACCAAAATTACCTGGGCTTTTTTTTTTCTTTGTATTTCAAACTATTTTCTTTTTTATTTAAAGTTTATTGGGCTGACAATTGTTAGTAAAGTTACATAGGTTTCAAGTGTACAATTCTGCAATACATCATCTATATCTCACATTGTGTGCTCACCACCCAGAGTCAGTTCTCCTTCATCACCATATATTTGACCCTGTTTACCCTCATCTCCCACCCCTCTCCCCCCTTACCCTCTGGTAACCACTAAACTATAACCCTGGGATTCTAATAACAATATTACATATAGTGCTCATTGTTGTCACATACAGTGTTTAGTATGGCACTGATCTAAACATTTTACTTCTCTTAACAGCACTATGAGGTAGGTACTATTATTATTCCCATTTTACAAAAAAGGAAAATGAGACCCATGGAGTTAAAATTACCTCTCCAAGAAAAGAGCTAGTAAGTTTTGGAGTTAGGATTTGAATCTTGGCCATATCCTCTAGAATTTAGGCTATAATTTGAGATGTGACTCAGGGATCTATATTCTTAAAGTCATACTCAGGATTTCTTCTCCCAAGGTTGTTAACAGAGGTTAAACTAATCTGATCAACAAATCTTTGCATGAAGCCTGAAAGCAGTGGTTCTCAAATTGCAGTCAACATAAAAATTTAACTCTAAATTTACTAAAAGTTGAAATTAAAAAAAATTAAGAGGCTGAGAGTGGAGCCTTAAAATCTGTTCTTTTAGTAGTCATCTCAGATGATTTAGATGTAAGAAGTGATTCACAAATTCACTTGACAGGTTACTGATCATTTTATATGTGATACAGAACAAAGTGAGTTAATGGCCATCATTTATTCAGTGCCTACTTGTCTTATTTAAATCATCTTATAAAATTCTCACAAGTATATAAAAGGATTGCTGCTGTTCCCATTGTATAGGTAAAGAAAAGTAAAACACATACATGCAAAACACAAAACAACTAAGATTCAGAAAGATGAATTACCTGGCCCAAGGCTATACAACTATAGGCCAGGATTCAAAACCAGATGTGTTTGACTCCAGGGCTCATGTTCCTATTTATTTCACTATTCTGCCACAGAAAAAGAATTCAGAATAGAACAATAAAGGTATGGAAATTTATTGTTTAAATACTAGGGGTGGCAAAAAATGTACACATTTTAAGAGATATTATCTATGTATTACTTTTCAAAGTTGAATTGAATTATGGTAGCAATGTGATGTATGATGTTTGCTCAAAAGATGGCATTAATCAAATGATTGTTAGTGTCATGCATTGTATTACAATTTTAATACAGTTTTTTCCTTTCTTAAAATGTGTATACATTTTTTTGGCACCGTCTGTGTGGCATCATGGACCATTGTGAGCTCAGGCAGTCATAACAATGCCCAAAATCCCAGAAGGTAATCCTTCAATCCATTATGGTATAATCAATGTGTTCATATCGCTAACCCATTTTGATCATCAAAAAAACGATCATAGCATCATCAGTGGCCTGATGATAGTAACATAATGTGGAAAGACTTTTCTAACAATAGGTTGAATACTGTAACCAGAAACAACAATAATATATTGTAACTTAAATGAGGTGAGCTTCCAGTGATCTGGAATGGTCCAATTATCATTTTCTCTTTTATTAATGATGAGTTTTGATTAACATGATTGACAATTACACTGCCAAATTGAATCCATGACTCATTTAAATCTGGAACTTGGATGAATATTGAGCTGGGTCACTTAAAGCACATTGTTCACTAATTCCATAAAAATATACTGGATACTAGTACAAACAATATGAATCATTTGCCCCAAAGCCATCTAAAAATGTAGCATCTTTCTTCCATTACAAAAGCTAGAAAGCAAACTTACTTCTCTTTCCAGGCTTTTTTGTAATTTGGCCAAGTTGTTGTAAGTGTAATGTCACTGAGTATGGCTTTCAGGGAGCTTTCTAAATGGACAAACTGCTGGCATATGCCTTCAGCATTTTGGTCTTTGCACCCTTCCTCTTTACCCATTCTCTTGCCAGCTATAGCATCTTAAAGTGCCCAGAGGTGAAAGAGCCATTTTGTGATTATGAAAATGACTGTTCCATGCTAAGAAAGGTAGCTCAGGAAGAAGGGACCTAGCCCTTGATGTCATCACTGAGCTGTGGTCCTGGGCTTGAACTGTGCAAACATGTGATTCTTGTCTATGAGATAAATATATGCTTTACTATCTGGTTTTCCATGGAGTGTGACCAAATGCAAGCTAACTGATATAAGAGCACATGACTTTACAGACACTACTCTAGGCTGTAGGGATAAGGTTGATGTTAGAGAGAAACTGGAGTCACACATGGTGGTACTTTGATAGGTAGTCATGGGGATCCTCTCTTAGAAGTTGTTGACATTTGTCTTGAGACCTGAATGTGGACAAGGAGCCAGTCATGTGAAAATCCAAAGAAAGAACATCCAAACAATGAGAATAGCAATGACAATGACCTCAAGGTGAAGTGAGGAGAGCAAGCCTACACGTTAGAAGAATAAATAAAACCAGTGTCAGTGGAACACGGTGAGCGAGGCAGACAGCAATACTAACAGTGAGTGGTGTGATGGTAAATGATGAACAACCGACTCTCCTAAACAAATAGACAAAACAAAGCAAAACAGCCCTGATTTGTAGCATTTGCTGATTTCTGTAATGTAAACCCTCCCACCATGGCCTGTTTCAAGCTACCAACATGATATCGCTGGCTTGCAAAATTCTTGGCTATTTAACAATTAGCTCCTCCAAAAAAACCAGAAAGTGCTATTTCCCAGCACACTGCCAGATAGGAGACAAAGTTTGAAAAGTAAACAGGAACCAGATTTTGTACAAATATTTCATAAGAGGTTTCAATTGCTAAAGAAAGCCATTGGAGAATTTTTGGCAGAAGAATGATAGGATCCGATTCATATTTTATCAATATCACCATGACTGTTGTTTGGAATATTAGTTATAGGGCATCAGTTATATAGGAAACCAGTTAGGAAGAGGCCTATGGCAATGGCCTTGCAAGAGATGGTGGAAGCTTAGACTGGAATGGTGGCAGCGAGGATGGCAAGATATATATGGACACACAGGTAGGTAGAAGGAGAATCAGATCCCTGAGGGATACACAGCTGTGTGACAAGGTCTCAATAGACTGCCTCTTCGGCAGGAAAGGATTTATCAGTGATAAAGGCATTAGCAGTGTTTCATCAATGATTGTGGCGGTTGCTTTACCTATACACAAATAGTGTCAAAAAATTTAATAAGTGACAGTAATAACAACGTAGAAGAAAAGTGTTAACACCTTGAAGACAAAATAATTTTAAAAGCAAATAATAAGAGGGTGGAACTTTCTCCTGTTATTCTCTTCCTGTCCATCTAAGATCCCTCAATTCAAGGTCCCTAAGGGATTATATAAAATGTTTTGTTACTGCACCAAGCAGTTAGAGAATATGGGCATAGACCTGAGAGTCAGAGAGATCTGGGAGTTATAAAACGTAGTAATACTGACTTTGTACAGTTACTGTGAGCTCTCAATAAGAATACAATCTTAATGAGATTTTAATAGATTACCTGGATCTGTATATGAGATCCATATCATCTTTGCTCCTAACCTCTTCTTCCTGTGAGTCCTTACTTCCTGTTCTACTAGTGGCAATGTTTGAAAAGGAAATGTAAAATTATAGAAAGGGAGTTAAGCTACTCAAATTTCTTTTGATAAGGTGACTGTCCTCTTTTTAAAGACATAGTCTTATATTTGAACAACCAAAGTTTAAGTAGAATGGCTATAAACACTAAATCTAGCCTTAAGTCAGTATTTCATGTATAGTATTGTAGAAGTCATTATTAAGAATACATTTTAAATAGTGTACATGAAATATTGACTTGTCACCAGCTTTTTGGTGTATCTAAAAATTGGGCCAAAGAATGCTCGGTTTAAAAATCTAATGCTGTACAACCGAGCATGTACACCAACAAAATAAAATAAATGGCCAATAATGCTTTGCACCTCCATTCCTGCAATATGAAAGGAAACTGTCAATTTACAAGTTACTACTGAGATATAACAAGCAGCGTGTCCTTCTCATCTGACACTTATCTCTGTTTTGATTCACCAACAAATTGCCATGTTGCTTAAATACAGAATAAACCCTAAGAAGAATGGCTCAATTTAAATGTACTCAAATTAAAAAAAAAAATTTACTCATTATGCTGTTAAAATTAACCCACTTTAGAGGGGATGGGGGGCCGGGTGAAAAGGGGAAGGGGAATATAGTCAATAATATTGTGAGAAGTTTGCACCGTGACAGATGATTACTAAAATTAGTGGGTTATCACATTGCAAGGAATAAAAACATCGAATCATTATACTGTACACTTAAAACTGATATAACCAATATAAGATTGTATACCAACTATACGTACATTAAAAATTTAAGTTGAAAAAAATTATCCCACTTTATACTTATTATCAAAAGCCAAATGACCTTTTCTTCCTGGGATTTGGGATGACATTGAAGCATATCACAAAAAAACATTTGACAATACTGTAGATTTTTTTTTTTTAGAGAAGGTAAGAATTTCTTTAATAAAATGTCCTTTGAGTAAAAATAATTTAATCATAATTTGTTCTTCTTTTCTAACCCGTTACATGGGTCCCACGGGGTATGTCTTCGCTCTGACCATCACAAACCCAGCTGGTTCAGACGCAGGGGTGTCCCTGAGCCATATGGGTGGAGGGCTTCAACAGTGCAGGAAAACTGAGATTACCCTTGGTTCTGTGACTCAGCCATAACATACTGGAGAACTGAATTTATGTAGCTGCTAAAATCTGAATCAAAAGAATAGGTTCAGGAGAAGGTCATAACTAATCAGGCAAGGTGCTATCCTTTTTCTTGCTTTGCTGCTGAACACAGGTGGTAAGCCACTTGGGCCACTTGAATAACCATGCTTGACTTCACTGTGACGCCATTTTGCACAATGTGCATAACACTGATGTTAATGTTGTAAACAAGAGCTGCCAGTGCATTGTGTGGTAGTTGGCATGGCTAGTCACTGTGTGAACACCATCACTAATCCAGTCTGTCAGCCTTCATCTTTCTGTTGGGACCTCAGGAGTCTCCTGTCTGTATCTCTGGGTGTCACCGACATGGCTGTCCCATGGGTGCTAGGGGGTCAGCATAGAGGCTGAGCTGTGATTGGCTGTGAATTTTTTTAGGAGGTCCCAGGAGCATGGATCAGGGACAGAAGCTGGACCAAACTCGGTTTAGTCATGAATGGGCACGAGCCGGCCCGGGACCCCCCAGCACCATGGCTGTTGCTCTCTTCCCATGCTTGGCATCTGTAGGTGCCATCCTGTTATAACTCACCAGCCCACACTGTTCTCTGTGCTGCTCATGACTGTGGCCACACCAGCCAGCCACTGACGTCAGTGAGTCCCAGCGCCTGGCAGGGCATCACTCACAAGGGCTCTGCTGCTTCCCCCCAGTTCAGCTCCAATTTCCAGATAAGACTGCCTGTTCTGGAGCCTAGAAGTCCAAGATCAAGGTGTCCTAGGGCTGGTGTCTAGTGAGGACCCCTTCTTGGTTGACAGATGGAATCTCCTTGCTGTGTCCTCACATGGTGAAGGGCGAGGAGGGTGGTGGGGTTTGTTACAAGGGCCCTAATCCCATTTGTGAGGAGTCCACTCATGACCCAATCACCACCTAAAGGCCCCACATTCAAATATTTGTCCATTAAAACCAAGCAAATATATTTTTTTAACCAGATACCCAGGGAGAAGGCAAAGGAGGTGATCAAAGATGGTCAGAGAAATGGACATCTTAGGAGAATCACAGCTGATCTAAACACAAACTGAGGCCAGAATGAATGTTATATGCAAGTTCTCACGCAGAAAATGTGCCAAATACGTGAGGGAGGATGGTGGACCCACAGCATGTGTCTGAGAATTTCTGATAAAATTGGATGTGTGTGAACATATGCTTGTTCAGCATTTAGTCAACATACAGTGTTTCTAGAAGAAAACTGAGATAGTTGGATATAGAAATGTAAGGACATATCCCCCCTTTTAAAGAAGCGCTCAGTCTGAGGGAAATAGAAGAATTAACAACATCTAATCCTGATCAACGGTAGAGCGCGGAACTCTAGTGTCAAAGATAAAGACCAAGGGCAGCCAAAGGAAGAGTGACTTTCTTTTGCTTGGGCATTTTCACAAGGCAGCCATGACCCCCTCTGAAAGGGAACTAAATAAAGATGAGGAATTTCACAGGAAAGAGCAGGACTTTCAAACAGAAGGAGCACCAACAGCATGGGAGCAGAGGTGTGGGTTCCCTTCTCTTCTGAGAACAAGGCACGTGCACTGTGGTCCAGTTCCTCGAGGCAGAACCCTGGAGGTCATATTTGCAGTGTCCCTTTTCTGCCCCAGTCATAACCCATCTGACAGCATGACCTGCTACTCCAGCTCCAAAATATCTATAAATCCCATGCAAAGTCCCCCCATGCCCACCCCACACTTTCCCCCATGTTCACCCCACACTGTCTTCCTGGCACTGCTGGGTCTTGCCTGGAAAACAACAATCTCTTCATAGTCTGTCTCTTTCTATTCTTGAGCTTTCAAATCAATTCTGCACAGAGAAGTACAATTGATCTTAAATTATCCATCAGAGTTTTTCCACACAAGTGTTCAGTGACGTCCCACTTTGCAGAGAATAATGTCCACTTTTCATCCTGTGAGGGGAGCCTGTGCAGCTCAGCAAGAACCAGTATAGGTGAGTCTCTCTAGAAAGTTCCACTAACATGTAAGTTTTCTTATCATATAATTAAGTCTATTGATCTTTTATGCTCTTCTTTTTTTGTTTCCTATTAATATATATATTTTTAAATTGCTCAACATCACTAATCATCAGAGAAATGCAAATAAAAACCACAATGAGATATCACCTCCACCAGTTAGAATGGCTATCATCAACAAGACAAATAATAACAAGTGTTGGAGAGGCTGTGGAGAAAAAGGAACCCTCATACACTGTTGGTGGTAGTACAGATTGGTGTAGCCACTATGGAAGGTAGTGTAGAGGTTCCTCAAAAAATTAAGAATAGAATTACCATATGACCAGCAATCCCTCTCCTGGGTATATATGCAAAAAATCTGAAAATTATCAGTAAATATATATGTGCTCCAATGTTCATTGCAGCTTTATTTACAGGGGCCAAGACATGGAAACAATCAAAGTGTCCTTTGGTAAATGATTGGATAAAGAAGATGTTGTATATATACACAATGGAATACTATTCTGCCATAAGAAAAGATGAAATAGTGTCATTTGTGACAACATGGATGGATCTTGAGATTATGCTAAGCAAAATAAGTCAGACAGAAAAAGTTGAGAACCATATGATTTCACTGGTATATGGGATGTAAAACTGAAAACAACAAAGGAACAAAACAAACTAACAAAGAAACAAAAATTCATAGACAATAGTTTAGTGGTTACCAGAGGGTAAGGGGGGAGGGAGGGTGGTAGATGAGGGTAAAGGGGATCAAATATATAGTGATAGATGGAGAACTGACTCTCGGTGGTGAACACACAATGTGACATATAGATGATATAGTATAGAATTATACACTTGAAACCTATGTAACTTTAGTAACCATTGTCACCCCAATAAACTTTAATTGAAAAAAATATTAAAAATATAGTTAACATACAATATTATATTAGTTTCAGGTGTACACCATAGTTATTCTACATTTATGTACCTAAAGAAATGATCAGCATGGTCAGTCCAGCAAACATCTGACACTATCACACACTATCACAATATTATTGACTATATTCCCTATGCTGTATATTACATCCCCATGACTTATTCGTTTTATACCTGAAAATGTGGACCTCTTATTCCCCTTCATCTTTCCCCACCCTTTTTAATTTTTCAATTACAGTTGACATTCAATATTATTTTAATTTCAGGTGTAAGCATTGTATGGTTAAACATTTATATAATTTAAGAAGTGATCTTCCTGATTAGTCTAGTACCTACCTGGAACTATACATAGTTATTACCATATCATTGACTGTATTCCCTATGCTTTAGTTTATATCTCATTACTATTTCGTAACTACCAATTTGTACTTTTTTATTTTTATTGGGGAAGGGGAACGGGACTTTATTAGGGAACAGTGTGTACTTCCAGGACTTTTTTTCCAAGTCAAGTTGTTGTCCTTTTGATCTTAGTTGTGGAGGGTGCTGTTCAGCTTCAAGTTGTTGTTCTTTTAGTCTTAGTTGTGGAGGGCGCAGCTCAGCTCCAGGTCCAGTTGCCGTTGTTAGTAGCAGGGGGCGCAGCCCACCATCCCTTGTGGGAGTCGAACCAGCAACCTTGTGGTTGAGAGGACTCACTGCAACCAACTGAGCCATCCGGGAGCTTAGCGGCAGCTCAGCTCAAGGTGCCTTGTTCAATCTTAGTTATAGGGGGTGCTGCCCACCATTCCTTGCGGGACTCGAGGAATCGAACTGGAAACGTTGTGGTTGAGAGCCCGCTCTCCAACCAACTGAGCCATCTGGGAGGCAGCTCAGCTCAAGGTGCCGTGTTCAATCTTAGTTGCAGGGGCCCGAGCCCACCATCCCTTGTGGGATTCGGAGCAGTTGAACCGGCAACCTTGTGGTTGAGAGCCCACTGGTTCATGTGGGAATCGAACCAGCAGCCTTCGGAGTTAGGAGCATGGAGCTCCAACCGCCTGAGCCACCGGGCCAGCCCACCAATTTGTACTTCTTAATCCCTTCACCTTTTTCACCCTGTCCCACAACCCCCACCCATCTATCATGCCAACAAATCTAGGACTTATCGGACACCACACATAGTTATTACATTATTACTGACTTTATTCTTTATGTTATACCCTATATCTCAATGACTACTGTGTAAAAACCAATTTGTGCTTCTTAATCCCTTCCCCTTTTTTCACCTACAGCCCAAACCCCTTCTCATCTGGCAAACATCAAAAAGCTCTCTGTATCTATGAGTGTGTTTCTGGGCTTTTTTTGTTGTTGTTCCTGTTTATTTTGTTCTTAAGATTCCATATGTAAGTGAAATCACATTGTATCTGTCTTTCACTGTGACATACTCCACTCAGTACAACACTCTCCAAGTCCATCAATGCCGTTGCAGATGGTAAGAGCCCATTCCCTTCCCTGGCCAAGCAATATTCTATTGTATATAAGTACCACCTCCTCTTTACCCATTCTTCCATAGACAGGACACCCAGGCTGCCTCCACATCTTGGCCATTGTAAACAATGCTGCAATGAACATATGAACGCACATGTCCCCTCGAAATAGTGTTTTGTTTTTTTTCAGATAAATACCAGAAGTGGGATTGATTACTAGATCCTCCTATGACTCTTGTTATAGTCTTTGTTTTAAAGTCTATTTTGTCAGGTATAATTATTGCTACCCCAGCTTTTTCATTTCTCTCATTTCCATTTTCCTGAAATATCTGTTTCCATCCCTTTACTTTCCATCTGTGTATCTCTTTCAATCTGAAGTGAGTCTCTTGTAAGCAGCATATGTGAGGGTTTTGTTTTCTTATCCATTTAAACTTCCTGTGTCTTTTGATTGAAACATTTAATCCATTTACACTGAAAGTAATTGTTCATAGATATGTAACTATTGCCATTTTATTATTCATATTTTTTATCTTTTTTTTTCCATCTTTAAGAAGTCCCTCTGACATTCCTTGTAATACTGATTTAGTGGTGATGAACTCCTTTAGCTTTTCTTGTCTGGGAAGCTCTTTATCTGTCCTTCGATTTTTAATGATAGCTTTACTGGGTAGAGTAGTTTTCATTGTAGGTCCTTGCTTTTCATCACTTTGAATATTTCCAGCAAATCCTTTTTGGCCTGCAAAGTTTCTGTTGAGAAATCAGCTCACAGTCTTATAGGAACTCCTTATAAGTTATTAGTTGCCTTTCTCTTGTTGATTTTAGGATTCTCTTTGTCTTTAACCTTTGCCATTCTAATTATAATGTGCCTTGGTGTGGGCCTGTTTAGGTTCACCCTGTTTGGGACTCTCTGCACTTCCTGGACTGGTATGTCTATTTCCTTTGCCAGGTTAGAAAATTTTCATTATTTCTTCAAATAGGTTTTCAATTCCTTGCTTTCTCTCTTCTTCTATGATGCAAGTGTTGTTAAGCTTGATGTTGTCTCAGAGGTCTTTTAAACTATCTTCATTTTTTTGGATTCTTTTTTCTTTTTGCTGTTCTAACTGGGTATTTTCTGCTACCTTGTCTCCCAAATTGCTGATTCGATCCTTTGCTCATCTAGTCCACTAGTGATTCCTTCTTATGCATTCTTCATTTCAATTGCTATGTTCTTCACTTCTGACTTGTTCCTTTTCTATGGTTTCTATGTCTTTTTTTAATGCTTGCTATCTCTTTGTTGAAGTTCTCACTAAGTTCCTTACGATCATTGTTTTGAACTCTGTATCTGGTAGATTGCTTGCCTACATTTTGTTTAGTTCTTTCTCTGGAGTTTTCTCCTGTTCTTTCATTTGGGACTTATTTCTTTGTTTCTGCACTGTGGTTGCCTCTCTGTGTTTGTTTGTATGTATTAGGTACAGTTGGTATGTCTCCCAGTCTTGCCGGGTGGCCTTGTATAGTAGGTGTTCTGTGCAGTACAGTGACAATCTCCCTGGTCATCTACACTGGGTGCTCCAGGAGTGTTTCTTGTGTGGGCTGTGTGTGTCCTCCTGTTATAGTTGAACCTTGATTGCTATTGGCAATCTTGATTGCTATACCAGTAAGTGGGACTGACCCTCAGGCTGACTGGCTGTGGAGTTTGGCTACATCCACAGTTTATGGGCTGCTGTGCTGGGGCTTACCCCATAGAGTGGGATTTACCCCAGTCTGCTCTGGTGCCTGTTAAGGCCATCCTTTGGGTGTCCCACTTATTGGGCTAACTGGGTGGTGCTGTGCTGTGATCTGAAGCCAACCTCCAACTATGTTGGTTCTGGGGCCTCTTGGGAGGGGCTCTGGTTCAGACCCAGGTGATTCACTGCCTGTGACCAACCGGAGACTACCTGGTAGGAACTCCAAAGTGACCTGCAGTTATTCGCTGCCTGTGTTAAAGCTGGAGGCATGTGGGAGAGGCCACACTCTAAATTGAGGACAGCTGCCACCAGTACCAGGCCTGGGGTAGCTCTGCAAAAAGCCAGGGCAACCTAAGGCCTGATGCCACCTTCCGGCTTCCTTAAGTTTCAGCCACTGAAAAAGCCTTGTGGTATGCGAGTTGGGTGAGGCAGGATCTCGGGAGTCATTAGAGTGGGAAGAGTTATGGCTACCAGGTTAATGTAAATTCTAGTTTGGTTCTGGTGCTGAGCCCGGAGCTACTCAGCAAAAGTCTCAGAGCACACTGAGGCCAGTTGCTGCCCACCTGAGACTGTGGATTTCTACCATTTTCAAAGAAAGATTGCAATGTGGGTGGGGCTGGCTGTTTGTAGAAAAATTGCCTCTGGCATTGGTTGAGTTGGGTGGGTGGGTCTCATTGAGTCAACAGGGTGGAATAGCAGAGCTCACCCAGCCAATCAGATTCAGATTTGATCATGAGGGGGTGGGCTCAGCACAGGACAAATGGTGCCCACCTGCCGGTAGCACAGGCCGAGGACCCCCAACAGGGGAAACGGCGACTGTACTCTAGCACTTGCTGACACCACATACCTCAGTTGCCCCTCCAACCCCCCAGACACCATCCCTCTGCAAGAGCCCAAGGTGAGTGCCTGCAAGCAGGTGAGTCTGATTGTGGGCCATTTAAGTGGATGTCTGGGTTTCCCACAGACTTGTGTTTCACTGGATGGATGGTGAGAATCCCCTCTGTTATTCACAGAGAGTTGTTGTGAGGAAACTCCTCTTCCTGGCACCAGTACTCCAGGCTGGGGAGTTTTGTGTGGAGCTGGGGTCCCTTGCTCCTCCATGGGGAATGCTGTGGCCGAGATATCCCTCCCAATTTCTATCTGTCACATAGAGGTTTGGTCCCAGCCCATTTCGTGTCACCATCCTTCCTACCAGTCTTGAGGCAGCCTCTTCCTTATATCCTTGGTTATAAAACTTCTGTTCAGATAGACTTCAGATGGTTCTCCAGGTTGATTGTTCCATAATTTAGTTGTAATGTTAATGTGTTCATGGAAGGAAGCAGGCACAGTGTTTATCTACTCCACCATCTTGAATCTCTAGAATTTTTAAATCATGAATTTATAGAATGACAAAATCCTGGCCCGGACTCTGCCCAAATAGTTTATTTTGCCAAACCCACTGCAACCAGGGGAACAATTTGTGCTACCCAATGAAGATGTAGCAGCTAAAAGATTCTCTTACGTGGAAAGTACCTATTTCACTTGAAAGTGATACTTGCACAATAAACAAACCTTTAGGTATACAAAGCTTCACATATGGCTTTCTTTGTTAAACAATCATGCTATGTGGTTGGAATGAGTAATATCTTCCTAGTTTTTCTGGGAACTATATTCAGTGTTTTGTTCTTTTCCTTTTCTTCTTCCTTCCTTTAAAAAAAGTCATCAAATTTTCCCAGGCAGCTAAAATTGAAGCTTGGTTTGCCTAACATAACCTGAGATCTCAGAAAACAAAGTTTCACCTTCCTGTTTTGTTTGCACTTTCTGTTATATCTACAATATTTGATGTCTTTCCTTTTCTTCTATATTCTGACCTCACTTTTTAATTTAATCTTGCATGCATGTCTTTACATCCTGATAGCCAATTATAATCTTATTCTTAATCACAGTGAAATTAGCTCATTTCATTTTCTCTTGCTTCCAGCTTTTACGGCATCCATGAAAAGAACACTAACGTGATTGTGTTTTGGGAGTCTGTGAGGAATTAGACCTGGCCAAAATGTAATCTCTTCTTACATGACGAACAGTGTACTGCCCTCTTTTATGCTAAATGCTAGAATACCTGTGCCCTATTAATTTTTGTATATGCCAGTGTGTCCAATACAGAATAGTGACAAATGTAGGCACTTAAAAATTGTCCAGTAAAATTGATTGTATGGAGTTAAATTTTCTTGTTGTATTTATATAAGCATTTGTATTTACTAGTTAACAGTTATATTTGTGTCAAGCTCTGTTTGACAAGATTTAGATTCCTTACAGAATATGAATTCTGAGAAAAGGAAGATTTACGAGACTAGACTCCATCTTTCTATAATGATCAAATTTAATCTTCTACAAATGGGAGGAGAAATAATAAATAAGTGGTGTGACTTGAAAGTGGATCAGAGTTCATTTTAACTATCATGAATATTTTTAGGGTTGTCTTATTTTAAGCTCTCTGAGGAAGTATTTTAAAGTACCTTGTTCAAATTACAAACATTCTGTATGCAGGTAAATTGTTTCTGAAATTTTTTAGGGAACAAAACAAAACAAAACGCATGTAATTCATTAGCCAGTGAAGTAGGCGGGAAGTATTTCTGTAGGAATACAATAAAACTGCCACATACAGACTAACAATATGATACCTCAGTAGTGTAGCAGCAGCTACCCAGTCTGTCCACTATTCTCTATTTACACTTCATCTAAGGCCTCAACTGATTTTCAGATGCATCTGGATGAAAGAATAGAACACATTACACAGAGCTTTAAGTTTAAATTGAAGTCTATATATTTTATCTCTCCTTCCATAACTCCCTATCTAATGACTTCTCAATAAAAATTAGTTAAATAATTATTGTCTGGCATCTTAAAATACTAGACATAAAAAGATGCATACCCTTAAGCACTATCAATTGTAATATTTCCCTAGCATAATACATAAAAAACAACCAAGCTTTTATATCTGTAGTGATTCCCTCTGTGCATATCATAAAAATGGGAGTTTTTCCTTGTAATTATTATTAGTAAATCCCAATTCCCTTTTCCATATTGCTCAGGAAATTGGCAGGGAAAGACTTTATCAGGAAATTGCTGGAGAGACACTCAGTCAAGGTGGGAGTTTTCAGAGAGCTTATTATAAAGAAACCTTACAAATTTAACTTTTCATGTCCTCAACTATCTCCTATACTAGAAAAATGGATGAATGTTTTTATCTAAACTGACACTTTGATATAGTATTCTGCTATCAAACTACTTAATAATATGTTTCCTCTTTTACCTTATCACTACTATATCATACTGTCATCCAGTTTCTTAGTTTGAGAATTATATGGTGAGGTTAATGTGGTGCTATCTATATCTTTAAATGATGATTGGAGGACAAAGGGAAGCTTGGTGTTTGCAGAAATTGTTATGATGAATAGCTTGTGTATTTTGTTGAGAACATGATTACTTTCAAGCTGTATAAAAGATGTTTAAAATTCCAAATACAAATCATGAAATAATGAGTTATTCCTCATTATGTTAGATTCCTCAGGGCTGCTTTCTCAGACTTCCTAGTGATCTTTCTTTTATAAACTAAATCTTGGAAATAGGAAAGGAGAAAAAATAATTGTTTAGTAAATTATTACATTTGCATAGAAAACTATTAATAACTAATGAGGTGTTATTTGTCATAAGTATATTTACATGATGTATTGAATAAATTTAAAGATTATGAAAAACAAACCTGAATACATTTTTCCTAATTGTAAAATAAATTCCATCTTGATAAGTTTATAGGTTAAGTATGAATCCCAGTCCTATGCTTTAGATATTTTTTCTTTCTTTAAAAAAACTTTTATCATTTTATCTGTCATCAGACTACCACTAATCATTTTTTTCTAAATTTAAAACGAAAACTCTCAAAGATGATTAAAAATAATTTAACTAAATTAATTATTTTAGCTTAAAATTGGAGTACCTGTTTTATTAAATTTTCTCTTAGTCCCAATATTCATTATTTTACTAAGAATTATAGTCATGCATATATGGTGATTCCATTTCTTTAAAATTTTCCTTTTATGATAATCATTTTCTTTGATATCGGATTCTTTATATTAGAATTACTAGAATTCTGACTATTACCTTATTGACTGAGTTACCAAATATTTTTCCATTAATTTCAATGTATGCCCTGGAATAGTTAAAATGTTTTAGTAGTGTCTGTTCTTTGAAGAACAGATTTTTGTCAATTCATCTGGACCTGAGGCCTTTGTTAGGGACAGGTTTCAACTTTTGAATTTCTTGTTACTGGGCTTTCCCCATTCTCTACCACTTGACAGTCAATTTTCAGAATTTCTATGGTACTAGAATGTACACTGCATCTCAATTTTCTTTTTCTTTGTTCTAAAGTAATATGCAATGCTTTATACTTTTTAAAAACTTCTTCTATATCTATAGCTATGCTTTATCTTTTATTTCAAAGTTATTTGTTTGTACCAGTGTTTTCTTGATCAAACATGAAAAAAAAGTGTTCCTTTTATTTCTCTCTTCAGCCATGCAGCATTAAGTTTTATGAAATAAATGTTTCAAGATAGTTTTAGTTTATTTACTAGTACCTGCTTTGATCCTTATTACTTCTTATAGTTTGCTTAGGTTTACGTGTGTGTGTGTGTGTGTGTGTGTGTGCTTTTTCCTCAGAAGCTCACTGTAACTACATCTTGCTTTTTTGACACAGTAGATCATTTCTCTCCAGTCTACCATTTGATTTTTGATTTCTTCAAGTAAATGTTACAGAAAAAAAAAAAAATTCCAAGGGAATACTTCTTCACTTTTTTCTTGGAGAAAATTACTTGTGTGATTTCTCATTTTGGATTTTAACATTTTTGGAGTCATACATGGGAAACATTCTACAGCTGTTTGAAAATAATAAGTAATACAAATACAAACATATATGTGTTTAAGCTTGTTAAGTGATTTATTAAAATCTCAAATAATCTTGCTTTTTATTGTCTATTTGAGCTGTCAATCCTTGAGAAGTTGTGTGAATTGCTAATTTTTCCCACTAACAGTTTTTGCCTCATACACATACAAGTATATTTCTGAACTATGATGCTAGGTACATAAAGGTTTAGGATCCTAATAGGTTCTTGGTAATTTTTCTCTATGTTAAATATCACCCCTTGTCACATTTAATTTTGGTCTGAATTCTATTTTGACTGATATTTTAATATTATTCTGTCATATTTTTATACTAACTTTTGCCTGGTATTTCCGTTCTCTATTTTCAAACTTTCTTTATATGACTGTCTCTATTTCAGAATACCTTATTATTATTTTCTTGATTTTTTTTCTCTAATATTTATTTTTTAAAGCATATATTCTGTTTGTTCTATTCTATTTTCTCTGGGGCAAATTTTTTTTTTTTTGGACCATTTTTATAAAGATGGTCATTCTCAAAAGGTTGATGGGTTTTGGTTTTATTTAATATTTATATTTAAGGATTTAGATTAAGCTGTATGCTTTCGTAACCAATAGGTATTCCCTTTCAGCTGTCAGTGAATACAGTTTCTATTAATAAGTGACTATTTCCAGGACTAGATATGCAAGTGGCTGAGTAATGAATGGCCACTTCAACAAGGATGAATAAAGAGAGATGGTTTGTCACTGGGTGTGATAGTTCAGCCATTCCCAGCTTTGAGCATTTTCTTAGTGGTCTGAAATGTCAATGATGAAGTAACAACTAGAACGAAGATACTCTGAATCCCAGGCCAGATCTTTTTCTACTATCCTACTCAATATTTAATTAAAATTGTTCAGAATTTCTTTTGTCATTAAAATGGTCCTAATTAAAAATAGCTTGCTTTATGCACAGATGTGTACCAATTATGATTCCAACATTTTCTAAATCAATATTCACATATACACAATGTTTATTTTTTATGAAGTTTAATTATATCAATATGTAATAAGAGTTAAATAAAAATTTGACTCAGGGGAAAGAGGAATGAAAATAATAAAATAAGTGCTATAATTTTAATATGCACAATTGTAAGTGGAATATGTCTTACCAGAATTAGATATCTGTATGCATCTATTGATACTATAGATAGGTCAATTCTAAGTGAAAGATGCTAATTTTGCATGATTTTTATCAAAAAGTTATTAAATCTAGGAGACTTAACTAGTATCATAGAGTTGGAAGGGACTTTGTGTTCCAACCTCTGCATTCTACATATAAGAAAACTGAGGTCAAAAGACATAATATGATTTGCCTAAGGTTTTAATCACAGTGATAATTTGGGGAAGATGAGAGTTTATTATCAAATGAAAAGTAATTACTGGAGAGAGAAGACTGAAAGCACTGAGACTAGGTCAGAGATCTGTATGAGAGAAGAGACATTTCTATGCTGGTATGTACTTGAGACAATAATGATGCAGAGTAGAGTTTGCTTTTTAAAAAATCATACACAGAAATGATGTCTTAGAGAAAAATATTCTAATAAAGGTATCTCAATGTAGTTTTAATTTCCTTTTACCTAAATACTAATATTGAATATCTTTCATATGCTTACTTGTCCCCTGTACATCTTCTCTGGTGGAGTGTCTATTCAAATCTTTTTTTTATTTTTTTAAAATTGGGTCATTTACTTTGTTTAATTGTTGAGTTTTAAGAGTTTTATATATATTCTGGATATAAATCCTTTATCAGATATGTTTTGTAAATACTTTCTCCTAGTCCTTGGCTTGTCTTTTAATTTTCTTAATAATACCTTTCAAAGATCAATAATTATACATTTATGATCATTATCTATATAGTTCATGCTTTCTTACATTTAATCTAAGAAATCTTGGATTAACCCAAGGTCTCAAAGACTTTCTTATATATAGGTACTTTCTTTTTAAATAATATAGTTTTACATCTTACTTAGATTTATGGCCCATTTTGAGTTGATTTTTGAGTATTCTTGGAAGGGTTGAGATTCAGAACCTTGCATGTGGGTATCCAATTTTTATAGTACTATTTATTGAAAGGACTAGCCTTTCTCCATTAAGTTTGCCCAGCACAATTGTTGAATATCAATTGGCTATATATTTCTGGGATTATTTCTGAACTCTATTTCACTGATGTATATATCAATACTTACACTAATATCACACTTTATTGATTACTATCTTTTTTTATTAAATTTATTGGAATGACAATGGTTAGTATAAGGAGAACTGACCCTGGGTGGTGAGCACACAATGTGATATATAGATGATGTATTATAGAAATGTACATTTGAAACCTATGTGATTACTGTGTTTATAATAAGTTTTGAAATGTAGTGTACAGACATCTACATCATCCCTGGGGTGGTCTCCAATTTTATATATATATATATATATTTATATATATATATATATATTTACAAGAAGCAGAGTACAACATTAGGAATAGAAACAGTGGAAATGTCATGGCTGTGTGTGATGTCAGAGGGGTAGTGGATGGGGGAAGGGGGATTGTCACCGTGTGAGGGATATAAATGATAAATGCCTATTACATTGTTTTGTGCACCAGAAACTAATAAAAAAATGTTTTTTTAAAAAAAGAAATATAGTAGTGTAGACCCTCCAATATTGTTCTTGTTTTTCAATTTTGCTATTCTATATCCTCTGCATTTTCATATAAATTTTCCAATTAACTTGCCAATTTAAAAAAAAAATACTGACTTTTTAACTGGAATTATTTTACATCTATCTAACAATTTGGAAAAAATTGACATCTTTACACTTTTGAGTCTTTCAATCCCATGAATATAATATACCATTCCATTTATTTATATCTTTAATTTCTCTTGGCAGTGTGTTACACTTTTTAGTATACAATTCTTGCATATTTTGCTAAATTTGACTGTAAATATTTTATGATTTTGATACTATTGCATATATTACTGTTTTTTATTTCATTTTCCAATTGTTCATTGCTATACTATAGAAACACAATTGATATTTTTATGTTAATCATATCTTCTCAGCTTACCAAAGTCACTTTTTAGTTTTAGTAGTTTTTTTGGTAGATTTTGTAGGATTTTCTACATAATCATTTTTGTCTCTGAATAAAGACCGACCACTCCAGCTTCTTCTGGAACCATGTTCTATTTTGAGCTCTTATTACCGTATAGGCTCAGTCTTTTTTTATTTGTCATGTTCCATCTTGACATAAATCTTTTTCTTTCTGTTTGAAAGCCTCTATCCTACACTCTTTACAAACTGAATACTTATTCATGCTTCAGATCTCAGGTTAAACATAACTTCCTCAAGGAAACATTCTGTAGGACACTTCTCTATGTTATCGTTTTCATTCAGTTATTTTTCATTAATGTAGCCAACAAATATTAACTACCTACTATTAAATGCCTACTATGTGCCATGGTTCTTTCATAGTACTATCTTTGCTTTCTAGTACTTATCATAATTGTAGTTTTACATTTAACTCCATGATTATTTGACTATTATGTTTCTCTTATAGATTGTTAAGTTTCATGAGAACAGAACCATGATTATTTTTTGTTCTCCTTTGATTCCCCTGTCTAGCTGAAGGCCTGTAACATGGCAGGTATCATTAAATGTTTACTGAATAAATAATGAGCCAAAAGAAAATACCTGCCCAGAAGATGGAGGAAATATTTTGGGTTAGGGTTGGCTGACTCAATGCTATTCAGCACACACTGCTTAAAAGACTGTTCACTAAGTTTATAATCATAATTCAATCTTTGTACATGAAAATGCACCAGAAATATTTTTTATCATAATTTTAAGGAAGTTCTAGGAGATGAAGTTTGGAGGTTGAGTTGTAGACTGTAGCATGAGGAGTTAATTTTAAAATTCAGAAATAAAACATTTATTTTGGTAAAAACAGATGCTGCAACCTCATATTAGATTTAAAAGTAATTTGATATTACTATGTGTAGTGTCAGATGGCTACTAACTTATCAGGGTGATCACTTCATAAATTACATAGATGCCTAACCAGTATGACGCTGTACACCTGCAACTAATATAAAGTAATATTGAATGTCAAATATATATATGTAGATTTATATATATAGTTATGGGATGTAAAGTACAGCCTAGGGAATATAGTCAATAGTACTGTAATGGTATGTACAGTCAAATGGGTAGTAGACTTGTTGGGGTTATCACTTTGTGAGGGGTGTAAATGTCTAATCATTATGTTGTTATGTACACCTGAATCCAATAATAAAAGTAATTTTATATTTTCTTGACAGATGAAAAAATTTTAATCCCATAAACCACTAGATGTACTTAAAATTATAGTTGTATTATACCTTTACTAATTCATTACTCATTAGGATCTAATAGACTCAAAATAAACAGGCAAATGCAACAAACTTGAAATAGCCTGGTTTTGTTTCATTTAAGAGAAGATTAGATAAAATAAGCTTAGTTTTGTTTTATCTTTTAAATAAGAGAAGCAAGACCCCAATACTTAAATCTAAATACCAATTCACATTTTCTTAAATACAAAACAAATTACTCATACATGAACATGTTTAATTTGAAAGGCATTATTTTTCAAGCGATATTAATATAAACCACTGCCGACATAATTTACTGAGTGGTTTTATTCTATCTTTAATTATACATACACCGGATATCTTATCTCAGGCGCAAGTACTTCATCACATTTTATTAATGCTTTAAACATATTTATTTTTGTTACATTTATCAAGGGTATCTCAGATAAAGAAAACATTTAATATGTCACTCTTAAGAATCCCCTTTCTTCTGCATGCATCTCACTGTCAATGCTCATTAATGCATATAAACAATGCAAAAGAAAGAAGAAATTATTGTGTTGGTTTATTAAGTACTGATTGAGGTAGCCTATGTTTTTTTGATATTTCAATAATAAAATGCCAGTTCAAGTGCCATACAAGCTCAAAAAGCAGTGAGTGAGAAAAGCACATCATTTACCTGAAAGTCATTGTTTATTTAAAGGCATTGTTCTTCTCATGTATGAGGGTAAATGATGTATGTAACATGTGACAATTACATTCAAGGAACATTTTAAAATTAATTAGATATGAAATCGATACGCCTACGCTTATCATGAATCTCAGATCTCTTTTTAAAAATCCATTCTATAGAAAACATGTCATATACCACATTTTAAAATTGAACGAATTTTAAAAGTTACTCAAATCAGTCTCTTGAAAAGTGCAAAAGGAATTCCTTTATGTGAGTTGACTCACTATACTTGCGTTTCTATTATCACACCAGCCAATAAGTTGTAAAATTCAAATAAGCATTTTAAGAATCCCAAAATGTGAATAAGTGTTATTGCAGTCCAAGAAAACATAAGAATAAAAAACATGTGGGGTTTTTTTGGTGAAAAAAGTTAAGATTTATTGTTTTCATTTGCAATTAAAATGTCAAATGCAAGAATTCACATAGCAAGGAGTCAGTTGAAGAAAACACAGGTGCCTAATTCACGAGCTACAAAAAACAGTATAAAGGTGACCATCTGGGGAGAGCTGGCTGACTTAATTTTCCTAGGAGCTTACCGTCTGCTCCACATTTTTCTTCCAAACTCCACATTCTGACCTTGAAAATGCATCTATGTGTTTTGCTACATGCATTTGTTACATTCTAAACATAAATGCATGGTAGACCTTATTACGCAAAGAATATTAATACAACAAAGGACATATCGTGTTGTATTTTATTTAATCTCAGTGTGCTGATTATTTTTTAAAGGTTTTGTTTCTGGTGGTGATGCCTTTTCAGCCTTTCAGTTGTTCTATAAATTCCTACACTTTCCATGATACACCTGCAAGTGCTGACAAGCACAATTCTAAGAAACGAACACTTCTTTGATAATGGTGGTTCACTAGAAGGCCCAAGAGGTAGACTTCTGAGAATGTCAAATAGAGGAGGTGGGAATCTAGGATTATAATCCTGATGTGAAGACAATAGATCCTCATGAAGTGAAACTCACAGGAGGGATGACAAAGCTAAGACAAGGAGGAATTCCTGGCTTGTCACAAAACACTGATTGCACAAGTACCCTGAGTACGTCAGGATTTCTGAAGGAAGTATCACAATTTCCTACCATGGTAAGTTAATATGCTGAGCAGAACGACTCTTTTTACTTTGGCTTTCTTTTTATAACTCAGCCTGAATACTGAAATGATGCTCCTCATCCTAACAAAAAGTACTTATTTTCAAGTACTTGTTGCCGTATCTTCTCTAAAACTAGTCTTTTGCTCAATCCTGTACTTTTATAAGAAAAATTATCTGTAGCTACTACTTCTTCAATAGCCCTAATTTGTGCTCTAATCATTTCAAGATTGTTCTCCAGCACTATATACTATGGAGTGTCTGTGCTTCTGAAATTTGTTTCCAGCCTTTAATACTTTTCCCAGTCTCACAGCTCCAATTTTTACTTGTTCTTCCCTCCTGTATCCTAAAGCTCATTAAGTGCTAAGCTGAACTCATCAACTTCTTGAACCAATATGTTTCCCCTTTGACTTTTTCCTTTTTTCCCCTATTTTCACCACCTCTTAGTCAATAAGGCATAGCTATTACTATCTCTTCTTTCCTTTCCATTCCTGTAACTCCTCCTCAAATTCAGGTAAGGTCATCCAGATTACAACAATAATACAGTTCAAAATTGTCAAACTGTTCCAAAGAGTAATAGGGTTGCTTGAACAAAGAATTCCGTATTCCACAGGACTTGGAGATTCACAAAGTATCTCACAGGCTTACAGTAAAGGAACATCTTTAAGTGTGTTGAACCCAATGTTGGGAAACCCGCTACTTCCTAATTCATTTATCATGGAATCTTTTTCAAGGAGCATCCAATAAAATCTCCCAAAGGGATGTTTGTAAAACACAGATCTTCCCCATCCATTCAATTCTGCAACCAATTTTCATATTATTTAATAGATATATAGCTGAGATTCTTGCAATTTTCTGCTCGTAATTTTCAAACACTCTCAGTTACCCATCAAAGAAAGCTAAGCACCCCTATCTATCTGCAACCTACAAGTTTCATCTATCTTTCATGAGTTCATTCATCTCTGTAGTTAGCCAGACGTCAAGCTTAGGATCTGTTGTACTACAACTGCTCATCTCCATATCAAATACATGTGTTGCATCAAATAAATGTGTACCATCACTTAGCAATGAATCAACCTTTCACACACAACTGTGGTACCATAAGCATCTCTTTAGACTTAATGGTTTCCTGATGCTCTCCAAACTTAGTTGCTGAAGAAAAATATATTTACTTTCTTTTCTCCATGATTTGAAAAAAATTGCTATAGATAATTAAAGCTACCTGCACCAAATATTTTTAGCAAACTAATATGTCATATTGAACAGTTTCTCTGAAAAAAAGGCGGTATGAGGTGCTTAGCATAATTGAGTCTACTGGGGAATTGGTGAGTGGATGTGAAGAATGATCATGTATTATCTGTGATCACTTCATTTTTTTATTTTTAACCATTTTCAAAATAAATATTCTTATCCAATTTAAAAGAAATAGCAGCATCTATTGAAAATATTTCTAAACCATAACCCATTTTTGGTTGTAATTTTAACAAAAATGGTACGTGTTTGTTCAAGAAATATTTAATTGCACATATGCTTTGAGTCAAGCATTAGTTGACAAAAAGCAGTCAACAAGATGAACATGGTTGTTACTACAGCATATAGTTCTTACTATTCTTACGGACACGAAAGTTTCAAGCATGTTGAGTATTATATCTTCCTCCAGCTACTATACTATTTCTATGCTCCCTTTGAAGGCAAAAGTTCTTGAAAAAGTTGTTCATACTGTCCCTAAAATATCTGTTCCTAGCCCCTTTTGAACCTACTCCAATGAAGCTGTCACTTGCTATTTTAACAAGGTGTCAGGACCACCAATGACCTCCACACTGATAGTGCAATATCCCAGGTGACATCTTATCTCACCTATTAGCATTTCACACAAATTATCCTTCCCAGCTTCTTAAAGGGCTCATTTGTTTGGCTTCTGATCACCACACTCTTTTGGTTTTCCTCCCTGGCTGGTGCTTCCTCATCTTCTCAACCTTTAAATGTTAGAATTACCCAGAGCTGAGTCATCCAACTTCACGTCTTTTCATCCTCCAGATGGCTTTAAATACCCTCTATATGTTGATAATTCCCCTATTTATATCTCCATCCTGGACTTTTCCCTTGAGTGCCTGAATTTTACATTCAGCTGCCAACTCAAAGTTTTCATTTGGGTGTTTAATAGATATTTTAACATGTCCAAAATCTATAATCCTCCTAGACTAACCCTTTCCCCCTGTGCTCCTCTATAATCTTTCCAATCTAAGCAAAGTGAAGCTCCGCCTGTTCAGATTCTCAAACCAGACACCTCATTCATCCTTGACTGCTTTCTCTCACATTCTATATTCAATCTTTCATCAAATCCTGCTGGCTAAGTCTTCCAGTTGTATCCAAAATTTGACCACTTATCACTGCCTTTCCTGCTCCTAGCCAGATCCCAACCATGTTCATTTCTGATCAGGACTCTTTTAATTACTTTCTAATTAATCTCCTTGTCTACCTTTGACCCCTCGGTCAACGTAGCAGAGAGAGCCTGCTCAAACTAAAATCCCTCCTGTGGCTTTAATATTTTAGAGTAAAAACCAAAGTCCTTAAAATAGCAAACCTCAGCCTCATATAGTCCACAGGCATAACAGCCTACCTCCTGTGCTCGGCTCAGCTCCAGGAAAACGGCCACGCCATCTTCCAGAAGGCGCCAAGGTGACCCTGAGCAGCGAAGGTTGCAACTTCTGACAGCAGACTGCGCGGAGACCTTACTGCGTCGGGCCCTCCCTGCCTGGACCACCTCAGCAGCATGGGAAGGAGCTGGGGGCTGACCTTCTCTGGAGGTGGCTGGGCTGGACCCAATTTTCAGGCTGGGATGGCCAAAACGCACCTCAAACAGATGGGCACGAACGAGGTCAGGTCCCCGGGGGCTGGGATCCCTGAACTGGAGTGAAACCCCTCTGAGGCTTGAGCCAAGGGGTTCCTGGGCTCACCAGCCCCCTGGAGGGCTAGTCCCACAGTACCCCAGAATCACCAAGACTCCCAGCTCCCGGCTCCCAGCCTTGGACTCCTGGAGTTGCCTGTGTAGCCTTGCAGCACCTCATGGCCATTCTTGGGGATTCACCTTCAGGACCTGGGATTCCTAGGACCATCCAGCCAAAACCTGCAATCTGCCCCTTCCCCCTCTGCTCTTCCCAGTAATAATTAATAACTAAAATGATATCACTTGTCAAAAAAAAGTTTTTCAAAAGTATCTCTTTGACTTCATCTTTTACTACCTATCATTTCCCTTGTTCACTCTGTTCCAGTCACACTGGGCTCATTGCTATTCCTATAACACTTTTAGAATATTATTCACACAGGGTGTTTGCACTTGCTGTTTCCTCTGACTGGACCAGTTTTCCCCAGTTATCATCAGGGCCAACCCCTCATCTTCTTACAGCTTTTCTTTTAAACATCTAACACATGATGCCTTCTCTGGTCCTCTATGTAAAATCAGCTACCCCTTATTTCCTTGGCTCTCTCACCGCCCCCCAATCCTCCTTCATGTCTCCTTACACTACGTATAATTATATGAAGTACTATGTCCTTACTGGTTTATCTACATCTTGTCTGCCCTCCACCACCCCCCCCACCACACCCCCGCTAGAATATAAGCTTCACAAGAGTTGAGATTATGTCTGTTATGTTCACTACTGCATCTTCAGGGCCCAGAACGGGCTGGAACATAGTAGGCACTCAATGAATATTTGTTGAGTGAATGATGGAGTGAATTTACAAAAGGGCATTAGAAGATGCTACAGAAGCATAAAACAAAGGGATCTAACCTAGAGTGAGAGAACAAGAAAAGATTTCTTGAGGAATCTAAAATTTGAGTGCTAAGAAGACAAGTAGGAGTTTGTCAGAAAAATGGAAGAAGAGGGAGTGAAGAGCTTCCCCACAAATAGAACAATATTGCCAAGAGCCTGAGTTCATTTGTTCATTCAACAAATATTTATTAGACCTGTACAATGTACCAGGCTGTGTTCTAGGAATTTGGGACATCAGGAGTAAAGGGAAAAGATCATATACAAATCAATATTTGGGATACGATCAGTTAATAAAAATGTTATAAAAACAAATTAAGCTGGGCAAGAAAATAAAGATGGAAGTAGGGAATAAAGACTATTTAGAAAATGGTGGCTAACCCTTCTGAAGAGGTAAAGTTTGAGCAGAGACTGAATGAAGCTCAGGATATGTTTGTTATCTCAGGAAAAAGCATTTCAGGTAAAGGAACAGTGAATTCAGGAGGGTATGTTTATAAATGGAAGGAGCTCTAAAACACTGGCCTTAGAGAGTGGTAAGAGGGAAGCTGGAGAAGAAAACTCTAGAATCCCACTCTAGAAAACCCAGCAGTCCAGCCATATTAAGAATGTGGGACAATGGGAAGCCACTGAAGAGTTTAGTGCATGGGATGGCATGATCAGATTATTAATATCTCAGAAAGATCAAAATCAAATATAAGTCTCACCCCCAGTTCCTGGATGTCTTAATACTGAACACCATGAACTTCCTTTCACGTTCAACAGTCATTTCTAGTATAACCCTATAGAAACAGATAAAGTGACAATGATGCTACTTAAGTGATTTTGTTCCTGTATATAATACACAAACATGGCTTTATAAATAGAAGTTTTCAAATTTTTCAAAACTTTAATATAATTTAATGTCAGTTTATTTTTTAAAATCTTCTTTTAGCATTCTTTTCTCATATTTTTCAATAATATTGTTTAATAATCACCTATCCTTTTCTCAGTGTCATGTTCTTATAGCTTTTATTCTTTTAAAATATATTTTAATAATTATAGATATGCTAATTTTAGTCTCTTTGTGATTTCTTTTACATCAAGATATTTTTCGTTTTTTAGACATGGCTCATTTCGCTCTAGTGTGTTGTGAGACATTCAATGTTCTATCTTTTCTTGTTTCTAATGTTTAATTGTGAGCACCCCTTTGGTAGGGACTGTTTGTCTATGAAAAACCAATGCAGCTAGATGTTTCTTAAGAGTGTTGTCATTCATTTTACTTCCTTTAGTCTGTCCTAGCCTAGGATTCATTTTATGTAAGTTTCCTTGACAGAAAATTTCCTGAACCAACTCTGTGGCATATAGTCATGCTCCAAGTTAAGTAACAAAGTTTGGGGTGTGGTTATAGTGTTAATCTCAGCCCTAGCTCCTGCACTGCCCCCAGCCCTGGGCTTATTTCTAAGTCTGGGACCACTTGGCACCCTTTTTGTCTCCCTTTCTCCACTTCTACCAAGGTGTCAGCTCAATACCACTACCATTCCGGCCTTCATTTCCTTTTTCCCTTCCGGCACATGGACACTACCCTTTTTCATTTGCAATCTAAAGTTATCGATTTTTAATGGTTAAATTGTATCTAAATATCTTGATGTTTGTAAAGGAAGAGGTTCTGTGTTAGCTCAGCCTGCCATATTGCAGATTCACTCAAATTAGTCTCTAAATATGATTTTAATTTGAAATATGAGCAACAACATAAAGACAGTCTGCCTGACCAAACAGTTACTCAGATGTGCAAATAAGTACCAAAAATTAGCCAGGCTGCAAAAATACTTTCAAAGTCTTTCTTCCCAACTGTGAACACAATTTCTTACTCAACTAAGTTAGTGTGAATCACAGCTCACACAGGATGAGTTAAGTTTGCAAAAACAGTAATAGTAAAGGGTATAGAAACCTATCCAAGCAGAGAGGAAAGTGAGCCAGACTGGCTCACTCACCTGTGGCAGAACATGGGCAGAAGAGACATGGGTGCCACACGATTGGCTAAAAAGAATTCAGCTAACACATTTAATAAATTGATGAAAGTCCAAATGTGAGCTAGCATGAACTCGCATAGAGCTAACATAAAACTTCTGGGAGTGGCAAACACTCACAGGCTTTTTTCCTCAAACTTTTACTGGGAGCTCATGAAAAAGAATGGATCAGGTCAAAACTAGAGGTGAAGACCCATTACAACCAGGAGAAGGTAAAAGTAAAACCTCTCTATCATAAGAGAGAGGGAGGGGGAAGCAGGAAACAAATCTGTTTCCAGGATCCTATACCAATACTAGAAGAGGTCCCCTACCACTGGGCAGGGAACTCTCCCACACAAGACCCTCCCACTATGAAGGCAGAGTTTAGTCTGGTAGACCAAAGAGAGGCAGGATCCCTGAAAACCAGGCACAGGGCATTCCTGAGACTGAGGCTGGGCCAGGACGACGGAGGGGCCCCCTTATCCCTCACCACCAGGCTAGTAAGTACCAAGTAATGAGCAATAGCAGCCTACCCCGGGGGGAGGTAGAGAGCAAAGAGAGAGAACCCCCTGGGGAAACAAGTTCTCAAAGAAGACACATCTAAGGAGGGAGCTCCTCAAATGGTTAAATATTACAGAAGGTAAACATAAAAGACATTTTCTCTTCTCTATTTTTTTTTAATGCTCTAAAAGAACAGGTCGGTAACATTTTCTGTAAAGAGTCAGATAATAAGTAGTTTAAGCTTTACAGACCAAATCGTCTCTATTATCGCTACTCAACTCCGCCATCGCAGCATGAAAGCAGCCATAGATAATATGTAAATGAATGAGCATGACTGTATTCCAATAAAACTTTACTTATGGACACTGAAATTTGAATTTAATATAATTTTCATGTGTCACAAAATACTATTCTTTTTAGTTTTTCAATGACTTAAACATGTGATAAAACCTTTCTTAGTTCATAGGCTGAATTTGATCTGGGGGCTATAGCTTGTGATCTCTGGTTTAAAGTAAAATTAATAGCAATGAATTATGGATTTATAGCTTAGGTACCACAATAGCATAAATAATGGGAGGGAGCAATTGGAAGTTTGTTGTTGTATACAAATTATATTATTTAAAGAAAGACTGTTAGAGGTATATACTGTCAACCCATTATTTATGCTATTGTGGGCTATCTCAAAAGACAAAAAAAGACTTACAGCAAGATTAGCAAATTCCTACACCAATATAAAATCACTAAAGTGTTATCTGAATATAAGACAATCAATTAGTTAGAGCTCCTTTACATTTGGAAAATTGATAATTTACTAATAGGAAATCTCATTTTGAAAAATATTCAGGAGAAACTTTTAGAAAAAAAGAAATGAATTTTCTTTTAAATCTCTTAAGATAATGGAGAGCAATCCAAGTGAAGAAGCTTTGAAAACTTGTTCGTACATATAAAAGACATTGGAAAAGACAGGGCAAGTAAATATCTCAGCATTCCTTCAGTAATATGCATTGTTTTACTGCCTTATTTATTTTATCACCCACTATTCCTTTACAAAAACCCTATTTTGTAGAGAACATATGCTGTACCAAAGAAGGAAAGGAAATGAATCCTATATTTTTACATTAAAAATGCTTTACCATGAATAACTTTAGGCTTAAAGGAGTAAGTTTTAGTTATCTGCAAGTTTTACTTAAGTGGGAAATCTCTTGTACCTTTAATGATAGACAAATATGGCATTACTTGGTCCACTGAAATCTGTATTAAAATCCTGAGGTATGTAGTTTAATGATGATGCGTAAGCAGAGAATGTTTATGCCCTTCAGGACATTTAGAGTTAATCTTGAAGGAAAATTTCTCTTCGTGACTGAAATTCAGGTTCTGTTATATTACCCAATCCCTCTTAATTATCCTACTTTGAGGTAAAGACTGTAAGAGAAGGGGATTTGGGGCTCTGTTATCACTTTTTCACTCCCTTATGTGAGCCTGTCAAAAGTCCAGGTCTATGAAGGAGTTTTGTGTGTGTATTACAGATCACTGAAAGGTAATCTGAATATCACAGACATTATCTTCTGGGTCACTGGCACAGCATGGGAAGAAGAAACAGAATATTGCTAGTACGTTCTTATAATTCTATCTGTGGGTATTTTGCTCTTTAGTACAAGGAAATGCATAAACCCCATGAATAATAAGCACAACCATTTATTAAACACATGCTAGTTTCCAATGATTGTACTAGACTTTTAAAATGTATTGCTTAAATTAATCTTTACCAATGTTAGTATACATTTCTTTTATAGTATATATTTCTTTTATTTCTCTTATTGGACAAAGTTCTTTCCCTTTTGTCCAGGGCAATATACTGTCCTTGTGTGCCTCCTACCTGTCTGCCTGTTTCTTGACGCCTTTGCAAGCACATCTGTGTCTGTTGCCCCTTACAAAGTTCAAGTTCTTCAAGGCTTGTTACAGAGCCATGCACTTGCTCTCCAGAGTGTAGCATAATGATTAAGCCCAAGGCCTCAGGAATCAACCAACCTGAGCTCCAATTGCTTTATTTAGCCTCTTTAAGCCTCAGTTCCCTCGTCTTCAAAATACAAACAGCATCTACCTCCAATGTTTGTTGTGAGGACTAATTGAAAGGAAACATGAAAAGCATTAAGCACAATGCCTGGCGTATTGTAAACGCTCAGTGCGTGCGAGCTATTGCTAAAATACTCAAACTATGTTGTCATCAATTTTTTGTTTAATGTCTATCTTCCCTAGACTGCAAGCTCTAATCCTAGCCCTTGATTTGGGACTCGGCACATAATAGCCTCTCATTCACTTTTCCTTGAATGGCTAACTGAAGGAGGAATCAAAGGAATGTGTCACCATGCAAAGTGGATGTCATTATTCCCATACTAAGAATGAAAGAAATAAAATGTGGAGAGAGTAAGCAGCAGTCTAGGCTTCTATAGATAGTAAATGGCAGAATTGCAAATTCAAATCCATGTCTAGCTGAATCTGAAGCTTGTGCGCTTTCCATTTATTGCACTGGGAAAAGTATATGCCTTGGGGAAAAGAGGTGGACAGTAATCACTCATTACCGAGCACGTAACAACGGACAAGGCAGCGTTCTAAGCACTTGCACATGTTTTCTCGGTTAATTTTTATGGCAACCTGAAGAGGTAGAGATCATTATTGTGTTCAGTTTTACAGATGAAACCGGAAGTACAGAGAAGATAGTAACAGGCCAAGGTTAAATAACTAGGAAGAAGCAAGGATAGGCAGGATTTGAACCCAGACACCTGGATCTAGAGCTCACACCCCTGACTGGCACATCTGCCTATTTCAGCGTCATGTGATGCTTTGCAATTAAACAGCACTAAAAAGGAGTCAAAAAGTCACTCTTTGTTGTATTTGTTGTATTTCCCCATCAACTTATACTTTAGTACACTTTTGATACCTGCGTATAAATAGAATAAGATAAAAACGCTGAATATCTACATAAATTCTAGTCCCTTCCTGAACAATTACTGAATCTTAAAGTCTATCTGTAACAACTTTTCCAATTTGTCAATTTCCCCTGTACATTTCCCAGTAATCCAGTAATAGGATGTGCACTAATTCCAGGAAGGCACCCAATTCTAATTTTGAACAGAATAAATGTAGGGAATTGTTTCTTGAATAAAAATATGTCATCTTGTATCTTCCACTCACTTACCTAGTTTTAACCCTGAAATGATGCAATATATGAAGACAAACCACTAATTTATTCAGCACACGTTTGAGAACTTGTATTTCAGACGCTGCGATAGACAATGGGTATGCAAAGATAAATATAAATATTTATGGTGTTAGAGTGACAGCAATGTAAAAAAAATCAATCTTGTGTGGTAAGTGCTCTTCGAATTATGAAAAATAATATTGTTGAAGCATAAGGAAAGAAGAGATTTTGGGAAAGAGTGGGTTGGAAAGTTAGGGGTGTATACAAGAAACTTTTTGTTTTGACCTCCAGGCATCTCCAGATACTTCCTGCTTCGAGAGAATACTAAAATAAACAGGGTCCCTGCCTCTTAGTTTGGTCTGAAGACAGCCAGCATTATCTGTCCTGCCCTCTGGCAGTAGGGTAGGAGTATGTGACTTTAGGATTGAAAGAAGAAATATGAGTGGTTACTAGGCCAGGTCTGTTTTTACTTTAAACCTAGTGTTTAAACTTTAAAACTTATTTAAAGCCAACATTCTATGAGATCCGTCTTGTTTTTATCATTTACCATTTTACAAATAAGAAAATTGAGATCCAATATAGTGTGGGAACGTTGGAAGTTGCAGAGCTAGTAAATGGGAAAGCTGGGATTCAAATCCAGGCAGGCTGACGTTGGAGTGCACGTTTGCCATTCGAAGCCACGCCTGTTCCAGCCCAGGACTGAAGCACGATGGTTTCACCAAAGTCAGGCCGTGAAGTGTAAGGTGGTTGACTAAGGGGCAGTGTTCGCTGGGCAGTACCAACAAGGGCAGTGAATAGCCAGGGCTGTATCCCTTTCCCCGTGAATGAATGAATGAAGACCACATTCATTTCCACTAAATTGTATCTCTTTTACCATAACATTCTGTTGTTTTTTTTTTTTTTAAAAAAGGCCAAAATGGAACCACTTTTGCTAAGCCATATCACCAAATCAAAACTTAACTAACCTAATTACAATTTAAGCCTCTCCAATCATTTTAAACCAATCATTCTGGAATTTCCTGATCAACACTACTGAGGTTATACACCTGATTAAACCCCCTGCCTTCCCCTAAGGGAAGCTGTCCTCGCCTAAAATACTTAGTCACACCTCTTTCTGACTGTAAAACCTTTCCATTTTGTACAATTCATAAGCATGCTTTTCTAGTTGCTAGATGGGATGCTGCCAGATTCATGAATCACATGATAAAGCCAAGTAGATCTTCAAATTTACCCAGTTGAATGTTCTTCCTTAACACTGCCTTTCAAGCTTGGTATAATTTTAGGATACTGAAATGGTTGGCCAAATCATTGGCTATTACTCTTAGTTAAATGTCAGCTGTAAAAATCTTGTATTGCCCTCATCCAAAATATTGATAACAATGTTGAATAGGACAGAGAACCAAACTCACTTGGGTAATGTTTCAACCACTAGAAATCCAAGAATGCAACCATCCACTTACCTCCACATTTTCCATAAAGCTTCAAGGCAGTTGTGCCATCATGAGTATAGTGTGGCTATGGCACATGCCTAAAATTTGACGATGCCTGTTCTTAGTGATCCCATGTAGGTTCTGTGGGATTACCATTTTCTTTTCTAAATGCTGTCGATGTAAGAAACATCTAAACTTGTAGAGAATTTTTGTAAAAGTTTATTTGAGCCAAACTGGCAACATATAACGGGGAACAAGATTCAAATGCTCTGGAGAAAAAGAATTTTGCAGCTTATTTCATGAATTTAAAATTATGAAGGGAACATAAGGACGATTACATGAAGGTGGGAGAAGGCAAGGCAGAGACTGGATTACAAAATAGTAACAAGATTATGTACTTTTTTGAGGGTGGTTATGGCTCATTTCAAAAGTGTGTTAACCTAGATGCATAGAAGCAATGGACAGGGCTTGCTTAAGACAAAGATAAACCTTTTACTAAAAGGTTATAGGTCTTGGGTGTGACTACCCACCAGGACCTGCACAATTAAGAATCTATGATTAGATCCCTCAGTGAGGTTACTTTCCTTAGAACCACTTTTTTCACCTACAGTGCCAATATTCCACTCTTCTATTAATATGCCTAAGATTTTTCTGCCAGGAGGCAACAAGTAGACTAAGCTATAGTTTCTTTTCTTAAAACATATTTGTCATCTTTTTGGAAGTCAGAATATTTGTCCATCAGCAATTACTGCTTTTCTCCAATATTCCTCAGAATCACTTTCGGCAGTCTCTCAGCCATTTCCCCCAATTCTCTTGTAACCTTTAAATAGACTCAGCTATGATTTGATTTATTTTTCCCATCTAACTTGGGTGTTTAAATTTTATAGCCATTCTGTGATTCCCATTATTCTATCCTTTTGTGGTTAAAGATAGTTCTTTGATAGAAAATAAAAACATATTTTATACTGAAATATCATAATTACCATCACACTGGGTAAGTAAACAAAAATAGCAGAACCAGTTGGACTTGAAATAGCTACTGTGTTTCTAGGGGGGAATGACCACTGATTTAAATTTGAAGTCCTAGTTTTCTGTCCAAGACAATTAACTATCTGAGTATAACTTCAAAATAATTTTCAACTCAACAATTTTTTTCACGTAGTCTTTGACCATATTTATTTTTATTAGGCAAGTCTTCAAATTCAACTAGCACATTACTTAGTAAAACTCAGTCATAAAGCATTGATATAATTAATTTAACTTTTTAAGGTTATGTTCATATTTGCCATCACAGAGTAATTTCAAATTAAATCCACTTTAACTTGTTTATCAGGACATAGCTCTATCATTCCACCATTTGTGGTTCAAAAATAAATAAGATGAGGCAGTGTGGCTTATTTGTGTGTGTGTGTGTGTGTGTGTGTGTGTGTGTGTGTGTGTGAAATTCTGCTGGAGCACACCTCCCCCTATTTTTACCTTTTCGGTTGTATTCTGGCATAAACTTGCCTGGTTCAACTAACAAGTTAAGACGGCAGGTGGATGCAAGCAATGCAAGTAGGGCTGCAAATACCAACGCCAGCACCTCTCATCCTTTCTTGGCCCTGGAAAGCATTCCATTTTTAGGCATCTGCTACACACACATAGAGAGGCAAAGCGACAACCTAAGGTAGGTATTGCTTTTGCATTATTATAGGTTGGAAGGTTTTTGTTTTGTTTTCTTTTGCTTGCATTAAAAATGAATCCCAGGATACTCGGTCCAGCTAAATCAATTAATTCATTCATTCAACCAATGAACACATGCTGAATGCGCCAAGTATGTGCCAGACAATGTGTTGCAATCTCCATAAATCCAGCATGGTCTCTGACCTGATGAAGACTGTATTCTAATAGAAAAATGTCAAGGCTTTAAGGAAAGAACTCCCTCCAAGAGGTACTGGCTTTGCACCTATAACACCATCCCTAATATCCAGTATACATCTTCCCATTTGATACTACCCTCAAAATGTTCCATTTTTCCCTACTAAATAGCAAAGCCGTAGTTGTGATCCCTGAAAAAGCACTCCAAAAGCAAAAGGATTTCATAAATTACCAGAGAACACCAAATCATCCCAGGGCATGGATAGCTGACACACCAAATGGGAAGGTATTCACCAGATTTATTTTTATTTTTCTGCAGGCTCTACAATATTTTCTCAATTCCTTTTCAATTTCAAAACTGTGTATCAGACTCTCATTAAATGCAAAATACCCTCTTTTAATAATCAAAACTCTAGAAATTTGGGTCCTTCTCTTTGCAACTTTTCATTTATCAAAGAAAAGAAAATAGTAGTTGTGACACAATTCTGGCTCCTGGGAAATGTTCTATAACTATATAGTGCAAAAGGAAGCACTCAAATATTGATTTGCAAAAAATATATATTTTTTTAATGTTTAATCACGCCTACAGAAAACATGAGAAAGCAAGCAAGCACTTAAAGTTTATAGAACAAAACAAATCTGGTTGCTCATGTGAGAAGGCTTTAGGACGAGAGCCATAAAATATAGTCAGCCCCTCTCTCTTTCCTGCCTTATCATAACCACCAGGGTATGTATCTTTAAAACAACATAAGAACTAGCTTAATTTTTACTTTCCATCTTCCTTAATCTCTCCTCATGTTGAGAGAGAGAGAGAGAGAGAGAGAGAGAAAGAGAAAGAGAGGGAGAGAGAAGGTTGAAACCCTTTTGGACTGTGAGCGAAAGCAATTTTCAGGCAAATACAGATTTTATAAAACTGGTGAATACAGCTGATTAGAAAAGCTATAGGCTGCCCAAGGCTTGAATTGGAAGATACATAAAGTCATAAGCTCTGCATGCCTTGAAAAATGAAAAAGGAAAAGAGGAAAATTTTAATGTATAACAAATTCTATGAAAAGTGTGGCACCATGGGATTTTCATTTGCATTCAATTTTTGCTCTCATGTTTTTTTTTGTGTGTGTGTTTTTTTTTTTTTTTCCATAAGGTTGAAATCCACAGAATAAAAGCTCTTGGTGTTATATTAGAATTTTTAAAGGATAAAAGGTTTATAATTTAAAAGGGAAAACACATCAAGATTTGTTTAATCAACAATTTAAATTATGACTTATTTTAAAAGCCAAGACATCAAGATTTCCATTTAAATGTTTGCAAATTATCCAAGTTGAATTTAACTCACAGAAAAGTTAGATGACTATGACACCAACATATAAGCACCTAGATTCAGACTGTGATAGGCTATTGATCGCATCATAAGCAAAGTATCAAATATTTTAAAAAAACAATTTTCATTAGTCCTAGAAATTGTTTTAATTATCCATTTTTTCTCCAAGAGTTGCTTTTATATTATTTCTTTATAAGCCATTATTTTTAAAAAGCCATTCTGCCTAAAATTGGGAGGAGGGAATGTTAGCAAAAGTAAAATTTTAAAGAATTCTGTTGTATTACCTTTTTCTGACCTTGACATAGAAAGTGAAGGAGAGTTGGAGCTATGGAACTTAAGAAAGTGCCTAAATCCATGAAGTGTTTTACATAGTGAAGTGTTCCCATGTTCTTTGTTATGAAGGTGCTAAGTATCATGGATTGTAACCTGTTTTGTTCCCTTGAGTTTAACTGAACGTCATTTCTAGTTTTAGAGACTAAATAAAATCTGGGCAACCTAACCTCTGGTGTAGTGAAGAACTGCTGTGAACATTTTAAATTCTGGAAGAGAAGATTCCACACTAATCTCCTTATCTGCATCTTCTCTTTGCCACAAGGGTAACGTCCAAGTGCTACTTTCTACGTCTGTCTAATATAAAATATTAGACTGAAAATGAATTTATCTCATGACCACTTGGATTCAACATGTAAATTTATGCATAGTGATATGTAAATTACAGTGCTCACTGTATCTTTGAAAATTTAAATATAAAATATGATGTTTTAGCGTAGCAAAAAGAAGCAAAAGGCTGATCTATGGATTTTCTTGGTATACTTATAACCCAATTTCCACCCTAGGGTACATACTTAGAGTGTTATTATTTCTTGGTAATTTTTCTTTGCAATCATTATAGATGTATTAATGGATGGTAGCCAGTCTTACATTTGGAATTGCTTTTATACATATTCTTCCCTCTATCCAGAATACTTTTTTCCTAAGGATCTTATTACTATATTAGGAACGTTTATTTTGCTTTCTCAGTGAGTCTTCCTTGACCAATACTATCTAAATAGGTACTTCCCTATTGTTCTCCATTCCCATGTCATGTTTATGGTCTTGAGAGCACTTCATACTTTCAACTAATCTAAAATCCTAATTATAAATTACATTATCTGGCCCCTGGCTACCAATTTCACACATCCCATTTTGCACCAGTCTCCTCTGTGTCCATGTCTTCATGACGATTTCCTGGATGTTCCCAGGATACACGTGTGAGGTTCTTCTCCTGAGCACATTCCCCCGATATCTGCGAAGTTTGCTTCCTCACGTTTTCAGGCCATTTCTCCAAAGTCACCAACTCATAGGGCCTTCGTTGACTATCATATTTCAAACAGCAATTCCCATCACTCTCCTTGACCCAGTCTTCTTTTTCTCACCAGCACTTATAGTTGTATACGTATGTGCTCAGTGTGTGACTCTTTCATCAGCATGTAAACTCCATTAGACTTTATCTATTTTGTTCATTACTACTGCCACATTCCTTAAAAGTCTTTGCCATAAGGCTGTCACTCAGTACTTATTTGTTGAATTAATTAATTAACTCCTTACTTATCTGTTTCCCCCACCAGACTCTTAAGGACCATAGAGCAGAAACATTACTTCTGGAATTCTATAGCATCTTTTATATAATAGGTGATAAATGAATATTGATTGAATGAATGAATGAGTGTGTGTGTGTGTGCGTGTGTGTGTGTGTGTTTAATCTCTCTCTCCTGGTAGACTCTAATTAGCTCCCCAATATATACTAATCCCAGAGTAGGGTCTCACATACAGTAGGCATACAATAAGTAAGTAAAGAATCCCCAGGACTGGGACCAGAATGAATAAGAACTACTCTGGTCATAGCCACTCAGAGGCCTCTGAGGTCTTAATGGCAGATGGGAAAGACTTCAGGATATGCACAGAGCAGGGCAAACCTTAAGCCACCCTGATCATCTTTCCTGGGCCCAGCTTGGTCCTGGGAAAGGCTCGCTTCACTTCCCAGACAAGACCCAAGAAGCTAGCCCAGCCTTCTGAGCTTCTTCCTTTCAGATCATATCTTTTGAATTCTGGGAGTTGTAAACCTTAATTTCAATCCCTAGCTTTAATTTGTTTGCTTAAAACCTTTGCCCTGAAGATTCCAGATAAATCAATTTATGGTGCCAAAGGGCATCAAACAAGAAAAATTAGATTGTAGCTTAAAATTTCCCACTACCTAGAATAGTAACCTTGAAATCATTTCTTAGCCTAGCCTAGCTTTTTTTCACGTTATTCACTTGAAAAATGAAGATGCTAAAAAAGATCCAGCAGCTCTCAAATTATGGATTATGTATTCAGGTTTGCAGAGATGTCCTGGCAAGGCTTTGTCAAGCATCTACTTTCTTTCCTCTCCTCTGCCCATTTGCTACAATCCCCCTTGGTTAATAATCACAGCCTTGGTGAGCTATGGTTACTGATGGGAATTGACAAGTGTATAGGGAAAACGAAAGGTAAAGAACATACTGGCCTATGTTCTCCCTGCCATCCTTCCCAGGGCCAAAACGTTGTGAATCTATGAACTGCACCTCAGTCACTACTAAATCCCTACATTTTAACAGTGCTTAAGTTACTGCAGTCCTTAGTTCACTGACACTAACTTACATTAATTTGTGATTTTCTACTGTAATCAGGGACTATGTCAAGCCCTGAGAATACAAAGATGAGTTTAGAAATGGTCTCTGCCCTCCAGGAGCTCTAGTTAATCAGGAGACAGATGCAACAGAGTGTGAGAAATGTTTTGATGGGGCCAAAGCAGCAAGTGACTTCAGAGCACAGCAAAGGGCATCAAAACAACCCGGGAGAAAGGGGTGATCCAGAAAATCTTCCAGTAGGAGACCAAAAACTGAGTCCTAATTATAATTAATCAAATGAAAGCTACACAGCATCAGAATCATGTAAGCCAAACTCCTTATGTAGCACAGAGGAAAACTGATGCCCAAGGAGACTAACTAACTTACTCATCCAAACTGAGTATCAGAGTTACAACTAGGACCCAGATAAGTATTATAGGGCTGCCTGTTTTAAGAGACTTTCCTTTCCTTTCCTTTTATTTCAATTTAATTTAATTTAATATTTTTGGTAGGAAATTGCGGCCAATAACCCATCATCTATAAATTACAGACTGCAGTGAGCTGCTGGTGAATTTATTCAGATACATCCACAGTCTCACCCAGCGTTGCCTCTTGAGCTACTTTACTGCCTGAAACTGATCACACTGGGAAGGATAGGTAGTCTGGCTGTGAACAAGAACAAACTTGAAGAATGGATCTTGGTCAGATTGTACTTCCTTTCCACAACTGAGCGAGGCATCTAAGGGCTAAGGTAAAACCAAAAAGGGAAGTATTTTCAGTAGTAGGCAGTAGTATAGAAAATTGCTCAGGTATGCAATTTTCCTGGAGTTTTTTTTTTTCTTCTTTTTTTCTTTTCTCCTAACGTAGTCGTTTTACTTGAGATATTTAAAGACTGATTTAGTAATGGGACAATATAAGAGCTCATTACATTAAAACAGAAATACTTAGGAAATCCATAATTTCTAATAGCTTGCCATCTGTTTGGCTCTCAGCAGCAATGGATTTGTCCTGTTTAGTGCAGATGATGATATCTGGGTGAAATCATGGATTATACAATGGATTTCTGAGCTCTTCAACTACTTACTGTTATTAATTTACTACTTTGCAAATCAACATTTCCCAACCTAAAATCAATTTTTTTTTCAACTCTTACGCCAACTAAGGTTGCTATGGGCACCACATAACATCTGTTCTGGCGCCAACAGATTGCGTTAAAGTCACCCACAATCTCTCCAAATTAAAAACCTCATCAAGTTCACTGGCTTTTTCACTGTACTCGCAGCAGGATGCTCTTTTGCCTTGCCTCACTGTCCAGTTTAATCCACTAGAAAGACTATGTTTAGAGGCACATCGAACTAAATCGTTTTCGTCTGAACACACCATTTCTAAATGGCCGCCCAGGGTCTTAAATTCGGCCGCTGCGGAGGGGGACAAGCAGGTGTCCTCCGCTGCAGGGTCTTGGGACTAGAGCGCCTTCACAACTGGACGTCGGGAGCAGATAGGAAACCAAACACACAGGGACAGGTATAACCTTTCATGGGTGCAGCAGAGAAACCCCGATCACAGCAGAGGACTCCATCCTCAGGCAGGGGGAGGTCCTGGGGAGGAAGCAAACTCGCTTTCCCCATTCAAGTCAGCAGGACGCACAGGGTCACAGGTCAGAAGTTGAATTTCAACCCAGCCTGCGCTGCATCCCAGCGCCTTCCGCGGCCCGGGCACCGCGGTGGCACCGGATAGAAGAGAAGGAGGATGGCTGGGGCAGGGGAAACTGAGTTGCCACTGCCAGAAAGCTGGCGGCGGCGGGGTCAGATGCGACTCCCGCAGCCTTCGGAGCGCGAAGCCGGGAAGAACCCGGCTCCGTGGCCGCGATGCTGCGCCCTCGGCCGGGGCACGGCTGCCTGCGCCCCGCGTTGCCCTTTCGGCGGAGGGCAGCTCTCCACTGCCGCAGCCCAGCCGCCGGGCGCCCCAACACCAGCCGCCCCTGGTTGCGCTCCGTCCGCCCCAGGGTGGCAGCCTAGGCACCCATAGCCGGACCGACCATCGCCCCCCGGCGCACCGACAAACTTCCTTCTTCCTGAACCCCGGGCCGCGCTGGCTGGCTGGCGGTTTCCCCGCCAGGCTTTCCAGGTCTCGGGTGTGTAGGCGCCCCCGCCCGGCTCGGCGAGCTTCCTCCCTGCCCCTCCGCAACCCCGAGCCCCGGGAGCCTAGCGGTCCCCGCGCCTCCGCTCCAACAAAGCCAGCGGCCCAGAGGCGACCCGGCGAGGGGCTGGGAGTGGCTGTGGGGGCGCCAGAGTCCGGCGAAGGCACCGCTGGGCCGGGCGAGTGCAGCTTGAAGGGGCAGCGGGGACGTGGCGGGCAGAGAAAGGGGAAGAAAGTATCCTGCTCTCGGCGCGAACGCCTAGCCTTCTCCGCTCGTCCTCGCTCGCTCTGCTCCCCCTGCCCGAGCGCGTCCGCCTGTCCCGGTGGCAGTTGGCAGGGACTGAGGAGGTGGCAGAGGGGACTCAGTGGCCTGACCGGCGAGCCGCTCCCTTACCTCTGTCCAGAGTAAGCGGCTGGACCACTGTCAATGTCGCCATGTCTGCCGTGAGAGCCGAAGTGACGCTCGGCTTCAGCATCAGCAACCGCTTGTAGTGAGAAAAAGAGGAGGAGATTGGGGGCGGGGGTGGAGAGGGAAGACGGAAAGGAGGGGGAGGAGGGGGGAAGGAGGGAAGGTGGTGGTGGTGGTGGAGGAGAAGAAAGCTTGGATGGGTTGGCAGCCAGATGGAGACGCAACTGTTCCGCGGCAGGCCAGACCTTCAGATGCCGCGTGAGGCTGAGCAGGTATCGGGGAGCGACTGCGTCGCGGGTCTGGGAAGAAAGGCTCTGCGCTAGAACTTTGCTATTCCACCCCAAGGAGCACCAGACGGGTGTAGCTGGTGTGTTGCTTTCTTTCAACTTTCCACGCAAATAAAATGGTCAGAGTATACGTGCGCCTGGGGGAAGGGAAAGGATTGAAACGTGGTATGGGGGAGGGAGGTAGAAAGATGAATGTTTTTCAGATTAAGAGAAATTGTCAATCCTGTAATCCCATCACCTGGAGAGAAAATGCTTCTAGTTCAGAAATGTTGGGATTTAATTATAGTTGCTGTTAATTTCTGTTAAAGTTTCTTTTTTTTTCTTTTTTTTTAGAATGTTGACTTATAACAGTATACAAGATAACTGACTTAAGGCCAGGTTCATCAAGTGGTGTCCATTAAGTACCTGAGTATATTGCCTAGAAAATAACTTATCTTAAAAGCAAACTTCTTAAATATACTTTTAAATAAAAAACACAAAGAGACGTTCAGTCATTACACTTGTAAAACATGTACCTACATAGCACTTTTTCAGGTTGATCTATAGCCAGAGGTTATTCAATTGCCACTTATTAATTAGCATGTGTGTCAGGAACTGAGCTAGGAGTGTTACATTCCATGTGCCATGGCTTGACTTAGGGATTCAACACAGTTCCTGTTTTCTTGTAGCTCATGATCTAGTGGGACATGATGTTATTAAAAGGGTGACTTTAGAGTCAGTTGATCAGGATTCAGTTACTAGAACCTTCAAATACCGGCTACGACCTCATCATCCCAACCGACTGCTTTTACTATCTTGCCATTGTTGAGACTCTCATTTCCTGATAAAGAACTTAAGAAGTTGTGTAGCATTTGAGGTTTTGCTCCCCAGCCTATGTTATCAGTTTGGTTAATACAAACTCTTATAAAAATTTTTAAAAAAAGAAATTAAGAAGTAAATAGAAATCTTATATAAACAGAATGGTAATGACTGTGGGTTTAGGATTATAAATGACAAAGCTACCTCCACCCTCTTCCCTCTGACAGAACAGAATTGTTTTGGCTAGCAATATATTGTTTTATAGCAAAACATTGACATATAATGTATGTCACTGTCTTCTGATCACAATATGGATGATTTCTTAAGATCTTTTCCATCCATGTTCTACATTTTTCAAAAAGAAAGCAAGATTTCACCAAAGATTTGAGAAAGTCAAAGACGATTGGCCATACACCTCACAGACCTGAAAAGACATCCTTAAAATAATAGTTCAACATGCCTATATTTTCATTTAGTGTTTTAGAAAGAACCTGATCTTGAAATTCAAATCTTAGTTCTGTGCTCTTCAGAAATCACATAATTTCTCCTTTATCCCCAGTTTCCTCATCTATCGAATAAGGGAATAAGCTCCACTATCACTGAGATTCAGTAAAGTGAGCGACCTAACTCTACCCTGCAATCTCACTGAATTTTCTGAGGGTCAGATGAGATTATGCATGTGACTGTGCTTTGGAAACAGTAAACTATATATAAATTTATTCATATGACAAACATATATCCCACCTGAAGGGTGTGGCAAGCACCCTACTAGGTGCTGGCCTTGCAAAGGTTTACACAAGACGTGGCCCTCTCCTCAGACAGTGGGCTCAGTTCAGGCTGGGAGACCAATAATGAACTAGCTAAGAGAATTCCATGCAGTAAGTGCTCTAAGCACCACAGAAAGGAAGTGTTGTGGGAGAGAGGTAAAAGCAACAATTCTGCTTGATTATCATTATTCATATCCCTTAAATCACACAACAGAAAGAAGTTGAATTGTGCACAATAAAAGCAGATTATGTTCCAAGGTTTTGCACAAAATATCAAACCTCATTCAGTAATTGAGGATGAAAAGGACATACAAATCCCTTGCCCACTAATGTAGTTCTTTTAAGAACTTACTTTATTATGAATATGGATTTGAATGGCATGATTCATAAGTCTAAAAACCATAATTGTACCTATTTCAACACAAATCCCAGATTGTGATATCCACAAATGTAGGCTTTTCGTCTTTTTGTTTCCAGATGTATCCCCAGCACCAAACATTTAATAGCATGTTTCTGGACATATGCCTTGAGCTCCCTAACTGAAAATTTATTCTATCATTCTTCTCTGTTGACTCTAGAGTTTTTGTAAGGATTGAAAGAGAAAGTAAGAGGAAGAGCAAATCACCATATACTCATCAGTTATTATTTCTAGTAGGGGCAAGTTCAATGCCTTTAGTTTATGCCTACACAGCTATAGAAAATGAATAATAAACAATTCATCATCTGTTAGAATTCACTTTTTATGAAGTATGAATTACTATTGTCTCTACAATAACATATGTGGATTTCTATTTGAGACATGCAGTGACATAAGAAAATTTCCGTACTCTCTTCTTTTACTTTAGTAGATGTGACTGACCATTCTTAGGTCTCTTGAATAATTGCGTGGACCACTCCTGTACCAACCAGTGTTTCATCAAGGTCAATATACTTGATGTACACATGTGTATGTTGCTGTGTTGATTGTGTATTAATCAGAGAATGGTTAAAACACCTGTGATTATACTTTTAGCAATTTGACTACACAATCACTACAATTTTTCATTAAACTCTGTGTCGTAATTTAGTTCATTGGCACTTATATTTTTAGTGGAATTCATTAATTCAGTAAATACCAACCACTTTATATATTCCAGGCTCGGTGCTAAGTTGTTTTCTCTTTCCTTTTTTTTCAGCCCAGAAAAAGTCAGTATTGTTATTCCATTTTATAGATAAGTAAACTGAGAATCAGAGAGTTTAAGTAATTTGCTTAAGAATAATAACACCTGTATTCAAAAGCCCCTGTGCTGTTCACTAAAAAACATACTTCATTTTGTACTATTGAAGATTTAGTGATTTCAGCCTTTTATTTCAGAGTTCCAGGTATATACCTATATATCTATATCTATGTCTGTATTTATCTATCACCTATTCATAGATATCCTTTTCCTTTTTTATTATGTTTGAGATATACTCAAAGAGAGGAATGTATAGAGGAAATTTAAGTCAAAGCAGAAAAGAATTATGATACTGGTTCCATTCTATATAAATATAGGTTAATATTAAAATGACTACCTACCTTGAAATATAAAATCTGTTCTTGTTAAAAAATTTACGTTACGTTAAGGTCTGTTTCACTTAATTGAATCTTTTAAATTATGTGACAAAATTAAGTGAAGGTTTGCATAAAACATTAGCATACTAAGAAAATGTGTTTAGTTAGATTATAAATGGAATATAATAAGCACAGTTACGTATGAGGAAAATAGCACCTTCAAAGTGGAATTCTTTCAGCCTTTGGTGTTAGAAATTGTTTTTGACTGATTCAAAATATCATGTTATCTTCCTTAATTCTCACAGCTTTGTCAAAATAGCACTAGAATAAGATGCAGTGCCAACCAATACTTTGGAATATGAATGTTTGTGGATTTTTTTTTTTAAAAAATCATCATACATAGAAAATCTTTCTATGTTTATTTTATCCTTAGATTTGTTCTGACAACTACATATGTATCTGCTCATCCAACAAATACATAATGTACTGATTATATGCCAAGCACTGTTTTAGGCACTAGGATTGCTGTGAGCAAGAAAAGGCCCTGGTTTTGCTGGGGAGAGACAGTAAACAAAGTAATAAGTAAACAAGAAAGAGAACAATGAATGACTAAGTACTGTGTGAAGAATGAAAAATTTGACAATTGAATTGGGTTTAGAAAAATGTCAGGATTACAAAACACAGAGGTAGGGAAACGGCATTCCTAGGAGCAGGAGAGTAAAGCCAGGGATGGTGCATAAAGCCAGAGTAGGCATGGTATGTGTTTGCATAAAATAGGCAGTATAAGAAAAACAAGACTGGGGTGACCAGTTAGCTCAGTTGGTTAGAGCATGGTGCTGATAACACCAAGGTTTCAGGTTGAATCCCTGCGTGGGTCACTGTGAGCTGAGCTCTCCAAAAAAAAAAAAAGAAAGAAAGAAAGAAAAAAGAAAAAAGATACGACAACCATTGAGAGTCAGGTAGTGAAAAATAACATAATTAACAGAAATTTAATGAACATTTTCATGACTTACTGTGTGCCCATCATACAATGAAATGAAATATACAAATACAGTCTGGACTAAGAAAAAAAACTTCTCTTGTAGATCTACATTAAAAATTACTAACATCAGAATGAAATGAAGAGTTACTAATTCAGAGTTGGATGTTAGAAAATTAAAGATGAAATAAAAAATTAAAAGTCAATTCTAACTATTTTTTATTTCTTTCAAAAGAAAGAGAAAAGAACTTTGAGGGAAGAAAATCTGAAATCTGAATAATTATTCCTCGGTTGCAGGGTCTTATTTCCATTATTTTACATTACATGCAAATCGTAAGTATAATAATTAACTTTTACTCTGAATCTGCCATAGGCAATAGCACATATAATAAGTGCAAAGTCTTTCTAGTACTAGGGTGCTTTATTTATGCATATTTAACTCATTGAATATAAAATTATGTTTTTGTTTCATTTTTGAAATGAATCTTTTTTTTTCTATTTTCACAGTTAGAAGTTAGATCTTTTTACAATGAAATTTAAATTCAAAGCTTACAATTTTATTTCATCCCAACCTTACATTGGCAAATACCATTGGGAACGCCTAAGAGATATAAGAGAGGCGAGATAAAAATGGTTTTTAAAAGTGATACTGAATTCATCTTTTTCTCACATCTACTTAGGAGATATTGCCAAACTTTTAGAACCCACAACTTTTAATAGTTTAAAAAATATTTTGATTACCATTTCACCTTAAAAAAATTAATATATTCAATCTTGAGTCAAAAATCATGCTTTTCCACAACAAATGTTTCTCGTGTACCTGCTATATGCCAGGCACTGTTCTGGAGAGATTCAGTGATAAACATGGAAAAGTGCCTTTCCTTATCGAGCTTAATTTTTATGAAGGGAGACAGATAAAATACAAATAAACAATAAACCAGATGGTCTTAGGTAGTGGAAAGACCACCCAGAATGATATGCTGAAGCCTGTTCACACTGTTATTCAAGACCCAATTATGTGCGTCTTGGAGCAATCTCACTTTTAGTGACATCACTTTGGTATCTTTAGATTGGCCATGGTGGGCGTATTTACACCATGGGTATTGGCAAATACTGTATATTCAAGTTTTCTTTTTTCGCTCTGGCAAGCCAGTTGTTAAACATTTACCAGCACACCACAAAGTCCACAAAGAAAATAAGATAGAAAGTCGTGATGAAATATGCAGCAGGAGAGGAGGCTATTTTGGAATGGTCAGAAAACAAGTCACATTGTACTTGATAGAAATTTTCGTAAAATAACAACTCTACATTGTACTTGATGGAGTACTAACTAAGATGATGGACCTGGGATGGAGTTAGAGGAAATAGGAAACATTCATATTATTTTTGAGGAGTTTACAAAATATTTGGAAAGGAAATTGAAGCATCAATGAAAAGGCATAGAATTAATTACAAAATGATGTATTGATAAGAATAAGTGATGTTATAAATTTGCATGTGTTAAAGGTATACAGAAAGAAAAGGAAAGTCTGAATTCTGTGAAGGTTTCCTGAAGGCAGTTTACGTTCACTTCCAGAAGAAACTTGGAGATATTTCTTTCCTGCGTGTAAATAATAAAATGGTTAAACCTTTGAGCAGAAAGCTACTCTGCAATTTTGAATTGAAAGATTGCTAACCCATACACGGGATCAAATACTATATGGTGATGGAAAGAGAACTGACTCTGGGTGGTGAACACACAATGTGATATATAGATGATATATACAGAATTGTACACTTGAAATCTATGTGACTTTACTAGCCATTGTCACCCCAATAAACTTTAAGAAAAGAAAAGAAAAGAAGAAAGATTGCTAACCAAGTGAACCAGGATCTTCAAACGGAATTCTTAAGAAACTCAAGAAAAAGGAGGGCCATGATCATTATAATTGTGTATCTATATTGCTAGAGAATCTTACCGTGATGAAGTGAGAACTGTTACCTTGATCATTGAAAGAACACTAATGATGGTCAAGGTTCATTTGTTTGGGGCTCTAGGTTCATTTGAAATATAATTTAAATGGCTTTTTCTTGAAAAGTACCTCACTTCCTCACTTTTACTTTTTTTAAACCCAGGTTAACTATTTTATTTCTCTCTAATTCTGGTATGATGGAATTAATGAAGGATATTACGGAGAAACGACAAAAAGGCCATCTTTGAATTCTTCCCAGGTTGTGCAACAGTACAGGAATTGAGGATAGTAACAGAATTTACCCTATGTGTGCTGAGGAACATACTTGTCAATAATTTACAAGTTTAAGAGCAAAATGCAACATTAGTATGGACAGCATATTTAGAAGAGAGTTCCAAACTTCCGTTTTTAAAAATCCTCCAATGCTCTAATTTAAAGCAAAAATTATAATGTTAATAGATTTGCATTTAAAGATGATCTTCTGGGCCTAACCTGAAGAATAAATTATCTTTTTCTTAAAACTATCAGTGGAATCAAATTATGCTCTGCCATAACTAAGTTCCTCACTCTTAGCTTCTCTGCTTTCCCTGCCTTTCTGGTCCTAGATGAACTCTTAACCCCTTGCCCATATAGATGGAACTTTCTGATGCTTATAATCTTATTAAACTATTTCCCAAGTCTGCAGTTATGCAAGGTACATCTGCTTCCTGAAATAAAGTGTCTCTGACAACTTTCTTCTTTCAAAGATTTCTTAATTTTACTTCTCGCCCAAAGCATTTACTCACATAATAAATCCAATTATGGCTTTATTTTGGACTCTTGAGGATTTAACTAGAATGAGAAAAATTGAGACAAATGAGATAGTTTTAACTCTGAATTTCTTCAGGTTTTTGTCACCTGGAATTTTGCATAGATCAGTAGTGGCAAATCAAGCCAGTCAAATATTTTTGTGTGGACCTCAAATAAAAGCAATTTCAAATAAATGGAGAGAGGAAGCAAATCTGTCATTTTTATCTAGGACAAGCAAGGAAGTCATTCTCTTTTATACAGTTTATATATTCCCTTTTCAACAAGGACTTTTGTTTTGAAATTTTAAATGTAAGACAATGCACATGGAAACCAATTCTCAAAGGATGTTATGAAAGTTCACTCACCACAAGTAACCAACGTTAAGAGGGATCTTTTCTGGTGTATTCTTGCAGAAATTATATGTATATATGTATATATGTACACATATATCTATCTATAGACATCCGCACATACACATACACATGTGCACATGTATTTTTTAAAAAACCCACATAGCATTACTATACACATTTTACTGTTGATTATTTTATTTAGTAATATTCTCACGTCAACACATATAAATTATGTAATCCTTCTTAACTATTTTATAGAATTCCATGAAAATATTCTCTTATAGATATACTTTTAGGTGGTTTCTAGGTTTTTGCTGTCTCAAATAGTGCTACAAATAAAAATATTTCTTTTTTATATTACCTTTTGGAGCATGAATTCTACTCAGTTATGTCCTTGTACTTTTGTATAATCCATGTGGTCATTTTCAGTACGCTTCCAGATTTAATATCGGAGACTGTTTTATTTCTGTCTCATTATATGCATTCTATCACATGCCAATTAATACCTCTCATCTATAGACATGCCATATTTGATTATTTCTAAAACCTAAAATGCCAAAAAAAAAAATGTTGCCGTAGACTGATGAGCATTTTTCTGTTTAAAATATGTGATATGATATACCATCCAGCGATCCAGTAAGTCAATGATGATTATCATATTTTTCAACTATGAAGTTAGCAGTATATATGTCTGAAGCAGGTTAAAAATTCAAAACCTAAAAAAATACACCTTTAGATATTTGTTTTATTGTATATTTTATTTCCACCAAATGAAATGAGATAGGAACTCAAGGAAAACACAAGGAGATGTTTAAGTACTTCATTTTTCAAATAACAATGATTCACTAATTGCAGAAAAATCTAGTAAAATTTAAAATGAGAAATAATACTTTTTCATTAAATGTTGTTACTGGTTAGTATTCAAAAGAGTGTTTTAAAAAATCAGTGCATTTAGTGCTCTCTACTGGTCTTGTCCTTATTGCAACTACAATCAGTGTCAAGTTCGTTTTTGCATAGAATCATACGAATCATCTCTATCCCAAAAGACTACTTGTATTTTTATTTTAATTTCTATTTGGTTTCTACTTTAAATACAATGTGTATGTACAAATACTTATTCTTGAATTTCTATGCTGAAATCAGTTTTGAACTCTGCGAATAAATTGCTGCCATATGTTATTACAAATAATTATGCAATAAAGGGATAATGCAGAAAGATGGATATAGAACTTAATGTAAAGCATAATGTTTTTCCATGTTGTTAAATAGCAGTGGCACCATCTAAGGTACTTGCTGTCCCTGGTCCTTAGAGAAGACAATTGCAGGCCTCCCAAGAGCAGGATGGGTGGCTGTGCATATTCACCAAATTATAGGAAACAGTGACCACCATCACAGGCTCTTCCCTTTTTCTCTTTCTCTCTGCCACTCCTTCCTGCATAAGAATAATATGCAAATATAATAAATAATAATAATAAAATAATAATAATTTAAGAATCAGCTTACTGGTGCTTCTTTTAAAGCTTAGGAGGAAATTTGATTACCAATTCTTATGAAAGCCGTTTGCTTCAGAAGAGTTTGTGTGTGTGTGTGTGTGTGTGTGTGTGTGTGTGTGTGTGTGTGTGTGTGTGAGAGAGAGAGAGAGAAATATACATTCATTCATTCTGTGGTGTCATGTCAAGTGTTTACTATGTACCAAGCACTGTGTTAAGCACTGAAGATAAAGCAGTATTCAAGACGATCGGTACCCTACTGGAATTATTGGTATTTGTGGCATTATTTCTCAATTAAATCATTTTATACTACTAAGGAATGTACACGATGCAATAACAATCCATAACTGAAGTACCTAAACCAATCTGAGAATTCAGAAAAGACTTCTCTAAAGATGGGACACTCATGGTGTGTTTAAGGAGAACTTTGCACCTGTTTAAATGCTGAGGAGAAGTAGCTAGCAGAAATGGAGCGTGGAAGATACAGCAGAAGCAACAATAGATAGAATATGGTTACCAAGAAGGCAGAAGGGGATAAGAGGGATCCAGAGAATAGGTGGCAAGATAGGCCTTGGTAACAAAAGGATGCTTCCTTCCTTGGAACCAGAATTGATGAATGAACTCTATTGCAAGCAGATTTGTAGACTCGGTGAAGAGACTGAGGGAGTTTCCATTGGAAGGCTTCTGTAATTTCGGTGATGTAGGGAGCAAGGCCATGTACTAGGACCAAAGAGGGTTTGAGAAGAGTAGAGAGCATTTGAAATAACTATTGCATAGCGTTGATAAAAGTGGATCAATGTCCAGGGTTAGTCAGCCTTTCAGGGATTTTGTCCTCCTGAGTTGATTGATGATGCTTCAGTCATGTAACTTCTGCTCTGGAATCCCTTAAATGCCAAATTATGGACTCCGTCAGTGGCTTTGTGAATAACTCTCTTTTATATTCCTCAAAGTAAATCATGATACCCTATAATTTAGCCATGATTTACTGTCTTCAGTTTCTTCTGAGAGTGCAGAATTGATCTGGGGAAAACCATCTTTTCTATCATGACAGCTTGACTGAGTAAACATGGATGGAGGGAGCACTCACAACTCTGGGGAACTTCCTGGCCAGGATTTTCCCATGTGGCCATCATTTATCTAAAGCAAGACATACTAATCCTATATTTTTATTATTAACCTTTAATAAATTATACTCGGCCTTCTAAAATACTCATTTAAAGCTGATTTCTATTTCTTTATGACTATTTTGTATTACTGAGTAAATAGTCATATGTGCTATTACTGTATTTCGTCTGCAGAGAGAAAGCAATTTAATTATTTTAAAAAAGCATTGCTATTGATATAGATAGTATTGAGTGAGTTGCATCCACCCAAGTATGTTTTTTTTCTAGAGTCAAAGTATAATATTTTCTTTTGAGCCATAAAGAATGGTAAAGAACATCAAATCTAAACAACTGTGGGAAATGAGATTCAGAAAGGTGACATCAACTGCCCAACTTTTCCTAGCTAGTGAGAAACAGGGCTCAGATTTGAATCAGGTGACAATCAGTCCAGTGCTTTTTATATTACACCACATTGTAACACTAGATTGTAAATTTCATCAGCAGAGGGACAATGTTTGGTTTGCCACCATATATTCATTGCCTGGCATATAATAATGTTCAGTAAACCTTACCTAATTAAAGAATGAGTAAGAGAAGAACCTTTTTACCTAGCAGATAATCTTCATTTTTAATTGTACAATGAAAAATTAGTTCGACTGTATTTATTGATTGTTTACTTTGTACAAGATATTTTCTCTACTATATTCTATTGAGATTTACTAGAATAGGTTAAATAAAATGTGGACCCTGCCCTACAGGAACTTATAGCTATCACCCTTGTCTTCAAAACAGGGTAGAGTATGGTAAATGCCACAACATACAAGACTTACGGAACATGGAAGTCATCATGAAAAAGATGGCACTTATGCTGGGCCTTTATAAACAGGAGGATTTTTTAGGTGGAGGTAGGACTGAAAGACATTTCAGTTGAACTGAACAAAATGTGTAGATGTACAAAGTCAGGAAACAATGGTATATATTTTATTTTTGAAATAGTCCATTTGACTGGGAAAACAGAAGACATGAAGGAAGTAACAAAATATTAACCCTAGAAAGAAGCTGGTAGGGAAGGGGCATGGCAGGTACTATGGGATGCTTTGGGAGTCACCCTGTGGAGGTTAGGATTTATTCAGAAGACGTTTCAAGCTTTCTGGGCAGGAAAGTTCTTCTTGAAATAGTATATTCAATTTATTATAGAAAAATGATTGCAATTCCTAAATATACGTTAACAGAACGTCAAAATTATTTATGTCAACTGACAATGAATAAACATCTAAAGAGAACAGATCCATTCTGAGGCCACAGAAACAGGCCCTCATGTCAAACTACACTTAGTTCATTGGTTGGAGGACACCATTTTCTTCAATGTTTATCATGGCAGACATAAAAAAGAAACATACTAGTTTTTTGAGAGCTGATGACTATAGCTGTAGAAGAATTATTAGAATACAAAGGAAAAGTATACAGTGGCTTAAATTTGAAATTCTGAGGACTCAAAATTTTGTAACACCCCACATCCTTCCTAAAATGTCACTTGGGAAAAACAGACGAGAGAATTTTATGAGGTGAGGATATAAGCAAAATACTGGTCTTCGGTCAAAGATAAGATGTTCATTAGTGGAGGCTTCAGGGAATTACGGAGGAAAACTCTTCAGTCCAAGATAAGTTTTGAAATAATGGTGATTTGTTAATTCAGTTGAAATATTTTGAAGAAAGTGGACTAGAAGAGGAGAGAGAGTGGCTACAGAGATCTAAGTGGTCGTGCATACACAGAGCCATTTATGTCAGTTCTGTTATAATTACTGTTAGCACCAATTTTAAAGTTAGAGACAAAGCCTGGGCAAAAATGTAAAATGTCACTGAGTCTATAGAAATTCTATTATCAGGTGGGAGGAATCTTTCTCTCTTTAGTATTTCTCTTCAAGTATTTGTGTGGGCAATATTCCCACTATGCATTTTCAGCATCATAATGTGTTAGTGCATTGTGTCTGGCATTTTTATTCAGACTAGTAGCCCTATAAGACAAACATTCATATGTGTTGAAAACATATTTTAAGCATAGACCTGAAGTTTATCTTTCATTCTTATATGGGATGTATGTAAATGTTACAGCTCTTAAGATAAAGTATCTGCACTTGATGTCAGTGGAATTTTCACATTAGTAGATGAGATTAAATATTTAGGGAATAGGAGAGATGGTAAATGAGCATGTTAACAATTTTGTGTTATGTGCAGATCATAATTATAGCGCTGCGAAGAGCTCCCACTGAGTCAATGGGAAGTGTGGGTGGAGGTTAGTGCCAGGTTAATTGTTGCATTCAACATCATTCAGGGAAAAAAGTGGAAATAAAATTGTAGCATTCATATTTCTGCCTTTCCATTTTCTCTCATCTCTACACTTGTTATGTTTCCTTCACTTGTTGTTTTTTATATCCCATGTCTGATTTTTTTTCCCCTCCCCTCACTCCTTGAAGAGATATTAGATTGGTGCAAAAGTAATTGCGGTTTTTGCAATTGTGTTTTAACAGCTTAAACCGCAATTACTTTTGCACCAGCCTAACATCTCCCATAAAGTTGATTTCCAAGGTGTTTTAAAAATAAAGAAAATGCCACTCATCAATTCATTTTCAACACAGAGTTAGAAATATCATTCCATGAAAAATATTGCCAGATAACCTCATTGAAAAATAGACTTTTGTGAGGAAAAAGGCATTTTACTAGATGTTTCCATGGCATGCTGGGGATTGTGGTACACCACCAACGCCAAGCCTGCAGGTAATTTTAATTATCATCTGACAGGTCATTTTTCTTTTTTAGTAGTTTCCTAGTCCTTTGGGAGCCACCTACTCAATGACTACAGAAGTTTCTTCCGTGCAAGGAAAGGACCTCTGATTTCAAATTTGCAGCTTTAATAATTCGGCTTTCATATTCCCTGAGTCCTCATCTTTACAATGTGATTTAGATCTGAATTATAGTATAATAATGTGTCAAGGATACTACTACAACTATTACTTTTCTGTTTGTTTTTATTTTCATACTTTTATCATTATTAATATTACCTTTCCACATTTTTAGTTTTTGAGACATTCCTTTGCTAAATTTGAAAAACATTTACAGGAATCCTGAAGGAACTGAAAGTAGCGAAAAGAAATATAAAACAACCTTTTGTAGACTGTAAATTGTCATGTTTATTAAATGCAAAAATCCTTTCTAAAGAGGTATAAATAAAACTTACTTTTATTTTTTGTCTTCGTCTTTCAAAGAGAGCTCTGGAAAACAACATTTCATTAGGGCACAAATTTTATTGGATGATTTAATAAAACAAACACTCAAATTACATTTATAAGTTTTTGTCATCACATATGTTTAAAATTGTCATCATTGCTAACCTCACAGTTTAAATTTTCTGACAGAAAAAGCCTATTTTGATTAAAAATAATAATAACTTAAGCTTGTCTTTTAATTTCTACAAACCTGAGTGCATTCTATGGTTATAAATGCTTATATAATTATGTTTGTTCATAGTCTTATTGGTGGTTTTGATTTTTCTTTTATCTATATGAAAACCATGAGTCCTATGTTCATTTTCCTGGATAAAAGTGTAAGTTTTTATACAATTTAAACTAATTAAAATATATTAAAATGTCTTTCTAAAACTTGGAAACATTCTTATCTCCAACAGATAAACTTTTCAGGATGGGCATTACCTTATTTGCACTAAGGGACTATAAATGGGTTTCATTCAGAATGAGACGTAGGTTGAGCTTCCTCATCTTCTTGGCCTGGAATCTCTACTTCCTACAGGATATATTTAATATTAGAAGTTTTCATTTGAACACAATAGCATTTAGGCATCAAACTATTGTCTATTTGTATCATTGGAACATTTAAAAGTTAAAATCCAGGACTTCTTTAAAGAAAATTTTGAATGTGGAAATACAAAAATAGAATATGGATAACTGCAATTGATCCCCCATCTTGATAACAGATGAACATTTTTTAGAGTGAAATACATTCTTTCTATTATTTATCAGTAAAAGAAAGTATCATGATGACAAACAAATGCATTTACCAAATTCAAATGAGGTATTTATAATCCTCATCTTGTATAAGAATTAGAGTTCTAAAATATAAACATCAAGAGAATTCTATATTCTATGGTTTTAGGCAAAAGACCTAGTTCCATTGATTAATATTGCACATATTGCTAAGAGTTAAACCAATACTGAGAAACGTGGAAGGTCCTTTCCACGTTTGGGTTTTTATTTTTATTTTCCACACACCTAACTCATCGTAGTGAATGAATAATGAATAGATGGGGAAAAAAGGAAGGGAATGAAGAAAGAAACAACTGAATCAAGAGTCGTTAAGACTTGTCTGAAAAGACAACAAGCTAATAAAAAATGTTTTAAGTGTTTATTTTATATCTTAAATTTCCTGTATTAACTGCAATACAGCAGGCAGACTAGTGTTACCTAAAAACTGAGCCCTAATGAATAGAAAAGTTATCTGTATTTGGCATATCTAAGTATACTGTTAGGGAGGCCTGGCTTCTACGGACATTGCATTTGTTTTACAGGATGGCTGGGATTTTGCAAATAATAGAGATTGCTTCTTCTTAGGGTTAAGTTCTACAGTCAGCAATAAGGCACAAATGGCCCTCATAATCCCTTATATCACCCATAAAACTTAATTCAGGGTCTATATTCTTATCTAATATTTCCTAAGTGAGGAGTACTGTGCTAAACTTAAGACAAAACAGAGTCTAAATCCTTGGTAGTGAATGGCCCAGTATTCAACGACAGTATGGCTTTAGTCCCTGCTTTGAAATCAGTTTACTGACTTTGAATCCTAGAGTCATTGCTTAGCGGCTGTGTGGCAATTGGCCAAATGACTTAATATGCCTTGCTCTGTTTACACATCTGTAAAACTGGATTATAATTGTACCTATGAAATAGGTTGTTGTGAAGATCAAATGAGATAATCTGTGTAAACTGTTTGAAACAGTGTCTGGCATACCGTAACTTTGTTTGCTATTCCTTCTGACTTTATGATAACTATAAAATTCCTAATAAAAAACAAATGACAGATGAGAATTATAAAATGTTTCTGTTTGCCTGAAGGATTTACTCCATTCTGTTTCAATAAATCGGCTTCTGGAAACCTAATAAATGTAAATAAGTAGTTTCCTGGGAGGAGATAATGAGATAAAATGTCACCTGGCACACAGTAGGTAATGCTTCCTGGATTTTAATGTAAATTGTGTGTGAGCAAATGGACATGCATACCATTCTTGGACAAGATATGGAGATGATCTTGACTGCCTGCATCCATCTTTTTAGTCTGTCAGTACCTTTTGAGACCTCACAAAACAGGAAGCAGTCTCGTGCTCTTAAGCATTAAATGCAAATTAAGTGAGGATTAGGTTTTAAACCTAGCTCATTAGATGTACCTATAATGTAACTCCACTGCACTAAGACCTTCCAGTTCACCTGCACAGCATAAACTTTCTTTTTGCTAGTTGGTCAAAAAACTTCTACCCTTCGACAGACCCAAGTTTCAATCTCCAGCTAGAATTCCTTTAAGACAGAGCACCGAGAGAAAGGAATGGTTTCTCTAGGTGCTCTGTCTTAAAGGAACCACTTCCATTTTCTACCTTGCACTTCCCTGCCTAACACACACACACACACACACACACACACACACACACACTCCTTCTATAACTCCAGCTCCTTGAACTTCTACCCGTCAAACATCAGATATGGGGGAGTCCCTGCCTCTGCTTGTATAAGGGCAAACTGTAACCTTTCCTACTGAAATGTGGTAGCAGAAGTGTCCCATATTCAGTGACAGTCTGAATATCTTATGCATTCAACTAATATTTTTTCAGTATTGTAACATACCAGAGGTATGTGGTGCCCTTAGGATACACTCGTCTCGTGACACCTCTGAGCTGGCCGGAAAGAATGAAAATTATATTAATGAAAATTTGCTGTATTATATGCCACCAACGCAACTCTGTAGCTAACTTTCCTTTGTAGGATAGCAATACCACAATACATCCTACATAACTATGAAATAATCGTGAGCATTTAGATGGATGTACTATTTGTATCTGAGTGGGCAATTATGGTCCTTTGAAAAACAATCAACTTTCCCTGTTCTATTTTTCATCTGTGAGGCAGAGAAGGTCCAAAAGAGTCTGACATTTCTCCTTCATTTTTCTCATTCTACCAGTCGTTATATGATGACCTCATTTGAGGAGAATCTCTCATTTTTATTTGAAATTGGAAAATGAGGGAACCAGTGTTTCACAGACATTGTAGCTCTGTGCAGTATTTAAGTAGAGATGCTTATTCTTAACTAGAGGAGGCAGATTCCTAACCCGTGAAACTGTGTGGGACAAAGCTTAGTACAATGATTTATAAATATATGGACATTTTATAATGTCATAGCAATGTTGCTTTTTTCTAATGCTTTTCAATGTTATAAAGCAAAATTTGATAATAACAAATATAATGATAACTGCAATGATTGAGGGCCTATTGTGTGCCAGGTACACATGGAGTATTTACTAACATTTAAAAATTTAAACTTCCCTGAATCTCTATGAAGGAGGCGTAATTATATTCTATGTATAGATGAGAAAATCAATATACAGAGAGACTCAGGAATATAACCACTCTCCCTTACGAGCCTGATTTCAAAGACCTCCTTTCTTTCATTCTGCCCTGCCCACACCTCTCAAAAAACTACATTTAAAGACCTGCCACCGACCATATCAGCTTTTCAGGCACTGTTCAAAAGCTAATTCACCTATCATCATCCCAGTTTGTTCCTTGTTGATAGTTCTGATACTGGTATTCAAGGTTGGCAATTGTTTAAATGCCAGTAGGTTACTGGCTAAGATTTGTCTTGTAAAAAAACGAACACACCCAAAATGTTTTCTTTAGCTTCTCTTACAAATGTGTATAACTGGCCCTACCAATTGAATAATGATTTGAATGAACCACCTACATGGGGAAAAATGTTTCTTTTTCATTTAAGTCTCTTTATCCATTTAAAAGGTGCCATCTCTAGCTTCTCTTGAAAAACTTTCAAGCATTCTCAAGGCACAGAATCAATATCTTAAAAACTTTGCTTTTTACACTGGGCTATTTCAGTTACTATGAATGGCTCCCTTTGGTTTTTGCTGTCTTAATGCTTGGTTCTGTTATTCAAATGCCTTTGAAAAATGTAGAAGTTTGGAAAACAGCAAAGGACTATATGTTTTAATCTTTTTAGCTGGCTCCCTTTCTCTTAACAACATTCCTTGCCTGGTCTGAAAGTAACTTTTGACATATTTATATTCTCTAGCATTAGAACTTTAAGCCAGGGGAAACCAGGGATACATATGTGATGCCTCGAGGATTTTCCTTGCAATCATTTCCTCATAAAATCCTGGACCCCATTTCTGTCCTACTTTATTTCCATATGCATTTGTAAAATTGTGCTCCGTGACTTTATTATTGCTATGGACTGAATGTGTCCATCCAAAATTCATATGTGGGAGTCTTAACCCCCAATATGTTGGCATTTGGAGGTGGGGCCTTTGGAAAGTGAGTAGGTTATGAGGATGGAACCCTCATGAATGAGATCAGTGGCCTGTTAAAAGGGATCTTAGAGAGCTGTCTTGTCTCTTCCACCCTGCAAGGACACAGCGAGAACCGGGAAACAGGCCCTCACTACAAGTAGAATCTTCTGGTGCTTTGCTCTTGGACTTCCCAGACTCCAGAACTGTGAGCAATATATTTTTTGTTGTGTATAAGTCACCCAGTCTACGGTATTCATTTAGGTATAAGAGCCTAAATGAACTAAGACGATTATAAAACTTTCTATTTATCAATTATTTATAACAGTGACAGAAAACTTTCTAACTTGCATCCAAAGTTATTATCCTTCCTATAAACACCAAACATTCAGAGTTGTCATTCCATTCTTTTTTACCTTTGTAACAACTTTGTTGAAATATAATTCACATGCCATAAAATTCACCCATTTAAAGTGTATAATTAAGTGTATTTAAAAAGTTGTATAGCCATTCACTGCTATATAATTGTACAATATTTTCACCCCTGAGGAAAACACCATTTCTTGTAGCAGTCACTCCCCATTCCCAAGTCCTTGAACCCCTAGCAACCACAAATCTCCTCTCTCTCTAGATTACCTATTCTGAACATTCAATATAAATAGGATCATATAATACGGACCTTTCGTGTCTGTTTTTTGTCCACTTACCATGATGTTTCAAGGTTCATCCATGTTGTAACGTGGATCAGCACATTTGTTTGTATGATCAAATTGTACTCCCTTATATAGATATACCATATATCTATATGTTATGGTATATTATATGGTATATTATATGGTATATAATATATAATATATATATATATATCTGATACCATATACTTTTTATCTATTCTTCAGTTGATGGATATTTAGGTTGTTTCCACTTTTTTTGCTACTATAATGCTGCGGTGAATATTCATGTATGAGATTTTGTGGGGCCATAGGTTTTCATTTCTCCTGGGCATATACCAAGGAATGAAATTGCTGGATCTTATGGTAAATCCACGTTTAACAATTTTGGAAACTACTAAACTGTTTTCTAAAATGGCAGCAAAACTTTAAAATCCCAGCAGCCAAGTTGTTTGTTGATTGATTTTCTTGGACTCATTCAGTCTGTGTTCTCTTTTGTGTGCAGCCAATGTAATCTCTTCTCAGTTATCTTAATGATCAGCTAATGATTAGACAGGGATTCTCTTAAAGGCCCTGAACCAATAAGTCCCCCAGTCTTTGCCAAGGGGATCTGCTTATATGTTAGGAAATGACTTCCATGTTCCAGCTCACAGTTAAAACTCCACCTTAGTCTTTACTTTCTATTTGGACAGAGCATCAACTCAGGCAAAGGTAGGAGATTAGGGCCTTCTCAGGTCATTACTAGGTATGCACATAGCACTGCATGTGAATATGTCCTTCTAGATTTTTGGGAATAAATTGGACCTTTAAAATCCCCCAATGGACTTCTCTTTCTACCATCTCCCTTTTTACAATTTTTGGTCAACCTCTTGTAAGGTACAACTGGTATCCCTACCCCAAACAGCTACAATGTTAAACAATGACCATTAACTGTTTTCCATAAATACTCTAGAGATGAGACACACAGAGGGAGTTTGGAGTTAGGTCAAGTAAAGGCAAGCCCTAAGAATGAAACTTGACCTGTTAGGAGCTGGTAGGAAGGTCAAATAAGGACATTTCTCTGGAGGTGGGGCCTTAGGACGTTCCAAACCCACCCTGCCTCCCTCAGCGGCTGCTAGGCTGCTGCTTGCTACAGCTGTATAGTTGTGAGCCTGTGGGTTTCTCAGTGCTACTGTGGAGCTAGGAAGAGGTGACAGGAGGAAGGCAAGTTATAATGCCACAGAGCTCATTGTTCTTACTGAGATTTAGCCATTTTTCTTGCATCAAATCGTCTGTAATTGTTGCAAGATTTGGGTTAATTTCCAGAGTTTTTAAAAAGTTGATATTAGCAATTATTGCCAGTCAGTGTTCTCATTGTTTTTATAGGGAGCAGATTTTCAGAGATTCTTACTCTGCTCTTCAGGAAGTGCTATGGAGTCATCATTTCTTGTATGTCTCAGTGGTATCTTAAAATCAATATCCCAGAATGGACTCATTCTGTTCCACACCGTCTTCCCCCACATTTTAATAATCTTCTTTTCCAGTTCGTCTTTTCTAGTTTGTCTTCATTATCTTCTTTTCCAGTTTGTCTACTTTTCAGGCTGCATTAGCTAGAAATCTAGAGGCTAATCCTTACACCTGTTTTCTCTTTCTTTCTGTCTTTCTTTCTTTGATCTCCCACCCCAAATTCGACCCATAACCTAGCCGAATGCATAGTACTTCCTAAATGGCACTCAAATCTATTCACTTTTTAGCATCTCCAGGAAAATCATACTAAAATTCTTAAAAACTGACTCCTAGATACTATAGTCACCCTTTAACTAATCCACCTGCATCCGGGCCAGTCCCCACTCATCATTTATCCACATAATAGACTGCATAATATTTTTTTTAATGCAAAAATTGTTATGTCACTTTTGGTTAAAACGCTTAAATGGTTGTCCACTCTCTTAAGAAAAAAGCAAACATTCTTCCTATCGTCTTCAAAGCTCATTCATCGTCCAAACTACATTCCACTATAAAGTAGTAACATACATTCTTTCCTCTACCTGGGAAATTATCCTTCTTCTCTTGGTCTAGTAAACTTTTACATCTGATCTCAAATGTGGCTCTCAGGAAAGCTTTTCGCAACTCTCTAACTAAATTACATAGCACTACATACTTGCCCTCCCTAGCAATTGCTACAAGAGGAATTTCACGTTTGTTCTTGTGATCATTACTTTAATTAATATTTGTCTCTTCTACTAGACTATAAGTATTTTGAGGGCAAAGACCCTTCTTGATTTTGCTTACAGTTATATCTCCAGAGTTTTTGCACAACGCCTGATGCAAATTTTGTGATCAATAAACTTTTGTTAAATAAATAAATCTTGATTGATGACCTGTGCTAAGACTACAATGGGACAAGCAAAATTAAATCGTTATTACCTTTTAGCCAAGAACTTAAACAGCATAACTATCAAGCAGTCAAAGGAATGCGTCTGTCTGTCTGTTTCAATTTTACTGTTTTACTCTTCATTGAAAGAACTATTCGTTGCTTAAAAAATATGTATCCAAACTATGGACATCAGGCTCAAGCAAACATATATGGAATTTGTACATTCAATTTGTGGTTAATCATCATAATCAGATTTTGAAAATTATTTTGACAATGAAATTCCTAGTAGCTCACTATATTGATTTTCTGTATTTCAGTAATATAGAATACCAATAAGCTAATGAATACGTTTCTATTTAACAGATATTCTCTGATCTAACATGATGGAATAGATAACTTATATTACTTTATTATCTTGAGTTGTTTGAGGGCTATCTGTTTTTAAAAAATTAGTTTCTATGCAAAAGCTGGGTGATTCTAAATATTTTTTTTCTGTTATATCAGGGAAAGCCATTGAAATCATTGATATGAGGTTAACTACATTCAAAATATGTCTTTTGAAGGGAATATCATCAGTCTTCTCAAAGATTGCTTTGCTTCCTTAAATTTGAATGGATTGAAAAAGCTATTTCCTGAGGATTGAATCAGGGTCTGTCACTTTGCTTCTAGTATCAGATGCTCAGGGTATCAATGGCAACTTATTCCAACAGGACCTGACACAGCCCTTATGAAATAGTTTCTCTTTCAGAAAGATGGCTTGCCAGTATGGCTTAATTTGGCTTAGAACCATCGTTTTACAACTAAGCATGTTATGACAGATTTAAAATGCTTCAGATGACAGCTTTGGATTTCTTTGCTTAACTTTTTAAAGCAGTCAAACTTGAACGATCCCTAGAATGAACTATATGTCGATTTTAGATTTATTCTTAGCATAGAATTGCCCTTGCATTACAAGCTGCATGTTTTCTACCTGGAGATAGTTTATTTCTTTGGGAAATGTGGTTATGGTTTAGAGTATTTTTCCCTTTGAATGTAGGAAAAACTTGTTTTCTTTCGTATGCTGATTTTTCCCTCCAAGTATACAAATGAACTGCCATTCTATTGTATCGCTCACTCTAATTTCCCAAACATTGTGCTAACTCACTGACTGCTTTTGGGTAGTTTCCAAAATACAATGTTTGAATTAAATATGTCCCCATAGATGCTACCCCTTAACTGTATCCTTCTCTCGTTTATGTCCTGCTATTATGTAGAACATCTGAATGACTTTATTATATTTCAGAGCATGAATGTTATTTCCTGCTATTTTTGTTTTTCTGTTTGAAATAGAGTTTCTGATTTCTCCAGTATTTTTAGGATCAGAGCCCATTAGCTACAATTGCGAAAGCTGCAAAATTTTCAAGTAACAATACAGTGTATTACAGTAAGACAACATACATATTTGGAACTCTTTTGCCCGGTTTATTCTGCTTTGTTAGATCCATATGGTGAAATCATTTCTACATCTAAATACGTAAGGTATGTCCATCCAAATACAATAACTTTTCAAGTGTTTTCTGCAAAATATTTAAATAAACATTTTATTGTAGAATAGTTCTAGATTTACAGAAAAATTACTAAAATAGAACAGAGTTGATGCATACCCAAAACCTAGTTTCCCCATTAACAATTTATATTCATATGATGCATTTGTTATAATTAATGACGCAACAATACTGATACATTATCATTAGTTAAAATACATAGTGAATTCAGATTTCCTTAGTTTTTACCTAATGTCCTTTTTTTATTCCAGAATTCCTCCCAGAAACTACCTTACTTTTAGTTGTTATGTTTTCTTAGCCTCTTCTTGCCTGTGACAGTTTCTCAGATTTCCCCTTGTTTTTGATGACCTTGACAGTTTTGAGGAGTACTGATCAAATATTTTGTAGAATGCCCCTCAACTGGTATTTGTCTGATGTTTTTCTTGTGATGAGAACTGGGTTGTATATTTTGTGGAGACCAAAAAGTAGCATTCATATCCCATCGAATCAAGTGCACATACTATCAGCCTGACTTATCACTGTTGATGTTGACCTTGATCACCCGGCAGAGGTAATGTTTGTCAGGTTTCTACACTGTAAAGTTACTCTTTTTTCCCATTTTTTGGTTTGTTTTATTACTGTGCTTTTTGAAGGAAGTCACTAAGTGCAGCCCAAGTTGTGTACAGTTATGTTCCCCCACCTTGAGGGCAGAGTGTCTACATCGATTATTTGGAATTCTTCTCTCCTGGAGATTTTTCTATTTTCCCCTGTCATTTATTTATTCATTCAATTACTTATATCAGTACAGATTCATGGAGATTTATTTTAGACTTTGAGTTGTAATCTAATATAATTTTAATTTGATTATTTATTTATTACGCAAACTGTTCCAGCTTCAGCCATCGAGAGCATCTTCATTTGTCTTCTGTGTCCTGTTGATATACCCCTATTAGTGTTTTGTCTTTTGTTTGTTTGTTTGTTTTAGCCCTTTTCTTTCTAGCACTATGAATGCTTCAGGCTCATCCTCTATATTTCCTGCCCTAGACCTAGAATGAGCCATTTCTCCAAGAAGCCTGGTTATTTTACTGGAGAATGGTATTAGAATCCAAGATCTGAGTACTAGATGTTGTTATATTTTTTTCAAACTAAAGGGATGGGACTAATATTGTTTGAGCTTCTACTATCATCTAAGTCAGATATCAGCAAATGTTTTCTGTAGAGGGTGAGATATTTTAGGGTTTGCAACAACATAGTCCATGTCACAAATACTAAACTATCTTTGAAGTAAAAAAGCAGCTATAGACAATATGTAAACAAATGGATATGGCTGTTTGCCAATAAAACTTTATTTATAAAAATAGATGTCAGTCTAAATTTGGCTGGTCCCTGATATAACCCATTTTTGTGGTTCATGTGTTTATGGGGTGTGGGGGAGAGGGGAGAGAGAGAGAGACAGAGAGAGAGAGAGAGAGAGAGAGAGAGAGACAGAGACAGAGACAGAGACAGAGACAGAGAGAGAGAGAGAGGTGAATTAAATGAATTAATCCTTAGAGTGAAAGAGTCAGGGATTGAGCTCAAGAGGTCTGATTATAAAGCCAGTGTTATTTTTATTTCACCTTAATGTATTTCAGTCAATGACTTTGCAATTACATCCCAGCAGTTCTTTATATATTCATCTTCTTTCAGCTTTCAGAAAGTAGTAGACTGTTTTATGTATAGACTAATCAGATGTCACAAGTGGTGTAACTGTAACAAAGTGGTGTACTGTTATATCTGGATATCGATCTTATTTACTTTTAGTCACATGTTGTATTGTTACACAGTCTAGGCTCCTAATAACGTAGCCAACAAAGCTGTTTGTTGAAACATGATGTTGGAAAGAGTCTTTTAAAATAAAGACATTTTCCAGCTAACATGGTTCCTGGCCAGCTATATATCTGTGTAACAGTGTAATGAGAATCTTTTGTTCACCAGCAAAAACTGGCATATGGAGATGACAAATTCAACAATAGTCTTCTCCAGAGACTAGCAGAGGAACACAATGCAAAAAGATGGATATGACAATTTCATGATAGAATTAAACCCTCAAAGAAATGGAAGAAAGAGAATTAAAAAAAAAAAAACAAATAGAGACCTCAGTGTAAGCCAAACTGATCTCTTAGAACATTTTAGGTTGATTGCTGAGCCAGATACTTTCCTTCTATATCAGTTCTGTCTTTTCTAAAGCATTTTTGAATTATTCCCCAGTTTTAATCCCATACATTCACATTTCCTTCTATGAATTTATAATTCTAGATGCTAAGTTTATTGATCATAATTCCTCTTACCAAGGCACTCCAGCTATTGGAAATAAACATTTGCTTCAGCTGTGCAACAAGGTTACCTGTGTGTTATATATCTTCTCCTTCAAATTATTATAAGTCATGGGTAATCAATAGAGAGTTGGAGAAAGATACATATTAAAGGTTAATCACACAATATTTCTAGATGCATTTGCCTTACGTAGGACATAAGAACTCTCCTTTTATTGATTACACATTTTTCTAATTGTTCAAAATTTCTTGTACAAAATATTAATGATTTTTCTTAGACTGATGTCAAATGAAAGAAATTTCTTCTCCTAGTAGGCAATCAATCAGTATAGATATATAACTATAGTGGTGTATTTAAATGAAACGCCAGTTCATATAACTATTGATTATTTATTATATATACTTCTGGATCAAGGAGAAGCTCTGTGCGGAAAAAGACTAGAATAGTAGTTTGGAAAAGCTGAGTAAGGAGGTGACACATAAATTTTTTTTGGTTCTTAGATAATGTTTCAGATGATATTAATAATAACATGAATATTATAACTTCTATTAATAATATAAATAATATCATAAAATATAATGTCATAAAGTACAATAAAACAAGAATAGTTGGGTCCATCAGTCAGGAAAACAGAAACCACTCTAGATATTTCAAGTGCAAGGGATTTTTGCATAGAATTAGTTACAAAGTTGTTGGAAAGGCTGGGTAAACAAAATAGTACAGAGGTTTACCCATTGATCCAGAGTTGGTACCACTTCTTGCCGATACTCTGCTGGAGTCTCTGTGCCTGGTGTTACCGCATCTGAGTGGGAACCTGGGTGGCACAACCCCCATGGAGAGCCCGTATGACACTGCTGCCGGTACTTGTGCTGAAGGTGTGGCCAAAGGTAAGGAAAAATGGCACCTCTCTTCTCGCTTTCCAATCTTCTGAACGCAACTAGCAAGGAAAATACAGTTTGTAGGCTACCTCTTACAATTCAAAAGTGAGTATAGGAAGGCAAAAATAGAGCTTATGCCAACAGAAAAGTAACCAAAATCCATACAATTTAACAGGCAATAATTTAAGTATTTTAAGGTAGATAAAATACTACCTTAAGTAGTATTTTTCTATTTAGTAGTAGTATTCTATTTAGTAGTATTATCTATTTAAGGTAGATAGGTAGATAGATAGATAGATGTTAGATAGATAATTCACTTAGTTCTCATAACAACCCTGTTATGCTTTATAACTAATTCACCAATGAGGAAGCTGAGGCATAAAAAAATAAAGTGATATCAAATTTACATAACTATTAAGGGGTGGAATTTGGATTTGAATCCAGATAATATGACTCTAGAGCTCATACCTGCAATCATTGCACTACAATTGAAAACGCACAAGTGCTCTCATTCATTTGCCCAAAGGGAAAAAAAAATGTCTTTTTTTCTAGGACCCCCTTCCAAGTATTTCTGAAACACATCTGCCTAGATATTTCATATGTCCTGATCTTCGCTTGCCACTTGCACTGGCCAAATTTGCACTATATAACTCCTCCTCTTTGTATAACCAACAAGGTCAATGATAAGTAATTTCACATGGGTTGTCTTGGCAGGTCACCCTCCCTTGATCTACTGCTACTACCACGACACTGGCCTCAGCATGAGGAAAAACACTGGCCTTTCCCTTTTTCGTTCCTAACATAAATACCTCATCCAAACATGGGGCAGACCCTCTCTTCAATTTTCCAAAAGACAGCAAAAGATGAGGCTATCACTTGACAGGATTTTATTGAAGGCTGGAGATAAAGAAAGGCTGTCAAAACACAGAATAAATTCCAATTATAATGAAACAAAGATGCTTTTGGAGTGCACCAATCCAGGCCTATCCTTGAAGAGTCCCAGTCAAAAGGTACCTACTGGCCTGGTTTCTGCCCAGCCTTCAAATGCCTGGGGCCAAGTTATTCTTCCCACAGACCATGTTTTTTAGTCTATCTGTACTCAGAGAGCCCTGGCCCACTGCCTAAGCTCCAGTTAGAGGAGTCCCTCTCTGACCCCATTTTAAAACAGAATTTGCCAGATTTTATTTCCTTTCCCTTATTAAGAAAAAAGTATCCCAAACTTGGGATGCAAAAGGATTAACTGTGTGTCCTTTCCCTGGCCTACTAGAGCACTGTCTCATAGGTCTGCTCAAGGCTGACCAATTCTCTAAGAGAATTCAATTTGTTTGATTTACTATTGATAAAGTTCCATTCTCTGTGAAGTTAGATGTTAACCTTTAGAAGATTGTTAAATTGCAGATGACTTTTGTCCAGTTAAGACACAAATTATTTCTGTCTGAGAAAAGATAACCCCAACGGTTAAATTTTATGGTCCTGAAAGATATTAAACAGTTTCGTATTTAATTTAGCAATGTCATTTCAGCCTTTTTTTTCCTCCTTCTGTGCCTGTACATACTTTCATCTTTCCTATACTCCATTGAAGCAGTTTAACCTTTGGCTTAATTCCTCATTAGTATTTTCAACATGAGCTTAGTTTATTTTTATGAGTTATATTTTTAATTTTTAGAAAATTATACTTTGATACTGATAGGCTTCTTCACAAGATTAGTAAAAATAGATGCGTCCACTTCCTTCAGCAAGTCTCAACCCAGGTGGGACATGGAAAACATTACAAGCCTAGGTTCGTATACAATAAGACTAAATATGTAAAAATTATAAATCATGATTATAGACTGATAAATGAAAAACTTACCGTTTTATCCCTTCATAATGACTACATTGAGAGATATGCATTAAGCCTAGGTAATTTTTATTGCTGAAGGAAGCAAGTTATCAAAAATGAGCAAATTTAATTTTTATTAGCATATACTTGATTGTTCCATTGAAAAGAGGAAAGTGAGTAAGTAATAAAGCAAAATATATATAAATTATTAGTTATTATAAATTTATTTCAAATAATATATTTTTCTAGCCTTAATATCCCCAAAATTATTCAATTATGTTGTTATAATCAAGGTTCTCACATAATTTATGTATATTCTATTGACAATAATGCCAAATTAGACAACCTTACTAAATCATCATAGTGCTTCAATAGGGTTTATTTGCTTCGGTAACTTCAATTTGGAAAAATTTGTCCGGAATGGTTTATAAATTTATAATGTGATAGTTATACTTGGGATTAGTTTATAAAGTTATATGTTCAAACATAATGGGGGTAATATTTGGAAAAAAATTCTCCACAGAAGCTACATAAACTATTTAATTTAATTGTATAATTTTATATTACTTATATCAAGATTTTTACCATTTCATAATGCAACACGTAGAACCATACATGTTTCTTGACTTCCTTCAATGCTAGGATATTATAAAGGAAATTATAGTACAATTATATGAATCACTCAATTTACTCAACTCAATTTCATCAACACCATATCTTGAATTTATAACAGCCAGCGAACAGTCTCTATAGAAATTAATTTCAGTATTATTTGTATGTGAATCTCCTCCTTTATAGTTATACAAGTATTTTATTTCCTTATTTTTTCACATTTCATTAGAAATTCAGTTTTGCATATTTTGCATGCAGTAGTTTTAACTTAGAAAAATCATTTTCTCTAAATTTTGAAATAGTATATTTTAAAATGTCTAAAATTGAAGTATCCAACCTTAACTTTGTTTACCTATTTAAATGTTTTCTAACATTAATAATGATCAGCAAAAAATTTATATCAAATAACTGTAGATAGCACAAATTCAGAATTGATTTTATTTTTTGTCAAAGACTATAGTTCATTCTTTTGTTATTTTTGGTATTTAAAAGATTGTTTTAATATTTTTAATACTCTATCCAATTATTTACATCAAGCCCCAAGGAGATTTTTAATACATGATAAACATTTTCTGCAATTAATTTTGTGTAGCACATATACACAACAAGTTTGAGCATCACCTGTGTAAAATTACAGATTATGGAAATATTGATAAACATTTAAACCTCAAATTCCCATCACAAACATAAAATTTTTATGCTATTTCAAAGGTACCATCTCATATTTATACACATCCCATGAGATTCTCAGACCTATTATGGAATTGGTCAAAGACGATAAAAGAATTCTGTGCTTAAGACAAATTCTTAATAATTTGGGCTTTCTCGGCAAGGCATGGACTAACTAACTTTATTTAACAAGATAACGGTTTGGTGTATATTTGGAGAACATGTGAGATACAGAAATACCACAAAACTTTCCCAAAACAGAGCAAGATCTTCAAGCATCCTTTTTTCAGCTCTCCTTGAGTCTAGGATGGGGTTCCGTCATTTATGCCTTATTTGAGAACCTCATTGTTTTCCTTAACTCCTGTAGTGTGTCTTGTTTAAACAGCATGTGAAATGTAGATCCCTTTAAAATGCTGAGCCCACCATTTAATTCCTGGCTAAAGGTCAGATACTCATGACCATAGTGACTGAGACTCAGCTCTTTTTATTTATGAGAAACTTTCCAAAGAAGAATGCACAACCTTTACAAAGGCAAATACTTCACCACTGCAGGGTATCCTGCTGTAACAATATTTATAAAAAAGAGATAGATGTTAGAGATAGAGGTAGAGGTACAGGTAGAGAGAGAGAGAGAGAGAGAGAGAGAGAGAGAGAGAGACTGACTCTGGACAAAGGAAGAAGTATTCAGAAATAGAGCTCTGATTTTAAAAGTCTAAATAATTTCCCCTTCTCTGACAAGAGCAAAGAACAGGAAGCGGAGCACTTGCTTTGTTTCTGTGTAACTACATAGCCTAATACGGCGTTCTCCCCTCCCTAACAAAGCAGCCTATGCTTTAAAGGACTATTCAAATTCCATCATTTTCCCACAAGCTCCTTTCCAAGTCTCTTTTTTTTTCTAATTTTATCTGACCTCAGAATACAAGAATGACATTTTTCAAAAATGAGATCTCAAATGCTTAATGGGTATTTTTGTCAAGTCATGCATTCATTTATGTAAGCATAATTTATGGTACATCTGTTCCATTCCAGCCATTATTCTAGTTGCTGGGGGTAAACGTGCACAATCCACGCTTTTGGTCTTTTAAAGGATACGTGCCATTGTCTGGCTTATTTATTTGTCCAAATGACAATATTTCTGTAGACAAGTTGCCTTGGGAGCATAGAAGAAGAATCTATTCGACAAGCAGGCATAGCATCCATTCCCAGTGCTATTTCTCCAGAGTAATGAGAATCAAATTCAATTCCTTATATTAATCCACATTCATTTTCTGATTGTTGATGACCTTGTGACCATGAATAGCCACGATTTAACTGGGGTCTGGAGAGACCAGGTGGGACTCCCCTCGGATGATATACTAAAGCCATAGAAAGAATAAATTCAACTCAGTTTGCAGCCACGTTTTTTCAATCTCCACAATGGCCCCCATTGCACACAGCACAGCTTATTCTGCTGGAGGGATCAATGGATTATCTGTTGTCTCTAATAACTTGCATCATTACTCCTCTCTATTTGTAGGTAAAACGGTGGATTGAAAATAGCACAATTAAGATTGAAGATAACAACACAATAGCTTTAGAAATTAATGTGAAGAATATAATTTGTTAACTCTAGATAGTCACTGACTTAACTGTTTATAGTTGTAACACAGGGTAGGAAGGAATAGGTAGGTATGTTCCTGAGTTTAGGATCAACAGACTAGAAAATATGCTGGCCCACGAGGAGTTACCAGAGTGATCAAAAATAATGAAGTCAAGAAGAAATGAATCACGTGAATCAGAGGATGTGGTAAACCACTGATTCCTTTATTGACAATGTATAAACATATTTATGCACTTTTACTTTAATTGAAGTATAAAATAGTATTAAGTATGTTATTCTATAGTTCCTCAAAATAATTCATGTTAGCCACATTTTAATTTGTATATATATATATATATATATATACACACACATATGTATATATATGTATATATACTCATATATACTCTTTCAAACAGCCCAAAGCATACTCATATATATTATCCCATTTGTCTTCATAATAGTTCCTATGAGATACAGAGGGGTTATAATTATCACCTCCTTGGAAATAGGGAAGTGAGGGACCAATAGGTTAAATGAATAGAGGCAACCATAAATTGATTTATAGCTTCAAAGCCTGCAAAAAACAATAAAGTTAAAAAAAAAACACATGCTTAGTTTACAATTTATTTTTAAAAATCATGGTTTTCCAAGTGTTTTAAAGGCAATATTTAATCACCTTAGACTATATCTAATAATTGTAAAATATAATGGTTTTTCAATTACCTTAGAGGCTCATTTTATTTCTGGAATTGTACTCCACATAAGAAAATAATGCCTGAATGATGTGTATTTAAATATTGATAAGATTTTGCTCAATAATCAACATATGAAGAAAATTTAACAATTTCTACTTATGCATGAATACTTTAGTAATTAATTTATGGATAAATGTCAAAAATGTAATTCACATTTTCCTGTATGGGCTTTACTATTCTAAACATAGCTCACATCATCATTCAATTTCAAAGGTGTCATGTTGAGAGATTTCATAAGGATGTAAAATGGCTAATATATAATTCAGATCACTTTTATAACCTTGGTTTAAATAAAAATATGGGGAAAACATTCAATATGCTTTAGTTACAAAAAGGAACAACAAAACCTCACCTTAATAGACAGTCTGCTCTTGTGCACCAACCCTTGGGGAATAGTTTAATGTATGTTCTAGCCGAAGGGGGTTACTCCACAGAGGCACTCAAACTGTGTTCCACTATCTGGCTCTTTCCTTCATCTCTTCCCAGTCTTGACATTATCTTTTCTTGGCTGATCTTACCATGTAAAAACCTTAAACACACACACACACACACACACACACACACACACACACACATACACACACACAGAAGCAAGAGGTTAGAATACTTTCTTTTCTATTTTTTTAGGAAAAAGATTATATATGTATAATTCGAATACGGTTGTATCACAAGGTTCACCATCTCATAAATATAGTTTCTAGAGGGGGATGCAGTAAATATGCACCTTTAGTTTTTATAAGTTTGTGTTTACCTCTCCTGTGGGGATATGCAGGCTGCTGTCTTGTAATGATAAACCATCAGCCATGGAGCTTCCACATCTGTACCCGGTAAATGCTGCAGAATGACGCGAAGATAACTGCAGAGTGTATAGCAAGGGAAGAGGTTGTTGCCCTGGTGAAGTATTCCAGTTGCAAATGAAAGGCACCTGGAATGAGAAAATACATGTAAAGTACCCAGCAAATTGCCTGAGCAGCCATCAAAGGTACTAAATAAACCCTGGTTACCTTTTCTTCCTCCCCTTCAGATTGCAGGTGCCAGCTAAGCCGTTTGTCCAGCTTATGGAATGACATCCTCTGCATTAGCACGTGTGAAAAGCTCAGAGGGAGAATTTTTAGCTTTCTGTGCACTGAGGCTCAATAACTGCCCTCCAAGATGCCAACGAAATACTGAAATCCCCTGTGCATTAAGTCTTCTTGACCACTTAAATCACGTTCGATTAGTTTCTCTAAATGACTATTTCATTTGCTGTCAACAGAGAACAAACTGTCTTTGGTACTACAAGGACTTGAACTTCTCTTTGACTCTTTAAAATTTGGTTTTGATAAGACTAATTCTCCTTCTCATATCTGTCAATAAAAGCACTGTGGTGGAAATGAGGCTGTTTAGTGGATGTAATAGTGATGATATTTCCAGATCTGAAATGAATTGGCTCTACACAGCTTCATGCCTGGAGCATTGCTCAAAGCCAAATGCAGAGAGTCAGATGGTGGTGTGATTCACCGTGTTCATAAACCCATCTCACTCTGATGGAAATGGTTTCCAGTGGATTTGGACCAGGGCTGAATATTGGCAGGCAGAGTGGTGTGAGTAGCAAAACAGGGAGTTGACCAGGTTCTCTGAAGTTAATTTTGTCATCTTTCTTTCCAAATTCCCTAATATCTTTGAAGGCAAGTCTCTGTTTACTGCTACTTTTGTTTTTGTTTTGCATAGCACATAGTACAGTGTGAACTCACCCAGAAGAGCACACTAAGATCACACTAATAAGATAGTCACCCCTCCCCACCTAATCTAAAGTGACCCAATCCCCCAGCCACTGGGTCGCCTGCTTAATTTTATTTGTAGTCCTTACCACTATTTGACATTTTCTCATTCATTTGGTTTTCTGTTTTTTTATCTGGTGTCCACATAAGGGCAGGGTGTAGAAAATTTCCTGAACTACCATTGCCATAAAGTAAATATTAGTTCGATGAATAAATAAATGAAGAATGCTAAGGTTTTTAAAGGTTTCCTCTTCAGGAAAGTAATTATTGTTGCCAGGCTGACCTGTTTAGAATTGCAATTAAGAACTCTAGACACATCTCTGGGAAAGAATGAAACAGTTTTGCTCCAATCACACCCTTGATTCCCCTGAAACAAGAAAAAGGAAACCAGAATGATCTAGCCTCCTACATTTCTTAAAATCTATGAGTAACCCCAGATAATCTTGAGCACTATGAAACTGAAACCAAAGGAACTCTGGACTGTATCAGATTTTAGGAGCTAGACTGGAACTGAGTCAAATTAGAAATACAATGAACCTAACTTACAACAAGTATTTTAAGAAGGTAGAACTTATTTGTAAGAAGGGTGCTGGGTTAGGAAAGAATTGAGTCATTATAATCCATCTTTCATCAAGATAAAATTTAAAATAGATAGAAATAGTGGGTATTGTACTTGTTGTAACCATCCACTGTAAGCCAGAGATTTTTCTACATTATTTCTTCACATGGGACATTTCACCTGGACGCTCTTCCTTTTCATTCATGAGGACAGAGGTTGATAAAGAATTTCTGCCAACATGCTGAAACCAACCAATAACGCTAAGATGTCAGAATGAAACTCCATGTAGCCAATGAGCTGTATAACCCACGTGATCAACCTTGAGGGGGAAAAAAAAAAAAATATATATATATATATATATATATATATATATAGAGAGAGAGAGAGAGAGAGAGAGAGAGAGAGAGAGAGAGTAAATGTATATATATAGTAAATTCCCTTTCTCTGTGATGAAGTTGCCATAATGGGATTTTATTTTTTTATTGAACTGAGAAGAGTAATGCCTATCTCAGATCCACATGTATGAAGAAAATGTATGTTTGTATTATTCAGAATATACAAGGTTACCTTGCAGTAGTAAAAATCACAAACATGTTAGTTAATTAAAACAACATTTACTACTTACTTATATGTGAACATGGGTTAGCCTGAGAGCTGTACATGTCACGGAGACTCAAGGATCCAAACTGAAAGACATTCTGCTAGCATACAAGTAAAGTCACTCTTTCAACACGATGCTTCTACGTTTGCCTTGGCAGCAAAGGAGACCATGAACGTTTGTCCTCTGCTCTGAAATGGTTCTATCCAAAACAGGCAGAGATACTCATTACTGCTGCTCACATTTGATGGACCTAAGTCAGTCACATGGGCATTCCTAACTTTAGGAGGATATATTTTCTTTTTCTGGTGCATCCAGGAAAGCTTTAGTTATGTCTTCCATAATAGCTCTGGGTATAAAAAAAAAAGGGTTACACTAGCAAATGGTTGCAGCAGGACAGCATTATGCAAAAAGGTGTGGAGAAAAAAACTTTTTAGCAGAAAACAATCCAGAGAAATAGGGAGCAGGAAAATGAAAAATGCTGTGATCAGTAAAAATGAGAGCGATCACCACCAAACCTCCCTTCCTTTTGCTTTCTTTCCTTCTTCTTCTTTCTCTCTTTCCTTGTCCCTTCCTTCCTCATCTCCCCACCCCCTCTTTCCCTCTCATTCCCCTCTCCCTCTAACTCTCTATTTCTATTTCTTTCTTTCCTTTTATCTTTCAGCCAGTGTGTGGTGTGGGACAGAATATCACTAAGAATTTGTGGTTATAAAGATAAAAACATAATGCATTACTAATGCCCAAGGATGTTACTCAGGTCATAGATATGACTCCAGGTCTGTCTCGGGATCTTTTATGTTTTAGGATGACAATGACATGACACATTTGCATATTTATTCTTGGCTCTCACTGAGGGCACTGCATGATCTCCCCAAACAAAAAGAATAAGAATTAGAAGTATGTTTTAACAGTCTGTGAGTCCCCATTGTATCGTCTTCTTCCTGTCAGTGAAGAGATGGCATCTTCAGCAGCACTCAGTGGCTTCCAACAGAGCAGACAGAGTTTGCCTGTTTCCATCAGCTGTCCCCAAATAGAAGCTGAGCAACACCACCTTTTAAGGAACTGAGCAATTGCTACTATGATTCTGTCATCACCAGAGATGCTATCATATTATTTAAATACAATCCAACCAATCACACTATTTAAATACAAACCAATAAGTACATCATTGCAACAAATTATTTTTATTTTGGGGTCTGAAAACTTTCAGATTTGTTCAGTGACCAACTAGACAGTTTCAGCAGCTGGTAAATATTAGCCAACAAGCTATGCCTAGAATATTCTCAGGATTTTCTCTGGTCATAAGTACAAACATTATGTAAAAAATTTACAGTATAAAGGGTAGAACAATAAAAAATGGAAAGCTATAATAAAATAAATTAAATTACAATGTGCTACTTTTACATATTTGGATAATGCCTAGTCACACAAATAAAAAAATAATAGCTAACATTTTGATGAGCATTTCCTGTGTGCTAGGCATTCTGTTGAGGCTTTTACAAGGACAATCTTATTTGATCTTCACAGCACACCTATGATGGAGGCAGACTTTGCTTACACAAAGATACAAGAAGCAATGAGAACCGCAGCCAGGGTCTGTCCAAGTCTTCCTGAAGCAGTCAAATCAATAGAACCTTCACAGACGGTGATGTCTGGGGGCAAGACTTCAAGAATGATTAGGAGTTTTCCAGTCGTATAAGCATTCTTGGCAGAGAGGAAACACAAGTTAGAAAAAGATAAAGTATGCAGGAAGTGCAGGAAATAAGACTCAATAGATTTAAGGGGTCAAATCATAAAGTGCCTTTTGAACTATGCTAAAAAGTGTAGATTGTGTATGGAGGTGATAGGAAACCATTTATGAATTAAGAGCAGGAGGTGACTGTATTGTTTGTTTATGAAAAACACCATCCTGTGGTAATAGAAGATGGATTGCAACAATATAGAAGAGAACTACACACTTCTTTAATATATGCACAAATATCGGTGACATAATCTATTGTCATTAAAGAAATATGGGATTCAGAGGCACATAGACCTGGGTTTGACACCTAGCTCTACTATCTAGCAACTCTGTGACCTTGGGAACATTCTTTACCTTTTTTTGAGTCTGTATTTTTATCTGTAAGATGGAAATGATAACAGTACCCACCTCATAGAATAGTGTAATAATTTAATAAGATAATGATTATAAACTCCTTAGCATAGTGCTTTAAACACAGTATGCCCTAAAAATATTATGTAAATATATAAATATATAATAAATATATATTTATTTATATATATATATATTTATTTATATATATATTTTATTTATAAATAATATATATATATATATTTTATTTATATATATAATAAATATATATTTATTATATATAATAAAAAATATATAAATAACATAATATTATATAAATAACAAAACTAATATTATTATTATGTAAAATGTATTATACAATATCTGATATATAGTTGGTTCTTAGAAAGTGGTAGTCTTTACCTGTGTATTTAGTGTTATCGACCTCTTTATCAATCTGTTTTATCTACATGCCTTTATTTTAGTACCAGAATGTATTATAAAAGAAGGAATTGGATAACTGGGTGAAAATAAAATGAACAGAAAATAACACTCTGGGAACTCTTTTTCTAAGGTCAAAAATAGAAATTAGTACTCTTACTTCCTTCATGCAGTCCCACAAAGACTCAGCCCTCTCATGAGAAATCAGAGAATGTCCCATGTGTTGTTCATGCGGACATATCTGGTGAAAGCAGGAGGAAAATTCTGGGCTATGTGAGATGAATATGCTCCTTTCCCTGTCTATCTTTCTGTGGTACCTACTTTCCATTACTATTCTAGTACTGGCTAGTACTATTCTAGTACTTGTTAGAAATAATGATGCCTGTTACTGGCCACATTTATTGGGAAGATACTGGCCAGGCACTGTGTCAAACACTTCACAAATGTATTTCATCCAATCCTCACCAGAATCTTATCATTGCCCATTTTACAGACTGGAAATTTGAGACCAAGATGATTAAGTGATTTTCCCACATAGCCGACAATGTAAATAATAACCTAGCCTACTCACTCCAGAGCCAGGTACTTAGCCACCAGGCCGTCATGTTTAGGAAGCTGGCACTATGATGGAAATGCATTCATGCTCCATACAGAGACTGCTGACATCTTGAAGGCATTGGAAATTCAAAAGTAAAGTTCTCTTTCTTTTCTTCTTCTCTCTATAAATACCTCTGTGAAAGTAAACTCATGCCCAGGACCCAAATTAAACTAAAGTGGCAAAGAAAATAAGGCCACTCGTCTAAAAAGAAAATCTGCTTTCTGCTTTGTGGATAGTGGATTTTCATGGGACTCTGCTCCTCAAGGAGAATTCTGAATTTATTTCCTGCAGGTGGAAACTTTTAGTCTCTTAGTTTAAAAGAAAATGGAACTAATGAGGAGAAGAAAAGGCTACATACATGTAAGGCAGAGTTTTACAGATATCTTGAGGTTTAAAGCAAACAGAAGGCACTTACTTGCCATTTCATTACTGACTTTCTCAAGTGATGGGCACACCTATTTTTGACTGGTGAGGAGAGGAAACCTGGATCCAAGCCCTTTGAGGTTTGGGGCTCCAGAACTCCAAGAGGAAACAAGGATTAACAAAACCTTCTGATGTCAGCAGGCTGACACACCACGCTTTACCCTGTTTGCGCTGCATTAAACACATCAGCTGGAGAACAGCCCTGTGTCCATCAGCGGCTAGCCTGAATGTAATCTGGATTCCACCTTTAGCGTGCCTCCGAAAAATGCATTGCTTCTCTCAGAGGCAGTTATCTGCCACGTGTCTCCTTATGTGTTCTCACTGTACCCTATTAAACTTTGTGGCGTTAAACATAATTATGATACACAGAGGGTGCCAAAAAAATGTATACACATTTTAAGAAAGGAAAAACTGTATTGTAATACTCAATATATACTGATAACAAAAGATGAATACAAGTCACGTTTGACTTCTGCAATTACAAGAGGTGATCAAAGTGGTTACGACCAGTGTTCAGACACTTCTGATAACAGCGAGCTACTGCTTGAGCATAGATAACATCTCTTAAAATGTGTATACATTCTTTTGGTACCCCTGGTATTCGTAAAATTTTACTTTTTATATTTGTCTTCCTTTTTGGCCCAGAGATCATGTTATATTATAGACTAAAGAGATTGGCTTAATTGTAATTGAAATGAACAATCAAAGGCTATAGCCGCATGGTTAAAAAAATAGGGAGAAGCACTGTTTCAGGAGATAAACTAGTGAATATAGTTTTATGTTTTAGAACTTTGGTGGATATATTACTGAGCATGAAAATTTAAAAAATCTCAGGTTTAGAACAGGCTTTGTCAATAATTTTAATTCTGTTGACACATGAATATTTGGGGTGGGAGCTATCAAACCAGGGTTAAATATAAATTTAGTTTGGAGGCACTTACTAAATTCAGTTGTGGTATAAAGAATCAATGCAAATGATAGTCAAATATCCTAATTTTACAAGTGAAGAGGGTAGGTGCTCAAAGTCACACAGTTATTTAGTTTCAAAGCTGAAATTAAAAGTAGGCGTATTTATCAACATCAGTACCGTTTCCAATAAATAGAAGACATTACTAAGTTCCATAAATTTGTATCAGTCAGTGAGTGCCCTCTATTGCGAGTAATAGAAATGAACTCTGGTTAACTTGAGCAGAAGTGAAGTTTACAGAATAAGTTCAGGAATTGTGAAATAAAATCACTATGAAGTAGGTTTCATTTGGGTCAACCAAGAAGCCGACTTTGGTCAGAACTCCAACTTTCTGAGTGCAGTAAACTCCAGACTGCAGGGAAAGTGTGGGAATTAACTGGGAATTAACTGGGCTTGGTGCACCAATTGCCTGAAAGTTCTGGGCAAGCTATGTGGGTGATTAGTCACAAGTCACTTTAGGAAAGCAAATAATTAGAACCATGTCAGCTGGTTGAGCTAACTCACTGAATTGGGAATCTCTGGGAGGTGTGCTCATATTGACACCTGCACCCCAGTTTCAAATTACTCCCTCTTTTGTTGAGCGCCCTTAGAATCTATTTCCACTCACGTTCCCACACATTTACAGATGTAAATAGCAAAGTTCTAAAATCCATGGAGCCTGTAGGAACCATGTTGAAATATGGTTCCAATTGGAAGCCTGGAGACCATGGAGAATGGACCACTGGATATGAAGGAAATTGGCTTAATCATCTATGCAACACTCTTGTGCAAGGGAGTCGTAGTGTTTTAAGCAAATGGGAACATGTTTCTTTCTCTGGCAAGAGAAGGTTAGTAGAACTGGAGAACGACGGTATTTCAAGTTCTCCTGAATCTTATCCATATAACCATCCCTATCACTGTTTTTCAACCAATGCCATAACTTGTGAGCCAGAAACGAGAGTCTTATGTAATAAAAAATTGTTTTAGTAACCACATTTTAAGAAGTCAAAATAACCAGATAAATGTAATACTTATCTTTTATTTAACCCACTGTATTATTATTTTAACATAAACAGCATAAACATTAATAATGCAACATTTTACATTTTTTAAGCACCTAGTCTTTACTATCCAGGGTTTATTTAGCCATATGGGGCTAGCAGATACCATAATGAACTGTATAGGTTTTATTCTTTCTCTCTTTAGGCTTTTCCATATAATTATAAGTAGACACCCCACCTTACAGTCTTGAATTTTTCATTCCTTGAATATCTTTGCTGCCAGATTTCCATCTGTCGATTGTCAGAGGAGATTTTCATTTCCCTTCAGCAGTTTTCTGGCCATAAGCAATCCTAAAATCTTCTTTGCTCTAAGTATCTGCTATCTATAATCTATTCCCAAATATCAATTTCTTCACTAGAACTTTTATCATAAACACCACCACCAACGCTGGAGAACTTGAAAAGATATTATTTTCCTGAATGAACAATGATTAGTTCAGGAATGTATAGGAAAATTGGAGAATCAGTCTTAGGAAATAAGAAGGCCCTAAAAAGTTAGGAATCAGGGAACACTGTCAAGTTCATACTAAGGACACGATTACTGGCACTGCAAGTTTCTCAATACTGCTATCTAAAGTCTTCAACTATACCTGCATCTTAGCAGATTCAAAGTCAAAGCTGAAGAATTTCACTGGTCCAGTATCATGAGCTGGCATTCTAGCGGGTCAGGGAGAGGTGATATTTGAATCCCTCATCTTCTGTAATAGAAGACAGAACTCTCTCATCAGTTGAAATCAGGGGAATTCTTCCCAAACATGATGGGTGGTAGGATAATGGATACTAGGATAAGAGCAGTAGGATAAAGAAGTCAACTATCCACTACAAAACACCCAAGAATAAGTATAGTTCAATAAGTGTATTTTCTGTTTATGGCAAATGAATTTATGACTGTCATAAATGTGCTCAATGAAAACTAAGGGCTCACTAACTTAAAGTGAGAGTTTATTATCTTTTGTGATCATATGTTGTTAAATATTTCATATTTCAAAAAGTAATATTTCTGGTTTTATTTATTCTCTTATTAGTTTCAGGTGTTAATATTTCTGGTTTTACTAAGTCTAATTATTAATTTTTTTAAAAAGTCAATCCTTTCTCAGGTAGCCATTGTTAATAGTTTGGAGGGTTTTTTCTATGCCAGGAGTAAAATTTTAGAGGCTTCTCAGACTGAATTATTTTGGAGTGATGAAGAAAAGCCTCCATCAACTCTTTATGCATTTAATTTTGATGTGGTCAGCATCTTAAAGTCCCTAAGAAAGTAAATAATTTAGTTCCGAGAACAGCTTTAAAAACGCATGAAAAATCTTTGTGATGGCATCAAAGCAGTAGTATCCAACATGTATTTGGAATAGAAGAGAAAGACAGTCAAAGAACTCACTATTTGCATTCATTTCAATGCCATTATACTATGATTTAAAATGCATTTTTGTTGCCATTTGTCATGTCATCAGTTTCAAAGGTTAGAAAAATGATGTATACTATGCCCCAATCTTTCTGATGTTTCATTTTCTCAATGTAATGAAATGTGAAAATGGCAAGACAGTGAACTCTCTGGGATCAAGGGACTGTGTAAAACCTCATCACAACCAACCAATAAAGCCTCTTAATGAGGAGGAATGTATGCAGGACGCAGCACAGCTGAATTGTGATCCAGGGTCTGGCAGACACAAAGCAACGGAGAACTAGGGAAATTTCAAAATAGGGTGTTATCTAATTTTGATGGACTCTAAAGGAAGAATGGCTCAAGAAAATTCAGGTGCTGAATGTTATAGATTATGTGTTATTTTTCCTAATTTTCTCAGCTGATACCTCAGTACAGATCTTAGCGTAATCAAAAACATTCATTGACAGCTAACAGAGTTTATGATTAAGAGAACATTCCAGAATCATAATGTAAAGCTAAGTCTAACATTACAAAAAAATCAGCTATGATTTTATTTGTTCTATTTTTCCCTCCATATATAATAACTAACATTTATATTAAGTACCTACTACGAGTACATACTGAACACATAATATTAAGCCATATAACTAGGTAATTAATTCAACTTCCTTACAATGATTTGAAATGCCACTTTGGTAAATGTGTCCTGGCTGATTTTATTAGAAGCAATTTGATGTAATCAGCTAGCTAAGTGACATGTCTCCACCTGGCATATTGCTACTTTCTTCATTCTACATTAGGCACTAGTGCCAAAATGAGCTATGATTCCAGCTGCTTTGGTATTGATGCCCATACTAACTCAGTTATAGAACACTTTGCTTCAGTAGACACTGAGAAGCACCTTAAATAACAGAGAAACCAACTATATTGCAGTCGGGGGTCTTTATTTCCCGGAGTACCATGTGTGCCAGAAGATAGAAAAAAATCAGTAGAGACAGAACTGTCTTCTCTTTTCCAAGCACAGTATTCTTGGGAGTGAGAAGTAAGTCCCAAGGAGGATGACTGAATGAGACCCCGTATCTGAGGGGAAATGACGAGGTAACCTATCACTAGCATATCTGATTCCATTTTCTAGCTTCTCGTATATCCCCATACCTCACAGCACATGCTCTGCTCCTCATTTTATATCTTCATTGTAGACATGAACCCAGAGTACTGAGAACTTCATTCTTATTTTCTGTCTCAAGATTCTGCCAAATAGTATGGCTCTGTACAAATATACAGAGGGAGTACAGAAACTCCTAGAAACTGACTTTCGTTGGCGAATCTTACCAAGAATATCAAATGTCATATTGCATAATATAATCAAGACTGTTTTACTCAAAAACAGTCTCCATTATTTCTGTATCATCTCTGACAGTTTCTATATATCTTCTCTTATAATGTCCATATCATTCTGGGTATTGCTTTTGTTTATGGAACAAATATTTATTGAGAACCTACTACATTCTAGGAAGTATTCTAATAACAACGACTAGAGTGTGAATAAGGGTATATAACATCCCTGACATCATAAAGCTTAAATTCTAGAGAAGGAAGGCAGAACATACACAAATAAATAGAATATAAAATATCCAAGAATGATAAATACTACAGAGCAAAATAAATCGGGTTATGGGGACATTGGAGAAATATTTTTAAATAGGATGGCTAGGGAAGGCCTTGACAAGAACATAACATTTGAGTTAAAACCTGAAAGAAGGGAAGGATAAAACTTTGTAGATATAGCAATTAAATGATCAATAAGGAAGTGGGTTTATGCAGCTGGAGGTGAACTACATAAAAATGCTTTCATGTAGTTATCAAAAATTATTAATACAATAACCACAATGCTATTGTCATACTTTTGACAGAAATGTTCAGTTTACTCTTCTAAGCAGATTCCATACAGTACCTGTAAACTCTTAATCACATAACATTGCAAGTTTGAATTAAAACTGTAAAATAAGAGTGTAAAGAAAACACATTATGTTGTGTTCAAAATTGTAACCAAAATATACTGTTGGAAATTAACCAAGCAGGAGGTAGCAATTTCCAAAGGTAATGATGTATAATAGTTTGAAATATGCATGCAGTATAGTATTATGAGACAGGGCAGTCCTCATTAATGTAAATTTACCATGAAGATTTTTAGAGTCAATTTTGTCAGCTGGAGAAGCGACTATGCAACCATGATGAATAAAAAGCTCATATGTAGAATGCTTATAAGTAGATAAATAAGAGTGGATCTGTGTATTGATCATTATTTAGAACCTATTACCAGAACATGAAAATTCGGAACTTGATAACACTTTTTATTAAGAGATATTTAAAAACTTACATTAACAGCTATTAGTTTCTTTCTTCATTTAAAAAATTGGATAGCCTTTCAATTTATATTTAAAATCTAAAAGAATCCAAGACACAATTTTGATTTGATCATATCATTCATATAAATTAATCAGATCAAACTTATAAAAGAAGTCACGGAATAGTTCAGTAGGTCATATGAATAATTAAGAAGTCCATAATAAGCAAGGCTATTCTAGTGATTTATTTAATTTTCTAAGTTTTGAAGACACTCAGCTAGCTCACTGTTTTCCTTTGGATTCCTTTTATTTTTATCATTATCCTACAAAATACCTTGTAATCCAGCTACCACTGGTGCTACAATTCCCTAGGTATCAACTCAGTTTAGCTTTTAAAATGTTAATCACCCATTCTTTGAATAGACACAGGATGCCTGAACCTTAATTAACTTAAAGTAGATTAGTTGATGAAAAAGTTTAATTTAACATTAACTTCGGCAGTGATGAGATGCTATAAAAAGTATATTCATATATTCAATGAGGAGAGACGTTAGTGGAAAGAAAAGATCCTTTCTGCCATAACAGATTTATTAAGTCACTATAAATATTTTATAAATTCAGTCTCCTAAAAAGGAGCAATGGCTTATTACTCATCCTCTTATTGCTGTTCTAGAAACCATACAAAGGACCAAGAGGAGAGAGGAGAGAAAGGGGAAATTCACAAACTATATATCCTACGTAACTAGGAAACATGGAAATTCTGGAAACTATATGTACACATAACAAAAGAATCTGAGACCTGTGGAACTCTCAGGAGAAACTGTTGTTGCGAGCTGTCAGGGAAACTAGGGTGGGTAGGTGGGGCTCAGATTGGCAAGTATCAGACATTAATAGGAAATTATCTTGCGCAGAAGGAGAGAGCCCTACAGAGAGGAAGAATTTAAAACCTTAATTTTAAAAAAGTCCCCAAAGTAAATATTTACTCAAAATAAAATAAAATCTGCATTAATGAAATCCTTAGGTATAAAAAGAAAAATGAGATCCTTGCAGGATATAACTAAATGTATAATCAGTTTATTTATAAACAATTAGTTCATAAATAAAGAAGATATTAATAAATATTCAAATAAAGATTACAGAAGGGATAGAAACAGTTTACAGAAAGTGTCAGAATGGAAGGAAATGGGATAAAGCAGAAAATTGATAATTTATAAAATTTTGAAAGAGAAGCATAATTCATAAGCAAGACCAAAAATTATGATGTCTGTTTTTTTGTGTTTTTTGCATGTGTGTGGAGTGTAGGGAGGTAGGGGAAGTATGGTCAAATAAAATACAAACTCTCTGACAAACATAATAAAAGAAAAAATAATTTTAGGCATAAAACAGGAGATAAAATTTTAAAAATATTAATTAGTTTTAAGAGTATGTTTCATAGACCTACTAATACATTTGAAAATACAATTGAAATGGAAAATTTTCTGAAAAATTACTAATATTGACTCTAGAAGTAAAAAAGTAAATTCTAAATAAACTAATAACCATGGAGAAAATAAAAATAGTTCAATTTATTAAGTAACTTATTAAACTCATTAAGGAATCTTCCTTGAATGGTTTTAATTGCAGATGCAACTAAATGCTATACAAACTACCACAGAATAGAAAAATGGACAGTTTTTTTCTATCATGTTAATGTTAGCATATACTTCTCAGATCAAAAAATATTAGAGATCTCTCTCTCACTAACTTTATATAAACCTGCTTATGAATATGTAGAATTAAAAACACTGTGGAATTGATTAAAAATCATGATACACTAATAACCTTCTTCAACCACATAGTTAGTCATAGGAATTCAAAGATATATTAATATTAGGAAATATATTGGTCTCATGTCATCAATATATTATAGAAAATAAAACAAGCACCATTTCAAAAAATCACCAAAAAGGTATATAATAAAATTACACGCCCAGAAGCTGATGAACTAGGAGGAAAATAAGGCAATTGTGGTATCATAGGAACCTAGAGAAAAAAAAGAGTTCGGTGTCAGTTTAGGTAATGTTGATACTAAGAGTTGGAATATGATGAGGATAGAAAGAAAGCCACTGTATTCAGTCAGATGGAAATCACTGTGACCTTGATAAATGGAGTTTCAGTGGAACGTGGGGAGTAAAATGGAGACTAGAGAGGAAGAACACAGAGAGAGGAAGTATAGATAATCTGGTGGTGCTTGGTTATACAGTCACCATCATATAAATAACTAGATTGTGCGGCAAACAATACAATTTCTTTAATATTAACTTTGAAATAACTACAAATTAGAAATTTATACATCCAAATAATGATTCCATTATTTATAAAATTCATTAATTCTTTCTTTCATTCACAAGTAGTGGAGCAGCTACTAGGTGGAAAACTGTACTAAAGGATTCCATTCTATTCACGAGGAGTTTGTATTCTAGTTTTGGACATTAAGATAATTAAAATACAGAATAGAATGTTTAGGACTATAATAAATTTTTGTCCTGGCAAAAAAAATAAATCACAGCAGCAACAGAGAATATTTCCCATAGTTTTTTCTTGCAGGTCATAGTTTGCAGCATATCCCAGCAAAATGCATGTTAACACATTTTAAATTGTATTGTGTCTAGAAAATAAAGGTAGCGATATTTAAATATGTTCTACTGTGATAATGTTTAATGTCTCTAAACAAAAGGCAATTACTGGGGTGCTTCAGGCAGTAACAAAATGAAACCATAAATCTTTCAAGGAAAACTGTTGGTTATTCAAAATTTCAGTTTGGATACAAGAAGTCTCTTTCCCTCTGTAAATATTGACCAAATTTTAGTCAAATTTCTGGAAAGTACAGGTAATCTTTTGTCAGAATCTTCAATTGCCAGGAAAAATGTCACTGGACTAGGTAAACAAAAATTGCAAAAGTAAAGTTGGAGAATGAGGTATTGATAGTTCAGATAATTGATCCAAAAGTACTTTTTATTTGTTATTTAATTACAGACACAAATTTTGAAAAACATTTTTATTGAGCATTTATCTTGTATACGGTATTGTGATATACAATTGGAAGAATACATCATAAAGCTAAACAGTCTGCCCAATCACATTGTATAATCTAAAATCGTCAGCATTTCTTGAAGTGCAGGTCTCTGGGATGAATTATCTCAGTTTTGGCTCATCTGAAAAATGTCTTTTATTTTATCCTTATTGTTAAAGAATATTTTTTGCAGGACATAGAATTCTGGTTTCTTTTAATAAGTTAAAGATATCATCCCATTTTCTTCATTTTTTTCTAATGAGAAATTAGTCCACTTAATTCATATTGCTGTTCCCCTTCTTTTCCCTCTTACTACTTAAGACATTCTGTTTTTCTTCCATATTCATTCATGGTTTGATTTTCTTTTCCCTGAGTGTACTTTCTTTGCATCTATCCTGGGTGGAAATAGCTGAAATTCTTGTTATTCACCAAATTTGTGAAAAAATTCTGCAAATATTTTCTACCCTCTTCTCCGTCTCTTCTCTTTCTAGAACTCCATTCACGTTTATGTCAGACCACATTTTTTTTTAAAATCACAGTTCACTGAATGTCTGCTTACTTTTGTTTTATGATTTTTTTTTCTCTCTTCACATTGGATAATTTCAACTGATCTGTGTTCAAGTTCACTGACACTCTTCTATTATCTCCCATCTGCTGTTAACCCCATTGAATATATTTATAATCGCTTCTTTATAGCCTTTGTCTGTTATTTCCAATATCTTGGCAATCTCAGTGGTTTTTCTATTGAATACTTTAAAAAAAAAGTCTGGACAATGAGTCATATTTTCCTGCTTCTTTGAAATCTAGTACTTTTTATTACATGTTAGACATTGTGGGGGAAATTTGTAAAAACTGTACATTCTGTTATTTTCCTCTGAAAGTATCTCTTTTTGTTCTAACAGAGAGTTAAATTACTGGTCATTCTCCTTGACCTGTGGAGGCTTGGTTTAATACTTTGCTATACTGTTTCCACATCTGAAATTTATTGTTTTAATAACTGATAGTTCACTAAATCTAGCTGGAAAGTAGTTGGGAGCAAATGTAAAAACACCAACAAAAACAAAGACAACAAAAAGCAAAACACTAATGAATACAAATACTTTAAGAAGGTAATTTAAACAGAACGAGGGAAAAGAAGAAAGCCAGCATGCTGCATTCCCATTAGAATTAAATGCAGTCTGAACTTGAGGTACATCCTTCTTCACAGTCGGATCCCAGAAGAACTCTCCAGCTTTCTCATTTCTGCTATATTCTACTAACATCCAGCAGTAGGACCTCACTCAGTTCAAGACTGAGAGCTTTTGCAAATGCTCTTTTCTATATACCAGGAATACTCACATGGCTAATATGTTTTAAATACTGCTCATACATTACTCATAAAACCTGTCCATGATAGCAGTCAAAGTTAGGTCCTGCATCCTGAGACCTTCCACAAGACTTCTTTTCAAGTCTATATTACAAATTTTATCTTAGCATATTACTTCTCTAGAAGAATTCTTTTTGAGCATTCATTCATTTATTCAACAACAGCACTTGTACATAAAATATGCCAGGCATTGGTCTGAATGCTCAGGATGCAGTAATGAAAAAACCACACCGATTTCTGGTCTTAGAGTTTAGTGGATGTTGTATTCGGATTTTATCTTGAGAAGCAGTACTAAGCAGTGGTTAAGGGAAAGGACTTTGGAACTAGACTGCATTGTTTGAAGCCCATCTCTACCATTTCTGAACTGTATACCCCTGAGCAAGTTACTTAACTCTCTGTTAAGTATATTAACTGTAGATAATATTTCATAAGTTTCTTGTGAGGATAAAATAATTTAAAACATGTAAAACATTTAGAATGGTATCATTTAGAATAGCATAGAAGAACTCAATAAATATTTGACATTATTTTTATGTCTCATACCCAGTGTGATGGCTAAAATATAGTAAGTGTAACCACAAATGAATTTCATCTCCTTGGCATGCATTCTGCTTTAATCAAGCTAGATTTGTTTATTCTGATAAAACTATAACTCACCTGCATGCTTTCCCTAGATTCTCCTACCTGTACACATATTGTATGTCCACTCCTTTTAATCATTAAACCCTTAGGACATTATGTTCTGATCAGCTTCAAACTCACTTAAAAATAAAGCTTCAGGTCTATCAACTATGACCAAGATCCAATAACCAAACCTCAAACTAGAAACTGGAAATTCTCTTCCATCAGACCAACCACCAAGCAGATAGTACCTCCACGGAAAGTTGGTCGTAATTATCACCTCTGTATTAAATGCTTACAAATCTATTTCCTTGGGTTTCAAGCACAAATTAACACTCACATATGGCATAAGAAAATAAACGGTTTACAAGTTTAAAGATGTAGATAATGAGAGAAGTGAGGTCTAGAGAGAGGCCACAAAAAGGATATTTGGCAATAAGAAGAAGGAGTAGTTGAGCATTAACTGGAACCTACCCAGGCAGAGAGAGGGGGAAAGCATCAAAATGACCAAGAGGGGCGGTCTTCAACAGAAGATAAGCTTCAGAGTGAACATTTTATATGTGGTGTGTGAAACACTGGTGATGCTTATCAAGATGTAACACATATCTCAGAATATTCAACTCATACTTGTAGAAGACTAGCCTTATTTGAGTATGCATGACCCCCATTCGATTACTCACTAACCTTTCCAGTAACTTCCTACCCCCTTCTAAGAGTACCCAAAACAAAGGAAGAGAGTGAAAACACCCATTAACCAACAAACACAATCAGATAGACAAGTTTTATTTGCCTGATTTTTCCCTCACTTTATAGAATGATGTAAGTGAAAATCTTATATATTTTTATACTTGATAAAAATAAATATATCTTTGATTAGACAAAAAAGATGATATAGTATTGCTAAGGCTAATTTTAAATAAGTAAACTTTTGTGCAATTGTACGTGTTGGTAATAGCTAAAAGCTACCTAAGACATAATAAAGAAATCGAAGTCAAAATTCCCAAATGTTTAGTCTAGTCATTTCATAAATTCATTAATTATTCCCAATATCTTTCTAAAATATTTAAACAGTATATGTATTTTACATAAGCATTGTTTGACTATATTGTAACACAGTCCATATCTCCTCAAATTCAGGTATATTTACATCTGAATACCCACATATTGAAGTGTCTTCAGAATTCCTTAACCATATATAGCCGTATAAAGAGCAAAATAACCAAAAAACATTTATGTCAGGTGCAACCTATCAAAATCCAGATGTTTACTTGGATTTTTCACATCGTATTGGGATATTCTGACACTATGAAGATATGGAAAAATTCATTTTTACTTTATTATGAAGCATATCTACATTATGCCACACTCGTGGCTTCTTGAGGGAATGTTAGGTGACCAATTGGTGACCATATTGCAGTAGAGGGAATAATGTGTGAAAAAGAGTTTTTAGTCTTTTTAAACTTTTTACTAGCTCTCTCACTCCAGTTAGTAAGGCTTCACTAGCAAAATTTATAGTAACAAAAAACTTTTAGAAAAAAATGTATTTAAAAGACACAAAATATAAAAACTCTTTAATTAATTGTTGGTTATGTTTGGTTATGAGGCAGATACAAAAAATTATCAAGTATATCAATCATTTATAGTTGATAAACTTACTTAATAGCTTCAAAAGAATTTATGCAATTTATGTCAATAATTAACTTACTCTCTCATTGATAGTTGAGTAGGGTGGGAATTCTGGAAACCTGGACTGAGAGTACAATATAACAAACACGAAGAAAAACAAGGTAAATGCCAGAAAAAATTCTTTAAGAAAGAAAATTTACCAAAAGTGATATAATAAAAAGTAGCATCTGAACAGTCCTATATCTATTTGAAGAAACTGAATTCATAACTTAAAATCTTCACCAAAAATAAAATACCAGCCCTTACTCATGAACTATTCTAAACATATAAGGAAGAAATAGTATTCATTAAAAAAAGACAAAAAACTTTCTTGTCATATAAAAAGGGGTAATACTTCCCAATGTATTTTATGAGGCCAGAATAAATCTGATACCAAAATCTGACTAGAACAATATAAGAAAAAAAATTACAGGCCAATATCTCTCATGACATGTAAGCAAAACCCTTAAATAAACATTAGCAAATCAAATAAGGTAATATTATGAAATACATGATATATTATAATGAAGAGTAATTTGTTTCAGGAAAGCAGTGTTGGTTTAATGTGCTTAAGTTATCAATATACTTAACCACATTAAAAGAATACAGAATAAAAATAACAATGATATCAATACATGCAGAAAAATCATTTGACAATATTCAACACTCAATAATGATACAAAAAAAAAATCTTTCCAAAAATTACAAAGACAGGGAAGTAAACTTACTCATGGTGAAATATTTAACATTTTCCCCTTAGGTCAGGAACAAAACAAACATGCCATTATTGCTACTTCTATTTAATTCTGTACTATACGTTCTTTAGAGTGCAAGAAGCTGGTAAAAAGTATAAAGATTGGGGGGAAAAGAGGGAATCAGAGGATATTATTGTGTGTATATAAAATCTAGTAATATTTGCATATAAACTAGTAAAAGGCTCTGTGTACATTTAGCAAGATTGCTGGATTCAAAGTTAATGTGCAAAAGTAAATTTTATTTCCATATGCTGAAAACAGGAATTAGAAAATAACACTAAAATATCATTTATAAGAGCACAAAAAATATAACTCCTAGAAATAAATCTTCCAATAGATGCAGTAAACTTCTATAATGCAAACTACAAAATATTTCTGAAAGAAGTTTAAAGTGGCATAAATAAATAGAGAGAGCTCATTGTTCCTGGATTGGAAGACTTACTCCTTTGCACTAGGCAGAATTTAAAAATGAGACCTAATGATTCACACCCTTGTACAGTGTCCTCTTGCCTGTAGGCAGGACCTTTAACTCACTTCTAACCCACAGAATATGGCCAAGGTGAAGGGATTTTGCAGATATAATTCAGATCCCTAATCAGTTGCAGTTAAGAAAAATGGCAATTATCCTAGGTGTGGCTGACTAATCCCATGAGCCCTTTGAAGAGGGTTTAGAAGCAAAGAAGGAAGAAGTCAGAGATTCTCTCGCCTCCCACTCTTGCCAAAAAAAAGCTGCCATAAGTTCTACAGAGTCAAGGAACAAATACTGATTCCTGACCGCTGAGGGCCCCTGAGGCAGATCTAAAGTAGAGAGAGACCGAGGTCTCAGGTTAATGGAGAGAAATCACGTAACTATAGCTGGTAAGGACCTTCATGGCACTTACTATGTTTAATGCAGGAGTCAAGGTGAATGTCATTCTCACCATGATCCAGGCTACAATCACCTTCAGGATTCACCCTGTACAACCAGTAGATCTAGAAGATCCTAGGGCTCCTCAAGGAAATTGTGACTGATGGCTGCACCAGTTCCACATACTGCATTGCCTTTGACCCGTACCCATCGGCCCCTCTGACAACCAGGCCTTAGGTTACCAGCTGCTCCACCAGTCATGCAGTCTGTCTTCCTGGAAGTCCATATTAGTTCCCAGGTACTTGTATTGGCAGCACAGACAGCGGACACGATATGAACCTCACCACCGGCATCTACCAGCCTACGTCCAGCCACAGGGCTTCAGCAGCATTAAAGGAATGATGGAGGACATCTCAGGCCACGTCTGTACGCGACAGGTGAGTTTCATCTCTGAGTTCATCCAGAATGCTGACCCAGAGCTGGGGCTCGGTTCTCGCCTGCATGAACTGTGAGGTTGAGGAGCCAGCTGGATTCGCGGTGTCTGACCTAGGGCCAGGATTCACCCAAGGCCAATGCTGATGAAATTTTTGGTGAAAACCGCAGTGTAATGTATTGCCCACCCATGTTGCTCACTCCTAAACTTACCCAAAAACAAGGCCGGGGTAAGGGAAAGCCAGCAGAAATGGGGTTTTAACTTCCTCGCAACATCTCCATCCGTCTACTGACCGGTCTTCTTGTCCCTCCTATTTTAGAAGGTATCTGGGTTGTCTGTCTTATGCTGGTTATTTAACTACTCCTCCTTCCAGGCCTGACTTACATAATGCAGATACGAATAATCTTAATCAGGCTTTACTTGCTGGACATGTTTAATTTAGGGCTGTTTTCTCCAGGGCTTTTGTACCGGGGGTGCCAAAAAAATGTATACATAGGACTTGTATTCATCTTTTGTTATCGGTATGTATTGAGTATTACAATTTTAATACAGTTTTTTCTTTTCTTAAAACAGATATACATTTTTTGGGGTGCCCTCTGTGTTTCTTCTTGCTGTTACTTCCTTTCCTCCTTCCCCACCCCATCTTCTTGGATTATTTAGCTGTCTCTTCGTCTCTCCTTTTCTGCTCCATATACCATTCCCTATGCTTTAATTTATTTTCCATCTGGAACAGGATGCAGTCAAACTGTGGTTTTCACAACAATTAGTCAAATAAGGTGATCTATGCAAAACATAAAAAGGAGCAAATACTTGGAAGAGGATCCTGAGCCTCAGATCAGACCTCAGACTCTGCCAACAGTTTGCAGCCTGTGAGCCCTGGTCCGGGGCAGAGAACAAAGACAAACTATGCCCAGATTTTGGACTAAGGAAAATGAAATAATTAACAGTGTTTTTTAATTCCCCAAATTTGTGGTAATTTGTTAATGGGCAATAGAACACTGAAACATGAAAGATTTTATACCCCATCTAAATTAATCTATATGAGGTCTGACAATTAAGTTCGTGAATTTGTTGCAACAATGTTGCTAAACCTTTTTGCTATGAGAGGGATTATTCATTATGAATTTGTGCCACCTGGACAAACAGTTAACTAGGTTTACTATTTGCAAGTGCTGAAAAGGCTGTGTGAAAAAGTTAGACGACGTGAACTTTTCACCAACAATTCATGGCTCTCTTGCATCCTGACAATGCACCAGTTACACAGCACAGTCTGTGAGGGAGTTTTTAGCCAGTAAACAAATAACTGTATTGGAACACCCTCTCTACTCACCTGATCGGGCCCCCAATGACTTCTTTCTTTACCTGAAGATAAAGGAAATATTGAAAGGAAGACATTTTGATGACATGTAGGACATCAAGGGTAATATGACAACAGCTCTGATAGCCATTGCAGAAATAAAGGTTCCAAAATTGCTTTGAAGGGTGGACTAGGAGCCGGCATTGGTGCATAGCTTCCCAAGGGGAGTACTTTGAAGGTGACCGTGGTGATATTCAGCAATGAGATATGTAGCACTTTTTCTAGGATGAGTTTGCGAACTTAATTGTCAGACATCGTAGATTAAACAAAATCCAAGCAGCTTTTTTTTTCTTTCTTTCTTTTTTCCTTTTTTTTTTTTTTTTTAAGGAGGGCACAGCTCCTAGTGGCCCATGCAGGATTAAACCAGCAACCTTGGTGCTATCAGCACCACGCTCTAACCAACTGAGCTAACCAGCCACCCCCAAGCAGCTTTTCTTAAATGAAAATTAACAAACTAAGTCTAAAATATATAAGAAAATGCACAGGATTTATATGAGTCAAGGAAATTTTGAAGAAGAATCAAGTTGGATTACTTATATTACTAGATATCAAGACTTATTATAAGGCTGTAGTAATTGTGAATGTGTGATATTGGCACAAGGATAGACATACAGATTAAGGAAACAATAGAGAGTTCAGAGCTGGATTCACACAAATTTGTTCATCAGTTTTGTGACAACACTGGAGTTTGTTGTACAAAGATGGTATTTTCAATGAATGGTGTTATGTCAGTTGGATATTCATAAATAATATAAATAAACATTGACTGATAAAAATTAATTTGAGATGGATCATAAATGTAAATGTAAAAGATAAAATAATAAAGCTTCCAGAATAAAATATAGGAGAATATCTTTATGTGCGTGAGGTATGTAAAAATTCCTGAAACAGTTCACAAAAAGCAAACCATAAAAGAAAAGACTGATAAGATTGTTTTTATAAAATTAAGAATAGCTATTCCACAAAAGACACAATTATGAAAGAGGAAAGGTAAACCACTAACTGAACGAAGATAATTGTCTCACGTACATCCATGAGAGAACTTGTCTTCAGAATATGTATGTTATTCAATACCTAATTAATCAAAAAGATTAAGAAAATCAATCAATAAGAGAAACATACATCTCAATTTTATAAATGGGGAAAAGACAAAGGTATAGAAAAGAGAGAAGATTCAGGTGGCCAAAAAAAAACACGAAAGCATGTTCCGCATCATTAGTCACCAGGGAAACGCAAATTAAAACTGGAATGAAGTATTATTACACAGAAACTGGAATTGTTAAAAGACTGATAATACCAAACATTGTCGTCTTACAACTTCCCCCTTTAAATGAACCTGGATGTGAGATACAATTCAGATTCCTAATCTGAGATTAGGTTTGAATTGACAATGCAAGGTCCTATTCTGTTTTGTATTCTATATGTTAATATGCACGATGGACATTACATATATTAACTTGTTAGCTTCTTGAAAAACATCCGTGGTTCTCCATGTTAATGAATAAAACTAGTGTTCTTCAGGACAGTGGAGAGAAAGGTCAAATATGCTAAGAGAGGAAGCTCATCGTAGATAGCTTCTGCCCAGAATTCAGTCAGAGTGTAAATTAATTGCTCTCTATGAAAAAAATGTAAAGAGACTCCCATCTATAAACATCATGGCCAGGAAACTACTGATTAATGCACTTCTGAGTAAAAGTCCTTAGTTTGGGTTTTATTTTGATATTCTATTTCACTTCTTTGCTTGTAGAAATAACATTTTTTTTTTTTTTACAGAATAAGTATAATAACAGAATACCTCCAGACAGACACATCTTATTACTGCAGTATTTGATAAGGCTTGCTAATTATGTGGTCTGCCCTCTCTGAGTATAAGAATCTTAACTACCATTTCTGATGGAAGTCCCTATTCCAATATACCTTTATAATAATATTAGGAAGATTTCTGTGACTCAAGTTAAGAGAAATTGAATGAGAATGATTCAGCTCACACAACAGAGAAAACCAAGTGTGCTGTGCAGTTAAACACAATTAAATAACTATAAATAATTCATAAATTTCCCATGCTCGTCACTAAAGCATTTGCTCAGACCCTTAGACAGAAAGCTAAGGAACTGTCTCTGTAAAGTCTCTTTCCCTTTGTTCAGCCTCTGCTGATCTCTGTACATCCCAATTTCCTCCAATCCCGTTGAGCACTGATGTAATGCAGCTCCCTTTTATCAGAGATATTATTACTAACAGCAAAACCTGATCAGCCTATGGTATATTTTGTCCTTTTTCCTTCCTCCTGTTCCTCCTCCCCTTCCTTCTCCTCCTCCATCTCAAAAAGATTCTCCCTCCTGGATGTAGCTGAATGAATCATTTATGGACATTTATCCCTAGCTGGGCCAATCAGATTCTCTCTTCTGGGAACTTAAAACTGTGATTCAGAGACAGGTGGACAGTCTTTTCATGGACATTAATATGAAGTTATAAACTCAGGAACTGCGGGGCCCCTGTGCATGGTGACTTATGGTGGAGGGATGGCAATATAAGTATTCTTTGTTGGAGTGATTTATTCAGACTATGAGTATAAAAATAACTCCTTGAAGCACAGATTGCTATAAAAGATAGACTTACCCAAGGGTTCACAAAAATGTGTGCTACTACGTAAAGGACCATAATAGCAATCCTTCACAAGAAACGTTACTATTTTGAAGATTAAAAGATTTAATGCATACAAAAAATTTAGAACAGACTCCAGGAAAGAATAGGTACTCATCAGTTTTATCTATTATTATCATTATGAAAAGCTGGTTTGGGTGAAGTGACATAGAATCACTTACAATTAAAAAAAAGTGTGGGGAAAGAGAAATTGAAGAAAAAGGAATGACATGTTTATCAGAATAGGTGAAAACTTTGTCTTACAAGTTCATGAGAGTGTTTTCAGGGTAGAAAATAAAACCACACATTGGCTCAGTTCTGAAGAGGATATTTGAATAACTGCATGAGGAGTTTTCTTCCCTTTAATTTTCTGACATATGTCTTTAAAAAAAATCATCCATTTTTATTTTAATCCTTTTAAATATTCAGCAAAAATTGGTGAATTTGAAAGTGTATCACAAATACATGCAGCTTGAGAACCAATGAACTAGTTAATGAAATTACTCTACTATAGTTTTTGTTGCCAAATGAATCACTGCTGAATGATTAATTTAATTTATAAACATTTTTCATGAAAAAAAAATGAGGGAAGGTGAGAGCAAAGAATTGTTTGCCTCAAGTTATATAGTTTGGCTCTCTGTACAAGCCAAATTCAGCATGTAAAATAACAACGGTCTAATTCAGTCATGTAGAATAAGCATCCTAGAAAAATTATTACTAAGATACTATATATAATCTTGTCTTCTACACTTCAGGTTTTCTGCTGATAAAATCATCACATGAAATGAAATAAAGTACTGAAAGCATTGGAATATTATCTAGTGTTTATGTATCTTTTATTGTCTGTCAGAAGCTCTGCTAGACACATTACACAAATTATTTCTTTCAGTTCTTCAACCACTCCATAAGGCAGGCTACAGGGGGCATTGTTTGGCATTGCTGGTCACCATTCCGGTCTCTTCCCTCACTGTGATGTCACTATGTGGTCTGTTTAAGACAGCCTACCCCAATTTATGCTTCTTATTTATTCTATTCTTTAGATTCCACATATAAGTAATATCATATGGTATTTGTCTTTCTCTGACTGACTTATTTCACTTAGGATAGTATCTTCTAGGTCCATCCATGTCGTTGCAAATTATATGGATGTTTATGGCGAGTAATACTCCATTGTATAAATGTACCAAAATTTCTTAATCCAGTCATCTATCAATGGGCATTTCTGTTGTTTCCACGTCTTGGCTATTGTGAATAGCACTGCAAGAAACATAGGGGTGCATAAATTTTTTCAAATTAGCATTTTGGATTTCTCTGGATAGATACCTAAGAGTGGAATTGCTGGGTCATAAGGTAGAAAAGAAGTACAAATTAGTAGTTCCAAAATAATCATGGGGATATAAAGTAAAGCATAGGGAATATAGTCAATGATATGGTAATAACTATGTATAGTGCCAGGTGGGTACTAGACTAGTCAGGGGGAATCACTTCTTAAATTATATAAATGTTTAAGCACTAAGCTGCACACCTGAAATTAATATAAAATAATATTGAATATCAACTGTAATTGAAATAAAATTAAAAATAAGTAAAATAAAATGAAAAAAATGAAAAAAGACAGCCTACCGCAGATCAACACATTGACCTAAATCACCAAGAGTATTCCTTCCCATTCTCGTTGCTGTAGAAATGATTTTAAAGGGCAGGCAAGGGCATGTAAAATAATGAAATCTGGATGGAACTTGTAGGGCTTATATTTGATGGTTGTGAGAAGAGAAAGGCTCTTACTCTGGACAGAACACTCTGAGATATGGGGCTCACGACGAGAGTAACGGTTTGGCTACCCTGAAGTAAGCCAACATCGGCTCAAAACCTTAGAAAAACAGAGTCAGAGCTGGGATCAAAGCATTCTCAAAAACTTTGAACTCTTAATTTATGTGAGCCATTGAATTTTGGTTTCTAAGTTTGTTTTGAGTAGTTTTGTGAAACTTACAGTCAAACACCCTAAGTGATTCATAGGCATATTATTATTCCCATTATATGAGTATGCATGGGGAATATTAGATTCAGAAATGTTACATCATTGTCTAAGAAAGTATTTTCTAGAACTAGAATTTGGATACTGGAAGTCAGAACTCCAGAGCCATGGGGTTTAAGTGGTAAGATAGCTGGTCTTCCTAAATGATGATTGGAAATGTGCATGGCCTTCACTATCAGCACATTCAAGGAATTTTAAAGAAGTTTCTTTATTATTTCTTCATGTAATTGAAACAATTTTGATGGTGAAATTTTTTTGTTTTGTTTTGTTTTCATTTAATTTCTTTGGGCAAAGTAAAAGAAAGGAATGAGACAATTATTTGGGTGTTTTGGAATTCAAATACTTTGATTACTCTGCATTAAAAAAGGAACTTGGGGAGTGTGAATAATCACAATAATTGTTCTATTCCTCTAACTTGGAATCATTCATTGCTGGGCTCTTAAGTGTCCTCTATTTCTGATGTATTGAACAGTTCACTTCGGGTACTAGAAAGAGTAGGAGTTTAGGGGATTATAAGTTTGGAAATCTTTGATTAAATTCTGGAAGTTCCTGACAGGCTGTGTGATATTAGTCAGTCTTTGAACCTCAGTGTCTTCTTCTATAAAAATTAGTTAATAATACCTCCCTCACTGGCTTGTTGAACAGATGAAATATGATAATAGAACCATGACTGGCAGTATAAGCCCTCAAAAAATGATATCTAAATCATTTAAAAATTTTTTGTAGCTTCTATAGCACTGTTGGACCTGTTAGTAGTAGTATCCAATATTTTTAAGTTTTCCAAGAAATTGTATTCCTTAGATAAATGGTGTTGGCAATACATTCATTCCTCCTCAACATCATAGAAGCACGAAGAGTGAACTCATGGTTTTATTGGACACATTTGCACATTTTATCAACCTTAGTCAAAATTCCCTGTTTACTTGTTGCTGCAACGTGTGTTGGACAGGATGTTGACTTTGTAGTTATAGAGATTATAAAATTAAAATCCTGATCCTAACACCACGGTCATGCAACTTGATATTAACTTCTCTCAGGTCATTTGGTAAAAAGAAAGAACTCTTTTTTTAATGAAATAGATGAGTGGATTACAAGAGATAGCATCACTCACAACAATAGTAGGAATAGTAGGAAATCTGACAATTAAGTTCAAGAACTTGTTGCAACAATGTTGCTAACCTTTTTTTTATATCAAAGAGATTATTTATTATGAATTTGTATGAACTGGACAAACAGTTAACCAAGTTTCCTATTTAGAATTGCTGAAAAGGCTGCGTGAAAATGTTAGACGACCTGAACTTTTCACCAACAATTCATGGCTCTTGCATCATGACAAAGCACCACTGTCTCAACACTGTCTGTGAGGGAGTTTTTAGCCAGTAAACAAATAACTGTATTGGAACACCCTCCCTACTCACCTGATCTGGCCCCCAGTGACTTCTTTCTTTATCCAAAGGTAAAGGAAATATTGAAAGGAAGACATTTTGATGACATTCAGGACATCAAGGGTAATATGACGACAGCTCTGATGGCCATACCAGAAAAAGAGTTCCCAAATTGCTTTGAAGGGTGGCCTAGTTGCTGGCGTCAGTGCATAGCTACCCAAGGGGAGTACTTCAAAGGTGACCGTAGTGATATTCAGCAATGAGGTATGTAGCACTTTTTCTAGGATGAGTTTGAGAACTTAATTGACCTCGTATGTATAAAGTGCCTATTAGTCATTATTTAACGTTCATTCCCATTTGTCTCTCTTGCCTATCTTTTTCCTCATTGTCATCTGAACACCACCATATCGAAGCATTCTGTTATATGTGAAGGTACTAGCACTTTTCCAGTTTAATGACTGAAATTTATTTTCTTTGAAGTCTGAGGAAATTGGAAAATTTAGAGAATAACCATCAGAAAGTGTTGAATATAGTTTAAAGTGAGGCTCAAAAGTAAATCAGACATTATTTTCCTGTTTCAGACAAATTAATGAAAGCCTTCTAAATACCACTAGAAAATATTTCTTCAAAAACTTCACCTGGCTTAAGAAATGTAGGGTCCTTTGGAAGTCTCTTGTTTAATTTTTACTGTAAAATAAAGACCACATTTTTCATGAGCATTAGAATGTCTTATAATTCCATGTATTTTGCTGTACGTATACACACAGAAACCATACCTAAAATAATGTATTTAAATTATACAGGTTCAAAATCTTTCCTTTTGTTTTTACATATATTGGAATTTTTAATCTGAGAAGCATAAATGATTGCTTTAGTTCTCCATTTTTCATGCTCTTCATACATCTCACTCTTTTAAATTAACTTTGGTTGCTGTCCCAATAGACTAGCACTACATAACGTACACTACATATCTAAACAAGACAACACAAAATAGTGCTTTGTAATGCATTATCTTCACCAGAATAACTAAGGGTCTCTTTCAAAGAAAAAGAATGTCTTTGTAGAATGCTATAAGTTAAGTGTTTATTTTTATGACATCCATTTCTATTACACACAACAATTGTTCTTTAAAAAAAAATGAAGAAGGAGAAGGAGAAGGAGAAGGAGAAGGAGAAGGAAAAAGAGCAGCAGAACAAAGCGATAGTCTAAAATACAATCTAAGCAGGTGCAGACTAACACAGCGTTCAGGGTAGAGAATGGCAACCTCTCCCTTTGGGTATTTGTCATTTATATGTTTAGCATTAGTGCAGTGTCTGTAGGAGATTAACTTATACAAAGTAAACCAAATTGGAAGTAAAAGCCTCTCTAAAAGAGAGGTGTATTATGTAGGGACTATTTATCATGTCTTGCTCTCGAGATTGGTTCTAACAAGGGGCCATATTAGTATTCAGGCACTTGCATTATATTCCTTTTCCAGTTTAGTTCTTGGAATGAGGTATCCCCATGAAACTCATTAAATCTCCTATCGCTGCAGCTGACACTCCATGCAGGCATGAATAATCTAAGGGGTAAACAGAAAGTTGATATAAATATGCAGGCATTTTTGATGAAACATTAATTAATAGGTAACTAAGAAACTGAAAGTGACTCATCGGCACAAAATTTTTTTTACTACTTTTGTGATGTTTAGTTATGAGAAATTCTAATCTGAATTTTAAATTCTTGTCAAAATGCATGTTAGAATTCTTTAAAATTGTGCTCAGACAAATATAAGATATCATTAGTGTAATGACTATTTAAAACACAGGGGTAAAAAAATTCAAATGAATAATAGTAAATTCCTTTTCCTTGATCATTTCTAAGATAATGTCTTACATACAAGGTAACAATGGGAGGAAAGGGATCATTATTTAATAAGTTCTTTGGGGGATATTTGCTTATCACTCTGAAAGAAATCAGCTTGGATTCACAAATCATGCAAACTCAGAAAATAGATCACCCGCTTTGAACAAGCTATTGTGTAATATATCTCAGGTAAACAAACTGAAAGAAAAAAATCTTTGTAAAATGACTACTGAGAGAACAATTAGCACTCATCATTTTGGTGCAAATTAACGGTTGACGACAGTCGTAGGGAAGTAGAACTCATCTTTTACTGGTGATAGTGTCAATTTGGAAATTTTCTGAGGAGAATAATTTGGCAATAGCTAGTGAATCTGAGCATACTCCTGACCCCAGTACCTCCATTTCTAGGTGCTGTGTCAGAAAAATACCTGCTCCTGTGCACGAGGATGCCTTTGGAAGTATTGTTTGTATTAGTGAAAATTTGGTTTCAAAGTGGTTATTGATATAGCAGAAATAAGTTATTAGAACCATACTTCGTATCATTAAATCAATTCTATATGGATTAAAGACATACATAACAGCACGACTTTATAAAATATTAGAGAACGTATAGGACATTTATTTTTCTCATTGGGACAGGGGAGGAAAAAAGCAGAAAAACATTAACACCACAAGTCATATCTAAAAACTTGTTGAAATAGATATGTACTACATTAAACTGGCAAATTTTGTTTCAAAAAAAGATACTGAAGTTTCAAAAGACATATCTTAAACTTAAAAAGGAGACTTTCAAATGCATATAGCAGTGTCCTGTTTTTCGAAATAAAAAATTATTACAAATAATAAAAAACAGAAGAAACTAAAAAAGTGTAGGTAAGGTTTTCCATGCAGATACACTAACAAGCTTCATGAACATTTAATTTCTTCAATCAAAACGCAAAAAAAAAAACAAAACAAAAAAAAACAAATGAATGTGAGTAGGTAATTCAGAGAACATGACAAAAATCATATTAAAAATACTAAACCTCATTAGTAATAACAGACATAAAAATTTAAATAATATTTTGATATCATTTCACACATGATAGACTGGCAAAAGTGAAACACTGACAATAAAAATGTGTGTAAATACATGCAGAACCGTTAATTCTTTTAAAATATTGGTGTGAATGTAACCTAGCATAACCATTTTAGATAGCAACTTGGCAATATTTAGTAAATTTAAAGATATACACACACTTAGATGAAGCAATTCCACATTTAAGCATATACCTCTGTGAAACTCTGGCACATATGTTCCAAGTTACAGGCACAAAATATTCATAAGAACATTTAAAAAATAAAATCTGATTTTTTGGGGGCTCTGTCATCTCATTTCTGAATTTTTCAAAGTCTGATTTTGTGGTATTTTTTATATATTTATTTTTATGCAATTTTCTTGATATCTTTTAGCTCATTTCGAAATAGTAGGTAAAATATATATTTTTTAATACATATTTGTTTATTTGTCATCTATCTATCTATCTATCTATCTATCTATCTATCTATCTATCTATCTATCTATCTGTCTATCTATTATCTACATCATGGCTTTTCTGAGGTCCTTACACTGGGTGGGTGCACTTTTGTTCTTTATTCTCTTTTTACTTATGATATTCAACCTTAATCGTTTTCTCTTGCTCAATTTTGTGTGAAATTAGTTTTCCTGAATTTTTAAAGGTAGATTTCATTCAGATATGTTCTTTACTCTCACAGAACTCCCCCCTCTATAGTTTCTTGTAGGGGCTTCCTTTCTGATCTTCCTGGCTTTGCTCCTTCCCCTACTTGTACCCGGACATCCCTTTTTCTTCCTCTTTGTTAACCAATTTCATGCTAAATTTGGATTCCACTCCCAACAGTTACTCCCTGGAGTCCTGCTCTGGAAGTTGGCCTTGGCAGGTCAGTTTCAGGCCTTGTTAGGGCTAGAATGTCCCCACTCCTTTAGGCTTTCTTACTGCAAATCCTTGCATGTGCCTACATTTGGAACATGACAAAACTCATCCCAGTGTCAGTTCTAGTGGTTACTGTCTTGCAGTGTTTTCCAGCGAACATCTGTTGGCTGTTGGAGTGTTCTCTTCTCATCTGTGACCCCATTGCTTCATTCTACTTCCCTCTCCCCTGGGACCTCTCCCTCTTCACACAGAAACACTCTAATGTATGAACATCTGTTATTTTATTTCTTATTCTTTGTAGTTCTCTATTTATATTGTATTCTCTGTCTCATAAAGCCCTTGCTGTAAAAGAAGCAAGCTGCTATATTGTGAGCTGAACTCTGGAGAGGCCCATCTAGCAAGGAAGGTAGGGAGGCCTCCAGTCAACAGTTCATGAGGACCTGACGCCCTCAGTCTAAAAGTCTCTAAGAAACTGAATCTTGGCATCAGGCATGCGAGTGAACTTGAAAGCAGATCCTCCCCCAGTCAAGCCTTCAGTGAGGACACAGACCGGGCCAATCCCTGATTATAGCCTTGTGAGACTTACTGAGACAAAAGAATCTAGATAAACTGTTCCTGGATTCTTGGCCAACAGAAAATTTGAGATAATAAATATTTATCGAGTAAGGATGCTAATTTGTTATACTAGTAGATAACTAATATAATTTGTATGTGCAAAATTGTGTATATGTATGTTATATATTGCTGCATTATTTGTAATTGCTAAGAAACAGAGACAACCTAAATGTATATTAAGAGGACAGTAGTTAAATATGTGAAGTTTCATTCATAAAATGCAACAGGATGCTACACTAAGAAAGGATAAAGAATGCTCTTTATACACTGATATGGAAAGATAATCACTTATTATTAAGTTAAAAAGCAATGTACGGAATAGTGCATAACATGCTACCATTTATTTATGCATTTAAAACATTTCTGAAAGGATACTCAAGAAACTAGTAACCATGGGTACCTATTTTGGGTGACTGAGGTTGGCAGATGGAAACTGGATGGCTAAAGTACAGAGGTGGGAGGGGGACTTTTAACTTTGTATGTAGTATCTGATATTTATTGACTTTGGAGCCATGGGAATGGATTAGCTATTCCACAGATTAGTTAATTGTTAAAATAACTAAAGGGAAAAATAAGTAATATATATACCGGGGATGCCAAAAAATGTATACAAGTGGACGTTTTGGTCAGTGTTGCTCAAGCAATAGTTCGCCATAATCAGAAGTGTCTGGAGGCTGATGGTAACCACTTTGAGCACCTCTTGCAATTGCAGAAGCCAAACGTAACTTGTGTTCATCTTTTGTTATCAGTGTATATTGAGTTACAATCTTAATAGTTTTTTCCTAAAATAGTTTTTTCTTAAAATTTGTATACATTTTTTGGCACCCTCTGTGCCACACATATATATCAGAAATGCATCTATTTTTTGAAAACAAAACAACACATAATGTTGAACAAGAAAAAGCAAATTGAATTCTGTGTGGTGCATATATATGTTTTTAAAGCAGGCAAATCAATAACATATAACGTATTGATACTTGTTTATGTAGTAATAATTGGAAAACATGCATGGGAATGACAAATTCCAAATTTAAGATAATGGTTATTTCTGGAAAGAGAAAGAGGTGAATAGGATTGGGGAAGGGGAAGTCAGGTGACCTCAGTGATATCTTTTACATTGTTATGTCACATTAGGTCATATAGATTGAAAAAGTTCAGAGATTCAGGTAAAGGGATTATTTTAGAAAAGTCATTTAAATATATTTTAATGATATTAACATCGACTGGAATTCTAAAAAGAAAAAAAAAACTCGGGAAATTTAAAGATGGCTATAAATTGAATAGTCATTGGACCTATTTAAGAGGGTTCATACAAAGAAGCATAAAAGTTCGTGTATTTATCTTCAATATTAGAAACTGTAAAAGTAAAAATGCTAGCCTTATTAGGACTTATTGATTACTAATTACTTTAGCAAGACAATTTCATTTAGCAAGACAATTACTTTAGCAAGACAAATTCATAACAAGTAAATCAATCTGTAATAGCTGCAGCTCACTTTGTAAAAACAAAGCATTATTAAGCTCACAACAATAATAAAAACCAAAACAAAACAAAAATTGTAATATCTCAAGGAAAGCAGAGCCAATAATAGGTATATATACTCACATATAAGATGAGTCATTTTTTAGCACCAAATTAATAAAATGTAGGAATTTTTCTGGCATTCACAAGTCTTCTAGTTAACCCTATTAACCCAACAGAAGAATAGTCTGTATAATACCCTGGAAAGATGGCTGTTTTAGTTTCTATTCTTATCCAGTTGGTCCTAATTATGCCCTCCAGAGCAATGCAGAGCAAACTCAAATCCATATTGCATAAATCCTTTCAAATATTTGGAGTTTGCTGAAAATATGTTTTAAATCTACCATTTCTAAGCTATATGTTCATAATTCCTTCAACTGCTTTTTTAAATTACAAGTAATCAGGCTTTAATAAACTGATGTTTAAGTGCTTCACTATGTCAAATGCTTTTCAATTTAGTCCTCAAAATTTATTCAATTTATTATGACTGTTCATATGTCATAATTTGAGTCAAAAAGTCAACTCTTTACTGGAATTAGGAAGATAAATTTGATTTGGTAAAGATCCTGGTAAACTAGACTGTACACCACTTTCTAAAGTGGGTGTATTAGGTTAACTGTTATAACAAACAATCCCCGAACCCCAATGTTACCGTGAAGATTAAGCACAGTCATTGCGCTTCATGTAACAGTTCAGGGATACAGGCTCCTTCCATGCAGTGCCTCCATCATTTCTTATGACTTTGAAGTCTTCCAACTGTGTTCTCTGCAGCATTCTGACATACAGGGTAAGAATTTGAGCGTTGAGCATCATATGGACAATTTTTTCATTAGCCATTCCCTGAAGTTACATACATCACTTTTAACTATATTTGATTTATTGAACTCAATCAAATAGCCATACCTAATTTATTGGGAAGTATGATTTAGTTGTGTGCTTGGAAGAAAGAAAGAAGGAAGGAAAAAAGGAAGGAAGGAAGAAAAGAAAGAAAAGAAGAAAGGAGACTTAGTGAACACACAGCACAGCGTTGTCTCTTCTAAAGGGATGACAGATACTCAGCTCAAGCCTATTAATAGCAAGTGGGCATGTTGGCCCAAGTAGCCAGATCTTTGAATTTTTCAGGAGAATCGAGAAATTCAATTTTCTTTTTTTAATATGACATCTCCTGATTTTTAAATGTTGGCTAGTAAATCACTTTTTTTTAATGACCTTGTATGAACCAAACAAAATACATCTAAAACTAGTTCCAGTCTATAGGCCAACAGTCTGCAAACTTTGACTGTATTCGAATAGTATCTAATTGAGCATGAAGGGGTATCTAAGTGAGCATGAATCAAAGTTCACGCTCACTTCTCCTGTGGATCGTGGCTTCACAGTGTGCCCACACTAACATGTTAGTTGGCACTCATAAGAAGAAGAGTTGATGTGTGGAGCCACAGAAGCCAAGGGGTGAGATGAGTTTTTATAAAGAACAGTGTTGAACAAGGTTATACCCTGCGAAGTAGGATGAAGTTAGATCTCGCAAATCAAAAACTAGGGCCAGCTACAACCCTGCAGTAAAGTTATGGTTCCTGGCCTCTTAAACCTGCAATGCAATTGCAGATAGGCTACCTACAAACAGAAGTGTCTGCAGTACAATGCAAGCCAGACAATGGTATAGACTGACTACATCAGAATTTGAAGAGCTAAGTCATCATTCTGAAGTGTGTTAGCTAGGAAAAGCTTTGTGAGGTAGGGAAGACTCAAAAGGAGAGCTTGACAAATTTAATAACGGAGAACTTGAGTGCATTCACGTAAGAAGTAGAAATGTGGTAAAGAAAGGACAGGAATGTTAAAGAGCTGAATTAGCTTTCAAGTTCTGCCTTAACTAGCTTCCGGAATGGCAGACGCTGCTAATTATCTCCTAATCACTATTCTCACTTTCTTCTCAATTTGTAGCTGGGCACATAACTTCCTTGCCTTTAGGTTTGACCATATGTCTAAATTCTAGATAATGGATATAAGGAGAGTATGGTGTGCAACTTTCAAAAAATGCCCTTAGAGAGAATCCTTTTCATCCCTCTCCTTGTTGCTGGTTAGAATGAGCACCTAAATGCTGAAACTCCAGCAGCTATCAAGGGACCATAAGGTAGTCTTGGAAATAGATGCCCTTTACAGCATTTCAACAAGACAGGAACTTGGGCTGGACTTTGGGCTCTCCTTGGGTTGGAAACTTTGGGGTCCCTTGCAAAGCCTGCCAGTCCAGAGGCATTTTAGGACCTGGTGTCCGCTATCCTTTCTACTCACTCTACTCCAGTCACACTGGTCATTCAGTTGCTGGAAGGCAACAAAGAGAAATGAATTTGTCCCTTATCTCTGCCACAGGTGTTCTGTTTGTTTATTATTGTTTCCTCTTAATTTTTGCTTTTCTTTTTCTAATACTCAAACTTGAACATGTTACTTTACCTCCCCGAGCTGGAAATTCCTTAAAATGAGGGAGATAGACTTATTAAGTAGTTCCATTGACATCTTCATACTTGAGCATTCCATATTATTTAACAGGAAATTTTTTTTTAGAATTCAACAATTTTGTCATGTCACTGTTTGCATCAACACATCTCATATAGAAATGTGAAAATTTCAGTTACTTACTCAGGTATTTTTAAATGTAGAGATATTTCTCTTTGAGAAAATACATGGTGATATGAATCACATGTAAAATGGAATAGAATATATTAAAATAGAAATTGGAACAGAAAATAATATTCCAAATCTGCTCTTTCATTAATATCACACTTAAAACAAAAATGCACTATTAATGATGGTATTGAAAGTTTGTATAATTGTTTAAAACAAGTGATTAACATTAGTCTCTGCTAGACTAACGTTTCCCAAAGTACATTCGTTTGAATACATATTTTCATTAAAAAATCACCAAACTACGTACTCGTATACTGGGATTAAAAAGCACTTTAGGCTGCTGTTACCCATGTTTCCTTTTGAGAGATTCTCCAAACATATTAGACTAGAAAAAGCGCTGAGCCATCTCAAACAAGGAGATAAACAAAAACATTTATCTTTGTTCAATCAGTTATTTCTACAATATATTTGACCCCAGAAACATTTTTCTTCAGAAGAGGGCTTGGGAAACAGTTCTAGATGGTACACTTTTCCAGAATTCTTTCTTCATATTCTGCTGCTTCTCCATTTAGGAAAGCAAACAAAACCCCAAGCTATCAGATAACTTAAACTCGGTTTGCTATTTCACAGCACAGTCGGTAAAAAAATCTGTTTGTAAACCACAGCTTGAGGTTCTCAGGGGGAAAAAAGGATGACCGGCAAGCTCAGTTTAGACATTGCGCATATTATTTTGCCTTTTGGGCTGTACCTCCCACAGCAAAACTCTCTTCTGAATCAGAAGTACTGTTATGTGATGAGCATTCGTCAGGCACTTGACATACACCCTGGACTTTATGTCCTTGGAGAGAGATTTTAAGAAGAGAATTTTAGTACTTGCTTCTAGGCCATTCCTTGGCTATAAACCGTATAGTTCATATAGGCAATAAATATGTGGAGGTTTTTATATCCGTTAAAGTGGAAGCAAGAGATTAATTTAAGTGATAAAAGTACAATACAAAACTAAGCAGTTTAGGAAATATCTCCTTTTTCGTACAGAATTATATTTTTTGTTCTTTTAAATGTTTTGTCTACCAAAAGACCAGAAATCTTCTACAGGGACTAGGAGATGCCATCTGGTGATTTTTATACAATATTACTATTAAAAAAAGCTCTATTTTTCCCAATTGTAAAACATCTAAAGACTCATTCTTTTGAGATTTTTGGATTGTGCCCAGGGAAACAGATTTTTCTTTAATTTCTTTTTAGCATTCAAGAAAATAGGCTAAAAGCTATTTTTTATTATTTAAATGCCTCCATAAATTTGTAATACAAAAATAAGGAATGGAAAGAAAAATTGATGCAGATCAAGAATCATAAATCCATAAAGTTGCTGAGAGTCCAACATATTTTGAGAAGTGCTATCAAAAATTATCTTACTATAGTTCCCCTGGAAATCGTAACTATGAAAAAACTACAGAGCACCATGCTATAAACATGTGGATTTTGAATAATAGAACAGATGACAGGTTTTCATTTTATTCAATTGCTTTATAAATGGATGAATCAAACATCCGGTAGAATTTTTATTTTTATTTCATTTGCACTTATAACTCTAATTACATAAGATGGGTGCTAAGAAGAGTTAACAGAATGCTTCTATAGAAATATAACAATAACAATGTAGGATTATTGACTCGAAACTGCCATTCCTGGGGAAAGCCCAGAAATCGGTAAATGACAAATAAAATATGAAACATTTGCTCAGAAGCAATTGTCAACTTTACATTTCCAAATGCATATGGATGGTCACAATAGCTGTTTTCGGTAATGATTAGCATTAATGTATGTTGTTAGGTTTAAAAATGGATATATTATACAGAGGAGAAAGAGCATCTGAGATCAGACAGGAGACTGCCAATTTTGTTTTTTACCCAAATTAAATTTCACTGGTCTGTTAATAACTTAATTGGAGGTGACCATTTGTGTTTATTTTTGGAACCTGTGCATTTTATATGATCACAAAATGGGATAGTACATATGTAACTCAGACTGGAAAAATACATTTAGCTACAGACTTGAGGGTTGTATTTTCAATTTTGATTGAAATGTTTACTTGCCCACAGCAATATTTCATGAAGCCCTTGAACTTATGAACCCATGCCATTCCACATGGCTGGTTTAACATGTGCAATGTTTCATTGTTTTTCTGAATAACCACTAATATTAGTTTGTGCACATAATTCACAATATTCTATTTTAAAATCCAGCATAACATTTCATTTCAATCTACTGATTTAATCCTCTAAGGAGGACAGACACTGTTAAATTCTCAAAGCTTCTCAGTGCTATTAAAAATAGCCAATTGACAATAACCACTGTGGTTTCTCCAGGGAATCTAGCTATACCTTATTACACAATGTCCATTTTCTGAGACATAATGTAATCATAATTAATCTTGAGCTTATTAATTGCTGGTCTTTAGAGATGACTATTTTTATGAGAATAAATTCTAAAAGTTTCTAAAGAGACAGTGAGGCACTGCCTGTTATTGCCATATGCTTGCTTGCTGCTGTTGTGAAATACATTGCTTCAATAAATGAATTTCAGATAAATTATTTTTTTAAATGTCAAAGATAATGTTTTAACAATATGTATTATAAGTTACAATCATATTAAAATAAAAATAAAACAAAAAATACTTCTAAAAGAAATACACTTAGTTACTTGCTTTTATAAACAGAAAATATCAAGTATAATTTCAATCAACACTTTTGAGTCATTTTCATGAGCATCAATTTTATTCCTGGCTTTAGCATGGTTATTTTTCTGTCCTCATTACTATTTTTGAATTACTATGTAGCATTTTAGTTTTCCAGTGCAGTGCTGAGCACATGGGAAGTTTTGTTTTTTTTTTGTTTTTTTTTAAGTTTGTGGAATGAATGCATGAATTCTCAATTGAAGCTTTCAGTTTTTCTCTTTGTAATTTGATGTGGGCAAGGAAATAAGATAGTCAAGCTTGTTGGAAAAGTGCATTCATTATATCTAATGTTGAATCAGGGGTCTAGCCAGTAGACAACACACATGAATCTTAGAATACCAGGCATTTCAATGGGTCAGAACTTTTTCCACGTAGTACCAGGTTCTCAGATTTGCTATAAATGCTGATGTTGTCAAAAGATTGACCACTGACAATATCAATGTTACTATCAATGCGAAAATGACATACGAATAATAATGTATTGTATTCTTAGGCAATACTATTATGTTAACAAATACAGGCATTGACTTAAATGTTTTTTATATTTAGCCACAATATAGAGGAAAAGTTACACATAAACTTTAGAATCTGTCTTTCCCCATGAGAGGCCAGAATCAGTCCTAAATAAAAGTACCCCTGAGAGCATAATAATTGAAAACTGCAAGATTAATGAGCATTCCCTTGGGAACTCATCAGGTTTCCTTATATAATCCCAGACTGTCATCTGTGATTTTATTCTTACCAATATTTCCTGGGCTGACCATATTGACACTTTGTTATATTTACACTATAGAGGAGTAAGATATTTTTCCAAAATTAATTTGTTTTCATGTACTTAGAGTCTATTCTCAGTCCCCAATGATGTTGACATGATTAGGTCGGTGATAAATTAGAAAAAGGTGATTAAAAGCAAACAAACAAACAAAAAAAGAAGCGATGTTGCTAGATAATCATTTTTAGAAAATAGCTGAATACTGGGACAATAATCTTTCTTTCTCTCTCTCTCTCTCTCTCTCTCTCTCTCTCTCTCTCTCTCTCTCTCTCCCCCCCTCTCTCTCCCTCTCTCTTTCTTTCCTTCTCTTCCTTCCTTTCCTTCCTTCCTTCCTTTCTTTCTTTCAATTGGAGAAGGGGAATAGGACTTTATTGGGGAACAGTGTGTACTTCCAGGATTTTTTTCCAAGTCAAGTTGTTCTTTCAATCTTAGTTGTGGAGGGTGCAGCTCAGCTCCAGGTCCAGTTGCTGTTATTAGATGCAGGGGGCACAGCCCACCATCCATTGTGGGAGTCGAACCGGCAACCTTGTGGTTGAGAGCCCACTTGCCCATGTGGGAATCGAACCGGCAGCCTTCGGCGTTAGAAGCATGGAGCTCCAACCACCTGAGCCACCTGGCTGGCCAAAAAATATAATTTCTGGTACAATTATTACATTTCTTTTTGTGTTTTTTTCTTTTCTTCTAGTTTTGGTACATTTATTCTGTAATAAAGTTTTAAAGAACTGATTGATACCAAAGTTACTAAAACTGATTGATACTGATTGATACTAAAAATTGTTCTTAATTTTAACCCACATCACTGACTGTAATAATCTTAATTTTATTTCATGATTTTTTTCTGAAATTTCTAAACAAAATGACAGAGAATTTAGAAATGAGCCTATCTATTTTGATTTTTTAAGTGGATCTCAGTGAGATTTGTTTTATGAAGTATAATATAGATATTCTGTATCTCCAGTTCACAGACTGTCTTGGATTTACGTACATGACACCTGTATTATAGCTAGAAAGCATACTGCTTATAGAACCTCATTTTGGTGTCCCCCTGAATCTGAGAATGGATTCTGCCATCATTACAATAACTTCACTACATAATTTTTTTCAAGATTTTTTTGTTAAAAAATATAGCTATCATACAACATTATATCAGTTCAGGTTACACCATAGGTGTTCAACATTTATATATCTAAAGTGATCACCATGATAAGTTCAGCAAACATCTGATATCGCACTATGCTATTGCAATATTATTGACTATAGTCTCTATGCTGTACATGACATCCTGATGACTTGTTTTATACCTGGAAATTTGAACCTCTAATTCCCTTTCACTTTTTTCCCCTCCTTTTATAATTTTTCAATTACAGTTGACATTCAATGTTATTTTATATTAATTTCAGGTGTACAGCAGAGTGGTGATCCCCCTGACTACTCTAGTACTCACCTGGCACTATACATGGTTATTACCGTATTACTGACTATATTCCCTATACTTTGCATCCCCATGACTATTTTGTAACTACCAATTTGTACTTCTTAATTCCTTCATCTTTTTCACCCTGTGTGCTAAACTGCTCCCATCTATCACCCCAATAAATCTAGTACCCATCTGACATCAAATATAGTTATTACAATATTATTGAGTGTATTCCTTGTGCTATGTCCTACATCCCCCTCAATACTTTGTAACAACCAATTTGTACTTCTTAATCCCTTCCCCTTTATCACTCACCCCATCAAACCCCCCTCTAATCTGGGAACCATCAAAATGTTCTCTGTATGTATGAGTGTGTCTCTGTTTTGTTTATTTTGTTCTTTGTATTCCACATATAAGTGAAATCACATTGCATCTGTCTTTCACTGTCTGACATACTCCATTCAGCAGAATACCCTCCAGGTCCATCCCTGCTGTCACAGATGGCGAGAACCCATTCCCTTCCATAGCCAATCAATATTTCACTGCATATATGTACCACCTCCTTTTTATCCATTCTTCCAAAAATGGACAACAAGGCTGCATCCACATATTGGCCATTGTAGACAGTGCTGCAATGAACATATGGATGCACAAGTCCCTTCAAATTAGCATTTTGGATTTCTTTGAATAAACACCCAGAAGTGGGATTATTGGGTCCTTCTTTGTCTCTTATTATATATATAGCCTTTGTTTTAAAGTCTATTTTGTCTGGTATAAATATTGCTACCTCAGCTTTATTTTTTCTGTTTTCATTTTCATGAAATAACTTTTTCTATCCCTTTACTTTCAGTCTGTGTGTGTCTTTCAATCTGAAGTGAGTCTCTTACAGGCAGCAAATGTAAGGGTTTTGTTTTCTTATCCATTCTGCCACCCTATATTTTTGATCAGAGCATTTAATCTATTTACATTGAAAGCAATTTTTAATAGATATGTAGGTATTGCCATTTTATTATTGATATTTTTATCTTTGTTTTTCTTTTTTCTTTTTTTAACTTAAAGAAATCACTCTGACATTCCTTGTAACACTGGTTTGCCTCATTCTGTGAATGCATCAGTGTTACAGTTCATCAGTGATGAACTCTTTTAGCTTTTTCTTGTCTGGGAAGCTCTTTATCTGTCATTCTATTGTAAATGACTGCCTTGCTGAGTAGAGTAGTCTTGGTTGTAGCTTCTAGCTTTTCATCACTTTGAATATTTCCTACCAATCCCTTCTGGCCTGGGAAGTTTCTATTGAGCTGACAATCTTATGGGAACTCCTGTATAAGTTACTAGTTGCCTTTCCCTTGCTGGTTTTAGGATTCTCTCTTTGTCTTTAACCTTTGCCATTTCTATTATAATGTATCTAGGGTTCATCTTATTTGGGACTCTCTGTGCTTCCTAGACTTTTATGTCTATTTCCTTCATCAGGTTAGGAAAGTTTTCAGTCATTATTTCTTCAAATATGTTCTCAATCTCTTGCTTTCTCTCTTCTCATTTTGGTATCCCTGTGATGTGAATGATAGTACACTTAATGTTGTTCCGGAGGCCCCTTATCCTATCCTCATTTTTTATTGTTTTTGTTTTTTTATTTTTTTTTTCTGCTGTTCTAACTTGGTGTTTTCTGCTACCTTGTCTTCCAAATTGCTGATTCAATCCTCTGCTTCATCCAGTCTGCTAGTGATTCCTTCTAATATATTCTTCATTTCAGTTACTATATTCTTAAGTTCTGACTTGTTCCTTTTTTTGTGATTTCTATGTCCTTTTTTACACTTGCTATCTCTTTGTTGTAGTTCTCACTAAGTTCCTTGAGCATCCTTATGACCATTGTTTTGAACTCTGTATCTGGTAGGTTGCTTGCCTCCATTTTGTTTAATACTTTCTCTGGAGTTTTCGCCTGTTCTTTCATTTGGGATGTATTTCTTTGTTTCCTCATTTTGGCTGCCTTTCTGTGTTTGTTTTTATGTATTAAGAGATTTGCTACATCCCCCAGTTTGGCCCGGGTGGCCTTATGTAGTATGTGCCCTGTGGAGCCCAGTGGCTCCAGAAGTGTCCCTTGTGTGGATTGTGTGTGCCCTCCTGTTATATTTGAGCCTTGATTATATTGGCATGTCAGTGGGTGGGATTGACCCTCAGGCTGACTGGCTTTTGGGTTTGGCCACATCCACAGCTTATAGGCTGCTATACAGGGGGCTTACCATACAGAGCAGGATTTGTTCTAGTGGGCTCTGGTGCCTGTTGAGATCACTCTTTGGGTGTTCCACTTGTAGGGCTAATTGGGTGGTGTTTTGCTGTGGTCTGAAGCCAACCTTCAAGTATGTTGGTTGGGGGTCCTCTTGGGAGCAGGTCTGGTGGAGGCCCAGGTCACCCACTGCCTGTGACTAGCTGGGGACTACCTGATAGAAGCTACAAAGTGACCTACGGTTAGTTGCTGCCTGTGCTGGATCTGTAGGCACATGGCAGAGGCCTACTTAAGACAGCTGACATCAGTACTAAGTCTGGAGTTGCTTCGCAAAAAGCCAGGATACTCCAAGGCCTGCTGCCACCTGCTGGCTCCCATAAAGTTCAGCCATCGATAAAGCCTTGTACAGTATGGTTGGCTGTGTGTGTGGGAGGGAGTCTCAGTTAGTCATCAGGGTGGAGCAACAGAGCTCACCAGGCCAATCAGATTCAGTCTCTAGCCCAACCCCAAGTCCATTTAAACAAAAACTTAAGGAAAGGGAGACCTGAAATTTATCCAAGTTGTGAGTGATTGACCCAGGGAAGAAATTGTAGGTTTTCACTTCTTTGCTTTAAAAGCGGAGAAATGCTACTTACCAAATCCAAGAGAGAAGGCCTGAAGAAGTGCCACCTCTAGAAATTAGAAGTCAACACTGTATCTTATTCCCCAGTTGAATGCTTTCTTAAGCAGCATACTTGTTGATTTATGTCTATCTGTTCAGATGCAAGAGAATTAGATTATGGATCTAAATTGAATTTGATTAATTAAAAATGCCTATAATTATAGATTTAATATGTATTTTTCCTGAAATGAGTTATTTCAATATGATATACAATTCATTAAAACAATATATTCCATAAATGTTATCAAAACAACTAAGTGACTTTTATTGGAATTATAACATAATGTATTAGAAATGAATCTCTTAATGAGATTAAACTACTTTAAAATATTAATATATGCAATGATGAATATTACTTAATGTTATGGAACAAGCTCAGGATCAACTCTATTTCAATTTTTTCATTTTTATAGTTGTACAGTCCAAAAAATTGGTTTCATAAATATATTGATAGGAATGATAATATTTTCAATATAACTCAATTATTTAAATTATTTCTGTCCTATAAGTAAAAGCAGTAATCCATCATCAAAAATTATTGTTAATAACCTACTTACTAGTAGCTTGATTAGGTCCTCCTTCAATTTTATCAAAGGCAAAGAAGTTAAAAACCATTAACTTGCAAAAGGATTTATTACGTAGTGGTTAAAGTCATTTACTTTCTCTATTTCTGGGAAGTATTCTGAAATGCTTTACCAAGACTTAATCAAGCAGCTATTATCTGTAATTGTTAACCTCATCAATGACATCCAGTTTAAGTGAACAATAGCTAAGGATTATATAGTATAGTCTTCACCATGCGCCAGGCACTCTTTCTTCTAAGATATTTCTGTATTAAGTTAAACCATGTGAAATTGCTGTCTTTATAGGTCAAATAATTGAATAAATCCATTTGCTAGTTAGCAGTTTTCAACTTCTTTGCTTTTGACAAAATTGAAGCTGCTAGTTGAGCTGCTAGTAAATAGGTTATTAACAATAATTTTTGATCATAGATTACTATGTTTTTACTTATAACATAGAAATAATTCAAATAATTGAGTTATATTAAAAAATGCTGTCATTCTTGTCAACACAGAGATTTCACATAGTTTAACCTGTCTTTGAACCATTCAATATTCATCACAACTTTATGGATAGGTCCTGTTGATATCCCATTTTAAAGATGAAAATCGAAGCATGGAAAGGTTAAGTCACTTGCCTAAAATCTCTTGACTAGAAAGTGTTGAAGCCAGGATTTGAATTCACGTCTTCTCTCTCTGGTTTGTTCTCTTATCTACTAAATTAAAACTTCCCCTCAATGTACTCAGATATGTTTGGAAAATAAAAACATTCTCAATTTTAACATTTGCCAATACAATATTTTTAATAATATGATTTTATCTTGCTATGTGCTTTAAATAAACTTTATAAAAAACTTTGGAACTGCAGGGTTAGCTAAATTGAATTACCATGCAATTTAATTGGTAAAGCCAGTTCTCATTGTCAAACTAAACAAAAAGCCATTATCAAAAATACTTTCTGACAAGGAAAATCTACCTTCGTTTTTCTATTCAAATAAGCATGTTAAAACTCATTTTGTAAAGGATTACAAAAACCACTGAGAAATGTAGTATATCATATGTCCTCTTAATAAGAGGATAAATGAGTCCTCTTATTCTAGACAAAATTAATTCATACAATTTTATAGTAACTTATAAAACAAAATTATAAATTGATATGCTACTTCTCATTACTTATTTTTAATAATACAATGTATCATGTAGTTCAGATCATAAGTCATTTATTTACCCAGGAATAATTTCCTTGTTACATTTGTGTACATATATGTATCAAACGCTGATGTTTGGTGATTGGGAGTAATTAAACTAAAATAATGTATAAAGTCAGAAAAAAACTCTATTAATTTTACTAGCTATGATGGTCAAATTTTTCTTGTATCTAAATAAAGAGAAGCTTCTCTATTGCCCCAAAGTGAGCAGTCTGGCAGCTAGCATCTGCTTTTATTTTTGTTAATAAAAAGTAGAGAACACAGTCATTTTGTAAGATGATATAAGAGGAGGATTAAATAATTAGAATAAGTATTTCATGGTATGACTTGATGAAAGTTTTTAACTACTTTGTTGAATAATACATACCAAAATCTGAAAGAAATCATAAATATTTTATCCATGGGCTTTATCCAGTGTATCACGAAAAGTTTGGTGGTCTCAAAATATATTTCAATTATATTAAAAGAACCTACTTCATTAACCTGTACTGCTTCAACTTTTCAAAGCTTTTCTTTTCAACTAATTACATGTTCCAAGGATGAGTGTTGAGAACAGCTGAAAAGAACAGCTAAAAAGAACTATAAATATTTAAATAATATTTATATTCATAAAATAAATTCAATATTTAATATTTCTTACCTATATGCTATTTGCTTTCCTTTTTATGGAACGCCCTCACAATTGATGCATTCTTTGACAGTAGTGAGAACATGGAAAAGGTGATGTCTTTAAACAATAATTATCAATACCAATGTGTTTTAAATGGCAGAAATATCTATAAGGCAGAGTAAACACACAAGTCCTAAGGTGGGTGAAATGTCCATGGTTAGTCAACATCAATTATTCTTACACCAATATTTTCAAGTCACTTTGTTTGATGTCGAGACAGATTTTTGAGTTGTGTGCCTTTTTTGTGAAGCGGGATAAAAGAGAGGGAGAGGGAGAGGGAAGGAGAGAAGTGCCGTTACGTTTCTTCCACTGATCCACTCTTAGCTATATCAGTCTTAGAAAAGAACAGTTACGAAAGCGAGTATATGGAAATGTATACTCTTAAACTATCCTTGCTCCTTTATTCCTTTTAAAATCTTATTGTTATAACGCTTTGCATACCTAGGTTTAAAGACTGTTTCAAAGAGTATTTTAAAAGCAGTATTTAGAGAAAGCTAAAACTTTCTATTTGTACCCAACCAAGTCCAGAATCTTTAATAACTGTGACTCAATGGATGAATAGATAGATATGCATGTACGTATACACAGGTTTTAGATAACCTGATATATTCTTCTATCATCATGCAACCGCTTTGTAATTTCTATGTAAATTTGTTTATGGTTTTATTAGACCAAGATATAACATAATCAGCCTGTGTTTAGTCATTGACTGTACTGTTTCTTAATTTAGGATTCCTAGACTGTTAGGGATCCACAGATATATTCTCAACAGTCTGCAAATTCTCAGGTTTGGGAAATTCTGGCTAATGAACATAGTCATTAAGAGCTTAGGCCATATGAGCTAATCTCACCTGGGTCAAATTGCAGCTTCCCACTTACTGTGTAGCTGTGGATCTGTGGGCAAGTTATCTTCCCTCTCCTAATCTCAATGTTCTCATCTATAAAATGAGAAATATAATGTAATGTAAAATGTGCGTTTCCTCCTAGTTTGAATTAATTAAGAGAAACATTTCATTCACACATAAAATCAATAAGCCAAAAATGCTACTTCAGAATAACAGAGACTTCTAATAATTCTGACATTTGGGTTCTGGGTATAAGCAAATAAAAATAATGTAGAATACTTCAGAAATAATTGTACTACTTTTGTTTGCGATCATAATCAAACTTTTTCCATGCATTTAAAGAATGAGAAACTCTATGCTGCTAAAAGTTAGTCTGGCAGCTAGCATATAATTTTATTTTTTGAAAATATAAAACAACATATATTGATTTTATAAGGTGAAATAAGGTAAAGATTAACTCTAATTGGAATGAGTATTTCATGATATGATTTGATAAAATGGGTTTTATCAAATATAGATTTTCATTAAATCAGACACCTTAGAAGCCCAAATTGTTTTTCTTCATGGGTAGGAAATTGTCCAGTAGAAATAGCTTAGTAGAAATTATGGAGCATGTGGGAGAAGAAGATATTACTAAGCATGCACAAAAGTAGTTTAGTGTTTTGTGGGACAAAGGGAAAATATTTTGGCTCCATGGTAAGCACTGTATACTTCTTATTTAGACTCATGTTTCTTATTGCAAACATGCTGGAAGAAATTGATAAATAGATTTCCTAGCAATATCCAGATCAAAACCACCTTGATTTGGACCAGTTGGTACACAATTAATGATAATTTATTATACAGAAAAGTTGAGCATGTTGGATGATATTTAAGAAAGGAAAGCATGAGACAAATTTGGGGTTTTGCTCATATCCTCTGTATCATCCAAATTAGACTATACTGTAACTGACTGTCCTTAAATCTCAATGTCTTAACACAATAAAGATTTATTACTCACTCACATCACATCTTCCCCAAGAAGTGGTAGACTCTGCTATTTGTGGCTTATCAGGGACTTAGGTTCCTGACATGTAGCTTCACCATTTTCTAACATCTTGGATTCGTCTATAGGATTCTCTGCACAAGATAGCAGAGAAGTTAGGCAAAGGATCTGCTGTATCTCATCCAAGGGTGTAGAGACCAGTCTAGGACAGCACACATCATTGAGGCCCACGTGTATGGGCAGGAACTTGGATTCTTGGCCCCACCTCATAAGGGGCTAGAAATGTAGCTGAGCAGTGCACAAAAAAAAAAAAAGAAAAAAAAAGAAAAAAGAGAACATAGATATTGGTGAACAACCAATTGGCTGGGCTCTGCCAATCCTCTAAACAAATTTAGAAGACTGGGTTGAAGTTCACAGATTCTTGCTGATATGGTCATGACATTATTTTTGCAAATATTTCTGTTACTTTCACACACCATTTTAATTAAATGATAATTGATATTGACTCCTAAGTCTATGAGATGCTAAACAATCTGGTATACATATTGACTTAATTCTATTGTAAATAAATTCAGTTAATTATAACAAGATCAATTAAATAATTGCCAGCAGGTTAAATCTGAATGCTTTTAAATCCAATTTCCTAAAAAAAAGAAAATAATCTATAAAGATTAAATACAGTTTTTCATAATACCCAAGTAAACAAGCATCAAAATCTTGAGGTTAACAATAAAAATAATGTTCAAAACACTAAAATCTCATAGGAGATCTTCTTGCAAATAAATTACTACATTTATGGGTGATGAGATATAAATCTTATGATGACAAGATCTAACAAGAAAGAAACATCACCTAAACCCTGCAAATGTTATATGTTAGTGTCTTCAAATGTATCTGACCTGTAAATATTCTTCGACCTTCTATTCTGTTATTGACTAGATGTTAAAGCCTGGCCCATTGCTTTGTATTTTCAAAACACTCATACGAAGAACTTTGTTTCTTTTTCTCCCCAAGTTCTAGTTACTCAAGCTTGGGCAGTGTCACTTCTAATTAATTTTAATTGATGTTAGATATACATTTGAGATCTAATTTATTTTCATTTCACTCCTAATAATACTTTTTCTCCAAGAGAAATTGGGCATATGCCACTGGTTCAAAGTGCTAATATTTGTTACCAGCAGATCCAGGATATCTGCAGCTAAATTTTCAGCTCTCAGCTTTCCCGTAGTGAAATAAATCATGACCACATGTCCCAAACAAAAAGAATGTATACGTTACCCAAGATGCAAAGATTAGTTAGGCCACAGTCCTTTTACCCACAAATTTTCAAGCATTAAAAAAATGCAATTATTATATCATGTCAATAAAACTACTGAACTTCAGCAAAGTTTATACTAACATCCAAGGTGTCCATATTGTTTCACTTCAAATATCAATACGAGTAAGTCTATCCAGTAATCTATCTTCTTCTGCAACACTTTAAAAATATTTTTGTATTTGCACATTGCTCTCTACCTCAAAGTCTTACAGTTTCTGATTTGGTTCTAATCCAAACTCTTCTACACATAATCAGTTTAGTCTTCAACAAGACGTTAATTTTTCTGAGCCTTAAATTTTCTGCCTCTAATACAGGGATAATTATATAGATTTAACAAGGTTTTGTGAGACTTAAATAAGGTAATAATAATGAGTGGTAAACTCTTTATAAGCACTATGAGTAAAGCATGACACAGTGTCCCTTCTTTCTTTTATGCATGTTCTTGAGGTTTTTTTGTTCTTTTGATTTTTGTGGGGTTTTTTTTTGTCTTATTCACTCACTCACTCATTAAGTCAATTGGCAAATAAGATACAGTCTACAAGAAACATTTATTAAATACTTACTATGGAACAATACTATGGTAGATGTCATGGATGCAGAGGTAGATCTTTTCTCTCACAAGTTACAATTTATTGGAGCAGAGAGTAATGCAGTAGTAAGTGCTGAGAAAGTGGAAGAACACATGAAGAGGTGCCTATGATCCTTAGAAAACTCTTCCTGGAAGAAGTAATGTATAAAGAGAAATATGAAGGCTGAGGAGGGATTATCCCAGTAAATAAAATGGTTTAGCAAAATAAAAACAATGTGTATAAGCAGAGGGTGTCATGCAGGGTGCCATGCGGGGTCTCTGCTCCCGCTCCCCACATAAGAACGCAGGACATGATGAGACCAAAAAGGAACACCCACGGAGCCATAGGTAGGGGAGTCATGCTACTATATTCTCGCTGACGGCTTGGTTGGGACACAGGAAGCAGGAGCCACACTATTCGCAACCCTCACTGCGCCACTTGCAGGCTCAGCCACCATCTACTTGCTAGCCCCCATTTGCTGCTAGCGTAGCCACGACAGTTATATTAGTGGCCAATGGCTCACTGGTTACAGCTGACGGCCAACTAGCCACAGCTGATGGCCATCCAATCACAGTTGATGTCCATTTATTACCTGAGCCAGCACCCCTCCATGTAAGGCCGAGAGCCTGGAAACTGCTTTCTGGGGCTAGGGGATTGAGAATCGGGCATGAAAAAAATGGCTAGAGATGAAGATGAGTAAAACATATGCCCATCTGAATCTCTGCAAAACTCTAAAGCCAGTTTCATGTTTCTACCTTGTTTCTTGCCCAGCCCCTCTGCATTTCTAAGCTTAAGATTTATCTCTTCCAAGAAGCCTTCTCTGCCTTACCTCATTCTCCCACTTTTTAAAAGAATGGTCATGTGCTCCCATACTTCCACAGTACTTTCTTATAATCGATTGTTTCGTTTTCTCTCCTTCTTACTAAACTACACGGGTTAGTTCCACGACAACAAGAACCTTGCCCCTGTTATATATGCAAAATGCCTCTCATATACATGGTGTCTAATAAATATGTTTAGTGAATGGATGGAAATGACCATCAGTTTGCTATGAACTATGAATTAAGCACTATATCATGTACTTTATGTGCATTATCTCACTTAAGCTCCCCAGTATTATTTCCATTTTACACATGAGGAAACTGAGTCTTGGAATAAGAAACTTGCTCCAAATCACCCAACTAAAAAGAGACAGAGCGAGGACTGAAATCAAGGACTATCTGACTCAAGAGCCTGAACTCCTAACCTCTCTATATTATAATCATTTCTCTCTGGTTCTCCCTATTATATTTGCTCCTTTGTTTTTGATGACCAGGGATTTATAATTTAGCCCACATCAAAGGTTATTACAGTGAGTGGGGAAAAAAATCAACTTTAAATGTTCTTAAATTTCCTCTTTCTATTTCTTTCTCCTCTTGGATAAATGTTAGTTACAAATGTTCATTATCAATACTTCCACATGTGTTTTGACAAGATGTACTTTCAAAGAGTACACTTCAGATTCTGTTAATTTGCCTCCACAGTATGGTGACAAGGCCACTTTGTTTTTCTGTTTTTTTTTTTTTAATAAGAGGGAAAGTTACAGATATATTTAAAGTAGAGTTAAAATAGTTATACTCTTTTGTTCTTAATAAATGTGATTTGATTGCATGACAATGGAACCTTTTTTTTTAATGTTAGTTTTTTAACCTATGTTCCATCTCTAAGAGAAATTTGAGATGGTTGTTATCCTTTCTTTTGCAAGCTTACTAATTATACTGTTTCTAACCTAAGCTGATTAAGTGTATTTTTGAGAGGTGGAGGAGGAACATTGCACACAAAACCTAAGTCGCTTAGATCTAGATCTTGTACAAAATGTTGATCAAAATATCAAAAATAAAACTGCAGCAGTTAACTTAAACACTTACACAATTTATTTATTTAAATGTGTGTTACAATAAGTCACTTAAATGTTATTTTCTAATAATATTTGTGGAGCAACAAGTCAACTTGGGGGTTATTGTAACAATCATGAAAAAAATTTGATTACCGTTCAATTACATACAACGTAACCAAAACTCTAAGCTAGATTTAATTTAGTTTTTATTGTCAAAGTCTTTGATTTGCTCTGCATAATTATTTTGGCTTTCATAGAAAATTTTTAAAAATTTTATATATCTTAATTATAACTTAATTATAGCAATTTGGTCTTTTTAATGACCAGAAATGCATTTCCATTGTTGAGGCTTAAATTTATTTTCCTTCTATATATTATAAAATCTTATAGAGTGTTATTATGTGTAGCACTGTCAAAATCCATGGGCAATGCATATGTGGTAGATAATAAAGAAGTATATAGGGGCAGAAGTTAGTTACTTTTATATTATTGCTTATCTCATCCTAAAAAAGAACAAATGTTCATGTTTAAGAAAATTTTGGTATTTTAAGCTAAATCTTTAATCACAAATATTGATTGTGGTTTAAATGTCATTCAAAACAGTGATGCTCAAAGATAGAAGTCAAGGATTAGTTCAATGCTGAAAGTATCCAATCCCAGGAAGACAAAGTATAAAGGAGGCATACGCTTAACTGAGTTCTCTACCTCTTTACTTGTTTATACAAGGTGACTCTTTTGTTTGTTTTTAATATTTTCCCATTACAGAGAACTTGCCTGGAAAAAGCATTGTCTTGATAATATCGAGGAGGATGTCTTTTGAGGAAAGGGGTAAGGGATATTTTTAAAGCGACTGATTTGTTACCTAAGATTAGCAGGTTAAGGCCTTCCTTCAGCAGGCAACATGTCCTACGTCTAGAATAGCCATGAGTGTACTCTAGTTTAGAAAACAATGATCAGTTATAACAGTGAACAAGTGAGGGTTATTTGGGTGTATTAAAATTGTATTGTTTTGGAGGGTCCCAATCCATTCAACTATTCTTAAGAAGCCCAGAATGGGGTTTGATGTTGAAGTTTTGGGGTTTGTTTGTTTGATTGATTGATTTCCGGGGAAGGGAGGGAAGAGATTATGTTTGTTTATAGCTCTCTAACTTGGACCTGAAAAGGTAGTTAGCAAAGGTTGAGAATGAGTAATGAGTGAAGTGCCTGTTTGGCCAACAGGTGAAAAGAGAATATCGAGTCTAGGAGAAAAGGTTTCCTAAACTTGAGTCATAGTGACTCAATATTGAGGTTCCATGAAATATTAACATTGGAATCGCTTCTCGGCCTTTTGGCTAAGATCAAGTGTAATACTGTAGATAAGAGATAGTGCACCATTAGCAAATCCAAGCCACATTTACTGTTGGACACTTTGAAGACCTTTTGTCACAGATGTCAGATTCAGGAACTAATGGTTATAGTAAGGACCAGAATAGGACGGTCGAACCCCCCCAATTTTATAAACATGAATCAGATGTCACTTCTGTTTGTGAAATCCAGCCAATCTCTCTCAACTGTAGAGTCAAATCTAATCTTCTTTCCAGAGTATAAGGTCCTTCATGATTTAGCTCGTCTTCTCTCTCATACTGCATCTCTCAACCTTTCAAAGTGCTGCAACATCACTTGTTAACTTTCTAACGCCCACCTATGCTAAACTTGTTCCAACCACAGAGACCTTGTGCTTGTTGGTCCCTCTATCGCTCTATCTACACTTCTCTTTCCCCTAGATATCACGTGGGAGTTTCTTCCCATAATTCAGGTGTTAGTTTAAATATCACTTTCTAAAGGAAGGCACTCACTCACCCTTTACTCTGATTTTCATTGTAGCCCACACCTTTATCTAAAATAAAATTTATTTATTGTTATAATGTGCTAGGATATTATTTCCTGAATCTCTCCATTGCAATGTAAACATCAGGAGATTTGGCAAAAACATGTCTGTCTTCTTGACCTTTGTATCCACATACGCCTGACATATAGTTAACATTCAATAGCTCTTTGTTGAGAAGGCTACCTGAGAGGATGAGCGTACACTGAATTAGTCATATCTCCCAGCAGAATATCAGAGGAGTTTTGGAGCCAGTGAAGGTCTAGGAAGCTAGTCAACATTTGGAAGTTTTGTGGAAGTCAGTCAGGGTATAATAGTGACTGGCAGTTTTAATCTTTCATAAATAGAAATTCATAAAAAGATACAATTCTGGAATCTCAAACCAGGAGAAAACTACAGGCTCTAGGGGGCTACTTAATTATTCCTAAACAGTATAAGTGCTTCAGTTAATAAGCTTGTCCTTAGGTTAATGCATTGGGATATTACATTAACTCTTTTAGAATAGAAAGCTTCAGTTGGCATAGCTTCAAATTGCTGTTGTCCATAATTAGCCTATTTGGTGCTGCTAATAAGTTTTAGGAAAGTAAGCTTTTATTCTATTATTGTAGATTCAATTTAATAAATTCTATTAGCTGCAACATAGCACATTTAAAATTTGTGTTAACTCTTTGAGTTCAACAGTTAAACATCATCAGATGCACCGAGGCAAGATTATTCTTTTTTGATCTACATAGGATTTTAAACTCTTTAGCCTACACATTTTCTGAAGGATAAGTGTATTAATCAGGTAGTTCCTCCTAAAGTCATAGATACAATCTATGAAAATATGTCTTTTGGTTATTTTTTGGTCATGTGAATGAGCAGGAAAATCTGGTCCAAAATCACTCACGTTGGCAGGAGTCTTCAGTTCCATAGAGCTAGAGAGAGAGAGAGAGAGAGAGAGAGAGAGAGAGAGAGAGAGAGAGAGAGAGAGAGAGAGAGAATACATGTTTATTTTTAAAAGGTTATTCTGAGATGTGAATTACTACGTGGAGATGAATTTGCACCTCAATATGAAACAAAGAGAGCAACCAGAGTCTGGGTTGAAACAGTATATCAGTTATTCTCAAGCTTTTGCATTCTGCAATTCTCTCTTAAATGGCACCATCCTTATACACAAACACAGACAACATGCTACTAATTTGGTTATTCATTCAACTAACTTGTATTAAGAACTGTTTACGATGTGCAGGTAGGAGATTAAACTAAGACTATAACATAGTCATGCCGGGTTCAGTCTGCTGGGGAAGAAGGGTTAGTGAAGAAGTAATTCTAGCTGTATAATAGTGCTATCACAAAGACATGAATGGGGCAGAGGAAAGCACGGGCTCATCTGCTTGATGTGATCAGGGAAAGTATCCAGGAGATGAAGGTATTTGTGCTAAATCCTGAAGAAGGTGTTTGAAAGATTGTGAAGGTGAAGAAGCCACTGCAGCCAGAAGGAAGATTTGTGGGTATCGAAAGGAATTGGATTTACAGGGAATTGAAAGGATCTAGATACAGATAGAGCACAGGTGTGTGCAGGTGGGAAAAGATAGTGTATACAAAGAGTAGAAGAGCAATTTGGCAACACTGTTTGTAACTTAGGGGCTACAATTCTTTCTTGTAAAAGACTTTAATATCCTTGGACCCTGCAGAGGCAAGTAGCAACCTCTAGTCATTGTAACAAACCAACAATATCCTTACTTTTGGTAGCCAGCCTCCAAGATGGTCCCCAATCATACAGACTCATGCTATTCACACCCTTGTATAGTCAGTCTCCTCTCACATTGTACCGGAGTTTGTGTGACCAATAACATAAAGCAAAAAATGATAAATTACCCTTTGGAGATTAGGTTATAAAAGATTGTAGAGTCTGTCTTGGTCTCTCTCTGTCTCTGTCTGTCTGTCTGTCTGTCTGTCTGTCTCTCTCTCTCTCTCTCTCTCACACACACACACACACACACACACACACACACACACACACACCACTCAATAATCATTCTTGCCACTCTGGGGAAAGCCAGCTGCCCTGTCCTCTGAACAGCCCTATGGAACTGAAGCCTCCGGCCAACAGCCACATGAGTGACCATGGACCAGATTCTTCTTGCCCATTCAGATGACAGTAGTCCAACAGCCTGTTCTCATTGGAGCCAGAACCACCCAGGTGAGCCATCCTGATTCCTGATCCACAGAAGCTCATATGAGATAATATTCATTGTTTTAAGCTGCTAAGTTAGGGTGTAGTTTATCAGACAGCTAGAGGTAAGAATACACTACTCACTTCCAAATGCCCCCGAAGGAGCAGTGTAGATACAAAGTGAAAACCAAGGTCTTATGCTAAGGGCTTTGGACTTTTCACTATAGGAGGCGTGGAGTCACTGACAGCTTTTAAGCAAGAGAGTGATACAGTTGAATTATGCTTTAGAATGATTCATTTTGCCTTGAACACAGCATTTTTCCATTCCCTTCCTTGATCCGACACTACTGCATTTTCATCTACCTCTAAAGGCCTAGCAAGCTGCGTGGCATTTGATGACTTGTTTTCCTCCCGTGTAGACTGTGAGTGTCGTACAAAGAGATAGATTCTTAGTTATTTATAAATGATTGTTTGTGTTCCTGGACTCTTGCTGAGCATGGTGAGAGGCGCTCAGTAAATGCTTGCTGATTAATTGAGAGATAGGACGTAGGCAAACCCACTGAAAGGGAGTTGGGTTAGCATGCTATTATATTAGCTCACTGGAGAAGTGATAAGGCATGTACTTTAGAGATGTTAAAGAAGAAGAAAGCAGAAATTAGTCATTTTAAACACACACACACACACACACACACACACACACACACACACAGAGTTAGTTTTGCAGGTGTAATCATCTATCAAAGAATCTAAACCTTTCTTCTGCCTCCTGATGTTGTCACAGCTCTTAAGCAGAGATACAAGAGGAGATTCCAGTAACTGGAATAGTCTGGCAAAGCCCAGTAATATTACTTGAAGTTTGTTGTTATAAAGCAATAATACCAAAAAAAAAAAAAAAAAAAGAAAGAAAGAAAGAAAAAGATAAAAATATACTTAATAACCAACCAATAACAGTTTTCTTGCTCTTTCATATGTGATGAATTGGTTTCTACTGGGCTGATATGTTTCAGTGGGAATAAGCAATATATTGTTATAGAGAAATAGACTCTATATACGAGTACATAGAGTTACAAGTACATAGCTACAAAGAAATAAACTTTATAGTCACATCAAGGTATAGGAGTATCTGAATTAAACAAAAATGAAAATGCAAACAAATAACAAATTGATGTCAATTGAAACTCTTTTTCTATGCAAAATTTCTTTACCAGTAATTCTGAATACTATCTGGAGCTCTTGATAAAATGTACAAAAATCTCTTTAAAAAAATGTACTAAGCAGGGGTAAATATTTCCTTGTTCAACTCTAAAAACAGATAGGAAGTTGTATCAACAGGTAGACCATAAAAGTACCATGACAGTCATCTAAGCATCTCATTATTCAGAATAATGTCTGGGAAAAGATGTCCAAATACCCAACACATAACCAATCTATGCCTTTTAGTTTTCTTAGCTACAGTGTTTCCAATAAATAAATGAGACACCTGGAATTATGATCAACCTGCAGTAAGTATTGTCTTTATCCCTATATATCCTTGGATTTTAAAACAGTACTTCAGTTGAAATCCTTGTTTTGGCTTTAAACCCCCCAAATTATCGCCCACTTCTTTGTTACATAACAGCAACTCTTGTTTTGGCAAACCAGTCTTGAGTTTCATTTTTTAGTTTAATCTCATATCCTCCTACCACACACGCACACACACACACACACACACAGACACACACGCAGACACAGACAAATTGGCAACCTAAGGTGATGTTAGGCAATCAACTACACTTTATGAAAAATATTATTACAAAGGATGTTTATTTTCCTTTTCATTGTGTCCTGGTAAGATCATTTCCCATATATGCAAAGTATTATTACAAATATTTAAATACTATATAGTGATTTTAGTTTAGGAATATGAAAGAGAAAGAGGAAATTTTCTTAGAAATTATCTAGGCAGAAGAATTAAAATGATTTCTTAAGGATTTTGGTAATTTGATTAAAATATTAGTAATTTTGATTAGATTTTTCAGCACAACTGCATTGACATTTTTCCTTAATGGCACATGCAGAGAGGAAGAAAAAACCACAAGAATTTGAAAAAATAATTGGAAAAATTTGCCTAGGTTGTTCCATTCCAGGTTTGTTTTTTTGTTTTTTTCCCAAATGGAAGGAACCAAATACTTCTTTTTTTGTTTTTTGTTTTTGTTTTTCAGAAATAAAAATAAGGCTGGTGGATGAATCCCATGCCTTATTTTATTTTGTTGCTAGAATGCACTGGAGTTGTAGAGTGTTTTGTCATCCATTGGAATGTTATTTTTTTTAAAAACAATTCTTTCATCTGCTCTTTCCTCCTTGCTTTAATTGCAATTACTATGTGGACAAAAAGAAAGTTTTAAAATCGGAATTTATAATTACATTACTATGCACCATATCACTTTAGAAGTTTTAAAAATATTTTTAAGTCATGAAAATCAGCAGTTTCCAGAAGCCCTTTGCTAAATTGGGATAAAAGTCCAGTGCTTCTGTAGGCTCAAATTTCAGCTCAGCATGCCTTTGCTGCAGAGATAAAGTATTGTGCAAACCTTTCCATGTTTACCTACCAAATTCTCCTAATAACTAGAAAATTAGATGTATAGGAACATTTTCATTTTGTTATCAGCAAAAACTCAGTAGCTATAATATTTAAGTAGTTACCTAAAGTTAGATATTTGACTCTTAACAAATTTGTGTGAAAATATGAGTTGTATGGCCAGCAGAATACATGACCAGGGTAACCTACAATTACTTTAAAATTCTGTTCTCTTTAATTACTTTTATTCTCTCTGGTGAAAAAAAATTTGCTGTAATAGGGATGACCAAACCTAGCCAAAAATTGTAAAGTGGGAAAACATAAATTGTAGTATTTGTATATATTTTTTCTCCTTTAATTCTAATTCTGCTCTGCTCTTCTCCTATTTCTTTTTCAGCATCTTTTCCTTAGACATTAAGTATTCTGACTTCAAGTTCTTTTCTTCCCCTCATTTTTCTTAAGTAGCCTTTCATACCTTTTTATGCTATACTTTCTCTGCACCCCTCTCCATCATTATACTTTTTCAATTTACTAGAAAGTTCCTCTCAGATAATCTGATTAGTTCATCTTTGCTTAAGGTGTTTAAAATATCATCTTGAATAGCACGTTAGTATATACCCTTTATTACCATACAATGAAGTAAGTGTTGTATATTAAAAAGATGGAATTTTTGAAGGCTTAAACTTTGAAAAGATTGGGATTACTTGTCCCCAAATTAGTTAAAAATGTAATTTGATTTTTTGAGACAGTACGGATGTAAATGCATGCTTAAATTAAAATACTTTCTTTAGAAATTTTCTGATTGTAAAATTTTAAGTATGGAAATAAAGATGGAGGTTTCTTGGGTTGATTTTTTTGGATTGATTGTTGGGATTGGTTGCTGCTGTCCTAAATTAGTCTGGTTTGCTACTATCCTGCAGCTTAGCAACTTACACATATTTAAACCTTCCAACCATCCTGTGAAGTATCAGCCGCAGTATACAAATACTGAAATTACAGTGTAGGGAAGTTAATGTATTTTCCAAGTTTTCCCACCTAATAAGTAGCAGTATTAGGGTTCAACCTGAGATTCCAGGGCTACTGATTTTAAGTTTTCATATGCTTAGTGACCAGTCAACTCTATTTTAGTGTCTTAATTTCAAAGCCAATGCTCTCCTCTCAGGCTCTGGACTACATTTGACACTATTTTGCACCTCCTTCTCTGGCTCCAATGAAAGGTCCTAGTCTTAACTGCCCACCCTGGTCTACCTGTCCACTACACTCTTTGGCTTTGCTGGACTTTGTCTTCACCCATGCTCTTCCCTTGGACTGTAATGGAACTTACATTAACCACCTATTTTGTACAATTGCTTAAAACCAGACAATGTACAGTAGTGTCTCTCCAGCCCGCCCCGCCCCCATCTGAGGGTTTGCTTTCTGTAGTTTTAGTTACCCTCACTCAATTGCAGTCTGAACATACTACATGGAAAATTCTGTAAATAAACAATTCATAAGTTTTCAATGCAGGCTGTTTTTGAATAGTGTGATGAAACATCCCACCATCCAGCTCTGTCCCACTTTGGACTTGAATCATCCCTTCGTCAAACAGGTTGATAATGCTCCCCGCCCACTGGTCGTTTAGTAGCCCTATGGCTGTCAGGACTGTGCTGGTGTCACAGCGTTTCTGTTCAAGTCACCCTACTTTTCTGAATAATGGCCCCAAAGCGCTAGAGCAATGATTCTGGCAATTCGGATATACCAAAGAGAAGCTAGAAAGTACTTCCTTTAAGTGAAAAGCTATGGATCCATAGCAAATCCATCACATATATAGGTTTCAGTGCTATCCAAGGCTTCAGGCATCCCCTGTGGACTACTGGCTCCAGAGAAAATGGTTTCAATGGGCAATGGGGGGGAGGGGGGTGGCTAACTTTGCCTTGCAGGATCTTTTCATTAATCCTTTTGTTTTTAAGCCCTTAACCAATTTTGAAACTTGAGAAGAACCCAGGGCTTCCAAATCCTGAGACAGTCCAGGTTTCTGAGGAGAAAATTATTTTCTCTTCTAAAAGCAGTTAAATCCAGTTCCCCCTGACCCCCCAACCCCCAACCCAGGCCTTGTAAGTCGTAGACCACAAATCCACCTTCTTTCCATTCTGTCATTTGGTTTCTTCTCCTCTTCTGTTTTCTTTGTCCTTGTAGGTATTACTACCATCACCACTGCCATCACCACCACTACCACACTCTTTGATTCTCTTTCAGTAGGGTTTCTTGGAGGAGAGAAATAGATCTGTGCATTCAGATCTATTCTATTTGTCACATTTTATTGGAAGTCTAAAATCTCTCTCTCTCTTTCTCTCTCTCACTCTCTCTCTCTGCCTTTCTCTCTGTATCTCTTTCTTTTTTTTTTCTATAGGAAGATAATCAGCCTGGTGCCAGCATCATGGATTAGGAATCAGATTCCCCATCTTATCCAAGTCGTGGCACAGAGAGTAAATGGTAATATTTGTGTGGTGCGCTGGGATGAGTGACAGGACTGAGCCGACTGTCTATGACCAGCCGTCTACCTTGAAGTGGTGGTACTAGGTATCATGCTCAAGGTGTTTGAGCTGCCAAGCTCTGAGCTCAGCAAGGTGTGAATCCTGACTGTTTTGCTTAGTAAGTTGCATGACCTTGGGCAAGTTAGCCTCTCTCAAGCTCCATTTGTAAACATGGGGATTATAGCTCTCATTTCCTAGTCCTCCTTTGAGAATCACAGGCACTAACATATTTGAAAGTGGGAGCGCAATGTGTACACACAGTAGGTGCCAATAACTGTCTGCTTCCCTTCTTCATAGCTTCCCCAACAAACCACACCTGGCTGTGTAGGTACTCATGTATTTGTTAAGCAAATGACTGAGGTGGACATTATTGTAATACAATAGGGGATAATTTGGGATCAGGGGATCTTTCTGTCACAGAGCAGAACTGAGTAACTGGGCAGAGGAAAGGAGGGGGCCAGGAGTTAAGTGGCTTTGTAATTTTCTCTGTATTCAAGTGGTGACAAGTGTCTTTTGCTATTGGGAATTATTTGATTTGAGGCCTTTGGAAGGAATGAAGTACACTGCAGGTGTCAGGAAAAAAAGTCTAGTGCCTTTTTTTTTTTCAGTTGAAAGGGAATAGCTGAAGTGGTTAAAGAAATTTTCTTTGTTTTGTGTTAGATTTATCTCTGTTCTGTTTAACATGTATATCCTCATTATTCTTTTCCTGCAGAATAATTTTTTACAACTTCTCAAGTTGTAAATGCCCCTGGCCCTAGGGATGCCCCGTCCTAAGGTCAGGGCATTCCACTATTTCTCACTTAGCTCTGGGAATACACATCTTTACGTTTAAAACTACAAATATCGCCACACCAAAACAGAATGTGTTTGGCATAATACTAAGGCAAATGAGATCGCATCTGGTCTAAGATGTGAAAAACAGTGAAGGAGCTTGAAGAATGTTAAATCCAGATAGTAACTTATTTCGCTCTTCTCTCTTGATTTTTCCTCCGCTTCCTCTTTTTCTCTTTTGATTCATTTCACCTTTCCTGAGCTCTTCCTTTTTGGCTTAAAAGGGGGCGGGGCACAGAAATGCCCAGGAGGCAAATTGCAAAAGAGGGAATGTAACAAGTCCATTCTTTCTGCTTCTAGATCCTGTGGGGGAGTCCAGTCAGCAAGTGAACCCCATCTCAGTGGGGTTACCTACCCCAGTGGTCTGTCAATCACCCCCACGAAGCATTTCTCGGTTCTGCTGGCTCAACTTCTTTCTACTCCTCCTACCCTCTCAGCTGTCAGGAAATCCTGGAGCAGTCTTTGCCCTGGAGCCGCTTGTGTGTTTTAATAACCAGGGATTGAGCTGAGTTTTAAAAATACATAAATAAAACGAACACTTAGGGGACTTCGCTGCAAAGCCTGGGGTGACTTGTTTCCGCGGCAGGCCACAGGCGCTGCCACCTCCTCCAGTTCGCTCTCCGCAGATTAACCCAGGGAAGCTGCGCACAACTTGCTTGATTTGAATACAGTGATTTGGGTCCGTGGGCCTCATCCTAAGGGTACTTGTGTGTCAGAGAAGGCAGGGCGTTCTGCAGATTGAGCGCTTTTCCTGGGACGCGCAGGGTGGGCAATGCCCAGCAAGGTTGGATTTCTTGGGGGGGTGGGTCACAGTCACCCGCACTAGGGCGCCCGGCTCCCCACTCCAGCCTGTTGCTTCTCCCGTCGCTCCAGGTCGGTTTTTCCCAGCAACTCTAGTGTGACTTCCAAACTTCAGGGCTCCAGGCAAACGTCGGATTTGACCCCGCCTCCCGCCTGCTCCCCTCCGGCCCCAGGAAGTTGCAAGCGCCCTACTTGTCGCCTGAGAAGTCCACTCGGGGACCGCGGGTCGCGCATCCTGCGGGGGGTCAGCCAGAGGTGATGAAGCCGTCTTGGCTGCAATGTCGCAAAGTCACCGGCGCTGGAGGACTCGGGGGTCCCCTGCCCGGGTCCTCTGCAGCCCGGGGAGCCGGATCGGCCCGCAGAACTTACGTGTCCCCTGGCCCGCTGGGCGCTCTTGGGGGCCGGGGCTGCCGCCCGCTGTCCTCGAGCGGCGGCGGCGGCGAGTACAAGACCCACTTCGCGGCTTCGGTGGCCGACCCCGAGAGGTTCTGGGGCAAAGCCGCGGAGCAGATCAGCTGGTACAAACCCTGGACCAAAACGCTAGAAAACAGACACCCTTCCACTAGCTGGTGAGTGACTCCTTCGCCATCCGGATCTCTCGGCTCAACGTCTGCCGCGCTGGGAACCTGGCGTTCTATTAGGAAGAAAAATCGAGACGAGATACGTACTCAGATCTTTCAGTTTGTGCTTCATGTCAATATCATAGCTCTTTTGCCTCCTCTCAAGGGATTCAGTTATCTATTGTGAGCTCAGTTTCCTATAGACAGAGATTTACTTGTATGGCAGGGCTCTGATTGGTACTGGGGGTGTTAAGCCAACCAAAACGAGGGCTTGTCGCCAGGGACAGCACAGGGGAACACGGGAGAGAGCCGGGTAAACTAATGCAAGCAGTGTATTCAACTAGGGGAGTATTGCTAAGTAGTCACCCACTGTGGGGAAGAAGAGGGCAGAGGAAAGACTTCATGAAAGCCACACCTAGGTAGAGTTTGGAAGGAAGGGTAGGTATGTTTTCTCAAAGTTAGCAAGGACCTAATACACACCAGCAGACGGAAAACAGGTTGAAATTTGATTGTGACTGTGGTTGTGATGTAGGATCTGCTGGCAGTTTCTGGGTGTAGGCCGGGATCCTGTCTCCTGAGACCGAAGAATGGAAACACGGGACTCTGGAGAGGCAAAGACTTGTCAAAGAAGATAGCTTATTAAAAGCAGGAGAAGATGTCGCAGCTTCTGAGTGGGAGGGGGACCCGAAACTGGGAAGCCCAGTGACTGAGGCAAAAGTTCTTACTTTTTATACCTCCCCTTGCTTGCTTGGGCAAGAAGGCTTGAGCCTTCTAATGGAATTTGTCTATCAGATTTGTCCTGTTTGCCCATCCTGAAGGGATTAACGAAATAACCCATCCCTATCTATCAAATCTGTTCCTTTGTCTGGCCAACAGGGATTTGAGATAATTTATTAACCTCAGGGCATATTCTCATGTGTCTGTCCTGGAGTCAAGGAGACATTCCAGAAACCGGAGTTTCAGTATATGGCTACTTTTTGTTTATTCCATCCGGGACCTCCCTGTCTACCTAGCAACATACTAATTATCCTGTCTCAGTTGTGAATAATTGTGTTAGCTGGAGAGGTGGGAAAGGGGCTGGTGAGTCAGGGGCTGGGTTCAGACGGTTTTATTTGTCCTGCTAAGAAGCTTGGATTAGATCCATAGCCCTGTTTTGTATATGAAGCTGCAGTATGGGGCTGTCCAGAAAGAATGCATATAGAAACCAGGTGGTGCTAGAAATCATGGTAGAAATACTTTCTCCTAGAGTTGCAATTCTAAGTTGTTATAAACGTTATTTTTGTATTATAACAAACGGAGATACATTGTAGAATAAATGCCAAACTTGCTAGAATACTAAGGGTGAGGCACAGTCTGTGAGAAGTCAGGGTTGTGGCTACTTTTTGGGCCGTGTGCCTAGGCTTTAAGAGTGTGGTTGCTCTGATTTGCCAGCTATTAGGAAGAGATGTTTCCTGTAAAAGTTTAGGAAACACTGCAGTAAGGTTTCCCATTTCCACGTTCCCAGCAGTGAGATGGGGAAATGACATGGTTTGCTACTGACAAATGTCTCTTGTTGAGGGCAGGGAACCCGGAATGGAGAAGAGCAAGTTGACCGGAGCCTGTTGTTCTGTGTGGTCACCATGCCGTCTTCTCCTGTTTGGAAATATTTTCATGTTTTCCTTTTAGAAGCTGAGCGCCTTTCCTCTTTCAGTTCATTTTTTTCAGTAGTGTTTCACTCACCCTCTTTTCTGAACCCGGCAGTGGGACCCAAACACTAGATATACACCAATGAATAATATATGACTTGCTTTTTGGGAGTCATGATTGAGAGCATGGTCTCTGGAACCAGAAACCAGGCTTGGAGTCCTGGCTATCACAGACTGTGTGTTCACAGGCATGTCACTTAATGTCTCTGTGCTTTCAGTTTCCTCATATGTAAATGTGGAAATTGTATGAGGAGTAACTGAATAAAGGATGAAGACCATGTCTTGAATAAACTAGACCCTATAAATGTTAGAGGAAGAATAGCTATCCTTCTAGTGTTTCTCAGATCAAAGCACAGAGATTGTTGCCTTTCCTAAGAATATATTCTCAAAATTCTGTGTCCACATATCTGTCATTAAAGTGTGGTACTGAAATTATTTATATGAGCATCCCTCCCACAAAACAGTGTGCAAAGAACTAAATTAAAAATTCACTGAGATATTTCTAGTAAACGCCAATGAGAGCCAAACCTAAGGCAGTGGCACTGGCAATGGAAAAGAAAGGACAGATTTCTGAAGGGTTCCTTGGGGTCCACAGGGGCCCAGGAGAATCCAGAGAATGTGGAAGTCAAAGTGTCCATCAAGTAGACATTTAAGACCTGGAGATTTTCTCTCTAACTTGTTTTTTCTTCTTAATCTCTAGTTGCTTGCCTAAATTTTCTAAAGTATGTAGGATGTAAAGTATGTAAAATGTTCTTAATGGGAATTTTTGCCAAAGAGCCCTGTAGTCTTAAAACGTCAGTACACTGTAGATCACTGACATTCAAACACTACTAACAGTCTGTCCAATGCTCCTGAAAAAATTGAGCTAAAGAATTCAATCAACCTGAATTCTTCATCTTTGCACTCTTGGAATCTCGAGGCCTGTTTTATAGTAGCCTAAGAAATCAAAGTAAGTAAGAGACAAGTCTTTGAGTTTGTATTTATTATAGCAGTGTGACGCAATCTTACTATAGTTTAGTTGGCATAGCAGAGTTAGGGAGGAAAGTAGAGGTAACAGGTCATGTATCTAATCTTAAATTTCATTTATAAGTAGTTTCAATCTGAATCCATTACTGTGTTGGACACCTATTTGCAGATATTCCTCATTGGTTAACAGTTTTCTACAAAGCTAAACTCAAGGTCAAGGCATTTATGTTTTATTTTTTATTTTTTTGTCTTCATAACCCTAGGGTTTTGGGCAGAGCTGACATTAATGATTTTAAAATGATAGTCCAATAACAGGATACATAGGTTTCACATTTTTTGCTTCCGTATGTCTTTGGGAGGTGATAAGTCAGTACAGGCACAATCTGATGTAGAGGACCTTTGCTTATTTTCTTTGAAGTGGGATCTGGGGAAGGGAGATGTTGACAACCAAATCCTTAAGTAAAATGAGGAGGGGTTGCTATAGCTGGTTGTTTTTGCCCAGAAGGAGCTGACATACAGGTAGTCAAGATCTCTGATGCCCTTTGAGAAGCCAGAGGCAAGACGATTTCTCCTTCATTATAAGCTTGTCTGTTTTCCCTGAAAGTAAACTCCCCTTGGAATCTATAGGCCTATCAAAGCCCAACACATAAAGAGTAATGCATATCAGCGTTCACAATGGCATAGATTACTCAGTAGTGGTTTACATATGGCGCAGTATGAACATGGAATAGAAATCTTTAAGGATGATACACTGAAGGGACTTTCCATTGTCGTGACTAGCCTACAAAATACATTTCTACTACCATAATCTCTGAGAGCTTTGAAATACAAATCACAATTACATGTAGGTGCTTTAGGAATTGTGAAGAAACACCTTTCCTCACGGTTCGTGGTTAATTCACATTGTTGACACCCAACTTTTGGGGCAATTAAGTCTATTATAGAGACTTCAGTGGAGAACTGCAATGAAAGGTGAAGTAATTAGAGCTCCAAGTAATTTTGCTAATCCTAGAACAACAGAATGAATGTTTTGATTCTTTTCTCCTGATGAATTAGACATTTTACTGCCTATTCTGAAATTGGAATCCAGCTGCCACGCTGAAGGATTAGGCACTAGACTTTTGCATTACCCATTGCGTTGATTCTTCTGCTAAGCCATCAGTTTACCCCTTTCTGTGGAAGCTCTGCAATCTCATTTTAGTTTATTTTTATTTAAACAACACTCAATGATAAGACTCATGCACTGTTTGATTTACAATCTAATATGTATTAACAGTGACTATAAGTTGAAAAGGAAAAGATTCCAACTAAATGCAGATTATTAGAAAATGATTTCAGCTCGGTTAACGTTTCTATAATGGAAATAGTGTAGGTTTTTCAACGGGCAAAATCTCAGTTACTTATTAGCTATGAGATAAAGGTTGTTTGATCTCTGCAACTCTTAAAATGGCTAATACGAGTTAAAGACATCCATCATTCACTCACTGGATGGATAGTACAGAAAAAAAAATTATGAAAGAGATAGTGAAGGAACTCACCACACAGCAGCAGGGCAGACGCTCATTAAATAAATTATTACCAAATCATTTGTTTAGCGTTGTAGTGGGTGCTATGAAATACAATAGTTAATGGGGGATTTACCATAGTTTTCTTTAGAAGGTTGAGGAAGTGTTGAAACTGAGATCCCAATGAACAGGGATTAAATGTGAGAAGGGGGGAGGAACATTCCAGGCAATGAAAACCACTTTTGCAAAGGGCTTGAGGTATGAAGTAGATGAGTAAATTCTCAAAACTGAAAGAAGGCTAGAATGGCTGGGGCTTAAGGAATGACAGGGAAATTATGAAGACATGGAAGGTCTTAGGTGAATGGTGAATGGTCTTAGGAGTCATGTTAAGGATTTAAAAAAAATTCTTCCTGGCCCATAACACATGTCATATAACGGATGATCAAAGCATGATTTTCCTCCTCTTCTTTTTGCACCAGAACAAGACAGGTTTGAGTTTGACCCGAGCTCTGCCACTTACCTTGGGCAATCCTCAATGTTTTCAATTGTAAAATGAGAATAGTGACAGTATCAATTTCTTAGGATTCTATGGGGTGGGGAGCTTATAAAATGTCTAGGACTGTGATGGACCCGCAGGACAAGTAATGTCTTTGGACTATGGGAGAGAGAGTCCCATAAGGTAATACGGTCCAGGAAGTTTTCAGAGAAATGGTAGCATTTGGACTGTATCATGAAGTAGGACTTAGAGAGAAAGAAAAACATTTTTGTGTGGGTAAAAGTTATGACAAAGGCACGGAGGTAAGAAAGAACCAAGTGAGCTTGGAGGAGGATAGTGTAGTAAGCCAGTTGGCGTATGGTGGTTATTTTGAGTTACGAGTACTGGAATTCAGAAGGTAGTTTCAGGATGGTTTTAGAAGGCTTGAAATCACAAGCTAAGACATTTGCATTCACTTCTCAGGCTACAAGTCACAATCTGACTATAAGCTTGCAGATAGGTTTTGTTTGACTCAGGTGTTGGCTTATTTGTTTGTTTGTTTTTTTTGAAATTAGTTGTCAGTCTTTAAACATTGGAAAATTTCATCTAAAACCTACATTTTCTTTAACAATTCAGTTTTGGGGCTTCTCTTGAAAAAAAGCAGACTATCTGTGAGCAATGGGTCAGCATTCCTGCATGGCAACCCTTGACTGGACCTGAGTAGCTGCTGTCCCAGGCTAAATTAGGCCTCGTGACTGCCTGGCTGTGGGAGGCAGGGAAGAAAAGTTATGATGACAGCAAGAATATGAGTCAAATGTCCAAGGGGAGGAATTGGTTGTGAAATTAAAGATAATGGGTTGAAAAATGTGAAAGGACGATGAAGAATTACAGATTTGACTGTATATTACAAAGAGGTGAGAGTTAAAGCCTGGTGAATGTTGAGTAGGGGGTGGGGGGAGAGGACAAGGGAGAGGAGAGAGAAGGAGAGAAAGAGAATCAGAAGGGAAGAGAAAAATGCTAAGAACTGAACTTTGAAGACAGAGGAGAAAGATGGTGAGACTTGTTCAAAGAAGTAGGAGAAGGAAGAATAGGCTATTTTAGTGTCATGGAGTATGAGGGAGACAAGAGATAGAAATAGGGCAAGTCAGTAGAGGTTAAGGGGCTCTAGCTTTGAGGCTCTTGAGGATTGAAAGATGAGTTTTGACTCAGGCATCCTCAATGACTTTTAATAATGTGATGTCAACGCAGCGATGAAGGCCAAAGCTGGAAAAGTGTTTCACAGAGTGAACTGATGGTAGGCACAAACATCCCATGGAGATACTGGACAGGGATGGGATGGGGAGAGAGGACGACAGCCTGTGGAGGTACCTGGGTTACCTGAAGGATAGTCCTCCCTCTCTTTACTTTCCCCTCCGTTCCCTTTAGGAGAAACCTATGTTTAAAGGCAGAAGTGAAGAAATCTGTGAAACAAGAATAAAGGGACTTTTGCTTATTTGAAACCTATTCCTTATTAACAGGACTCCCTGTTTTTGCAAGTTGAACTGTGTGTGGCTTCATATCTTTTTTCCTTTAGATACTAGAAGTTCGTGGAAGACATGGGATGGAAAGGTTTAAAAGATGGAATAAAGAGCTACTCAGCAGATCTGTATGTTCCTGTTATACTAAGCTAGAGATCTAAACATTTCATTGTGAGTTGGACAATTGAAAAGGGATGAAAGAATGAATATTTGTTCAGTTATTCTGGAGTTATCAGGCATCCTGTCAATAAGTGGTTCAGAGGAGAAAACAGGTCTTTATCTTGTACTTGCAAGTTTTCTGAATTTCAAAGGAAAACAAATAAGGGACATATAATATGGATTTTATGTAATCAGAAAGTAATTTAATTCCCCTAGTGAATTTTGATTCTTTGGCAAAATATTAGTCAACTACACTAAAATGTTTGGGAAGTTCAATTAAAAAGAAAACTTATTAAGATTTTGTGAAATTTGCTTTATAATTCTCAGATTTTATATAATTATATTTAATTCTGGTTTGAAGATGAGAGTTTTATCTGAAGATGAAAAATTTGTCCCCTTTTGACAAATGAAATGAAATGAATTTATTCTTAATACTGTGCACAGTACAAGTATATTTAAAATTTAAATTATCATTTTTTATAAATATAAAAAATATTTTAAGAAGGTACATGGTCAGCATGAAAAGGGCCTGTTAGAAATACAGTTCCTCAAAATAACATCATCAAAAAGACCAATTTTAAAAGATGGGCCTTACTTTATATTCTGAAGGTCAGCAGCTTGGTGCTGTGCTGTATCTAATTTTCTCCATCTGTCATGCTACTGAACCTTCAGAAAGGAACAGAGTGAACTACAGGAATGCTGCAATTACATAAGCGGGATGGATTGCCTGACAAATGCCACAATCAATGAACAATGGAAATTCAATCAGCTGTAACCCATCCACTACCAGGCCTGAGGGAAAATCCAAACTCTGAGCTTCTTCTGGAAGGTGGCTTACTTTTCCTTTGTTCATGCCAAACACTGTTAGTTGAGGGAAAAAAAAAATTCAGTGGTTTAAATTATTTCTTCCTCTTTCTCCTTCTTTCTTCTTTTCTCTTTTCTCTGTCTTCTTTCTTTTTCTTCTTCTGAAAAATAACTTTCATTTTCATAAGCAACAAACAGCAACTTCAAGAGGGAGATCATTACTTTCCATTCTGGTATGACATTTGCAAGAGAAATGTGTGGGAGGCTAAGGAATCTTTGTGGTGATATATGCGAATGTAATAACCCCTTTAAATTCCAGTTTTAGGAAGCACACCTGAATGTGGAACTGAAATCCTTTATCTAAACTACATGGATAGAGAACTTGTTCCAAAAGGTATTAATTATATTTGCTTTTGCTGGTATGATGGCTAGCAAAAATGAGGTAAGGGACAGAGCAAAGAAAGGAGAGGTACTATTCTTATAGTATCTAGGAAAATCGAAGTTTAAGAATTTCGAGTTTGAAATATTCCGGTTGAAAGTCTTAGAATAGCTAAAAAATAAGCTCTTTCAAATACTAAGTTAGAGAGGGATATAGTTTAATTTATGACTTTTAGGTAAATAGTGACTTTTACTGATTTAAAATATGAATTACTCTCAGTGGGAGAAAAGCAACTAAAGTCTGCAGGCCTTTGACTTAAGAGCTAACTCTGGACAAATAGGAATACTTCTCCTTAGGGTTCCATGTTAGAATACATCATTTCCCAAGTATAATCGTGCAAGATTTCTCTCTTAAGTGGATGTATCAGTTAAGTAAAATAAATTTGGGAAGATTAAGAAAAACGAAAGAATGCTCAGTGTCTGCTATAGACATGATACGTGTGTGTGTATATAATTAGTATGATAGAATGATAAAAAATTTAGTAGCGGAAAAGACATAAAATCAATATTACTATTTGTTAAATAACCATAAACAGAAGCATTGAAGCTTAGAAAAGTCTACTTTACTTTTGCACTAATCTCACTTTGCTTTCTCTCTACACTTTTTCTTATTTTTTATAGAGCTGTATTGATTTTCAACTGAGAGTTAAGTGCTTTTCAAAACCACAAATGCCCTGATTTTGCCTTCTTCCCAGCTCTCCCCCCTTAATCAAGGCTGAATGAAGTTTGCTACTATTACCAAATGGGAATTTGTCAGATGCCCTATTTTGGTGGGTAGTAGGGGAAAAAATGTCAAAGGTCATTCTTTATGGAGAAAACATAAATCTTGGGTTAAAATCTTGGCTCTCCTCTGGATAATACCTCTCCCCAAATAATTATAAACTGAGTGAATTATAAAATGCAGACTGTAGTGGGTATTGTTCACCAATCTCTGTTCTCCTCTGCTTCAGACCACACAGGAGGATCGGATCTGCCCACATGAAGCATGGTTATGTGATTAGCTTTGGCTAATGAGTACGAGGAGTAAGGCACATCACTCCAGGGGGAAGCTCTGAGTTGCTAGTGCTTCAGTCCCTCGTGCTCTTTAGGCTGTCACAGCCATTGTGAAGGCACACGTAGGACAGAAGTATCTGGATTGCCCGACAAAGATGCTTAGATGACAGTCTTTGGGGAGTTGCCTTGAATCCACAGTGAAGTTGCAGAAGTGAAAAATAAACGTTTATTTTCGCGAGTTACTGAGAGTTTGCGGTTATTATTGGAGTGACTCCAGCCCATCTTTATTGATTGAGAAGAAAAGAATAATAACTTGATAGAATTGTTGAAATCACTACGTTTGCTGATGTACAAAGTAGTGTCCAGCATGTAGTAAAAACGGCTAAACTTTATTTGTATCCATCCTATGAGCCAGGTACCACACTAAGGGCTTTAATTTATTTAATATTCATAACAACCCTGTGAGATAGGGTCAGCTGTTCTTCTCAGTTAATGCATGTGGAAATGGAGATACAGAGAGTTTAAGAAACTTGGGTAAACTTCTAAAACATAGGCAGTGCGAATTTAACATTTATGCTCTAGCTAAATAAATACTACATTGTATTGTTTCTGTAATAATAGCTTCAGTTAAATTTTTTTTTTTTTTTTTTTTTTTTTTTTTTTGGGAAGGTCAGCTTTATTACGCTGGTGAGCTCAGCGGGATCCTTCCCAAAATACTGATCTCAGTTAATTTTAGTTTTTCTTTCTTTTCTTACCCCCTTCTCCACTGATACTACTGAAATAACTTTAGAAATCTGGATCTTCATCCTAGAAACATTTGGAAAATATCTATATTAGATATGGAACAGTGGATTGATGCTTTTGAAAAAAATAAACGATATTTTATACATAAAATATTTGAAGTATGTACAATAGTCCCAAAGGTGGGCGGAGGGAGGCTTTATATTAATTATTACCTACTTTAGAAATGTTTCCTGGACAATAGAAAGCAATATTAATCTTCTCTTGTAAAAATGCTATGTTGGTTTTCTGGCTTAAGGAAACTATAATGACCACATTATTCATTGCTTGGAATATGCTTTAATATTATTGTTATTAGAACATGGTGATAAGTATGCTAATTAATTCATCAAATTATAAATACTTGAAAAATTTCCTTTCCTCCAACATCTCAGTAACAGAAAATATTAGGACTTATTGTATGTTTGTAATTATGCAAGTTGTTGATTTTATTTACTTTGGTATGCATTCGTGTATAGTATTCTTTCCAGTTTTTCTTTCATTGCTTTTCATCTTGATCCTAGTGCAGGTGGACAGACCTTGATAAATGGCATGTGTTAAGTTGCAGAGATGAGTTTCTTAGGAATCAAATAGCCTATAGCTTTCTTAGTTCGAATATGAACATCTCATTTTTGAAATCCACTGTAAGAGCAATGAGGTGTGGGTTCTCTCACTTACCTATGTTATTGCATAGATGTTGCCAAACTTTGGGGAACAAATGATCTAAAACGTTCAGTGCTTTGAGTGTTTAGGGCATCAGGCACAATAAGACTTGGGATATTTGCAGAGTCTGTAATGGACTGAGAAGGAAACCCACATGTGATTACTCTCTAGCTCATGACTGAGCTATTCCTTTCTTTAAAGCTGATGAAATGTCTCTCAATAACGACAACAACAACAACAACAATAACAACATCCATGGCAATGACAACAGCAGTTACTAATTATTAAGTACTGGCTCTGGGTGAGGCCCTATGTTAAGGATATATATGCTCTCTGGTGCTCAGTAAGCGGCTTGTCAAATAATGGTGGACTTAATTTTTCAATTCAGTTGGGTCGCACTGTAGAGCTTAATTTCTGTAATGAGTTGTAGCTACACTTTTAACTTCTGTTGGGTTGTCATCTGACTGTTTAGATGTCAGGACATAGAGGGTACAGGAGAATGAGAACCGTGTTAGAATTCTAAAAATCTTTAAGCAGAGATGTAATTTTCCTTCTCATTTGTTGTCTATGTTCCATTCGCTTCTCATTTTAGAGGAATACAAGTCTTCACTTTTTTCCCAGAGTCAACTTGCTCATGTCTTCTTGACACATGGTTCTTATCTAAAAAGCACATCACCTTGAATCGTTTTTCCCGTTAAGCTAGTTTGGCAAAGAATGCCCAGTACTTATGGTATCTCCATTTTGTCACTATGCAACCAGTGTATAAGCTTACACTCCAATAATACTTTTCTCTTACCAGTAATTTAACGAATCACGACTAGGTAGTTGAAGGGCAGCGTTCAAGTCTCAGTTACCTTTGGTATCTTCATGTTGGAATGCACATAACATAACCTTGTGTATATCAATTGAACTGATTTTAAAACTTCACCAAACGCAGAATAACCTCTGTAAGCCATCTCCTAAATCTAGGTTCCTACATAAATTGCAGGAGATACTACCTGAATTATCCATGAATTTTCTATCAAGACATCAAAGTGTTGAGATTCTCTTGTCTTGATGGGTCTAAATTTCACTGTGAGGCAGTTGGCTCCTTTGCTCCTCTTTTATCTTGAAGTTGTAGTAGAGAGTGTTTTACTCCAAGGAGCAGGAGTTTTGAGTCATCAAGCCAAAGACATGTTATCGTGTTTCCCCGAAAATAAAACCTAGCCGGACCATCAGCTCTAATGCATCGTTTGGAGCAAAAATTAGTATAAGACCCGGTCTTATTTTAATATAAGACCGGGTCTAATGTGACATGACATGACATGACATGACATGATATGACATGACATAACATACCGGTCTTATATTAATTTTTGCTCCAAAAGACTCATTAGAGTTGATGGTCTGGCTAGGTCTTATTTTCAGGGAAACACGGTAAGAGGGGAATACTTATGTTGTACAGACCAAGTACCCATGTGAGTGTGGACTAGAAAAGTAGTCTCTCTCTGGCACCTAATCAGGTTCCAAGAATTTCAGATTTAAGGGTTGGATCAATATTATGGTGGTCATTTTTTAATAAATGTGTTAACCAAGGTGGTCATTTTTTAATAAATGTGTTAAACAAGTACATTAAAGTTATTAATGAAATAAAAATCACCTATTAGAAGTGATAAAAGTAAGAGATTATATGTTCACTTATGTGTGGAATCTGACAAATAAAACAAAAAGTCAAAATGAAACAAAAAACTAAGTTCATAGATATAGAGAGCTGATTGGTGATTGCCAGAGGGGAAGAAGAATGTGGAGGGTTATGAATTGGGTGAAGGGGCTCAAAAGGTACAAACTTTGTTATTAAATAAATAAGTCATAGGAATGTAATGTACAGCATGATGACTATAGTGAATAATACTGTATTGCATATTTGAATGTTGCTAAGAAAGTAAATTTTAAAAGTCTTCATCACAAGAAAAAAAAGAAAAGTTTGTAACTGTGTATAGTGATGGATGGTAACTAGACTTATAGTGGTGATCATTTCACAGTGTGTACAAATATTGAATCATGTTGTTGTTCACCTGAAACTAATATAACGTTAAATGGAAATTATACCTCAATAGAAAAAAAAGAGAAAAAAGAGATAGCAACCAGATCCCATAAAAAATATTTCCTTTAGGCCACATTTGTAGTACCACTGTCTCAAATGATGATAAGAATTTTAATATTTATGCTACTTAAAGTAAAAGCTCATCTTAATCTGTTAAAAGCTTGAATTTTAGGAAAAATATGAAGCTGATTTTCAATTGTTGGGTCCGGACTGCTCAAGGTCTCCTATATATTTCTACTATAAACATCTCATTATTTACCTGAATATTTCAAGAGATGTTTGAAATATGATTTGTAATTACCGGCTTAGTAGATCTAATTTGATGAAATTTAATCTTAATTTATAAAAGGATTGATTTTAAAATATGTAATTAGTAAACAAATGCCTTTAATTAGAAAGGTTTTCTTTTTCTTATTAAATATCTAGCTATTTCAAAGATTGTATTTGATGGAAGTTATAACACTCTTGAATTAAAATCTCTTAAATCTTAAAAGATAATTTTACTCTATATGTGTATATTTGTGTGTGTGTCTGTTTGTGAGTGTGTTACAGTATACAAAATATATTATTACAGTAATAATAACTACAATAATATCCCTTACCATAGTTCTTTAACTTCTCAAGAACATACATTCTTAAAGAAGAATTTAGGGAAGGTTATATAACTTGCTTATGTTCATTTGTCATGCAGATGACAGATCTGTGATGAAAAACTAGATCTGTTAGACTTTAGAATGTATCAGCTTCTCACTGTGTCATATTTCCTCTCTAATTAATCCTATTTTATCCTCATAATACCAGTGTTACATATTTAAAAACAAGCCATATTTATACAGAGGGTGCCAAAAAATGTATACACATTTTAAGAAAAAAAAAAAACTATTAAAATTGTAATACTCAATAAATACAGATAACAAAAGATGAATACAAGTCACGTTTGACTTCTGCAATTATAAGAGGTGTTCAAAGTGGTTACCATCAGCATCCAGACACTTCTGATAACGGAGAACTACTGCTTGAGCAACCTTGAACAAAGTGTCCACTTGTATACATTTTTTTGGCACCCCTGGTATACATAGAGGGTGCAAAAAATTGTATACACATTTTAAGAAAGGAAAAACTGTATGAAAATTACACTGATGGTAACTACTTCGAGCACCTCTTGTAATTGCAGAAGTCAAACGTGACTTGTATTCATCTTTTTTTATTGGTACATATTGAGTATTACAATATTAATTCAGTTTTCCTTTCTTAAAATACACACACATACACACACACACATATACATGCACACACATATGTGTTTGTTAGTCTGTTTTATTTATAAAAGTCAAGTATTTTTGGCTCTAGAACTTATTCCTTCATGAACTCATTTGTTCCTTCACTCTTCTTTCCTTCTTTCTCTTGTTCATTCATCAGATGTTTATTGAATGGCTTCTTCTGTTAGCCGGGCACTAATCCAGGTACTGAACGAGAGTCTAGTGTGTGCTGGTGTATAGCTTTGAAGAACAATGTCACACATCAAAGGAAAAAAGTGTTTTGGCTTGTAATAAGATAGCTTTCATTTTCCCATTTAATAAAAGAAGAGTAATCACGAGTGATGTGGACTATTTAGTTATAATTTTCTGAATATATGGATAATAAAAAATGTTTTATTTTACAGTCAACTCTACACGGAATTGCTTTTGACTGTTGAAGTGTGAATGACTAGAGCACACAGTCTCACATTTTGGTGAACAGTGGCTGTTTTCTAACTAATGAATCCTTTAATAGATAAAAGAATCAACCAATTTAAATAATATCCCTTTGTGCAGCCTCTCATTTTATACTAGAGGTGCTAACACACAGGTAGGTGAGGAAAAGACAAGTAACAACAACAAAAAAGAATAAAGGGAACTAATGGGCTTGGTCCTCATTAGCTAGATGATGAACTCTTGTTTGATTGAGCAAGCTGCACTGTATTCAGGTTTCAAATTATCAAATTTTAATGGAAAATGGTTCACTGATGAATGTGATGTGTAGATAGTAGGGGGACTGGCAAAAAGAGCAATGTAGATTGTGACATTGTGATCATATTATTTTGAGGATAAAGCTAGGAAAAAGGCATGATAAAACCTTTGTTTACTTTGTTTAACATTTAGAGTTATGCTCAATGGTATCTGGTTATTAAGTTACATTTATCTTTGTAAATATGTCTGTGTGTAAGGTTGTTTTGGTGAGGTGAAGGTGGGAAGTTGGATGAGACATAGTGTAATTTAATTAAAAGAGCGGAGGCTTTATAATCACAAGGCCTAGGTTTGAGACCTAGGTTTGAATTACTCTTCATTGACATTTCTTTATTCTGATTGAATAATTTAGGTTCACTTTCTTTTTTCCAATAATTCTGACTGAAATTTAGGTTTACTTCTTTTTCCATGAAGAAGCAGTATTATTTTAAATTTTAATTAGATAAACTTAGGAAACCCATAATAGGTGGAAAATCAGCTGTTGTTTAATCTCTAAATATATTCTCAGTATATATCATAGTATACTAGGTATACGGGAGTGCCAAAAAATGCTTAGATTTCTGGGTCAAAGGGAATTTATAGACTTTCTGATGTGCATTGTCAACATTTTTTCTCCAAAAAGATTAATAAGTATTGTGATTAAGTTCCCACAGCCTTTTTCTTTATGAAATATTTAGAGAATAATTAAAGGTAATAATTTAGTGGACCCTGAACACGGGGGCTCTGTAAAATCTTAACATCGTGTCCCATTTGCTTCAGATCTTTTTATTTGAAGTGATAAACAAAATTGACACTCCCTGTGTATCTCCCCCAATTATGTAGTCTTTGTAGAAATAATCTCAGAAGGATTTAAAAGGCTCAATGGGAAGAAAAAGTTCTTCTTAGACATTCCAAAATGATTGATTGTATTCTTCCTTTTTAATAAGAGCTTGTATTAAACATCTCTCTGTGGACACAAGCTAAGTGTTGTGCAGAAGGAATTAACGAACATGGTGTCTGCCTTCTGGGAGCCTCAGCTGTAGTAGAGAGTTTCATCAGAACATTGCAGTGTTTCATTCTGCATGTGTTATAGCCTTCAAGACAAACAAATGGGTAGCTAAGATAATGATGTAATATGAAAATAGAAAAACATGCAGTCCTGAAGTCCTCAGGTTTAGAGCACACTGGTTTCAATCCTTACCTCTTTCTCCCCTCCCTTTTTCCCACGTCTCCTTAACCAGAGTAAGATAACACTATGTCAACAAATCCAGCTTCTTCCTCCCCTGCTTGGTACCTGGGCCGCTCTTTCTTCTTCTCTCTCTCTCTCTCTCTCTCTCTTTTTATTCTTTCTTCGTTGCTTCATTGTTATCATCAGGATTAAATGCTGACAGGTGTCTTCTCTTTTCTCCAACAAATACCAGATGACTTGGGAGCCTGTGCCTCCTCGTCTGTCCCTTCCTGATTCTCTGGATAGTTTTGAGGTTTCTGGGGTTACCTGCTTGGTGTCTCTGTGGGCATCGGGCTCTGTGGGTCTGGTTTTCTAGGAACCTGCTCTTGTTTGGAGTTCGGTTCTTTATGAGCTCATTATGCCTTATTTCTGAGTTGGTTGATTGAGGGCCATTGCTTCTCAGTGTCCTAAGTGCTTTCTTGAAAAGGGCTGACGAATGGAGTTTTCTTTCCTTTAACGTGTACTTTTAAGTTTCTCTTTATTTAGGATTATATTGAAATTTTAATAAAGGTATGCTTTGAAATGTAAATGTGTTTGGATCTTCTCTTTTACATTGACCTTTAGTATTAATTTACTGAATTCTAATTTAATGTTTTCCTTTTTTTGGTATTACACCAAATCCTATTTGCTTTTGCTTCCACTCGTTATTTTTCCTGCGTTTCCCCTAGAAGAAAAATAAAACAAATGAGATCAAACGGTGTCCTCACCCTCTGCTTTGAAAGTAACTGTCAGGCATGACTCACACCCTGAGGGCCTTTAAGATGGTCCATTTATGCCTTTTCTTTTCATTGACAGTGGGTCCAGTTCAGATAACAGGTATTGATTTCTTGAAAGTCTTTCTTTCTATTCTTTTTCCTGTTGGCTGCATGTCTCACCATTGGCAATTCACTAGGTTTTAATCCGAGATGACCTGGCGGGGGTGCAGCTGTCTGGGCTATTCTTTCATGTCCAGATGGGGCAATCTGTGGCCAGAGCTAGTGGGATGGGGCCAGGTTCGAAGTGTACATATCCTTGTAGGAAGGATCCGTAGGGCTAAAAGAATGCCTCTCTCTTTGTGGTAGGTTTCTCTGTTAAAGTAGCTGTCCTATAGAGAGATGTGCTTTCCGAGTACTTTCTCAAAAACAATGTCCCTAGCAGTAAAATTACCATAAGGTTATTTTGCTGCCCCAAGTAAGCAGTTACCCAATTTGGAGGGTTTCCTGGAACAGTCAGTTGATACTGCCCAAGGCCAAGTGTTTGTAATTTAGATGGGATGTCACTGTGTGAATAAAGCAATATGATGCCCTCTTAAAAATGCTTAAAGCCTTCTCTGTTTGAGGGCAAGAGTAGTCTTTTGAGCCAGTCATTGTTTTTGCTGAGCGGTTACCTTATGAGACTCTTTCTTATTTGTGTTAATGTGTCAGAGGACTACTACTTCAATTCACAGTCATTCACACTTGCAGGCATTTATTTAAAAATAATTATTGAACATTTGTTCTGTGCGGTTAATGAGCTAGCACAATCTCTCTGCCCACAAGAAACAGCGTCTAGTGAAAGGGTGAGAATTGCTCAAATAAGCACACAGACATGTAAAATTGGAAATTTATTACATTTTCCTTGGAGTGAGAAAGCACTAGGTTCCAGTCTGCCACGTGTTAGCTTTATAATTCTGGGAAGTTACTTGACGTCTCTCAGCCTAGTTTCTCATATGTAAAATGGGAAAATAACATTGTCTTCCTCAAGGGATAATGTGTGGATTAAATGATTTGATGTATGTCAATTACTAAACTCAGAACCTGGCACATTCTTGGGGATTCACAAAATGTTAGTTCCCTCTCCCATGTCAAACTATTTTTTGGTTTTTTTTCTTATACCAGATCTCCCTTAAAGAGGACATAACCTTGACACCAAAAGATGATGAAAGCCTCAGTTTTCTTTGATGCCACCCATCCTCCTACTTCTGGTTCCTTTTGAGGTGTTTCTACAACAGTCTCCTCTCCCCACGTGTTTGTTACTTACCATGACTTTCCTAGGCTAGTCAGTACATCCTAACTGATTCCATCTCCTCATTTGCCTGTCAAGTCTGACCTGAGATCCATTTCTGAGCAGGGCACCACCCCCCCTCCCCCCGCCCCCTCTAATGGTTTGTCCTTAACAAGGCATTCGAGGGTTTTAAGATAAGGCTTGCACTGGGCTTTCTTGCCTCAGCTCATGTCATCCTCCTACCCCAAACACACACTTCTTATTTCAGCAGCACTAATGCACTTGTACTTCCAAAACACAACCTGAACTTTGCCTTATTATGTTTGTTCTTGTCCTACCTGTCATTGCCATTGAAAAAACAAAGAATATTTTCATTAATTTGCCAATTTGCTGTCCTTCTGCCCTTAGCTACCTTCACTTTTCACCCTTCTCTTTAAAAAAATTAAAAAAAAACAAAAACCGTTGAAAGATTTGCAGAAACTAAAGAAAAGCCAGAATATCCTCCTCTTTATATCCTAACTTCTCAGCCATGTGGTCTGTACTCCAGTTTCTTCTCTCCCTACTGCTCCTGCATCAGTGCAAGGTGGCCTCCGTCCTCATCACTTTACATAAATCGCTCTCCCCAAGATCATCAGTACCGACTCGTTGCTTAATACAATGGGTTGAGTTGAAGTCCTTACCTTATTTGATCCCTCTTTAGTATTTGACTCTGGGGACCACCTCTATCTCTTTGAAGAAATTCCTTTTACTGCACTGTCCAGTATGGTAGCTGGTAGCCACATGTAGCTCTTTACATTTACATGTAATTTAGTGATGATTAAATAAAATTTAAAATTCAGTCCCACAGTCACATCTGTCAAATGTGGCTTTTGGACACTTGAAAAGTGTGACTGAGGAACTAAGTTTTAAATTTTATTTACTTTCAATGAATTTAAATTTAGCCAACCACCTGTGGCTCGTGGCTCCCCCATTGAGCAGTGGAGATAGAGAACATTTCCATCGTCACAGAAATTTCTCTTGGACAGGGCTACTCTAGAGCAAGGATTGGCACAATTTTTCTTTCAGGGGCCAAATGGTAAATATTTTGGACTTTGCAAGCCAGAAAAGTTCCGTTCCAGCCTCTTAATTTGGCTGTTGTTGAGCAAAAGCAGTCAAAGAGAATATACTGGGGGTGCCAAAAAATGTATGCACATTTTAAGAGATGTTATCTATATATTACATTTTGAAGTTGAATTGAATTATGGCAACAATGTGTAGTACGACGTTCGCTCAAAAGCTGTTTCTGGGAATGATCGATTTTACTTCCAACAAGTATTACAATTTTAGTGCAATTTTGTTCCTTTCTTAAAATGTGTATACATTTTTTGGTACCCTCTGTATAAATAATTGAGTGTGGCTGTGTTTTAATACAACTTTTGTTTACACAGACAGGTGGTGAACCAAATTTATCAGGTGGCTAGTGTGCTGACCCCTCTAGAGCCCGGGTTTCTTTTTGCTTTTCTCTAACATTTTGCTTTTTCATTCCCCCCTTCTCTTTTCATCTTTATCACCACCACACTTCATTATTGCAAAATATCTTTAAACAGTCACCCTCTCCTTGTGTCGTGCTCCAGCCCATCATACGCATAGCCAGACAACTGTGCCTTTATAACTTTTCTAAGCCAGTTTCCCCATTTGTAAAGGTGTGTAATAATAGTACTTGCCTGCTAGGGTTAATGAAAGGAGTAATGACATGTGTATAAGGTTGTGCTCATGGAGGGTATAGAGTACTCTCACATTAACTTATCAACACAGAATAGTGGTTGAGACTTGGAGCCTGACTGCCTGATGTCCAACCCCAGCTTGCCGTGCAGCCGTGTGGACCTTGGGCCACTTAACCTCTCTGTACCTCAGTTTCCTCATTTGTAAAATGAGGATGATGTTAGTATACACACAGAGTTGTGAGGTTTAAATGAATTAATACGTGTTAAATGCTCATAGTGTTGTCTTGGTACGAAGTGCTGCGTTGTTGGTTTTTATTTTATTTTCCTGGTTTATTAGATGAGGGAAGATAGGCCTAGACATATTAATTTGCCTGCAGTCATGCAGCTAGTAAAAGACTTGTCTGACATAGGAACTCTGGTCCTTTGACCTTGAAGCCCAGACCTTTACACCATACTACATTCTTTTCAAAATCCATCGGCTCCTTACCACATTCCCTTAGTTAGAATTAATCTTTTTTGGTTCTGTGATTTCTTCATACTTGATTTATACCCCTGTCAGGAAATTTGCCATATTTTCCTTCTTATTATAGGTATTATAAATCAGTCTGCCTTTTGAGAGTGGCGAACCTGCCCGCCAGTTATATTTTTCTCCCTTCACAGTCTCAGGTCTAATCACCAAAAAAATTATTGTTAAATGTGTTGAATAGAATAACTTTTAAAGAGAAAATCATTATTGATAGTTAATCTTCCAATAGATAGAGGGTCATAATCTGCCAGGCTGCTTATAAACAATGAATTATTTCTTATAAAGGTTCTATGTTTGTCACTATTTTAGCATATAGGTTTAGTATTTTAGTATATAGATAACCAAATGTATCCATCATCTTTGGGCTGTTTTTAATATGTTAGCTTTGGTTTATTTAACTTGAAAAAGTGCTTGAAGTTTCTGTTTGTTTTTTCCTGAAATTGTGATGATACGAAGACCCAAATAGGGTGTTCGTGTAGGTCATCAATGAAGAGAATTATAATATGATCCAAGGAAGGAAGCTCACATCAGAAGGTAAATTATAAGTTGGAATTATCAGTTATTTAATAATGAATGTATGCAGAGTACAGAAGGCAGTAGCTGAAGAGTATAGAGAGAGTTGCAACATTGTGATTACTAAATATAGTTGTGTTAGAGGAAACTTTCAACAGTTATTTTATGCAAATTTAAATAAGGCAGTTTGTGAAAGAGTTACATGGGCCACACTGTTTAAAGTACATTACACTTTGTTCTTAGAATGTGTAATGTGTGGTGTCATTAAGAAGGAACATTTTAGACTTTACCAATTCGACTTTCTATAGCTGGCTAATCAAATTCACAGAGTAAATGCTATCAATTTCCCCCTCTGAAGGAAGAAAACATTTTTTTGGACTGTCAGAGTTTTTATGTCCCTTTATAGTGTTTAAACAATGATTTAATAAATACATGCTTAAATAACAAAATGTAAGCGCTCAACAAAGGAAAGGTTGGTGATGATGGGAATTGATGGGAACAGAAGACTTACATCAACATTTGCCACTAGTTTCTTCTGGCACTTAGAAATCAAGACTGTGGAACTTATAAGACTCCTGACCTCTTAACAATCTTTCAGACATCCACCCACATTCACTGACTTAGCCCAGTGGTGGGCCAACTACAGTCCGGTTTAAATTATCTGATGAACAAGGTCAAAGTGAAACACAGGATGGACTAAAGTCAGATATTAGGAAAGACAAAGAAGATTCAGGGTAGCCTAAGGGGAAGAAGAGAAGAAATCAAATTCAAGCAAGATGCCCTCCAAAGAGCTGAGTCCAAGTTTTTATGCTAGATATAAGCCAGCAGGGGTTAGTGAGGAAAAGGCAAGGAAAAATAGAAAATTATGTATGAGAAGAAATCCAGAAGGAATTTCAAGAACTTTTTTGTGGAGGGAGCTCTGTCTGAAGACCCAAGACGGCACATCTGTGAGTCAGACACTTATGATGGCACATCTTGACTCCTTTTCAAGGACATCTAACATTACTGATATGACTATATAATTACACTAGCTGAGATTCCTCGTATTTCATTTGCCCTGGAACGTATCCCTCTGCTTCTTAAAATATGAATGTGACAATTTTAAAGTTTGTTAGAATTTGCTAAAATTGATCGATCTTAAGACTTTTGTGTCAGTCAGGATAGACTAGATTATGCTAAAGGAATAAACAGCCCTCAAATCTCCCTGGTTTAAAAATAACCCAAGTATGTTTCATGCATATGAGTGTATCTTGGGTTACCTAGGAGATTTGCTCCATGTCATTCATCATCACTCAAGGATACAGGCTGGCTGATAGTGCAGTTACCATTTGGAATGTCACTCGTTCTTGTGGCAGAGAGAAAGAAATGGGTAAACAAGTATTGGATCTTGAAGACATCTTCCACTGCTTCTGTGGCCATGTCATGGGCCATAGCAAGCTTTACAGCCAGGCCTCATTTTAAATGGGTATGAAAGTGCAGTCTTACAAGGGCCTGGAATGAGGGTACCAAAATCATAGTGCATAGCAGGAATGATGATGACACATTTACAGCAGATCTCTATATGATTTGAAGGTTCTATGTAGTCATTTCTCATGACTGGTCAGCTGCTTGAGATTGATTTTGGTGAGAAAAATTAATAAGCAAAAATTTTATGGCCCAATTTTCAGTTTCTTAAAACTGAGTTTAGATGTTGTCATAAGTATAAGGAATGCTCATTTTTACTGGGTGAAAATTGAAAAGAGGTATTTTCACTTAACTAAAAATTTTTCATTAATGGTAGTTATACTGATGATAAAGCTGATGATTCAGTCAGACCAAGAGGCAAGCAATCTTGACTGTTTTAATTTATAATTTTATTTAAATATATTTAATACATTTAACACGTAAATATAATTTCATAAAATTAAATAACACAGAAATATTTATTAGATAAAAGTATGGACTATGCCTTCTCTATACTGGCCCTCAGTTTTTCTTTTATCCAGAGTTTAGCACTATTAATATTTTCTTGTCCTTTGTTTTAGACTCCTACTTATTCTTTTATACATCACAGAGATGAAGACATAAGCACCTTGCTTTGGCTAATTTAAAAGTACATTTTGGAGATACATCTCCTAAATTGCTGAACTAATTTATTGGTCATCAGTATTACATGAGAATGCTGGTTTCTCTTTTACCAACACTGTGTATTATATCTTCATATCAACCCAATAAAAGAAAATGGCATCTCATTATTGTTTTAATGTTCAATTTCCTGAGCATGATATCTTGTTGTTTATTGGCTGTTGTTGTTGGTTTCCTCTATGCACAGTGTGCCTTCTTTGCCTATTGGATTTTAAATTTTTTGTTCATTGATTTTTAGGTATACTTTAAATATTACTGGAATTGCAAGTATATCATTTCCCCCATTGTTTATGTTGAAAATGTGCCCTCGCCACACACTCAGCTTTATGTTGCCTTCTATTTCACACACACACACACACACACACACACACACACACACACACACTCATGTGAGTGTCAACACGCAGGTAGCTAAGCAGAGTAGATTTCAGAATCCAGGTAAGTATTCCTGTTCACTTGTCAAGGAACGCAGATTTTGATTTCTAGAGTCCTTCTTTCTGGGATTGTTTGAGGGAGAAGAGGGGATTTCCAGGTGGCAACGCTATGTAGCATTTCTAGGCCTCCTGGAAGTTATGCAGAGCCTGTTTCTATACCTCCTAGAGGATCATCCGTGCAGAAACTCTCCCTGTTTCAGAAAGTTCGACTGTAGGCTGTTAAACATTTGTCTGATGTGTATGTGTATGTATGTGTGGGTGTGTGTGGTGGGGTCCTATGTCTTAATTATACATCCAGACACCCACGGCCCATTCTTTATTCCTACTTTTCTCAGATCTTATAGTTATTTCAGAGTTTTATTGAGAGAATCTTTTTTGGGTGTTTTTATTACATGCTTAGGGTTTATAGATTTCTCATGAATGTATTCTGTGGTATGGTTATATACATTTTTCTACACCTTTATTTTCTATATTTTTATATTTTGACTTAACAGTATATGAAATGTCATGGAAATCGTTCTGTATTAGCACACTTGGAACTCCCGTGTTTCTCTTGAGCTCTGGATTTAGCAGTCATTCTGCTCCTGTCTGCTTTATATATGCCCATAATTTGCCACTCTTCTGACCACTGGTAGTTCCATTATTGTTATCAATTTAATTTCAGTTTTAAGTTTTTTTTCTGTTATTCAAGTGAGCTATAGGGTACATTCAGATGGCTTTTAATTTTCTGCAGAAGGAATTTGGGCCAGGGGTGGGGTATGTTAAAGAATATGAAGTTGTTTCCTTTCTTTTCTCAATAGAACTAAAAACTGACTGACTTAAAAAGTTATTCACAGGACTCTATTGACAAAACATTTCAGTAGTTATGTCTAGAAACTATGTAGCCCTGACAAAGACTCAGATAGATAAATAGACATAAATATACAATGCTAATGCATATGGGAAGAATGGAGCATCACAAACGAATGAGGACAGGAGCATTAGTTAAAAAATGATGCTTGAAATATTGACTACTGATAAATAAACAAATATAATTGTACTTCCACTTCACCATATACAAGGTGTGATCAAACAATACAGTGAATTGGTAAAAAAAAAAAAAATATAGTAAAAGACACATTGCCATTAATCCCCCGCAAAGTACCCCCCCTCACTTCGAACACACTTATCCCATCGTTCTTGCCACTTTCTGAAGCAGTTCCAGAAGTCCTCTTTTGTGAGTGTCTTTAGGTGCGCTGTCCTGGCTGCCTCGATGTCCTGAATCATTTTGACTTTGGTGATGAGCCAGAAGTTACACAGTGCCCTATCCAGTGAATAAGGTGGATGAGGACACACAATAATGTTTTTATTTGACAGAAGTTGCGATACACCAGAAGTGATGTGTGACACGGATCATTGTCACCATGGAGGATGAATTCCGGCACACTTTAAAACACACTTTCTCACAACCATAGCTCACACCTGCCTGACTGAACTGAACAAGCTGCAACTTGTCACACACTGTTACTAAGGTTGGACACACCACTTCCCATATTGAAGATCCCTGCCTGTCCGTTTGATGGCACTTGGCAGTAGCATTCATTGGATTTTGTGATCACAATGGAAAGGCTCCGTGTTACACATTGCTTCTGGTACAGCAATTTCTGTCAAATACAAACATTATCATGTGTCCTATTCCACGAGATCTGTCACTGTGCGACTTCTGTCTCTTCCCCAGTCAAAATTACCACGAAAGGAAAATGTTTTGAATTGATTCAGGCCATTGAGGCAGCCACGACAACGCAACTAAAGACACTCATGAAAGAGGACTTCCAGAACTGCTTCAGAAAGTGGCAAGAACAATGGGATAAGTGTGTTTGAAGTTAGGGGGATTAATGGGAATATGTCTTTTACTGTAATAAATTGTTTTTTATTTAAATATTCACCATATTGTTTGATCATACCTCGTATATATACATATGTGTAATATATAATATATAACATCTTGCATACATATTATATACATATATGAATAAATTTCTGGCATGTTTAAGAGATCAATATAAAAATGATACAAGAGTGAAATGAATTAGAGGAAAAATTGCAAAGGAAAATGATGAGTTTATTTGACTATGTAAAAAATTAAAATATTTTATGTTTTGAATACCATGAATTAAAATTACTGAAGAAATTGAGAAAATAATTTGTAGCAATGTCAGAATTAAGTTCAATGTCCTGTATAAAGAGCTTTTAAAAATTGCTAAGACATTATTCTTAATACCAGTAATCAAAGAAACCAAAATTAAAACTATTTTTTACTTCTCAAGTTGTAGAAGCTTGAGAATAATCTGTGTTTAGAAGATGTGATGAAATGGGCTTTTCAGGTAATGCTGATGGTAATATAAATTGATACAATATTTCCAGAAAGCAATTTGATTGTGTTGTTTTATTTTTTTATTTGTCTGTGTGTGTGTGTGTGTGTGTGTGTGTGTGTTGTTTGATTGTAGGAATCTAGCCTGCAAATGTAATAAAAAACAATGTTACCAATATTTCTCTACAAGAAACATCATCCCAGGATTATTTAAAATAATGACAATATTGTGAAAGGCAGTTTGAAACAATGTAGGATTAAGTTAAATGATAGAAATTCATTGAATATCTATATCATTTCCAAATCAGATAAAATACTGAAACATTAATTACTGAACATAGTTTTATCCACTTTTTGCTTTCTTTCACAGAGAAATTAAAGATATATGGGTCTATTAGTAAACATGCTTTGTGCCATGCTGATAAATTTTCTATAAAAAGATAGAAATCATAAGGAATATTTATGTCTGCTAATCCACAGAATGTTAATGTAAAAGACAGTTCATAATTGCTTATCTCTTAGTTTTCACTAGAAATTGAAGTTCCTAAAGGTTAAGCATTCTAGTTAAGATAATAATTAAAGCTACTAGAAATAATAAGAGAAAAGTAAAATATATGTTTCAGTAAAAGAAGCTGTGAGGTATGAAATACATTTTATTTAGGCAAAATAATTTTGTCCTAAATAGAGACCAACCGCCCCCCGTCCCCCCAAAAAGGAAAAAAATCTGAATGTATTTAAAAAAAAAAAGAAATCTGTGGTGGTTAATAGGAAAATAATCTTTGGAAAGGAATTTTATGTATGGTCCAACTGATTAAGATTGAAATAAATTTATTTAAGAATGAGTTAAATCTCAAAAGTGCACTGATACAAAATTAGAAGTGGTCTCTTTTTGTTGGACTTTTGGTCTGTTTTTGATAGCAGATTGAGAGTTTCTTTACTTTTTAAGTAATCTACCTTAAAAACAAAAATGTTGCATTTTAATAGAATAATTTCTGTGCTTCATGGTATCTTTATCATCAGGTCTTTGATTACTGAAGTAAATCTAGTCTTCTCAACATTAAAGAAGCTAAATTTTGCTAACACTGACGTAACCTTCTGTATTTGCCTTTGAAATCTTTTACTGTTACAGTGGTCGAATGGATGATTAGTGCACTTAGTGCCCTGAGGTGGGAGGAGGACTGGAGGATGGCAGGAGGGTGGCTCTGAAGTGTGAGAGGGAAGTGTCTCCAGTATGGGGAAAGGGAAGCAAACACAGCTGCACCCAGAACTGGTCACCCAGAGCAGGCCCACCCTCCTTGGGCTGTCAGGAGGGAGCAGCGGACTTCCAGGCTGCTGGAATTAGGAATCCATGGCCCAGGCTAACTAGATTCCTCCATGTGGTCCCCTGAGAAGACAAGTTGACAGGAGTGGGTTGCGGGTAGGGTCCACCCCAGACTCCGGTGGGTAAGGCAGGGCGTCAGGGTGGACCCAGGCTGCCAGAGCTAACGCCCAGCTGGAATCATCCTATCTGAACTGGTCTACAAGGGCCCTGCCCAACCCACACCAGCAGGCTGGCCCCTCCACGGAAGCTCAGGGAACGAATCCTCAGCAGATACCCACTGGCTGTTTAACTGTATTCAGGCAAAGGGATAACATTACAGGGAATTGCAGTGCAGGAAAGTGGAATCTATGCTAATTTAACCAGACTGGAGAGAAGGGGAGGGAGGGAGAGAGTTCGAGGGGAGGAGGACGGGAGGGAGATGATCTGTGGCCTCATTTAGTCGTGTCCAAATCTTTTCGTACTTTTTACAAACTTCCGCAAATCAAATTCTAAATGAAGTCCTTTTGACATAATGCTAACTTTGAGATTTTAAGAGTGCTCCTAGAATATTAAAAAATATTTATTCCCTCTCCTTATAGAAGATAGATATTAAACCAATTAGTCTTTCTTGGTATGTTAAATTACATAGGAAACATTTTCAAATAAATGATGGTGCACCCTTTTTGGTTATATTGCATGGGTTAATATTATTAATATAAGTATTGTGGAAATTATATAAAGTTCCTGTGGAGGGGAAAACTTCCTCTGTGCCTCTCTTGAGTTAATGTGGCTGGACTAATAATAAAATTGACATAAAACAGATTAACGGGAGACAAATTAATTTGATTTTTGTGCATACAGAAAATCATGTTGATTCTCAGACAGTGACCAAAAAGCAGGCATCTTTGACATTTTTTTACACAAAGCAACAATAAATTTGTGGGATTTGACAGGACAAAAATACCTTAAGTTTGGGTGCTCATTTGTGAGGAATCTAAGCAAAGGTTGGGTTTGAGTAGTAAATTAGTAAAAAAGAAAAAGTAGCAAGGTTTGTTTATACAAGCTTCCCACCATTGAATTCTCTGAATCTGGTGATGAGGATGTCTCTCAGACTTCAGATACTGGGAGAGAACCTTGCACAGGGTGGGGTCGGGATTTATATCTTGCATTCCACGAGACAAAGGAGAGTTAAAGTGTCCTTGCACTGGCTGCTTTTCAAATAACTTTAATTGAAAATAATCAATATTCCAAAGTGGCATATTTTGGGGTTGTCTGCCCCATGCCTCAACATTCCGAAAATTCTCATATGTCTTGATATAATATTATCAATCATAATTCCAGATTTTTTTTTTTTTTAAGATTTTTATTGGGGAAGGGGAACAGGACTTTATTGGGGAACAGTGTGTACTTCCAGGACTTTTTCCAAGTCAAGTTGTTGTCCTTTCAATCTTAGTTGTGGAGGGTGCAGCTCAGCTGCAGCTTGAGTTGCCTTTGTTAGTTGCAGGGGGTGCAGCCCACCATCCCTTGCAGGAGTCGAAGAATCGAACCGGCAACCTTGTGGTTGAGAGCCCACTGGCCCATGTAGGAATCGAACTGGCAGCCTTAGGCGTTAGCACTACGAAGCTCCAACCACCTGAGTCACTGGGCCGGCCCCTCCAGTTTTCTTAAAATGGTTATATTACAGAAATAACAAACTTTCCTTGTCAATTTCATCATGATGAATGCTCATGACATCATTAAAAATGAGCATTTTTAAGTTTTGTCATTTATAGACAGTCACTGTTTTACTTTGATGCTTCATCTTCAGAGACATTCATGGAAAGGACTCTGACAAACACTCTAAAATATAAGTCTCTGATAACTTTCAGATCATACCACTGAATTGGATTGAAGGAAGCTTTTCCTCTTAAGCTATCTATGAGTTACAGCAATTTGGTAAAGTATATCTTTGTGAAGAGAGGTAAACAATTACTTTTTCTTTCTACCTTTTCCCTCTGGAATTTGGAAACTGTTCATTAGTATTCTTATTTTCATAACAATATTGTTATTTGAGTGAGTTCAATAAGAATCTGTATTCCTTGTAGACAGGCTACCGTGTTTCCCAGAAAATAAGACCTAACCGGAAAATAAGCCGTAGCATGATTTTTCAGGATGCTTATAATATAATGCATCTTTTGAAGCAAAAATTAATATAAGACCCGGTCTTATTTTCAGGGAAATACGGTAGGGCTTATTTTATGCTCTCTATATACAGCACCCTGAAAAATCATGTGAGGGCTTATTTTCCGATTAGGTCTTATTTTCGGGGAAACATGGTACTGCCTATTTTGTGACTAAAATTCTATTGTAGAAAATTATCCTTACCTGGGGAACACCTCTTGAAATTCCTCATGACTGGGAAACTCATTTAACAGTCAGATGATTCAGCGGTCTATGATGTCTGGCTGGTTCTACAACATTTTCACTGTGCCTGCTACCTTCAGGTCCTTGGTTCAATCAATCTCATTATCCTAACTCCATGACCTGTGTGCCCTATTAGCATTTATTTTCACCTGTCAGAAAAATCTATGGAAGGATTGCCTGAATCTTTATCTACTTGGAAGTTATTGCACAGTCAGATTATTGGTTACATATATTTCATTATGCAGTCAATCAGACTCAGCATCGGTCATCACCCTTAAATTAACATCACAGATTAAAATGAGTACTGCCAGGTGATATCTCTGACGATGAAGAAAAAAGATTCTTGAGAATTTTATTTCTCTGGTGGGATGTTGTTGTAAATGAATATATGGTCAGAAATGTATCTAAAACTTTAGGGGATATTGCTGAATCTATTGCCAACGCCATAGCTGCTCAAGAAAAATCTTTAAATTCACTTACTCAAGTTGTTTTGGATAATTGAATAGCTTTTGATTATACTTTAACAGAACTAGGTGTCTTTGCCATCACTAATATCACCTGTGTATTTGGGTAGATTCTTCGGGATCAGTTGAAACACAATTAAACAAAATCAGAGAACAAGCCCACTGGTTGTAGGTGCCTCTAGAAAGCTATTGGCCTTTTGACCTGTTTAGTTGGTTACCCTAAGGGATAGCTTCATGGTTTAGAAATATTCTACAGTTTGGAACTAGTGTCCTGCTTGTAATTTTAGGAATAATTCCTAAACTCTGCATCTACTGTCTTTCACAATGCTATCAGAATGCCACAAGAATAATAGTAACACAATGTTTTGAATTGATTTCTAATACATCGGACCTTAGCTGGATAATTAAAAGACAAGTTTGAAAATGATTTGAATACCTATGCTGACCTTTGCTAACTTTGTTTATTTCATGGGATTGGACAACAAGTCTTCCTCAATTTTGGCACTTTCGTTGCTCAAATGTGGCCTAAAGGCTCCCAAGAAAACCACTTTCCTCTTACATAGGACATCACATATTAGGACTGAGGCTTCCTGGTGACGGGGAATCACAATGTGAAGACATGAGAAAATTGAGAAAATCTACTCCAGTGGTTGATCAGCAATGCTTTTCAAAAATGATCTTGATCAAAAGGGGGAAATGTGAAAATTGAAATAAGTGGAGCCATTTTAAAATGGAGCTGGAGCAGCCATTAGAGAGGACCTGCCTTGCATGTCCTGTTTTCTGAACCTGTGAACTGGGCCAAACCACATTCCAAGAAGTCAGCAAGAATGAGAATTTCCTGTTGACAGGACTGATAAAAGTGAACGTTTAGCTAATAATCACCTCTCCTGACCAATCAAGAAGTACAAATCCAGCTTTGTCAGTACCAATGAACTCTTTTAAAAAATAACTTAACTCATCTTCCCCCTTTTTGTCATAAAAACCCTGATTCCCTCTCCTGTAATCCAAACACTGTTTGGGTTTCTACCTAAATCAGTATACCCTGAAAATTGCAATTCTTGGATCCCAAATAAATGCTTTTGCCTCTTGAACTGGTTCTTGTTTTTCAAGCTGACAGGATGGGCTGAAATGATTATAGTTTTGGACATATTATTTTTTCCAAGTATAGGTGTCCAGCACGCTATTGGCTATAAGGGTATGGAACTCAGAAAAGAAATCAGGGCTAAAGCTAAAGATGGAGGTTGAAACCATGAGAGTGTAGAGATCATATCACTTAGAGAATGTATGTAGAATGAACAAAGGAATGGATATAGAATATTAGGGCTCAGTATCAATGAAAGATTTGGCAAAGTAAGAAGATTCCCATTAGCCACTAATATAACTGCTGTGGCTACGCTAGCAGGAGCGGATTGCGGCTAGCAAGTGTGGTTGGCAAGCGGATTGTGGATTGTAGATTGTGTTGATCCTACTTCCTGTGTCTTGCCCAGCTGCCAGCGAGACTGGGGTGCAGGAAAACCCCTCGATGGGGTGCTGGCAGATGTTTGCTTTTGTGTCTCAGCCAGCCACCATCGAGAATATAGTGTTATGACTCCCCTATCTATGGCTCCATTATTGTTCTTTTTTGGCCTCACCATATACTGCGTTCTCGTGTGGGGAGCGGGACCAGAGACCCTGCATTACAGTAGTCTTTTGAGAAACGAAAGCAAAAACAAGCAAAAAAATACAAATAAATATTTTGTAGGAAATTTTTATGAAACATCTTTCCTTATTTGTACCACAAAATGTTGAGCAGACTAACTTTTTCTTGGTGTATTAGTTAATTATGCCTACAATTATGCTGCATATCAAGTAATCATAAAAACCTCCCAATCAAAATATTCAGCAGTTATTTACACGCTTCTGTAGGTTGTCATAGTGTAAGGGTGAAACTCGGGAAATCAGCAACGTAGATAGACTTAGGTAGTTTGCAGTTTGAGCTACCTGATTGTCGTGCGGGGTGTCAGGCGGGGTCTGTGGGGTCTCTGCTCCCGCTCCCCACATAAGAACGCAGGACATGGTGAGGCCAAAAAGGAACACCCACGGAGCCATAGGTAGGGGAGTCACACCACTATACTCTCGCTGGCGGCTGGGTTGGAGACACAGGAACCAGGAGCAACACAATTCTCAACCCTCACTGTGCCGCTTGCAGACTCAGCCACCATGTTCTTGCTAGCTCCCCCTTTTTTCTGCTAGCCTAGCCACGGCAGTTATATTCATGGCTAATGGCTCACTGGTTACAGCTGACGGCCATTTGATCGCAGTCGATGGCCATTTACTCCCTGAGCCAGCACCTTTCTATGTGAGGCCAAGAGCCTGGAAACTGCTTTTTGGGGCTCTGTCCCCACATTCCACCCCTACAGGGTCTCGCTTCACAATCTACGCGACAAGCGTCTTCCGCGAGGGGCCCTGTGCGAGGAGCCTGGAGGTGAATGCTATTTCCTGGACACAGCCAAGCTCTCTGGTCACAGCCAGGGTTTCTCAGGGCACCACCAGTACTTCTGGGCACAGCCAGACTTCCTGGACTTATTAGGGTACCACTAGTCTCCCCGGACACAGCCAGGGTTTCTCAGGGCACCACCAGTACTTCTGGGCACAGCCAGACTTCCTGGACTTCTTAGGGTACCACTAGTCTCCCTGGGCACAGCCAGGGTTTCTCAGGGCACCACCAGTACTTCTGGGCACAGACAGACTTCCTGGACTTCTTAGGGTACCACTAGTCTCCCCGGACACAGCCAGGCTTCCTGGACACAGCCAGGGCTCTCAGGGCACCGCCCTCTCTCTGGGCCTCTCAGGGTACCGTGCTGGAACAACAGCGGCTCACAGTCAAGGTGCTTACATATTCTCAATGGTGGCCGGTCAAAACACAAAAGCAAACATTTGCCAGTTCCTCTACATAGTGGTATGTTCCCAAACAGTCAAGTGGTCCATTAAATTAGGGATGGAAGGCAATTCCCCACAGTCCATAGTCATTCGCCAGGGCTGTCCTGGGGGTGAGGGATGACCTTGACCTCACCCTCAGCTCCACGGAGGACTCAGCAAGCCATTCCTCCTGGGACTACAAGTCCTGTATCCGGGCTGCCTCAGCAAGCATTTCCCAGCCCACGGGCCTGCAACAACCTTCGCTTTCTCCGGCCTCTGCTGGTTGGGGAACCATCCACGTCTTCCCACCCCTCCACGGGGGTCCAGCTCTCAGGCAGCTGCTCCTCCTGGTCTTCCTGCAACTGAGTGTTCGTACGCACAAACTGCTCCACCACCCTTTGGAGGGCTTTGGCCGGCACCATACCCTGCTCGCTGTGCCATTTGTCATGCGGGAGATCCTGCCGACTTCGCCATGTGTCATGCAGGGTGTCCTGCGGGGTCTGTGGGGTCTCTGGTCCCGCTCCCCACACAAGAATGCAGGATATGGCTAGGCCAAAAAGGAACACCCACGGAGCCATAGTTAGGGGAGTCACACCACTATACTCTCACTGGCGGCTGGGTTGGAGACACAGGAACCAGGAGCCACACAATTCTCAACCCTCACTGTGCCGCTTGCAGACTCAACCACCATCTTCCTGCTAGCTCCCCCTTTTTCTGCTAGCCCAGCCACGGCAGTTATATTCATGGCTAATGGCTCACTGGTTACAGCTGACGGCCAACTAGCCACAGCTGATGGCCATTTGATCGCAGTCGATGGCCATTTACTACCTGAGCCAGCACCTTTCTATGTGAGACCGAGAGCCTGGAAACTGCTTTTTGGGGCTCTGTCCCCACACTGATACTCTGCTGTTTTCTCTTTGTTTCTCCCCTCACTGATTAAGAACTCTGCTTTGTTCCCTTTCCTAAGTCTACACATACCTCGTTAATCCATTTAATCAGCAGAATCCTAACCTGAAAAGAGCTATTTCTGAATCCTCAGGCACCTGGACATGGGACTTCATTTGGCAGCTCCTTAGCCGTTTTTACTGATGACACATAAAGCCCTGGTCCATGGTGGCTGAGTCCAGAGATAACATTATCTTAAAACAGACCAGATCCCAGGGAGCGATGTCAACCGTCAGACCTGCCTGACCGACTTCCCCTTTCCTTTGTTCTTCTTCTTGTGTACCTATAAAACCTGCCCGGTCTAGGAATGGCGAGATGACCTTTGGACAGAAGTCCGCCATCCTGTATTAGGCATTCTGAATAAACCTGCTTTTCTTTCCACTAATCTCGTCTCTTGATTTTCAACTTTTTCAAGAGGCAGGGAGCCTGATCTTAGCATGGTACCAATAGGATCAGCTGATCTAGGATGTGTATGACTAGACATACTCCAAGATATTGCTCCAAGACATATCTCTGGCTGGATTGGTCTCTCTGCTTCTTTTGGGCTCTGTGCCCACCTGTAGATATTCATTCTGGGCTCCAGGCAGGAGTCAGTAGTAATACATGGAGGCTTTCCTGGAGAAGGTAGAAATGCAGGAGAATAAGCCCACTTGTTCAAGTGCTTACAACCCTCTGCTTGCATCATGTCTGCTGATTAGCTAACGTAAGTCACGTGGATGAGCCCCAAATTAAGAGAATTGTTCTCCATTCCAGGAGTTGGGGGCAAGGGGAAGAGACAAAATTGTCACGTCCAACACAACACGGGCAGTGAGAGAACGAGAAGGAGCAGTGAAGGGTTAAGAAAGAAACAGAAGTCAAGAAATTTGTGCACTAGGGGCCAAGGGTCTCCCAGCCTCAAAGGACTGAGAGCCCCGGATCGGGCCACCTTGTGGCTTTTATTGATGTACACACAAGGAAGTAGCATTGTTTTCTCCACGGTCTGTGAGTCTCATACCTCATACCAGAAAACTAATTCAAGCCAATCACCCTTGCCTGCAAACAGCCGGAATCGGAAGTCCCATGATGTCTTAATAATTGTGGTATGTGCCTCCCCAGGGACAAAACCTTTATGCTGAAACTTACTGATAAGAATAGAAGGAGAACTGATGTTATCACATCATAGACTCACTTCCCAAGCAGGTTGTGGGAAGGAATATAGCCACATAGCCAGAAGCTCTCCTTAGACGGGGGATGGTGGGGCGCTAAACCCACCTCTGTCGACCCCATGAGTTCTCCAGGTGGTTCCCACGCGACTGTGCCTGGCTTAGGTCATTCCCCCTGTGGGGAATCTTAGCCGCCATTGACTGACCAGCCATCTTTTGGGGCCAAACAGAGAGACATAAGGTGCAAGCACAAAGGTGAATCAAAGTCCCTGAAAGGATCAGTCTCACAGACTGTTCTTTCTTTAGGGGTAGGCATGAGGGGACAGACAGTTAGCCTGCTGTGTGACAACACAAAATATTTTTGATGGAAGTACAGCTGAAGAGAAGAGACAATATTTTTGAACAAATATCAAATCTATCACACTTGGTAATTCAGAATCATTATATTAATTGCTTCTTGTGCTGTGCTGTAAGGTAGTCATATTCAGTGTTACTGAAGTATAAAGTGCTGTTTGACACCGATTAAATGATCCCTTCTGTTGCCTTCTGAATCTGTTACTTCTTAATGCTGCCACTGTGCCTATACATAACTATTCTTAATCCCTGCTGAATTCACACATGGCTCTTTGAGTGAAGACCTGAAGGTGATACTCAGCTATTTAACAGGACTTTTTCTTGTTGCTTCAGTGTTTTTTCTTTTTTTTCCCCCATGTTATTTTGCATTGTTACAATGTTTGCTAGTCTGACAAATGGACCATTATTGTGCTTGCATTGTTATTCTAATGCCCTCCTCCTTAAAAAGTAGCGAATGCAAAGCCTTTTCTTTTGGAAAAATGAGTTATATTTCCTTAAATATAAATATATTTCCATCTATCTACACGATGTCTGTATTTTCAAAGGAAGGCATTGATCAATTAAGAGACGAAAGTACTGAATTGCAAAGATTTTTAAAAATTAAAATTTTATGTGCATGTTCGTTTTTTATTAAAATTACGAAGCATTTCTAACATGTAGAAAAGAGCTTATCTATTTTTTATGCAATTGCAGACATCACATTTAATTGAAACTAATTAGTATCTGTCTGTCTATATTTATACCTCTATAGAGATAGTTCAAAGGTAACTTGAATTTTCTAGTAAGTTTGCATTTTTACATCAGATAGGTGATCTTCACTCATCCGTCTACCATTTGCCCTCTCAGCCTAATATGTCTGTGCTGCATTTATATACAATTCATTTCACCCATGTAAAGTAGATTATTTTATTGCTCTATAACTCTAATTTCCTCCTAAGCAATACAAACCATCAAAATTGTCACCTTGAAGGGCGAAGTATTTTTTCTTACTGCCCACCAAAATAAATATGTATGTATTAAAATAAAAATGTCACTTCTTACGTATCTAGTTTATAGCTATTAATTACCTGGCATAACATGCACAGGGAAACACTGTTTTAAGGGCAGCTCTGCCAGACTCGAAATATAGGGGCCTAGTGAAGCACCAATATCATTTGAAAAGAGTCATTCACTTTTACTTTCTAATTATTTTTCAGGTTTGTGGAAGGAATGCTTAACATTTGTTATAATGCCATTGATCGTCACATTGAAAATGGTAAAGGAGATAAGATCGCTATCATCTATGACAGTCCTGTTACAAATACTAAAGCCACTATTACCTATAAAGAAGTCCTGGAGCAGGTAATGTCCTAAATTTTCTGTATATATGTCATTTGGAAATTATACATAAATTATTTAACTAGCATACATTGTCACTGTATAAACTTTAATTCTCTTAATTGACATGTTCCTGTTCTTTTGATGCACATTGGAAATAGAGGTATGTTAACTCATTTATAGTGTTTTTATCCCTTAAATTTGTATTTTACATAACTGGGAAATACTCATTTTAGAGGGAGAGGTTAGCAAATCTCTAAGGATATGTTTAAATCCGCTCTGGCCTTTGTTTTCCATTCACATTGCCATCACCTTGATCCAGCCATTCTAAATTTAGCTCTTGTGCTATTGAAGCCCTCTCTTAACTTCCTTATTACCAGGTCTGCTCACGTCAGTCATCACCTAAACCGACACCAGTTTTCTTCCTAAGAAACAAGATATTTCTCTACCCCTCTTAAAAAGTTTTTCCATTAAAATTACTGTTCTTCAGAGAGTGAAATCTGGACTCCTGTGATCTAGAAGACACTTGGGATTCTAATCACAGTGTCCTTCCAAGCCTATTTCCCATCATTCTTGGCCACAATTACAACTATTGTTTTCATTCCAGGTGTCATGTCACTCCCTCAGGCATTCCTGCCCCTGTACAGTTCTTTGCCTATGCTTTCCCTTATTTGCTTTCTCTTATTTGCTCTTTCGTAGCTCATTCCCACCTGTGTAGTGCGTAGGTGAATCATGATATTAACAGATGAATTATGAGATTTTCTTTGAACATTCAGGTAGAAGTGAGGTTTCAGATGCAATTATAAAAGTATCTGGGTATTGTGGACCGTGGGAGAGTTATTCTAGCCCTGTAGGGCATTTATTTATCTCTGATTTAAGGGAAGATAATAGTGTAGGGCAGGGTTTCTCAACCTTGACACTACTGACATTTTAAGCGAGTGAATTTTTTTGTTGTGGGATGCTGTTATCATTGTAGGGTGTTTGGCAGCATCCCTAGTCTCTACCCACTGGATGCCAGCACCACCCCTTAGTTGCGATGACCAAAAATGGTCATCTAAATGTTCCCTGGGTGATAAAATCACCACTACGTAGTTGAAAACGACTGGTTGAGCAGAGACTGTTATACTAGGGTTTGGAAGCATTTGCTTTTAAATTAAGACTGTTTGAATTGCATTTTCTTCTTTTGCTTTTTTAACCTATTGAGGGTTTCCATTTCACTTTTAGACCATTTGTTCAACTCTCCCTGATTCTCTGAAATTATATCCTTTTGCATCAGCAATGTTCCTGTTTAGCCTTCTAAGAGAATTCAAGAAAGGTAACTGAGACAAAACAGTTAACTCCCCAATCCTGACTTGTTGCAACAATCAAGAGAAAAAAAACTTAAGCTAGCTTTCCTCAGGCTGGGTGACAAATACCAGCTTCTGCTGATTTAAACGTAAGAGGAATTTATGAAAAGGGAAGACTGAAGAGTCAGACTCAGAAAAATGTCACAGCCCAAGGAAGCACGGGCAGCGGTGAAAAGTTAAGGAGAACCCACAAATTGTCGAGGAACTAGACTTGCTGACTTGAATCAATCTTCTTCTTGATTGACAGAGTCGGAACACCTAATTGGCTCCATTTAGGTTAAATGCTTTGAGTTCCAGGCAGTGGGGAGAAAATGTCTTGTTCTCTCTGGATTTCATAGTAGGAACTGGGGTCCTGCCTCCCTCTAGGACTCATACTAGGGGAATTCCAGTCTAATAAGAAGGGAGTTCAAAGGCTGGACAACCCAAGACTGAACAAAACAAAGTAATGCCACAGATATACTGTTGGCTACTTTACATTGGTTTGTAAGGGGGTACGGTGTATTTTCAGAATGAACTATATATACAGAGACAGCCCTCACATCGGGGCTGAGGAGCATAGGCACACGGTTACCAAATGACTTTGTTATTCCTATGAGGCCCTGTTTTATTTAGAGAGAGTGTAAATTTCTTGATAACTATTATACTCCATGTTTTATTTTGGGTTTGCATTTTCAGTTTTTGATGGGGTTTAATATTTGATTAAAAACTTTTATTTAAGCATATTGTCACACTCTCATTCATACCAAGGTCTAAGAGATTGGCAAATCTTAATTGGTATACAGATTAGGAAGCTTATTTACATATTTCAAAAAAGTTATTGATATCACCATAGTAAATTTGATAGATAACCAACGATCAGAGTTAAAGAAAAAGCTTTAGAGAAATCTAAAATCAGAAGAGTTCAGTAATGGTTGCTGCTCTTCTCATTTTCTGTTTTCTTTTTAATCAGTTGCATAAGTATAGATGATAAATACACACGGACATTTTGCTTGGAAGCTTTTTTTGATCATTTTGATTTTCTAATATTAAGTCTAGACTCTTAGACTCTTTTGAGGTTTGTACTGGTTCACTGGTTTCAGTTTAGCCTGTCATCAAAGTACTTAAAAGCTCTGTTTCTCTCACCTGCTCACAGCGTCCGATTCCCCAGGCTTTTCTTCTCTCAAGTACGAAAGGAAGAACTGTTAGGAAAGAGGCAGGCAACTGTGCTCCACTTTGATTACCACCTCCTGGGTTCCCGGCGGCCTTTATTTTATTTAGAAGACAAGACCGAGAAAGAAAGATTTAATGAGTAATGCCATTGTGAATAAACAAAAAGAAGTTCCTTTGTACTTGACCTCTTTTAATCTCCCCTGTCTCATTTCTACTGGGAGTTTCTGGGTAGGTAAAACTTAGTGAGTTAGCATTTTTTTACTTAATTAGGGAACCAACAGTCTAGGCTGGAGTTGTTTCGGTGACATGAAGGATCTGAAGATTTTGCAGAATTGTTCAGAAGTAGAGCTTTTCCAAAATTGTCATCTTTTATGTAGATCTGATAATTTAGACAACTCTTTAAGATTTTTGTAGAGAGACCTGAACCTGTTTAAGAACCATCATTCATTCAACAAATATGTATTTTGTACACCAAACCCTGTTATGAGCAAGGGATACAGGCAGGTAAAAGGGTCCATTCCTTATTTTTAAGGAGCTTAAAACAAAACAAAACATCTAAATATTATAGAACAGAAAGAGTTTGTCCACCCAGAATGAGCAGAGCCAAATACTAAACACCAAGAATTGCAGTGGAGAAATACTAGCTATTTTGTTGATGAATGGTGCCATCCAGGAGAACAGGAAGTCAATGCTCAAAAGCCGGAACTTTCAGATTATATAGTTTAAAATCACAAGATGCTCTGGGTTAGGGGTTGGGGTTGTGCTGGGAGCTGATTGGTAGGAGATGAGGTAAAGGTAATGAATCATTTTTTCAGATCTTAAGTACCGCTCTGAGGTCTTTTCCGGTGTCCCTCTGTATGGACTCATGGGAAAGTAGCCAGGAGGTCATTCATTCCACATTAGGGCTCAGGAACTGAAACCTACTTTGGTCAAGATGTTATCTTCAGCCTGCCAGAGGTCCAGCCGGTGTCAGTGTGACCATTAGTCAAGGCTGGGCTACTGTGTTCTTCTGCCGGGGGCGGAAGTGTGGGAAGTGGAGGGTCCGTGGTGGTGCGATTCTCTGGGGGTGGGGGGCAGAAATCTAGTCTCTAAGGGACATATACTGAGATTGCCAAGAAAATGTATACAAGTGGACACTTTGGTCAACGTTGCTCAAGCAGTAGTTCACAGTAATAAGAAGTGTGTGGATGCTGATGGTAACCCCTTTGAGCACCTCTTGTAATTGCAGAAGTCAAACGTGACTTGTACTCATCTTTTATTATCGGTGTATATTGAATATTACAATTTTAATGGTTTTTTCTTTCTTAAAATGTGTATACATTTTTTTGGCACCCTCTGTATAGATAGATAGATAGATAGATAGATAGATGATTTCTAGAGCTAGAATTTAAAAGTAAATTTAATCAAAGTCACAAGTACCCTTGGTTTCATAAATAGAGTAAAGGTTATGATGAGAGTAGTGTTATATTCTGTAGAAACATGGGAAAGCCCCAGGCCCAGCGCAGGGGTTAATAGGACATAGGAAGGCTTTCTAGAAGAGTCAATACCTACAATTAGGCCAAACGACCAAAAATTGGGAAGGGGAAAATTACCGGGAGAAGGAAGTCTTGCAGACAGAAGGAACAGGACATGCAAAGATACTGAGGGAAGAGAGAATCTAGTGCCTCCACAGTGGCTTGGGCAGAAAGTGTAGTACAGTGGGGTGGGGAGAGATTGTGGTCCAGTGAGCCACACTGGAGGACTGTGAGTGCCACACTACAGTTGTACTTGCTCCTGAGGGCAGTGGAGAGAAAAAGAACAGAAGCCAACCCTTTGACCTGTGGTTCAATCTGACTGCTGTGACCCACAGGGCAACCTCACTGCACTGCCTGCCCCAGCTGCCCCGCCTCCTGCTATCAACTTCCTGTCTTGCTCTACTCCCACCCTAGAACCTTTGTACTCCCCTGCCCTCTGCTTGAAGTAGTTTTTAATCCCAGAAATCATATAGTTCATGGTAACTGGGTGTTGTTTTTTCTGTGAGATTTTCCCTGGCCATATTAAATAAAAATGTTCCCGTACACACCATTTTATATGTCCCTTTTCTGCTTTCGTTTTAAACATTTAGCCATTTATTACTCAGTGCCATTTTTCATATTTTATTTATCTTCTTGAGTGTTGTTTTCTCTTGTAGAATGTAAGTTCCACGAGGGCAGGGATTTTTGTTTTGTTCATAGAGCAGCGCTTGGTACATAGTAAGTATTTATTGAATGACCAAAGAATGTATGAGTGAAATACCATTTGAAATTTCTAAGTGACCCTAGTTCCCTTTATTGCAGGAAATTTTTATTATTAAATTGTATCAGTAGTAGAACTTGGTCTTCTTGCCAAGTAAATACTAACTTCTTACTATCTGTAAAGAATTTTAACTTATTTATACTTGGCTTTGGAATTCCAAGGTGAATATTTTCTCCTTGAATTTCCCACATACACAACTCAGAATATCTGTATTCCAGGAGACACAGGAGCCATGTGTGTGTTTGTTGTGTCTTCTTAGCTCTTTACAAGTTAGTAGTAATATCAAACCTCAATGAAATAAAATGGGTGTCTGTGAGAGTTTGTGTGTGTGTATATATATACCTATATAGTGTTTATCATTTTTAGAATTTCCTTCGTTGAATTTATTTCCCCATCTGTAATTTTATTTTGAATTTACCTCTGTGTATGGTAAGTCTGTTTTATTTATATTTAAACAATTATAAATTTTTATGTATTTATTCACTAAATAATAATGTAACACCCCACAAGAGCATTTGAGAAGTTTTCATGAATATATATAGATATCTATCTATCTATCTATAGATAGATAGATAGATAGATATATATCTATATAAGAATATATATATCTATATAGATATATAGAAAGAGAGAGAGAGAGAGAGAGAGAGAGAGAGAGAGAGAGAGAGAGAGAGAGAGAGAGAGAGAATTGATGAAATCCAGTATGTGCTAATTTTTTCTGGTTTAATTTAAACTGAAAGTGTCTATTATCTCTACTAAAGGCAATTTTTGGAAATATAATTATGTCAGTGGTTGTAATTATGCAGATTGAATAATTTAGAGGAGAAAATTACTCTGAAATCAAGGATCATGTCTTATGAGAAGTCCTCCTTCCAACTTCTGTCTTTTAGGATGATACTCTCTTCAAAGTATGGATTCCATCTTCTCAGATAGATATCAGGGTGAGATAATATGATATTCCTTTGTCTGTCACATTATCAGTATTTCCTTAAACAGAAACCTCAAACATAAAAACCAGATGATGCAGAAATTCAGTCCTGCTAGTGCAAGTGTTGACGAGTTAAATGTTTTTTGAGATTCTAAAGCTGAGAAGACATTCTCCCGCTTTAAATATAATTAATGATAAAATCTGCACTCTAGTAGTCTCTACCAGTCTTTCTTTGGAAGGAAATTTGGAAGCAAATGTCCTCTGTTAGAATATCTTAACGCAGGAAGCATAAACCCCAGTTTTTATGGCTGGAAATGATCTTCTGAAGACGGTACTGCACTGGTCCTTTTTTTAGCGGTAAAAGGTTCTAGTTATGCTGATTTTGAGTGCTCTGGCTCCACCTTATTTTCCCATAGGCCTCATTACTTTTGTATAATGCAAGGTTGTGTAACACATTTTAGCAGAAACACTTGTATTTAATTTGATATTTAAGACGAATACGTTCCAACAACTGATTTAGATTTTTACCAAAATTGTAACCGGAACCTTGTTTTGAATAACTTTTAGACTTAATGAAAGTTAAGTTAGATTCTGAGAGTACTTCATGTAAAGAAAATAAATATTAGACCAATTTAGTAGATAGTATGGGTAGGAATTAATTAAATAAGAAAACACCATTTCAGTAGTTTCTAGCTTCCTTTTTTCCATGGTTAGAGCCATGTGTTCAAACCTAAAAATATCTAAATATAATTTTTACATCAACCCAAAATAGCAATAGTGTAACCAACCCTTTTGAATGTTCTCAGCCAGATTTTTAGAGAGATTATATTGTTTCTGAAATCAAGATTATTGTTTGAAGTATAAACTCACTTCTTTACATCTCTCCCTATTCCAGAAGCTATGAAATCCATGTCTGAAATCCAGAACACTTTACTGTACCCTTCTCCATGCACAGGTCATTTTTGTTTTTTATTTTACTTATTAGTGTACTCATATTATTAGTGTACCTACTTATTAGTGTACCTCCCAACTGGAATAAACCTCATTGAGGACAGGCGTGATATTATATTTTATTTACTTATTTTACTTAAGCAGTTACTAATACAGGACTCATAGCATATGCTCATATTATATACTGAATGCGTTCATGAATAGAATATTCAGTAACTCATTCATTATAAAGCTAAGAAAAATATATTTTTTGTTTATGAGAAATAATTATTTTCAAAATATTATTTGTCTCCTTTACATTGTCATTTTTTTTCTTTTCTTTTTACATTGGGTAATTTTTATTTTGTAATAGGTGAGAATCTTTCTTGTTTTAATGCACTGTCTAAATTTGAAGGGTTATATCCTGCTTTAACTAAAGCTCTGCTCAAATTTACCTGACTTGGTCAATCTTAGAAACCTGGAAATCTGGTTCATGGCTTTTGTTCTTACATATGTTTAATTAATTTATTTTTATAGTTCATTGATAGGTTCTTAATTAGATGATTTGTCTTCTCTTTGGGATGACTAACCTCTGACCTTTTACAAAGTTAACTCAACAAAATCAGTAAACCATCTGCTTTGAATTTAATTTCTTGGATTGGAATGATGATGCAGTCAAATTTATATATTTGTTTAGAACATACTTTTAGGACACCTAATGTATATATTTGGCACTACTGTGGACACCCTGGGTTACTGTAGTGAATGATTATAGTCTTTGTACACAGGAAAATTGCATTTTAATTGGGAAGATACTGTATGAATAAAAATATAACACAGTATAAGTGAAGAAAAATATAAGGCTACATAGTGACTTGGACTGCCATTTTAACTAGGTTTGTCAGGGAGCACTACTTGTCACTGGGGAGTTGACCCAGTGACATAGACCAATAATACTGTGAGAAAATTTGTAAACATTTGAGTGAAAGTAATATAGGTGGAAACCCTGAAGAACGAATAGACTTGGGCCTTTGGAGAGTGCCAGAAAGCCGGTGATGAGAAGAGAGTGGTGGGAGATGAGGTTGGGAGAGTATACAGGAGTCAGAACCTGTATGACCTTAGAGGTCATGGTAAAGACTATGTTTTATTATAAGTGTGATGGGAAGCACCTGTATTTTATTCTAAGTATAATGGGAAGCTCTACATTGTTAAAGGAATCACTTTGGCTTCTGTGAAGAAAAGACTGTGGTAGTGGGAGAGATTGGAAACCGGGCGATGACAAATGGTCCAGAAGAGAAATGAAAAGGCACCACTTAGCTTACATCCCCTTAACAATAGCAACATTTGCTTGCATGTAGGAGTTAAAAGATATAGAATATGGTTTTAACCACGTGGAAGCTATTCCATGTATGTCTTATCTTGGATCTCTGACTGCACCTAGTGGGTTTGAAAAATGTCTGATTCAGCCTATCATAGAGCAGCCACCTATAAATGCCCTCCTTGCTCCCCATCGTTTACAGTGTTTGTTTTTTTTAATTAAAGTTTATTGGGGTGACAATTGTTAGTAAAGTTACATAGATTCCAGGTGTACACTTCTGTATTACATCGTCTATAAATCCCGTAATGTGTTCACCACCCAGAGTCAGTTCTCCTTCCATCACCATATATTTGATCCCCTTACCCTCATCTCCCACCCCTCTCCCCCCTTACCCTCTGGTAACCACTAAACTATAGTCTGTGTCTATGAGTTTTTGTTTCTCATTTGTTTGTCTTGTTCTTTTGTTGTTTTTGGTTTATATACCACCTATCAGTGAAATCACATGGTTCTCTGCTTTCTCTGTCTGACTTATTTCGCTTAGCATTAAAATCTCAAGATCCATCCATGTTGTCACAAATGGACCTATTTCATCTTTTCTTACCGCTGAATAGTATTCCATTGTGTATACATACCACAACTTCTTTATCCATTTATCTGTCAAAGGACATTTTGGTTGTTTCCATGTCTTGGACACCGTAAAGAAATCTGCAATGAACGTTGGAGCACACGTGTCTTTATGGATAAATGTTTTCAGATTTTTTGGGTAGATACCCAGGAGAGGGAGTGCTGGGTCACACGGTAATTCTATTCGTAATTTTTTGAGGAACCTCCACACTGCCTTCAATAGCGGCTGCACCAATCTGCATTCCCACAAACAGTGTATGAGGGTTCCTTTTTCTCCACAGCCTCTCCAACACTTGTTACTATTTGTCTTGTTGATGATGACCATTCTGACTGGAGTGAGGTGATATCTCATTGTGGTTTTTATTGGCGTTTCTCTGATGATTGAACATTTTTTCATATATTTATTTGCCATTTGTATGTCTTCTTTGGAGAAATGTCTCTTCAGGCCCTCTGCCCATTTTTCAATTGGGTTTTTTGTTTTTTTGTTGTTGAATTGCATGAGTTCCTTGTATATTTTCAATATTAGCCCCTTACCAGAGGCACTGTTTGCAAAGGTCTTCTCCCATTCAGTTGGTTGCCGCTTTATTTTGTCGATGGTTTCTTTTGCTGTGCAGAAGCTTTTAAGTTTGATATAGTCCCATTCATTTATTTTAGCTTTTACTTCCCTTGCCTTGGAGTCAAATTCATAAAATGCTCTTTGAACCCAAGTTTAGTACCTATGGTTTCTTCTATGCAGTTTATTGTTTCAGGTCTTTGATCCATTTTGAATTAATTTGTTCACAGTGTTTTTAATGTTGCACTCCAAGGGAAGATTTCATTATCATTTTCAAGTAAAATTCTAGGAAAAATAGACTGTTTGTTAAAAGTGCTTTAGTTCTCTTCCTTTCGCTTAGACGTATTACATTAAAAAATACTTGGATGATTTTCATCATTAAAAAAATGCCTTATAACTGATATAACATTTTTCAAAAAAATTTTTTAAACGTTAGGTTGAAGGCTATGCTGCTGAAACAAAGATACCCAATAATATAGTGGCTTAAGATTTTAAAAATTCATTGCTCATCCAAAGATGATGAGGTTTGGCATGACCCAGATTAAACCTTATGGTCCCTTCATCCCCTGGTTCATGGCCCTTTTCTTAATCTTTGAAGCTGAGGCATAGTCACACGTGTCCCCACACTTGGGATCGTGGAAGAGGATGCAGAGGATGAGACATGCTGTTTTAAGGCCCTTACTCAGAAATGTCATACATGACCTCCCTGCACATCCCATTTGGCCATCAGCTGCAAGGAAGGCTGGGTAATTTAGTGTAGCTGGATGGATTTTGATGGACGATTAGGAGTTTCTACCACAAATATTCTTACGTTTCATATGTAAAATAAACAACGGAATATGTATATATATATTAACAACGGAATATAAAAATAACAATGGAATATAAAAATAAACAACGGAAAATATATATACTGAGAGTGCCAAAAAATGTATACAAGTGGACACTTTAGTTAACGTTGCTCAAGCAGTAGTTTGCCATATCAGAAGTATCTGGAGGCTGATGGTAACCACTTTGAGCACCTCTTGTCATTGCAGAAGTCAAATGTGACTTGTATTCATCTTTTGTTATCAGTATATATTGAGTATTACAATTTTAATACTCAAAATGTGTATACATTTTTTGGCACCCGGTGTGTGTGTGTGTGTGTGTGTGTGTGTGTGTGTGTAATCGTCACCTGTTAATGTCAATAAATAATGAATCCAGGGAAGGAAATAAAAGCTAAAAATAAAGTCTCGCAGGTAGCATGCCAGAGATAGAGAAGGAAGATGTCTTCAGTGATATGTACTCCTCAGATATATATTGAATGCTTATGGTCTATCATTTACTGTATTAGACAATAGGATCATAAAGATGAATAAGACATGGTTTCTGTATTCAAGGTGTTCATAGTCTTCCTGGTGAGAAAAAGACAAAGCCAGTTGTGTGATAAAATAGCGAGAAAGCTTTGTGGATTTGTAGCACACAGGAAGAAGGAAGGGATCAGTCTGGCCCGAGCAGGTCAGAGAAAGCTTTGCTGAGCAAGTGATGTATTAGCTAAGTCATGAAAGAAAGATAGAAATATGTGCTGCAGACATAGGTCGTCTCCCACCACGTGTTCCTGAAGGTCTGCAGCAGATGTGTATATCCAGGAGTTGGAGCTGACATGGTTAAGGATGAAGGTATGCACTCTGAAGTCAAAACCGACTTTCCTCGCTAGCTGAAGTTCTAGACCAGCAAGATGCATTAAAAGGGAAACAAAATGGGAAGATTGTCAAAGAATAAAGGAGGGAGACAGGCAGTTGTTAAATTCGTAGAGGAACACAATAGAAAAAAAAAATGTGTTCCCACAAGTGGAAGTGAGAGGAAGTGATAACAATTATTCTTTTATCTGTTGATCGGCACCTGTACCTTCACCTTTATATAGTCAGCAACTTTAGGACAGCTGAATGCATCAACAACTTTCCGTTTCTGACCTTTGACAACGTATGAAACTAGGAAATTATTTGACCTGACATAATTTTTATAGCAAGTAGAAGGTAAAGCTAATTGATACGAATCAAAGATATTGAGTGGCTCAAGTGAGGTAAATAAAGATATCAGGATAGAATCATATTTTGAGTGTATGAAACAAAATATTTTTCATATAAAACTTTTTGAAATCATTAAATATGTAGATATGGCAAGTGATGCTGTTAACATTATTTTAATTCATTTGGCAGTTTTATATTCACGTTTCTGTACTTTGTAATAGTTAAGTAAAACAAATTTGAATAAATCAATGGGAGATTACATTCAGTAGAATTATTGTCAAGATTTGAGATCTTGGGGAAATTGATTATTCATTTTCTCATGCCATACTTGATTTAAGATAATTTTGTTCCCATTACAAAACTGAATTACATTAACTTTATCACATACAGTTTTTATGGGAAATTTCATCTATTTATGAATATTTATGATAAATTCTTGGCATGTGTGATGATCTATGTTTGTTTTGTTTATTAGTTACCAGTTTATGCATTATGTTTTTGAATTTTTCATTTTTAAAAATATGTATGGCTCCTTTTGTTGAGCTATGTTAATGCTGTTGGAACAGACCCAGCTATTGCAATGATCTCATGTCCTTGTACCACTTCTGGGTATTTACATGTTCTCTGTGAGCCCTTTTGTATATATTGATTGACTTTCAGGATGTATTGACCAACAAAACCGTAAAGGTTAACAGGAACATAGCCAAATGCTGGGAAGTGTGCTTGATGTACCCAGCGTAGTTGTTATGTTTTACATACTGTCTGTAAAAATGCCAGAGGTGTCTGTTTAATTAAAGCTTTGATTAAATAATCAGTGCAGAATTGATCTAAATGATGCAAGTTCCTGTTGATATTTCTTGCTTTTTTTTTCCTACTTGCCTTTCTTTATGAGAAAAAGAATCAAAGAAACCATTTTTTCCTCTCAAAATAGAGAGACATACAAACACTTTATAAAGGAAAAACATTCTTACATTCTTTTTGTATTGACTTAAATTATTTTTATTTTAATGTACAGTTAAAACTAGGTCTTGATAGTCTCTTTAAGCTCAGTACATATATGCTTACCTGAGTTATGAATAGGATGGAAGCAAATCTGCAAAGTCAGTCAAGCTGAAATCAGTGATATTAATTTCACATTGTGAGTGATGTTTTGCTGGGACCGAATGACTTATTGCAAAGAGCTTGTGGTTTTGAGTGCTATAGCTCTAGAGCCTCTGAGTTTGGCGACATGTTCCCCTGTGATGCCTCAATTCTCTTCCCATAGTAGCACTTGAACTTTCATAAAGCCTTTTATTATACAGTGTACCATGATGTCATCTGGCCTTTACTTATATGAGATTATAAAAACAAATACAGAAACACAGTGAAATTGTATGAGTGCTCAAATAATCCATACTATGCTGTATTGATTTTTTTAATTGTCATCAAAATGAAAACGCAAAGTTTAAAAATGCTCAAAGAAATCTCATGGATCTTGAGAATATCTCAGACCCCAGTTTGAGAAACACTACCTTAAATAACTTATTAGATAAAGTGAAAGGAATCTGGCTTTAATTGACAGCATGAGTTAATATTATTTTTAAAAAGTATTCTCCATTAGCCATTTAATGTGGTGTTTATAGCAGCCACACTGTAATTATTTTAAAATAATAACTCTGTTTTACATTTTGGGTGTTTATTACTGTATAAACAAATGTGTAGGGAAATAATCACCACAGCCTTTATGTTTATCGAAGGAATATAGCCATTTCTAGATGACTCACATAAATTTGTATCGAATTGAATGTTTTTTTATTAATAGAACATAGTAGATTCTGTACCTTTTTAAGCATAAATTTGTTAAAAAATGTGCATGTTAACCCCATTATGCTAGATATTTTAGCTATCTGCATAAAAATATGTGAATGCAAAATTGTGAAAAGTGACTTCTCTAACAGTTGCATTTTCTGTTTCATTTTAGTCCAGATGGGTTATATTTTTTTATACGTAGCAAAACTTGCTTCAGGACTTGGAATATTTTCTTTAGAAATACTCTAGGAAGCATACAGAAAGGAATGAACTTCGAATTGAGCTATGTTTTAAAAATTCATTTGAGAGCTCTTTAATTGTAATTTGTACTGTATTTATCCATATATCTATGCATAGTACTTTTCAGAGTGGTGCTTGAGTTCCAGTCTAGGCAGCAAACTGCTTAACCCATAAGATAGCTGAAATACAGTTCGTTAACCGTGAAAAATAACACAGTTAGTCAATATATGCTTGGAAATACTGGAGCTAGAGAAAAGCAGGTTCAATTAGAGGAAAGTGCAGAGACAGATAGGGGCCAGTGAGGAAGTTTTCAGAGGTCTTGCTGAGCAGTTTAAAGAGTAGGAGAGGTTGAGGTTACTTTGGAGGAGGCAAGTGGAGGTGGTCTGTGAGAAGGAGATTGCCTGAGGTGGGATAGGGTGAGTGGAATGGCATGGTGTAATCTCCCAGAGACAAAGGGAGGGCATCGTGAGGATCAGCTGGAAACAGATGCGTGAAGAAACCCTAGAGTTTGGCCTTTTTGGTAGATGGAAGGTGGGGCAAGGGTAACGAACATATGTAAATCGGGGCTCATAACTCTCAGACTGTCTATTGTAAACCTCTAGTGTTCTCACATAATGCAGCAAAATCACATTTTCAGACAGTTTGCATTTTCAGACACAATATCCATTTAAATACCATAGTTTTAAATGGTTCTGACTTTGCGTGGTCACAAGGGGTTTTCCCCTCTCTGCTTATCCCGGATAGATTCTTCTTGCAGCAGCATAACTCTCTTGCTGATATCCTTACCTGTCTTGCACGTTGTTCCATTTCACCTCCCTGGTGGAACTCCAGACCTGGATCACTCCAATTCTTTACTGTCTTCACTCCTGTATCTTAATATGTTGAATCCTGTTGGTGAAATTTCACATAACTACAGATATGGGTTTATTATAAATTCATGGTTTCCATTTTCCATTGGGACTTCAATGCGGAATTTTAATTTTTTTCTTTAGCGTTTATTTAATAAGTTTCGTCCTCTGCCCTACAGGTGATATTTTAAACTTTCGACCCTTCCACCTCCATGCCTCACACTTAGCAGGAAACATTAATTCAAACCTGGGAACCAACTTTTTGAACGGCATCACTTTCTAACCAGTTGCTAAAACCAAAAACCTGGGCCCATTCTTAAACTTCCCTCCAACCACGACTCCCCTGCCTCCATCGATCACCAATCCCTATACAGTTTACACTCAATATTTCTCAAATCACATTAATTTATTGTTACCCCCATTGCCACAACCCTATTTCTTGTAATAATCATTGCATTGTAAGAATATGGAAAGTGCCTACTCCTAAAGAGAATTTAACCCTTTTGAATTATTACACATTGTGTTTAGGATATATCTAAACTTAACAGGGCTTAACAAATCTCTAAATGATATGTGATATTGAGTCTCTTTATACCTTTCCAGCCCATCTCACAACTCTGTTCACCTGAATTCTTGCTCTATCCATTCTCGACTTCGTTTATTTTCATAGGCAAATGTCTGACTTACATAACAAATACCAAGAGAATTAGGAACTTTGGCAGAAACTATCCAAGGAGGAAAAGCAGGAAGAAAGCATTATTACTCGGCCATTAATGCCTAGAACAGAAAGATAATGGTAGAGTGGAGGCAATTATTATTTTTTTCTATCCTTTGTATTATATACACTTTCTTTCCATTTTATTACATACATTGTAGTCATATTATGTGTTAATGATAGACATCAATTATATTTTCCATTCTTTTAGGCCTTGGACTTCTCCTTGATGCAGGATTATTATATCTGTCAACAATAGCCTGACCGTTATTAAATAGAAGAACTGTTTTAAAATTAGCAAGGTGTCCCTTTCAAGATGAGATAAATTCTGAGGATTTACTGGTAAATGACAATATATGAATATTAAAGAAATGGAAGAGCACATTCCTTGTCAAGTCTGTGAGCACATGTGCGTAGAGAAATGTGGGGTTCAACTAATTTTCTATGAAACATACGAGTAGTTTGAAAACCACATTAGTCTTGAAAGCTCACAGATTATTGACATTGTGGTTATTTTGAGCCTGAACTAAATGGATTAAACAATTCTCTATTTCATTTCACTTGCAAATGCATAGTCTTAAAATGACCAAATGTTGATTGAAACCTACTTGTGAAGAAAATGGAAATGAGAAAAAAAGATTATTCTGGGTTATGTACTCCTTCATTTGGAAAAAATTATTTGAGAAGTATGTTAGTAAATGTTTTCTAGCCCACTGGCAGATAATTGTGTTGAATATAAGATTTTATAATTTTTCTTCTAAAACTTAATAGAATTCTATTTTTAAATATGAAATATATTCTTCTCTGTTTCAGATAGTAATAATAAACTTTACTCTTGAATATAAAGGGTATACTTTTATCTTTTGAGGAAAGAGTTCTCTTCTTTTAATGACGTCAACTCTACTTTGTTGCTGTTGAAAGGCCTGTCTCACAATGGAATTGACTTAGTGTAGCATCATATTTAAATGAAGATTATCTTAATGTCATACCCAATAAATTGTCACTGTCTGAAAAAGTTGCATTTCTAGAAGCTTCTTATAGTAAATGAAAATATTCACATTCCTGAAAGATGCCTTTTCAAGAAAGTCAGTTTCAGTATCATTTCAGATCTTAAGCAGTTTTAGTACAACTGATTTCTTTTCATAGATATTTACCTGGATGCATAGTTGGCTCATGACCAAAAATATAAACTATTCACTAGAAATTTTTATATTTTGGTGTCTCTCTGTGTGTGTACAAGTAAAAAACCAAAAACATGTGTATTGTGCATGTGTATGTACGTAAACATATGATTAACTTAATATATTTAAAAGTAAAATGCAGGTATTTCAGGTAATCATCTCTTTCTTTGGAAATTCTATATATTCCAAAGAACAAGTGATTTATCCCTAATTTTAATAAACTGTTTCTCAGGTATTATAATTGGTCTTTAAGTCACTTGTCACTTATATTTTCTGTGATTGATTAGATTAAGGTTTGCAGTGTAACATCATTGCAGCTTATGCTTTCTCTTACCTTCTCTGTATATAATTTTCTTTGACATGGCCTGAGGTTGCTCATGATTGTTATATTTTTACTATAATTTGGACACCAACACTATCTGTATCATACCAACATGATTGTATTTAGATGGACACACTTGCTGTTTGTGAAGCAAGTGCTAACATACTCCATAGAACAGTCTTTTGTCAATTTCAGCTACGGTTTATATCTGTGTCATGGACATTTGGTCATGAAATGATACTAACCCACAGACAGCTTTTGAATGAAGATTTTCCAGAATGAATATATAAAACATTTATCGAGATAGTTTTCATTATTTATACTAATAAATTTTCATTTTATAATTCTAACATTTAAGGTTTTACTTGTATCAAACCAAATAATGTGTGTATGTTATATATAAACCAATACATGTGTATACCATTTTACATTACATGAATATCTGTCATTTTATCATTTTATCATTTATTATTTACTATTTTATCATTACTATTTATGTACGCTGTGTTTTTCCTGGACTCCAAATTTCTGTGCTACAAGGACCATGTCTTCCTCATTTTCACATCTGCAGACTTGGCCTCAGTATAGGACACAAAGCAGATACTATATAAATTGAATCAAGGATAGGATACTTCTATATTCAAATGACTTTAAATTAGTACCAACATGATGATTAATTCATATGCTGTTTGGTGGAAAGAAGCAAACATTGTTGTATCTAAATGAACATATACATTTGTTTTGTTTCTTCAGGCTACCTTCACAGTTTAGTTATCCTCACGCTGGCAGAGTATCATGGCTTCACCATGATTGTGTGGGGTATGTATTGCCCTTGATGCCAGCATGAAAACCAAAGTTAGTGTTGTGTGTCTGATATAAAACTATTAAATTGTTGATAACATACAATTTTAAGAGGGCACAAAGATGAATATGAAATGGGTGAATGACTCATGATTTAACTTTTTCTTCAGTTGAAAAACAACAGGCTATACAAGATATATGTTAAAATATTTTCCCTGTGGATAATAATAGAAATTATACTCAGATATCTATGGTAGGAAAAGAATACATATACATTGAATAAAAATATCTATTTCCTTTTCTCAATAAGTTTTCATTGAAGTGAACCTTGAAATAGCAGTCATAAAATTGACTTTTGTGTTAAAATTTCTAGCACGTCGAGTTATTATGAACCCTTTAGATTTAATATTAATAAGTAACATTTTTAATGAAGCGTTTTTAAATATGTTAATATAGAATCAATGTCCATTTATTTTTTGTTGCTGTGAGCTAAATTTTCCATAAGCCTATTTATTAGGTCCCACCAGAAACATAGCTTCCCATATGTTTTCGTATATTATTATATATATAGGTATAAATTATATATATATACATATATATAATTTAAAAGTTACAATGGATAATTTTACTAGAGTAACATTTAGTTCTGGAAAGTATTGAAAAATAAATTTTCTCAGGAGTAGCTGCAAAAAGCAAGGTTAACTAGGCCAAATGCACGCCATCTGGTGGTTATACAGATCTCGTGCAGCCTAATTTGATGGACGGTTGTCTTCAAGGCAGTGGTTAGCAACTCCCATGCCAACAGGAGCCAAGCAGATGATATAAATGGCAGAAGTGCCATTTAGTGGGAAAAAAATCAGTTAATGACATGTATCACATTGTTGTTATGGAACTGTGGTGTAAGCATGTAATATAAACAGTAAGAAGGAAAATATATTTTAAACTCAGAATGGCAAGAAAAATGCAAGCTCTGTGATAGATAGCCCCAGGGAATGTTGAGTTCTGTGTCAAACCTAGCAGCTGATGATCAGGTTTCATTGTTGTCATTCAAGAACACAAATCGTGTGTTGTCAGAACTTCCAATTTTTCAAGAGAACCTGGAAATCTGTATTTGTGTATGAAACCTCATTGCAATGCGTTGGCTCGTTTTTTTTCAAAGATGCAATATGGCCCCAATGTAAATACATCTTGGGGTCACATTGGGCCGTTTTGAGAGCTTTCTTTCACAAAAGTTCTTGAATTTAATAATTTCATTTCTTTTAGAGGACAGAAAACTTTGGGGTATCTTTCAGCAATCTTGTGAAGTGAAACTGAAATATAAAGTTACTGAATCATTGCCAGATGGGGTCTTGTTGAAGATTATTTTTGTTCACCAACAGACACTACCAAGATGCTGATGGTATAACTGTAAATAGCACAAACTCTTGTCGTTGGTGCCTCTCAGTGCTGTCTCTTAAATGGATCAGTAATGTGATCACGGAGCATGACCTCTTTCTACAGGGGTTACATACTGAGATGTTTGGATATAACTTTCCAAACATCTTGGTCCTTGAGCTCTATGTAGAATTTAAGTTCATGATTTATATTACTTTGATGTATCTTTCTGCAGGGCAGCTTTGAGTTCTTAAAAACATAGCACTAAATTATGGTTTGCAATATAAGAGAGAATAAAACACGGAGATAGCTGTTCCATTCTTTCATCAGCATTCTTAACCTTGACCACGTATTTCTCCATCTGCACAGAGAAAATGAGTAAAGAGAAAAAGTAATAAGAATGATCAGCATTCAGAATCCTTTGAACTTGTTCAAAAAGTAGGAGAGGCAGAATGAAACGAAAGCCACCACAAAAAGCCATGTGGCCTAATTCCTTTTCTCAGACCGCCTCTGTTCATCAGCTTAAACAGTCACATTCAAAGCAAAGCCATAGTCCTTGCAGTTGCACACAGATCCCTCCAGGCCCCGTAGCTCTCTGACCTGATCTACAACCACTTTCTCACTTGTTCTTTCTGTTCGGATCCCCTAGTCTCCCAGTCGCTTCACGTATGATCCCCCGTACACCTTTGTACTGACTGGTGTTCTCTCTGCTTGAGACAGTGTGCTCACAGATAACCACTTATTCTCAAGCTTCTACATGTCTTTGCGAAAATGTCCCTTTCTTACTGAGGTCTACCCTGATCGTCCCGTTGAGAATTATATTCCCTGCTTTCCTAATCCCCTCTGTTTAGCTGGATTATTGGGGAGTGTTATCCCTTCCCAATAACACTGAGTACCTTTAACATAATACATATTTTACTTATTATGTTTATTGTAAGTATTTCTTCTGCTAAAATGTAAATACTCTGAGGATAGAGACCTTTGTCTTGTTTTGTTTACTGTTATTTCAGAAAACAGTGTCTGGCATAGACGGGTACTAAATATGTATGTTTTAAATGAAAGAATGTTGAACTTCTTAATCATTTAGGTCTGGGCATACTTCCCACAGCCTTCTGTAATTGCCTATGGAAAGGTTTCTTGCAACAAATTATACCATGTGTGGGCTTATGATCTGTTTTGTCTTTATTACTAGAAATTGCAAAAATACAAGTTAAGAGGAAAGAGGCATTTGCATGTTGGGTCTGCAAAACACATGTTAAGAATAAAAAGAAGTTTGTATGTTTGGTTTCAATATGGAAGGTGGTCACTCTGTATAGATAATTTGTATAAAAAACTATAAAGAAAAAATAATTGGCTTGAGGCAGTAAAAAGAGCAAGAATATGAAGTCAAAAGACCTGTGTGTTATCCTGTTTACACCAGTTACTAGCTCTCTCACCTCTGATTAGCTATTTATTGTCTCTGAGCCTCAGTTACCTTATCTTTAAAATAGGAATAATTATAGTAATAGACTCTGTCTTTTTACCTTATAAGTGTATAATGATACATTTTCTTTCTGAATACATACTTGTTTTCTTCAACCATTAACCTAGCATATATCTAAATTTATGATCATTTTTTAATTTTTCTGTTAATATGACAGATTCACCCATTAGAATAAAAGGTCAACAAGGATACATCTGTTTCTTTGTTTTTCAAAGTCATATTCCCAACTCGAAACAATGTATGACACATAATAGTTGCTCAGTAAATATGTCATTGGAATGAATAATTAAGCAACTTTAAGCCACGAAGTTCATGTGGTATAATCATAGTAAATTGGTTTGTACTTAATCATAATACAGGTGTCTGTTATTGTTGTCACTATCTAAACCCTTGTGTTCATCATCATCATCATCAAACGTGTTTCTCAGGCTGCTTTAATCCACTACCAAGAGGTGATCATCATCTTGCATTACTGCCTTAACTTAGAAGTGTAGTGAAATAGCACAGAAAACACTTTGCTGATCTAATGATTTTGTTCTAGGTCTCTAAGCTGGCAGGTGTTTTGGTCAAGCATGGTGTCCAGAAAGGTGACACCGTGGTTATCTACATGCCCATGATCCCGCAGGCGATATATACCATGCTGGCGTGTGCAAGGATAGGAGCCATTCACAGTCTCATATTTGGGGGATTTGCATCCAAAGAACTAAGTAGTCGCATTGATCATGCAAAGGTAAGTGCTTTATTTGGAGAAATCAAGTAGCAGCTATGCATAGTACAACCATCTCTGCAGATGAATCTTCCAAGAGTGATCTGTATTTATTAGAGCCACCTTTCAAATAGGATACTTAAAGTTTACCTTTTCTTTGACATATATCTATTAACTAAAAATGTATTCTGAGTCAGTCCTATGTGAAAGACATCCTGCTAAGTGCTGTGAGGAATATAAAATATAAGATAAGGTGCATGCCTTTTAAGTTAGCTTGCCATATATTTGGGTGTATAAAACAAGTGAAATAACTAGTAACGAATTTATTATTTATTCAACGTATATTTATTAGGCTCCCACTATGTGCCTGGTACTATCCTTGGAACAGGATAATAAATGATACTTGTCAAATGGATGGGACACAACTAATTTTGTGAACTACGTACTTCCAGGAATGGTGGTATAGCACAGAGGTTAAGAGAGGGTGTAAGGGAGGGGTGGAGTTAGACATTTAATGGGGTACTACAATGACAAACTTGATAAGGCTGTTATGAAATATCATTGACGTACTGAATTTAAGACACTTCACACAGTACCTGGCCTAGAGAACTCATTAAAAAAAAAAAAGTTTAGCTATTATTCTATGAATTTAGAGCAGGGATCAGCAAACATTTTTCTTTGTGTTGCCAGATAGTACATAATTTAGGCATTGCAGGTTTTATGGTTTATGTTGCAAGTACTCAGCTGTGCTGTTATAGCACAAAAGCAGCTTCAGATACTCCATAAATGAAGAGCATGGCAGTGTCTCAATAAAACTTTATAGAAACATGCTGTGGGTAGGGTGTGGCTCTCAGCCATAGTTTTCAGACTCCTGATCTAAAGAAAGGAGTGATTTCTTCTAGTTGGGTGGCCACAGAAAGCTTCCTGAAGTATGTGAGATTTGAGTTACATCTTGGCTAAGTTAGGTCGTCAGCTAGTTGAAGAGAAGTACATCATGGGATCCAAAAAGAGAGAAAAAGAATGTGAGTCTGGCAGTAGAGACAGTAAAATTCTATTGGAGGCCAATGATTAGACCGATGTGGTGGAAGAGGGTGAGAAATGGAGCTTGCGAAGGTCGTTCATGTCTGAACTGGATCCTGTAGACCTTGACCAGTCAAAGTTTTTGAGCAGATGAGTGTCATGTTTTAAGCAAAGTGAAGAGGAGACAAGTCTTGCAATATGATATGAGTAGGAGAGAGGTTAAAGGCTGGAATAAAAACCTTTGGTAGGTGGTCTGTTTGCGAAGCGATGGGCAGTGTGCAGGAGAAGCTAATAGCAGTGGGAAGGGAAAGGAAGGAAGGTCGATGCAAGAGTAAGAGGTGATTGACCTTTAGAGTTTTACAAGCCCAAGATGAGACATTCTTAACAAAAACGGGAACACACATATATAATGAAGGCTCCCTGACTGCTAGGCATAGTGAGGTTTTGCATGTCTGACTTCATCTGGAATAGATCGGTTTTTAGACCTAGAAGCTGGTTTGTGGACTGACAGGATTTACTTTTTGTCTCTTTTTCTTTTTAAAACATGTTGACTTAGTGCTTATGAAGGGAAACCTAAGGGGGATATCAGTGAGGCGCTGATCTGCAAATTAGTGGGTAGCTGGGGACTTGTCTGAGACAGCTATAGACTGCAGTTTTTCAGCTACGGCAATCTTGAACACCATTTAGATAACAGTATGAGATGTATCATTTCCTTTTTGTAAAATTTTACACAACGTGGGGAATTTGAGATATATAAAAAATAAGGACTTAGAAAACTTATGCTATACCACTAGAGGAGTTTTCGTTTATAACACACACATGTACACAACTTCTTTAAAGAGTTTAGGCAATAAGTGCATATTATGGGCTAGACCATTGACCAGGTCAAATTGAAGGTGAGGGGATGGAGACAGAGATACATGTCTGAGATATTTGGATACAACTAATAGTTCAAATTAGGGATGATTTTGATGTCATTATTTTCAAATAAATAGGCTAAAGATATAAGTTTTATTTTTAACAGAAGGAAATGGGAAGACTGTATTCTAATAAGTTAGTCTAGACCAAATAAAACCTCTAATAAAAGGCTAGTAGAAATGTGAAATGGATTATTTTTCTAGAGAAACAGTCTAATTTTGACTTTATTAAGTTATTCAAGTTTTGATATAGTCTATATAGTTTTAATTCGATATGTAACTTTCACGTATTCAGAATTCTTATCTTAGGGAATGTCATTTAGAGTTATTTTTGTAAGTATTACAGGTGTTAAAATGTGAATTATATCCAAATGTCTGACCTTTAAAAATATGATAAAAAGAAACAAGACTTATTTTTCTTCTTTCCTTTTGTTCCCTTCTAAAAGGCAGCTTGATACAGTGGAAAGAGCAAGTTTCTGTAATCAGACAGAATGGGGTTCTTCTTTCTCATTCCACCACTTATAACCGGGGGCAAGCTAGGTTAACTGCACTGAGCTTCAGCTCCATGAATATTAAGTGATATCCAAAAAGCAGAAAATACTACATATGCATATATTTGGCATAATATAAACCTTCCCTAGATGAAATGTATTATAACCAGAAATCAGATTCAGGAAAGATGCACTATCTGGGATTGATTATCTGCTGCCTGAATAATTTATTACCTGTCTCCTTTGCTTTGGATTGCTTGGTGAAGAAACCTTGTACTTAAAGGAATAAACACACGGTTGTTTTTTTTTCTGCAAATGAATGAGAATTTTGGTTCAGCTCCACAAATATTTATTGAGAGCTTATGGTATGGCAAGCATTGTAGCAGGCCTAGGGGCACAGCGATAAATGGGATCCGGATTTGGCGCTGGAGAGCGTCCTGTGCAGTGGAGGAGATGAAGGGACACTTCGGCCATCCTCAGACATCTGAGGCTTACCCAGAGCGTACCGAGGAAGGGAGATGAACCCTAACTTCTTCAGCCCCTCAAAAATGCCCTTTGGCTATGTCTGCATGTATCTTGAAGAATGACTAGCAAGTTGTCAGGTAAAGAAGCCTGCCAAGTGTGTCTTAGGCTTCAGGCTTTGTGGGGCATAAAACTTAAAACATTTGCTGGCCTTTTTAAGAAAAATATGACAAAATTACAAATATAAGATTTGGTGAAAATGAATATGTATTTAGAATGAGAAAAGAATCATTAAATAATTATTGGAGATTTGGGTTCCTTTCTTCTGTGGTCTCTCTGCTCTTTAAGGGGAGATGCTTCCATAAAAAGCATTGAAAACACTTCCTGATAGCAACTGGGCGGGCCCTCTCTGCCTAAGAAAATGCTACAACTTCAGCAACAGCCAACTGTTATGGGGTAACTGCAAGTGAGGGTCCCCTAGGCTTGCATTTACTGGTTCATGGCAAAGCTACCTGGCTTAATGAATTCTTTGAAAAATGTTTTTTTTAACAGCTTATACTTATTAGCCAAAAGTGTAATTTTGAACAGGTGAGATTTATGTGGAAGTGGTTAGTTCTGTAACACTTAAAAAGGGCTTCTTGGTATTCAAGCCATTTATTCAATAGAGAACAGAATTATTCAAACATTTCTTTAGAAATGTGTAACTGCCTGTCTATACTTGAAATACTGTGATTACCTTAATTAGGATTGTTACGCTTTCTCAATTTTTTTTTTTTTTTTGTAGCCCAAGGTGGTTGTTACAGCATCCTTTGGCATTGAACCTGGAAGGAAGGTAGAATACATACCACTTCTAGAAGAAGCGCTGAGAATAGGACAACACAATCCATATAAAGTTCTCATTTACAATCGTCCAAATATGGTAATCTGAATATTAAATTTGGTTCTTGCTTATTGTGATGTGCTAAGGATGATTCTCGTTTTGAACATTTGAAACAAACCCTTGATTTATAAATCATTAAATATACTTCCTGAATGTCTCTATTTTTAGCAATATATATATATATATATGAATGATATTTTCTCTTTATGAAAAACTAGCTTAAATATTGAAACACAGAAATACCCATAATATTAATGAATTAGAGTCTATGTATAGTCTATAGTGGTGTCATTTATTAATTAAATTATAACAATAAAAATAATAGTACTAGCAAATACTTATTGACCTGCCTACTTGCCATGTGATTTTTAAGACACTCTACAAATGGATAATTTAAAAAATCTTCCTGATAACTCTGTGAGCTAGGTGATAGCATTATTCATATTTTAAAGAAGAGGAATCCAGTGAACAGGACGATAAACTTGCCCAGCTAGTACGTATCAGGGTCATGATTTGAACGCATGCTCTCTGTCTGCCTGCTTGGTTCCTAAGTTATCCTGCCTTGTGGATAGAGGTGTGATTAATTTGTATGTACAAATCTTTTAAAAACTTTGGAAAAGGTGTTTAGTCTAGAAATAAAAACTATGTTCAGGAAAACAAAATAAGAATATTCTAAACAGATACATTATTCTGTGATCCTTGAAAGAAGAAAAAGCAGTACAATACATCAATGAATGTATTTTACAATGCTTTTCCTAGTTAATTGGACCTACTGGCCACCTTATTTCTACATCCAAGCAAATATCCAGCTATTTACAGTAGGGATAACTTGGGTTTCTAGCAGATTAAAAATTTTTGTGGAAAAAAATTACAAGAGTTTGAAGAATCATGTATAATTTTGCAGAACTCTTGAGAGCTTAGCTGCAGAAAATGCTTAAAAGACAGGATATAAGAACAGACAGCATTAAAACTATGTCATTTTGATTACCACTAGCAATTCCTATTACACATTAAATTGCTGTGTAAAGTTTTAGTAGTCTGTGGTCCATGAACTGCTACTCTCAATGATTTTAATATTCTTACTGTCTCGAAGGATTTTTAGTTTCTTTTAGATGACCTCAAGCATATTTTTTTAAAAAAAAGGATTGTTGCTATTGTATTAGGGAATGCAAAGTCAGCACTAAAGAAAGCTTTAGGTAAGAGAAAGTTCTAGGACTGGTAGGAACACACACATACAAAAATGTTTATGTGTGTATGTGTGTGCTCGTCACACGTATATGAAATGTAGAATTTATAAAGAATGTAAGCCAGGCACTTCTAAGTTACTTTCAAATACTAAGTACTTTCAAATACTTCTTGTATAATTCTCACAAACCAGTAAAGTAGATGCTATTTTTGGCTCCATTTTACAGATGAAGAAACTGAGTCTTGGAGCAGTCATAGCCCAAAGTCACAGCTAATAAGTGGCAGAGCCAAGATTTGAACTCCAGTTAAATGACTTTTAACTGACAGGCTATATGCTATTTCATTTACTTTACAACATAATGGCTGTGGATATGAATGTTTACTCTTTAGATTTTTTCTAATGCAAATCTCTTTCCTATTAATAGGTAGAAATCCACTCTCCTTACCCCTCTCCCATAACTGGCTCACTTTCTCTCCCTCTCCCTTTTTCTTAAGATACTTCCTTCTATTTTGACTTATCTTTATTTTAGATGAGGGCTTTGGATGTGTCTTGTCCTTCATGTTAGATTTGCTGTTTAGACAGTAATTAAGCCCAGTGGACTGGCTTTGCTTTGACTTGAGAGAGACGCAAATTGAGCCTCTCATTAACCAGATTTGCATTTTTGCCAGAGGCGGTAGAAACCTGGCTGCCACTCCTAAGCCTCAAGCAAGCATTGACAGAATCAAAGGAATACCAATCACATCAGTCAATTCTACTGCTCTCCCAATAATGCCTTTTAAGAATGATAACAACTAAGAAGGACATGTCTATAGGAGTAAATACCTGGGGTGCCAAAAAAAATGTATACACAGGACTGATATTCATCTTTGGTTATCAGTATATATTGGATATTACATTTTTAATACAGTTTTTTGTCTTTCTTAAAATGTGTATACTTTTTTTTTTTTTGGCACCCTCTGTATATGTAAAAGCTAATGTTGCATTTAACCCTCTCTCTTGCCAAATCTTTACACATGCCGGCATTTCCTAGCCTGAAGAATAAATACTTATTTAAGTTCTCATTTCATTTGATCTGTAATTATTTTTGTAATGACTCAATTGACATTTTTACTTGTGCAGTGTGATGATTTTTTTTATAGGTCTGTAATTTTGATGTCAGAGCCTTGATAATTGAAATTAGTTATGTTTATCTGAGGCAGTTTGGTCAGAGAGTTAACTATTTTTATTCATCTAAGTGGCATACTAGGGTTTATCAGAGTATGGCTGGAGAATCCTAAAATTTCACCTTTATGAAGTTCAATTCAGATTATTATCTATCAGTGTGTGTATTCATATAGGCATTGTATTTGTGGTATTATATTCTGTTAATTTTTTAATGAAATATTTAAAAATATGACCATTTTTTACAACCTTGATTAATACATTAAGGAGCCTGAAAAATGGAGATAGTCTGGGTTTTCTAAATCACTCAGAGTCTCTGGGCTTAGCTTTACCTTGATGAAATGATTACAGGTACTCTGTAGGTGATGGATCTTATTAACTTCCCTGAGGAATGTGTAGCCTTACCTTGTGCCTATATTAATAAGTTTACAAAGTGTAAACTTTCTGATGCATCATCTTAAGCTAGTTATCATTTCAGAAAGTAACTGAACATGTTATTTAAATAGATGTAACTCCCCATTACAGTAATTTTTCCATAAGCTACTTCCTCCTCTTCACTTGTCTGGCTTATTTCACTAGGACCATGTTTAAAAGATCTGTCTACCTTCTTTTAAGGTGTATCTGTCTAACTCATGACTCTATTATCATAAAGTTTACAACACAGAGCTTGGTTCTAGGACCAAAAGAGAAAACAAACATTTCTACCATATTAATCAATGACCTAGATGTAGAAAAACTTGGATAGCATTTTAGATATGTTATATACTCTCATTAATTTTCAAAATGGATTTTTCTTCTTGAAAATGCCAAAGTAGATTTTTCCTTCACCCCTGAAAATAAATTAATAATCTCTCATTTGGAAAGATGTCCACAGCGTTATTCCTAAATGGTCCTTGTATGAAGAGAAATTTTTATGGATTAGTTGATATTTCATTGCAGCGACTGTAGTTCCAAAGTAAATGAAATAGGTTATGAAAAGTAGAAATTAGTTTATAAAGTTAATAGTGCATATACATGTATGGAAACATGGACCTCTGTTAGTTACACTCTTGATTTTTGATGAAAACTTGCCTGCATCAAATTGAGTTTCTTAAGGTTATCCCTAGATTTGAATAAAACATGTTCTTTTGTCAGTTCAGTTGAAGCCAACATCAAACTGTTGGACTTTTTATGAACGTTTGTCTTAACTCATGACCCTGAGATACTTAGTCATAAATCTGATATTTTGTGCTATATAGATAGCCTAGATTTTTTCAGTCAGATGCTCAGACCAATATAGATTTAGCTATTCTCAGTTGTTCTCCAGATTTAATCTCCTTTGTTCAGTGTATATTGCTGTATTTTTGCTCTGTAGGAGACAGTTCCTTTGGCTCCAGGTCGTGACCTTGACTGGGATGAAGAGATGGCAAAAGCACAGTCACATGATTGTGTCCCTGTTCTTTCGGAACATCCACTGTATATTCTTTACACATCTGGAACAACAGGGCTGCCGAAGGTATTCACTCTTATGGATAACGCTCTATAGCATCAGATTTCTTTTGCATTGAGAATGTTTGATTATTGACTGAAGATGTTTGTAGACTCTAGCTTGAGGTTTAGACTTAGGTACTTTATATTTAAAGAAATGTTGTGTTTAAATATTGAAAAATATTAATTATATTTAAGGTCACATGCTTAGCTCCAACTTCTTCCAAAATCTTTACATATATCAACAATATACAACTGCTTGAATAAGCTATGAAAATCAATAGATATTTGACCAAATATCAGTCGGTTTAATAAAATTTTATACAATTATAGTTTAAATGAAATATTTTTTTTAAATTGAGGTATAACTTTCGTAAAATATGGGATTGATTTTTGATTAGGGAAATTCAATTCTTTGTTATAAACACAAATTTGAGAATTGGTCTAGACAGTTTGAACAACAGGCAGTTTATCCAGAGTAGTGAACTCTTGGATTTGCAGCACTGAAAACAGATTTTAAAATCTGCTTACCATGAAAGGTGTTTACATATAACAAAGTTAAAAGCATCAATATTTATGAAAGTGTCAGATAACAAACAAATTTCACTTTTACCTGACATCTCCAAATAATACTGTTTCTTCATACAATTTCATAAAGGCTTGCAATACCATCTTCCTATTCATCTTTGTTAGGGGATTTACTATTCAGTGAATCACAGAATTTTAGTGGGGGGAAGGGACCTTCACAGTCGCTCACATCCTGGAGGGCAATGGCCTCCGTATTAATATTAGATCTCTGTAGCATCAGAGTTCTGAAAACATAATCGATTTATAATCTTAAAAAAGGAAAATTAAGGTGTTTAATATAAAACTTGCTTGAGAAAAAGAAAACATTTGGTCGGGGAATATAATCTCGCTGAGGAGAGAAACCATGTTTTATTACATTTTAGTCTACTGTTGTGCGCTTTGTATGTGGTTGTGCTCATAAATTTTTGTTGAGTGCATAAATAAACAAACAAAGATATTTGTGTCATTATGATTTTTTTTAAACAACTCTAGTCAATTTAAAAAGTAAATATTTGTTATATTGAAGACTCTAAGACTTGTTTAAGTAGTCCAAGTGATCTGCTGGACACAATCCTTACCCTCCACTTTTTGCAATTCTGCATTATGCACCAGCCACATAGAGTCCAACGGAACACTTGGATGTAAAATAAGAGAGGACTCAGCAAATTTCAATTTAATATAAAACTGTCAACATGAGAGGAAACCCTTGACCCTAAAAACTTCGTACAACCTAACCAAAAACAAAACAAAACCAAAAAAACAGAAAGTCACTTTAGCTCCTTAAAAGCCTAAAAGGGTCTTATAAAAACATTTGCACCACCTTCTGATTTTAAATCACTGTGAAATTCACTGTGTCTGAATGGGGATCTGTGTGGGAGGATCAGAAGAAGAGCTTGTCAGAATCTCAAAACTGACTTAGTCAGTGTAGTAGAAAGCAAAGAAAACTATAATCAGAGCGTTAAATCTAAAAAGTGGTGGTTCCAAATAAAGACATATCCTAGCTAGTACAGGTTTTCTCTGGGTCTAGTTCTCTTCTGGATTCCTAGATGCTCAAACTGAAGATCTTTTGATGATTCAATCGTTCTCATTAGATCCTAATATACCATACTGAAGATACTCTATTTCAATAGATTGGAGAAGGCTTTAATTGTTTGGAGATCTCTAGTCAGGTTGGATTCAGCTCAATTCAATATACATGTATTGAGTGTTCATTCTGTGCTAAAAGAGACAAAAAATATGCGTAAACCACAGTCTCTTCAGTCTAATGTGGTTGAAATATATATACATATATATATTATATATGACATATATATACATATATACGTATATATACATATATATGTGTATATATATGTGTATACACACACACACACACACATATATAAACAGATAATGCAAGGTAGACTGATGCTTGCTGTATGGGGGCAAAGTTATCTCTCTCTAGAAAAGATGAGATTCAATGGTATCTGAACGATTGAATTCAATTAATTCAACAAATAGTACTGAGCATACAAATATGTGTCTGGCTCTCTTTCTAGAAGTTTCTATTCTCTAGGTGGGACACAGGCGCTAAACAAATAAAGAGCTACGTAATATGTGACAAGTGTTATGAAGAAAAGGAAAGCAGAGTAAAAGGACCGAGTGATTGGAAGAATCTCAGGGAAAGCTCTTGATCAGGTGACGCTTGCAGAATGAGTAGAACTTCTTCACAGAGTGACATCACAGGGAAGAGGGCATTCCAGGCAGAATGGCAGCATAAGTGAAGGCAGGAGTATGCCCGGAAGGTTCCAGGATGGCTAGTGCATATGGTGCGGAAGAACGAATGGCTAGAAATGGAGGCAGGGGCCAAACTCTCAAAATTTAAGTCAAGTTTAGGTTATATTCTGTATATTAGGGACGAAGGGCACTAATATTTCTTAAGCAGGAAAGAAAAATATGAAGGAAGGTAACCTTTGTAACATTTTTTGGGAAGATAGACAAATATATGCAATGGAGGCAAGCTTATTGGTTTTCAGGGTGTTAAATTAATTTAGGACTTAATACAGAGAATTCCGATTTGGTTCAAGGATAGGAGTGAGGCAGAAGAAGAATCCAAAACTTTGAACCTGAGAACATGAGAGGGTGGTTTTGAATATTTACTGAAATAGATACACAGGAGGATAGTTTAGGGCTGGGGAAACAGAGTTTTTTTAACATACTGAGTATGATATGTGTTTGGGGCATTAGCATGGAGATGCCTAGCCAGTGGTTGGAGGTGATGGTCTGGGTCCAAGAAGTACATCTGGGTTTGTAGCTAGACCCTTGTGGGTTAACAGTGTAGAGGTCTGGTGTTTCATGGGAGTGAGTAGATTTTGCAAAGTAGGACAGCAAAATGGCAAGAGAAAGTAATCGTCTCTCACGATCTCTCAGAAATACTTCCTTCAGCCCTCTAGTGGACATTAGGATTTAAATTGTGTTGATATTATACATCGCCAACAAACCTTTCTGCCACTTATTTTATTCTACTTTATACATTAGCTTTTATTTACTATCTTCATGAAATTTCATGTTCTCTGGGGTCTTAGCATATATTTCATACATCTTTGAATCCACTACTATGTCAGCAACCTTAAAACTGGGCCACGGTAAATCCTCCGAATACTATTTGTTAAATGACTTCTTACTTTTCCAGTTAGCTCCTGGCATCCACTTTATTCATAAAGTTCTCACTTCATTTTTGATAGGCATAATCAGGATTAATGGGATCTGAAATTTTAATATTGGGATTCCCAGAATAGAAGTACAGGAAAAATGAGCACATATGCATTTATGAAGCATTTAAATATAAACTTCATGTCGTCATACAGTTTGTTTTCTCAATCTTTACTCTTCACGAGGAAAAATAATGTTGTGAGCTCACAAAAATACACTGCTTAAAAATACTCATTTCACATAGGCACATATAAGACACCCATAAGGCAAGCTGTTCTTTGGTTAGAATTTGCAGATATATTTAGGGCATATTTGCATCTCTGCATCTGCCAACTCTGGATTTGTCAGGTTGCTGTATGACAGGTTAATCTGTTAGCTGCTGCAAATATTCTACCAACCACAGCAGAGCTACTTTGCATGCATTTTTGTCTTGTGGGTTTCTATGCTGTTTGGTTTCAGTGCCTGTATTCAGGATACAATAGAAGAATCCCTCATCTAGATGTGGTGTCCTTTTGGGAGTGGGAGATTTAGTGATGATTATATTTATCTTCTTTCTGCTTATATCATGGAGGTGCAGTGCTAAGAACAACAACAAAAAAAGTTCAGCGCTAAAGGAGAATGGGGGAAAGAAACTAAAAGGAAAAGATTGAAAGGAAGGCATGACAGGAGGGTATGGATAAGGCCTTTTGTCTTTATGTGTATTTACATATGTCCCTTTTATTCCTGCATATTAGGTGATCTATTCATGTTCCCTACTCTAGGGGAAAAAAATGAGAAAAAGTCAAACAAAAAAGCAGTGAGCTGTTTTGTTTGTGTTATAATTCTTGCAATTAAAATGCTGGTCTTACTACAATTTTGCCCCATCTCATAATTGTTCAGATCAATAAAAAATCATACCGCTGCTAAAGTATCCTCCATAGAGGCAGCATGGAGTCATCCAGAAGCTTGCAGCAAGAGATTTTATGTTTGATGAAATATCCTAAATGAAACCATTCCATTTCTACTAATAGGATTCGCTACGTTCTACAAGTTTCAAAGGTTTCTCCTGAACAAAAAAGAGTATTTTCAAGGAGAATATTTTTCATACATGTGCTTATTGATTGAAACGTTCACTCATTTAATCTGTCAACAAGTGTATTAAATGCCTCTTCTATGACAGACACCATGCTGAGGAGACAAAGGCATTCTCACAGCCCCAAAGTGGTTGGGGAGACATAGCCCTTGGTTGGGGTGTCAGTGCCTGGAGGGCGTGTGTAGGCCCTGGGGCTATAGGACAGGACAGACTGTTACTGTGGGATCCCTGACAGCTTTCGGAGGAGTGGCACTTTCACAATGTCTTTACATGCTTGTGTGATGAAGTAGGAGCTAGCCAGGTTCAGAAAAGGGTGGGAGTGGGGCTCCTGCTAGAAAGAGGGAATATCGTCTGTAAAGCCACGATAAGAATAAGAATATTGCTGATGTGTTGGCTTTTTTAAATTATCAGAATCATACCTTTTATTTCTCAACCTACTGACTCCAACCATCGTTTAGTGATGGATTTCTTTACTTCAGGTAAAATATTTCTTCTTTTTTTCTTCTCAAATTGTCAGGCTGAATTTATATATATATATATGTATTTATATATATATTTTTATATATATATATATATATATATATATACCGGAGGTGCCAAAAAATATATACACATGACTTGTATTCATTTTTTGTTATCGGTATATATTGTTACAATTTTAAAACATTTTTTTCCTTTCTTAAAATGTGTATACATACTTTTTTTTGGCACTCTCTGTACAAACATACATAAGTATATACACATATAAACACACATATATATAGAAAAAGATATTTACATATACGAGATCAGACAAGTTCGTGAACTCGTCCTAGAAAAAGTGCCACATACCTTCTTACTGTATATCACTACAGTCACCTTCAAAGTACTCCCCTTGGGAAGCTATGAACTGTTGCCAGCACCTACTCAACCCTTCAAAGCAATTTTGGAGCTCTTTCTGGAATGGCCATCAGAGCTGTCTTCGTATTACCCTTGATGTCCTGAATGTCATCAAAATGTCTTCCTTTCAATATTTCCTTTATCTTTGGATAAAGAAAGAAGCCATTGGGTGCTAGATCAGGTGAGCAGGGAGGGTGTTCCCATACAGTTATTTGTTTACTGGCTAAAAACTCCCTCACAGACAGTGCTGTGTGAGCTGGTGCATTGTCATGATGCAAGAGCTATGAATTGTTGGCAAAAAGTTCAGGTCGTCTAACTTTTTCACGCAGCCCTTTCAGCACTTCCAAATAGTAAACTTGGTTAACTATTTGTCCAGTTGGTAAAAACTCATAATGAATAATCCATCTGATATCAAAAAAGGTTAGCAACATTGTTGCAACAAGTTCACAAATTTAATTGTCGGATATTTTAATTGTATGAATAAATATATATCTCATGTATGTAAGTATGTAATTTGTCTTGTATAATCTTTTATTACAGAGTTGGATAATGGAAGGGCTCAAATTAGGAAGTATGAAGCTTTGTCACATACTGCACACATCTCTTACCTGAGTATTTTGAGATTTGCCTTTCAAATTTTTATAGATCATTAAAAAAAACACAACATTTTTGGTATGAAGAATTCCAAGCTCTTATTTTTACCACACACCACAGTCTTCCTTCCTCTTTTGCTACAACCCATATTGTTAATATTGTTCCAACTGTATTTTTCTTAAGTTGTGGCAACCCAAACCGTACAGAACACTTCATATGGACATGTTTTCTGTTTTAATAGCCTCATTTATGATACTTTGTGGCTTTCCTTGTCTTCAAGGACAACTCATTAAGCTGGAAATCATAAAGAGCCATCTGTGATAACTCTGTGGTCCCATTCCTGGGTAATTAATAATCAACTTTTAAATTTGTTCCTACAGATAGAATTTTTAAATACCTTATACATTAAAAGTGTATATGTATATATGTGTGTATAGATATAGATATAGATCTATCTATCTATCTATCTATCTATCTATCTATCTATCTATCTATCTATCTATCTAATCTCAAAGAGCACCTTCGCATTGTCTCCTTTCCCATTTCTGAGACTGCATTAACTTTTATGTCTTTATTTGGGGCACAGAGTGTTATTCCCACCTGGATGTCTTTCAAGTATTATGGCTGATCCCATCAAAATCAGAACAATATATTGGCAGGTTGCAGGGCTTTTCTGAGACTGTATTAGGTCATCTAATGTCTTTACTTTTAAGGTTGCTAGAGTATAAATACATGAAAATAACAGAGTTTCAAAGGAATAAAATGTAGTATGCTTGTGTTTTAGGGTTAAGCATTGATATTGAAGAAGTATTTTTACCTCAAACTCAAGGTTTTAAATGCATTTTAAAATGCAATTTTAAGTTTCTCATTAATTTTGCATACTTAGAATATAATGATTTTTTAAAATGATTTATGTGTTTTCAAAGGTTAAACAAGTTTCTCTTTTGCATTTTAATTATCATTACCTGGAAAATAGGATTACAAACAAGAAACAAAAAAACACTTTCTCACAGTTTTAGTCACATATTAATATTGTAATAAAGAAACTCTTTTCTAACGGAATCTTTTATTTTTTTTTAACTTTCAAACTTCTGGTAGAAGATCTAGATGAAAAATAGGTAACTTTACAGTTCTTTTTTTGCACCATATCAAATACTCAGAATATTGAAAACTATCATCTGAGTATTTTGGAGGCAAGACCAAATTTCACACCTAGTCTAGGTTAATGAATGGTAAAGTGATGTTTGATGTAAATTTTTTACTCATCCTTTAAAAAAAATAAAAATAAATGGATATCAGAGACCAATGAAAACCAGACATTTTGGGTTATTTCTCTGCTTTAGCTCCATTTTAAATGTTTTTAATGAGAAACTTTGATGGTAACTTTATTTTGACATTTCTGCCTTTTGGATGGTATTAGCACAGGGAAAATAAATAAATAAATAAATACATACATACATACATACATACATACATACATGCTAGAACTAAGGAAATAATTTTGTTAATAAGATGTTAAATTTTATCCTTTATAATTTTAAATGCTGTTTATGTATGGTCTCATTCGTAAGTCTCGCTTTTTTGGGGTTAAATCCTTTTAAGTATCCACCATTTTACAGACAGAACAGCATTGGTAAATACACTTTAAAGAAGTGTTCACTTGAGAAGTAAATAGAAATTTGGTAACTTATCTTTTAAATTATCTTCTAAGTTTTCCAAATGAATTGCTACTCATTTATGTTCTTCCAAGCCTTTTATTCCTTTTTATCACTTCCAGTTGATTTACCTTACCCTCTGTAACATATGATCTAAAAATTTATTCAGTTATAATAATATTTAGAATTGCTGATAAAATTGAGCTCTAAATGCAGGGCTAGCCAGGTGGAGAAAAATTCTAAAACATCGTAAGTGAAATCATTACTGACGTTAATTATCACTGTCTACCATAATATATGGATAGCATATTATCTATGAAAAAAACTTCACTTTTTTCCTCTATAAATAAATAAAAAGTTTTAGAAAAGTGTGTTTGCAGGTTGATTAATAGCAAATTCGTCAAGGTATCAAACCATGCAGTATCAAGAGGACAAACGAATTAGCCAAGTACATGGAAGAGAATACAGAATGTACTGGGGAAAGAACTGTTCAGTTTACATGGGACGGTGCATGTGTGAAACGTACTGGCAGGGGGTTCAGGATTTCTGCTACTCCTAAGGTGATCAAAAGAATCAGCTGTATGCTAACCATGTTATACAACCTAGAAAGTAGCTGTTAAATACCAAAAAAAACTACATGTGGTATTTGCCAAGAGACCAGGTGTTGCTGCTGGTAGATAAAATGTATTCCGCAGCTTGATACCTATGTTTTGTTAGTTGTACCTGAGGAGATCAACAGTTTTAGTAACTAAAAGAAAGTCGAATTCCTTTTCATTCCTCAATTCTTGTATGTGTGTTACAGTTACAGAGCTAGACAGAAACTCTTTTAACGTACTGTTTATTAACGTTGCTTTACTTTTTCTCTCCTTTAGGGTGTGGTCAGGCCCACTGGAGGATATGCTGTGATGCTAAACTGGACAATGTCTTCTGTATATGGACTTAAACCTGGAGAGGTAATCCTGGTTTTAAATTCACTTTGCATGACATTTTTTTGATTAAGATATATGCATTTTATTATCTTCTTATTTTTTAGGTGTGGTGGGCAGCTTCTGACTTAGGCTGGGTTGTCGGACATTCCTATATCTGTTATGGACCACTTCTTCATGGGAACACAACAGTTTTATATGAGGTAATAAAATGAAATTAATACCACATATAAATAATATTTACTTTATTGAAACTTTTTGAGAAGTAGTTCTAAGTAAGAACAGAAAAATTTGGATGGAGGCATGGGACATTTTTACATCTTCTTTCAGTTAAAATATGATTTCAAAAGAGAAAGGAATATATAGAAAATAACAGCCAGCTAATTAAATTTGTTGAACAACATCCTCAAAATTATATTCTGAAAAATATACACTGAAAGCCTGATGGCTATTCTTAACAGATTTCTAGAAACATATTATCATGCTGATACTGATTTTAGAATCTTTGTAAAGAAAATAGTTATCATAAAGCAAACAACATAGATTAACCATTTTGTGTTCTTACAGGATTAATAGGTTTCCAAATGTATGGTATCTTGATTTTAGCTAGACATTTTTGGTAGTTTCTAATGATAGCTATATGTATAAGGGAGAGAATCGTAGACTGACTAAATTTATAGCTAAATATATAACCGCTTTAAGATTCTGTTGCATGGATTAATCTCACCTGGGAATAAAATTTTTGTGTATATACTAGAAAATTCTACTTATATGCTCATCCTGTTTAATTTTGTCAATGCCTTGTATGAATACTTAGAACACATACCTATCAGATTTGTAGGAGGCAAACACTTTAGAGGGACAGCAAAATGGTAGTTTACTAAATCAGTATTCAAAATGAAATTGGACTTTTGGTCCAAATAGCTCAAGATGGGAAAATGCAAAAATCTTTAGTGTTATCTTTATATTAAAGTAATTGTAGAAATGAAGTAGGGGAAAGGAGTTGGTTGCTGTTTATGTGATTAAGTCCCTATGTATTTTAATACTCCATATTTCAAACACAAGCAGTTGGTAGGATTGCTTTAAAAAATACTCACCGTATGCAATTTTATAATCTTATTCTTTCACATTTGGAAATTTGTGTTTAGTTTAATGAGGAAGAAGAAAAAATAATTAACTTATTAGAAAGCATCTGGAAGAAGAGGACTGGGATAAAAATAATGTCATACAAGAAAGGGATGAAGGAATTGTGAAAGGTTAGTCCGAAATATAATATACCGTGTGTCCCCGAAAATAAGACCTAGCTGGACAATCAGCTCTGATGCATCTTTTGGAGCAAAAATTAATGTAAGACCCTATATTATATTATATTATATTATATTATATTATACCCAGTCTTATGTTATAGTAAAATAAGACTGGGTCTTATATTAATTTTTGCTCCAAAAGACGCATTAGAGCTGCTTGTCTGGCTAGGTCTTATTTTCGGGGAAAAACGGTATTTAATGTGCATATATATTCAATATCTTTGGATATCTAAAGAGTTGCCACATATAAAGGAAGTAGTATAGTAATGCAGAGCTCCAGAGACCTGTATTTTGGGAATAATCAGAGACAAATTAAACCGTCCAGTAGTAGAATAGGCAACTTCTCACACAGAAAGCTGTTTCACTTCAAGTGTCTCCATGTCAGGCAAGGAATGTGAAGAAGGGACTTTTATATGTAGGGTGTGGATGATAGTGGTAGATGATGTCAAGGTTTTTTACAACCTTAAAATCCTGCAACTCGGTTATTCTGAAAAAATTAGAGACCCTTTTCTGTCTCTCTGTGTAATTCTCCCAGTCACCAGTTGAAGACATTAGCTTCCTTCATTTTTAGCTGGCTGGTTTTCTGTCTCTGAATGCTCGGAAATGTTAAGTCAGACTTTGACATATTAAACTGTTCTGCACTACTCTCTATCTTCTGTACTGTGCTTTTGTACTTTGCAGACTTAATAGGCATTGTGGTGTTTGTAATAATTAAAACATAAAATAATCTTGACAGATCTGTTCCATACTGAAGTCCTTGCGATAGGATAAATATTTTTAATAATCATTCCCCTTGAATTAAACAAAATAAACCCCAACGCTGAATGATTATAATGAAGAGTGATATTGGTAATATGAATGTGACAGAGCCGAAGATGTCATTATTTTTATAAGTATTAAGCTGCCTTTAGAACTGAAGTATTTAGATATTTCTGTGCAATTTACCATTGGCCTTTTATTACTTCTCAAGTTTATTTAAAACATGATTTCTTTTAACACCATAAAAGGGGCTCGGTTGTTTGTCTTTATTTTAGAATGATGTGCTTAAGAACAGTGTAGATTCTCTATAAACATTTGTTGGGCAGAAGAGTGAATGGAATAAGTACATTTTAAAACCATTTCTCTGCATTCTGGTTTCTTTCCTGCAACTTGTAAACATCTTCAGTTCTCTGCAATGACAAAACCAAGCCCTTTAGACCATTTCCCACTTCTAGCTATCCCATCTGCGTGGTTTTCTTCACTAAGCTCCTTGAGAAACTACTCTACCCACATTATCTGAACATGTTCTTCCCGTTATTCTCCATCCCATTGCAGTCCAATTTTCACATTACTTCATAGAAGCTACAGTAACAGAGGTCAACAGTGACTTTATAAATGACAAAAGCAAGTGACAATGAGGTTCTTCAACCTCATTTTATTTTCCTCTCCGTGTCATCAACCCTGAAGGTAATTCTCTCAAGTCTCTTGAGCTCCGTGCCCTTTTGCTATTGTTCATGTCGATTCTTTTGCCTGTCATGGCTTCCCCTCTGTTTTTTCCTATCTGGTTGATGCCTACTATCGTGGAAGCCTCTACTTAGATGTTATCATCTCTCAAATGTTCCTCTCACAGTCTTGGGTTGTGCTCAGTGCCCCTTTCTGTGGTTCCATTGCCCCCTGAGCATATGTCTGTCACCGAGCCGACCACATTGTACTATGTGTTTATATCTCATAGAGTGTGAGAGCCTCAAAAACCAGTCTCTTAGCACAGTGCATACAACACACTAAGTACTCAATAAAGGCTTATGGAACTAAATTGACCTCGACTCTTCTGTTTTTTGCCTATGTCTCTGACAGCTTGTCCTCCCTTGCCTGTCTTGGTTTCTCTTGCTTTGGTCCTACACATGGGAGTTCGGGAGGGTCTGATTCTTAGCCTTCTTCTCTCATTCTGCTTATATGTCCTTGTGAATCTCCGTGCAGTTGGATTTGAGTATTACCGATTACACTGAGGCTTCTAACTCCTCCTTTCTGTATCTGACTTTCCTGCTGAGCACAGCTGATCGTTAGACAACTTCTGCTCAAGGTGACGTGAGCTGAACTCACTATCTCTACTCTTCCCCACAAAACAAGTTTCTTTCTATGTACCCTGCAGTTTTGTATGCTGCCTGCATCTACTGAGTCCACCAAAATAAGAATCTGGGAGTGATTCTAACTTCATTGTCTTCATATATTGTACTTTATTGGTTATTACATTCTTTTGAGTCTATGTTTTAATACCTAGCAAAAGTGCCCTCATTTTTCCATGCCTTCTGACAGGTATTCAAGGCTGATATTCAGCTGCCCTCCTTGACCTCTTTGAAGCACTTTGACCTTTTCCTTCTTGCTTATATCACCATTGCGGTTTCACATTAGTTTGTAGGATCCTTTGATTTGTTCATTTGTCTCTCTCTGCTCTAAACTCTTTGAAGGACTGAATCATTTTAGTTTTTGTTCACTATCAATTCTCAGCTCTTAGCCTTGTTCTTGATGCATATTTGGTTCTCAGTAAATATTTGTTAAATAAATGCCTGAAAGAGGATATCAGAAAAAACAAAACTTGATTTTTTTCCTGAAGTCTTTTGTCCTGATGGAGGTAAATGTAATTTTAGTTTTTCTCTTTACCAGAAAACTTCATAAACAACTTAAGTAATAGGTTGTATTTTTAAATAAGCAATGATTTACCTTTATTCATTGATCTGGACATATTGAAAGTATGCAATTCTGGAAGCCAAATTGGATTGACCAGTTAAAATATACAAACCAATTCTGAATAATTCAGCTCTTATTTTTGAGAGGAAGAAAACAAACACTACCTTTTCAGAAATTTATTAATGGATTGGTGACCTAACAGCCCTAACGCCAGAAGCATGTGGATAAGGACGTGTTTGGTACAGCGGTTTTGTCAAAGAGGAGGAATCAAACAATACTTTAATGTAGGAACTTTAATGTATAAACAAATTTAGCATCCTAAATTTGGGGAATGGTGATTATACACAGATATGCTTTCAAGCCTCTCTCTCCTATTTTGTATTTGCCTCCTGTTTCAAAAAACCTGTCATCTGCAGAATCAAAACCCAACACTTCTCAAGGGCAAACAAATCCTCCTCGGCACTGTCTTTCTCCTTACCTTTGCTTTGGTGCCAGTGTACAAATTTGTATCTTTTATACACATTTCTACTGCATAACACTGGAACCCAGACTCCCACAGTGGCAGTGGTGGTTATGAGCAAGAAATCAGCTTACTTGACAGACATCTCCCCATAATTGTCCTTTATGATCCTTTTTGTTTCTGAGGCTTCATTATATTTTTTCTTCTTTCATTTTTTATTTTATTTATTTCAGTCTTCTCTTTTTTCTTACTTAGTCTTGGTAAGGATTCGTTGATTTTATGTTCTCAAAAAAACAACTCTTAGTTTTATTTTTTCATTTGATCTATTTCTACTAGTCTTTATTCCTTCCTTTCTTCTGCTAACTTTAGTTTTAGTTGTTCTTCTTTTTCTAGTTCTTTGAGGTATAAAATTTGTTTACTTGAGATCTTTCCTTTTTTTGATTTTAGCATTTATAAACTTGCCTCTTACTATGACTTTTGTTGCATCGCCTAAGCTGTCTATGCTGGGTTTTCATTTGTCTTGTGTGATTTCTTAATAACCCAGTTGTTTTTTAAGAGTGTGTGTTGTTTAGTTTCCATGCATTTATGAGTTTTCCTGTTTTCTTACTATTATTGATTTCCAGTATCATTCCATTGTCAGAAAAGATACTTGGAATTTCTATTTTCTTAACCTTGTTAAGACTTACTTTGTGACTTAACATGTGATCTATCATGGAGAATGTTTCGTATGTGCTTGAGCAGAATGTGTATTTTTCTGAAGTGGGGTGAAAACTTGTTGGCCAAAATGCACCAAGTTTGCTATTTAAGATGAATGAGTTCTGGAGATCTAGTGTACAGCAACATGATATTGTTAACCATACTGTATTGTATACTTGAAATTTGCTAAGAGGGTAGATTGTAAGTTTTCTCACCAACCCCTTACCCCCAAAAAAAGAAAAGAAAATGGTAACTATGTGAGGTGGTGAATATTTTAATTAGCTTGATTGTAGTGATTATTTCACAATGTATACTCATACATATATCAAAACATCAACTTGTATACATTAAATAATACAATTTTTTGTCAATTACACCTCAATAAAGCTGGAAGAAAGTGATGTAAAACTGCTTATATATAAAACTAACACAGAATAAAATAGATTTTACTTTAAATTTTTAAAAAATTAGCTTACTGTTTCTTGGCTAAGTTATTACATAGAATGGAATATGATTTATTGGTCACCTTAAATCTAGCTTGATGTTAAGTCATAAACTGATTGGTATACTTGACCTTGGTGTGGCAATTGTCACTTTTATGTAATAATAGTCTCTGAAAGTCCTCAAGAAATGAAAGCTGCTGTCATTTTACATTTGTTTGCATTTCACAAATTGTAAACTTCATAACAGCAAACCATTTCAATAAACTCTTCAATATGCTTACTAGATTCACCAGGGCAGATGGCTGTTTGTGAATAATTCAACAATTAGCTTTGAAGATATGTACTACATTTTGCCTTCTCAGGCAATAAATTAGTTAGAGGAAGTAGAGGATTTAATATTCTGAACTGTGGTGTAGAAATGTGGTCACTGGACTTGAAACATGAATATTGTGTTATTTGTCTTCCTCTGCCTTTATCTACCCATATGACCTTGGGCAAATTAACTCAACTTCTTGGGGAATCTGTTGCTTCATCATCAAAATTGGAGGGTTGACACACGTTCTCCCAGTTCTGTACTTCTGTGAATCTTCTCTAAGTCAATTGTTTTTTTTTTCCTAGAATAAATACATTATTTGACAACATGTTTTAATTTTTTTTAACTCTGGAATTTATTCCAATTTCTTTTCATAGTAAGTGATGTTTACTCTTCAAATACGTTTAGTGAAGAAAAGTTTCATTCTAAATTAGTGAAAAATTTTAGTTTTTGAGAGGAAGCATAGCAGTTAAGACTCTATAGTATGATTCCTGAAACTTCTACATAGTGTTTGGTCTCAGACAAGTTACTTACCTTCACCCTGCCTCAGTCTTCTCATCTATAAGCATCAATAGTACTCTTTTTATATTGCATTAAATTGGTTAATTTATGAAAAGCCCTTAGAATAGTTGGCAGGATATAATAGTACAATAAATGATATTGTAAGCTACTATTGAATAATGCTGTTATTCAAAAATATGAGTTTATTCTTTCCCAGAATAAAATTCTACAATATAAACACCAACCATTCATTCCCATGCAAACCAGTCATTATAATGTTTGAATTTGCAGATACTCCACATTTCTTCTTTAAAAGTCTGTCCTCACAGCTCTGAAGTAGTCATCACAGTGCTAGAGCAGCTCCCTTTGGAATCCATTAATTCTCTTCTAAGTACCAGGCAAAGGACTCAGCACACAGGGTTGTGTTGATCCTGCTACTACAAACTTTGAAGAATGAGCAGCAGATGTAGAAAATAACCCAGTGGTCTCTCCCCTTGAGGATCTGTCCTTTCAGAGTTGAACTTGTGAGTGAAATATGAGTAGCTTTGTAGTCTCTCATCTGTGAATAATACAGTACATTTCATAGTTCACAGTAAATTTCATTATCCAAGCATTTATAACTTTTCACTTTATTTTTTGATGGACTTTATCCTTACTAGTTTTTACACTGTATATATCTTTGGAAACTTCAGAATATTCAGCCCGATAATTTTTTATTGAATGCTCTTTTCCTGAATTCATAGGAGGAAGGAATAGTTCAGATAACCCAATCTTTTCTTTCTTTACAGAATGATTAGTGTGAAAATTAGTTCTATACTCTCCTTTATTTGTAGAAGAACCAAATAAGATAATGTATGTGAGAGCACTGAAAGAGTTTGAAATCTTAACATTTCATATATCATGAGATATATATATATGTATATACATATATATGGTAAAATATGACAGTAGTATTTATATACATATATTTTATACATATTTGCAAAATTTGAGTAATTTTTATTTTATATGCATGGATCATAACTTTAAGCCGTTTCCAAGTATGAAAGTCTTGTGTTTGAGGACACTGAGAATAAGAACTACTTCCAAATTTCTTTTGTATCGAATACTCTTGTTAAATTATCCCCAAAGTATCTTTAATACATGTGTCATCAACTTCTGTAGATAGTACTGCAGACGCATTGTGATCGCCAATCTCCATGAAGTCATCCTGTGGTGTATTTTCCACACGTGGACCTTGTGAATTCTTAGCCCCTCCCAGGCTTCATTTTGACCATGTTATTTTACCTGCCTGTATTATAGTTTTTTACAAGAATTTTGCATTTTCACCTATGTTAAACTGTTTGCTCTCATTTGATTATCCCTTTTCCCAGGACAGAGTTGCTTCTTTCAAGCACAGGGATGTCACATTACTTCATTTTAAGACTAGTAGCCCCGATGTTGCTAACTGGTGCACTCAATAGGCACACACCGTAGTCCTTTTTTTCCCTCATGTAATGGAAAATTATTCTTCTTTAACTCTAGTATAACAACATTTTTTTTTTTAATGTGTGTATGGAATGAGAAAAAAATGATGATTCCATTTTTCCTCTGATTCAGGCTATACAATTTGATCTTCTCAATTGGAAAAGACTGTATAGCTGATGCCAGCATTTTTAGATTTCTCACGTGACCAGTTGCTTGAAGATATTTATTTTTTAGTTTATTTTTCTCTGTGTGTGCCTGTGTTTCATGTAGGAGCAAGCTAGTCATAGCTCCATCGACAATATTTATTGGTACCTATCTTGAGTTCAACGTCTTGCTTGGGGCTGATAGGGAAACAGAAGTATCAGATGGACTCCTTGCTCTGAAAGCGCTGACAATATAGTCAAAGAATTAAGATTAATGGAAAGAACAGAAAGCAAACAGATCAAGACACTACCTAAGAAATGTTCTACTTTGTGTAGAAGGTACGAAAATGTTTTCAGAAACTGCATTGAGCTATTGCTGGTGATAAATACTCTCCATTTAATTTTGCACCTGTTTTGATGCAATTTCCTGATGATGAACTAAATGAGGATCAAAACAATTACATACATTGCCATAGGTCACATAGCTTGTAAATTGCACGGTTGGGATGCCACCCTCGCTCAAAAATATATCTATTGGTCCCTTCAGAGAAGTTTAGGACTAGAGAAGACGGAGAAAGGTTTGTGGATGAGACCATACAAGTAATATTAATATTGCTATTGATTGAGTGTTGGGTGATAGGAACCCTTTTAAGCACTTTATGTACATGGTCTTGATTCTTTCTAGAAACCTATGGGGTAAATCTTTTGAGTCCTTATTTATGGCTGCAGAAACTGAGGCTCAGAGACATTAACTTTACCAGTGGCACAAGAGGGATGAAAATAGGATTCAAAACAAGATTCTCTGGCTCCAGAGTGAGTGCTCTCTCGTAAAAATTTCAAGATGAACAATTGGGAAGCTGTTAAGAAGTGCAGCTACATGGCCAGAACCAGTGATCTGAACATTAAGGAGAAGGCAGGATGTTAGGGTGTCAGGTGCATATTGTAAGACAGAGGTAAAAAGGAAGTTGAAAGTAGCTGTTACGTCTTCAGCTAGGACAACTGAAATAATGACAGTTATCAACTGTTGCTCTACTGCATTAGAGCAACAATTGTTACAGAGGGGAAGAAACAGTACTTTGGGTCTTGGTAATGTTGAGTTTAAAAGTGCTACTCAAACATTTGCATGATACTGGGAAGTCAGGTGAAGCTCAGAAAAACTTTCGAATTAGAGATGTAGAGGACTTGCTAATTTCAGTTTCAAAGATGATGAGGATACCCAGTGAGGTGAAGGTGAAAGGGACACTATATAAATTGAGAATGAGAAATTGGAGAAGCAGCAAGAGAATCAGGACAGCAAGGAGTCCTGAATGCCGGGGGAGGAGAGGTTTTCCAGAAGGTGAGGGAGAGGTCTGATAGGGCAAAAACTGAAGAGAATTTTGGAGATTAGGTATCATTAGCCCCCTTTATGAGTGCAAGCTCAACAGAAGGCTTGTTGTGTCTGTTTTGTTTTTTTAACATGGGAAGTATGGGCATGTTTGATGGGTGATGTATGTAAAGAATTGGATGGTATGTAGGAGCCAGGCTTTGCATAACCTCAGGTTGAATTGCAGAATGTATATGGAATAGCCACACTTTAGTTTCTGGGCAGTGCAAAAAAGAAAGAAGCCTTTTAATTTCTTTGCTTACAGCAGTCTCACTATTCACTATAAATGAAGAAAACCTTAATTTGTCCCTCTAGTACAGGATAGCAGAGTGATTCCACATCAGCATGGAGGAATTCAGAGATGAAAGCTAGAAGCCAGGAGCTACCGGCTATCCTAGTGATAACTGTTCTCTGTGACTGCTAAGAAAGGTGAATATGTCAGAGTCCAGGGTTAGCTCAGTCTTGGGTCTGCAGCAGTACCAATTCCAGAGCGCAGCTTCATTTACTCAGCGCTAATACCTTCAGAGGTAAGCATCTTTTCAGTGAGACAGGTAGACTCTGGTGACCTGCATGGAAGCAATGGTCTCTTCATTCAGGGTACCCTCATCATGAGGCCCTTGGAGCTCTAGCCATGGAGAAGTCTTAACTTACCAGGCCTGGAAGCCAAAGCAGATCCTTAATTAGAGAAAGAGAAGAATGCAACATGAAAAATTGCAACTCTGTGGTATCTACCACCAGAGACAGTAAAGAGAGATTGTCTAAGTGGAAAGTTCATAGAAAGTATTAATTCACAACGTAAAATTGCTGATGTTTGACTGGTTTTGATTTACAAAAATGGCAATTTCATATAATCAACCAATAGGAGGGAGAAGATGACAAGCTGGTTGGGGACCTTAGATTGGCCACTAGGTTTTTGGTTTTGAGTCTATTTGTAGCCCTTTGATTGAAGTGGGTTAAAAGGATCGTACTAAGGAGACATCTGTTCTGTGGAGAAGAAAATGAACAGATGTTATGGTATCTATCTATCCATTTGCATTCTGGTGTCATCCAAGCTCTTTCTAATTTCTGAATAGAAAATCTTTGAAGAGATGTCTGTGTTTTGGTAGGCTTTATTATACCTAGAAACGTTTCACTCATGGAATCCTTTCCAGAATCTGACAAAAGCTATTGACCACTCTCATTGGGAAAATGAATATGTACACTTTTTTTAAAAAATTTCAGAATATTCATGAACTCCCCTGAAGTTCAGGCCAGGACCCGTTCATCTAAAAGATTAAGATAAAATCCTTTCAAGGAGCAATACAACCAAACTAAAACTCCAGATGGGAATGATAGCTTTTAAAGTTCTCTGGTAACATAGAAGAGATGCTGGGCCAGGGCAAAGACAAAGGTTATTGCATCTTTGGGGAAAGGGCACTTGCACTCAGGGTGCTAGGTCCTACCCATCATGAATCCTATGTCCAGCCTAGATTCTGGTTCATAGGTCAAGGCATAAAGAATTTGAAACAGTGAGCCACTTCTTCCCAGTTATTTTCTTGGTATGCAGCCCCCTCATCAGATTGCAGTTATCAGTATATCCTTTTATTAATACTTAGATTGGCCCATTTATACATTTTTAACAGATAGAGAAAACCAGCAAAGGCTGGTTAAGTTCTAGGCTCATCCACTAGGGCAACCAGGTAGGTGGGTATTGAAAATGTAGCCTCAGGCAGTGCCTAGTGTCTAAGGACACATGGATCTCAATCCTGCTACAGATTAGAGAATCACTTAGCGGACACATAAACCATAACAATGCCCAGTCCCAACTCAAGGCCAATTAGAATCTCTAGGAGTGGGGATCGGTACCTTTCAAAAGATTCTAAGAAGTTCTAATGTACATTTAGGGTTGACCATCTCTCGGTTAGATGGTGGTATGGATAAGATGAAGGAAGACAAGATGGCGCCATATCCTCACGGGTGAAGTCAGTGCAGTGATGGGAAACGTCTAGTAAATAATCAAGGAAGTCCGTCTGATATAAATTCTTAGTCCTCAGATTGTATTCAGTAGTAAGTTTTCATCCTTAAAAGGGAGTCTGCTTTAGTAATACAGTGCCCTGGGTCTGAGACTACTAAGGTATAGGGTAATTATCCCGTCTAGCTTTAAAGCAGCAGTAATGTCTTCAAAATTGGCGCAAGATAATGTGAGTTATTGAGAGAGGGACTTTAGGGAAGAAAAAGCCCATTTTTTGGAAGAGGTTGTATCCTCATTTGGTTCATATTTCAAAACTCACGAAATGGTAAAGAGTGCAAATCTCACTGTCCCCTGTTCCCAGCTATCCAGTTTCTCTCACTGGGAAGCAGTCGATCTCATGTGTACAATAGTTAATTCATGAATAAGCAGTGTATTCTCCCCTCTTTTTTTTTTAAACACAAATGGCAGTGTACAAATGTTATGCACACTATTCTGCACTTTTCCTTTTTCACTAAATAATATACCCTAGAGATTTACTTATGTTTGCACAAGTCTCAAGTTTAGATGTTGCTCACCCAATTCTCATCTATTGATAAAGACACGAGGCATGTAGTAGGAACTCAATAAATGTCATTGCCAATTTCATCACTTTTCCAAAATAAACAAGCCAACATTGCTACACCTGTCTGCTGAGATGAAATTCAGGACTAGTCCATAATGGATGTTGCTGTCTTCACCATAAAACTGCTGTAGAAGCAAACATGCCTCCGGTGACTTTCTTGAAAGCCGTGTTCTAGAAGGGACCAGATGTGTTTCTAACCCTGCCGCAAAAAGAGGCAAAAATGCAGTTGACTCAAAAGTTTTTGTCAAAATATGAGACACCATAAGTAACATTGACCTCAAGCCTTGGATAAACTGAAATCATAGGATTAATACTAAAGTAAATGATGTTTTGCTCAAATGATGTTTAACTCTAGTGGTTTATCTTTGTTTGGCTAAATTGCTATATTCCACTGCTTTCCTCTGTAGAAAACTGTAAGTGCAAGTTAATTTTAAGATATTTGTAACTTGTTTTCTGTGCTTTGTATCACCACTAACCACATTATAAATATTAGGAATTGTTATTTTATAAATCTCTGATGCTAAAAATTCATGATTTATAATAGTTGCAAGTGTATAATCTCTGCTTTGCCTTTGGAGGGTATGCTTTCTGCCTTTGTTATCTGGGCAGTAGCCACCAGGGTAGACTCTAGAGGAAGGAAATATAAATAAGTGGTAAAGACATCGATTTGAGTTTTGGAGAGTTTTTGAATTACGGTTACCTTTTGGTGCATTACTGCTATTTGTGTGTATGTTGTTTGTCAAAAAATCCCTACAATCTTAGAGTTTTCTCATTTTAAAATTGAATAGTGTTTGTGATCCTACCCCTTACTGAACACGCAATTTCTGGAATCAGTGTTATTTTTCCCAGGCAGCTCAGCTTAATTAGTGTGTTACTGGTTAGTTTTTTTTTTTAATTAAAGTTTATTGGGGTGACATTTGTTAGTCAAGTTAAATAGGTTTCAAGTATACAATTCTGTAATATATCATCTACCGTGTTTCCCTGCCAATAGGACCTAACCGGACAATCAACTCTAATGCGTCTTTCGTAGAAAAATTAATGTAAGACCCGGTCTTATTTTACTATAATATAAGATCTGGTCTTATATAATGTAATATAAGATATAAAAATATAAGACCGGGTCTTATATTAATTTATATAAAATATATAGATACTTATAATATTATTTATATAAAATATGAGACTGGGTCTTATATTAATATTTGCTCTAAAAAACTCATTAGAGCTGATTGTCCGGCTAGGTCTTATTTTTGGGGAAACGGTATATATCACATTGTGTGTTCACCACCCAGAGTCAGTTCTCCTTCCATCACCATATATTTGATCCCCTTTACCCTGATCTACCACCCCTTTCCCCCCTTACACTCTGGTAACCACTAAACTATTGTCTATGTCTATGAGTTTATGTTTATTTGTTTGTTTGTCTTTTTCTTTTGTTGCTTTCAGTTTTATATCCCACATATCAATGAAATCATATGGTTCTCGACTTTTTCTGTCTGGCTTATTTTGCTTAGCATAATAATCTCAAGATCTATCCATGTTGTCGCAAATGGCACTATTTCAACTTATGGCAGAATAGCATTCCGTTGTGTATATACACCACATCTTCTTTATCCAATCATTTATCGAAGGACACTGGTTTTTTTTAATGTCTTGGCCGCTGTAAATAAAGCTGCAGTTAATATCGGAGTACATATATCTTTACGGATAAATGTTTTCAGATTTTTTGGGTAGATACCCAGGAGAGGGATTGCTGGGTCTATGGTAATTCTATTCTTAATTTTTTGAGGAACCTCCACACTGCCTTCCATAACAGCTGCACCAGTCTGCATTCCCACCAACAGTGTATGAGGGTTCCTTTTTCTCCACAGCCTCTCCAACACTTGTTATTATTTGTCTTGTTGATGATGGCCATTCTAACTGGGGTGAGGTGATATCTCATTGTGGTTTTTATTTGCATATCTCTGATGATTAGTAATACTGGTTACTTTTGAAAAGCATTGTTAAAGGGATTATATTGCCTGTGTGTGTCTATGTGTGTATAGGAGCCTATGCATGTGCAGGAAGGCAAGAGAGTTCAATAAAATCAATGTCTCTGAGTCACTTTAATTTAAAGTTCACAGTGAAAAAGGCTTATAGTGTTTGCTTCAGTTTCCCTAAGCTTCTTGTGGTATAGGTACTGAGAACATGTGGGTCCTATATTTATACTATATTTCTTCCCTTTATTAGACACAAATAGCTTACACCATCTGTTATTTTTAATAATATTATCTCTTACACACGTAATTACTAGAATATATGTTCCATTAGAGCAGGACCTCGCCTGGCTTATTCACAAAATTATTCCCAGAATTTAGAACAGTGTCTAGCTCATAGTAGATACACAATAAATATCCATTACGTGAATAAATATATTAGCACTACTTAATTTATTATGACTTGTTTTATGTGAACAATGATTTCTGATGAACGGTTTTATTCTGTGCTGCACATGAGGTGTTTACATCATTCAAAATCTAATGCTTCTGTTAATCAGCAGCTATTCGAGGAACAATAATTTCCTTAATATGTCAGAATTTATGTTTTAATTAAGATTTGAGATCCACTAGAAGTTCTTAAGAAAATATAATAATAAAGTATATAAATATTAAAGTCATTCTAAAATAGGGAAACATCAGATTCATAGCCTCAAATGATCCTCTGGGGAATGGACAATAAAGAGCAAAATCACTGAACCTTCCTGAGTTCAACTAACTTTCAAGGAACGTTGTGAGCTTTTATGTTTCACATCCTTGAGTGTCCTAACAGTAATGCTATGTTATCAGTTTTTTTATGCTCAGTAAATATAATATTGATGGAAATTTGTTTGGTGCAGGGTCAGAATTTCAACAGGAGTTACAATTGTATTTACAATTATTTATAATACATATGGCAAAGTTTTAAACATATCTTGTTTAAAATCGTTCTTGTTATTATTAGACATAATTAATTGAAGGCACCGTAAAATACATCAAATCGTGTCTGTCCTCTGTGTAGGTCATCCTTATGGAATAGCATTTTCATTATGATACTTAAATCATCCTTTAGTGAATATATTATCATTGTCCCATGACACTGGCTCTGTAGTGGAATTCATCTTCAACTGGCTGTAAAACATCTTTCTTCAGTGGAAGTCAAACTACTTTAAAATATTATCTCAGGGCTTTTAGCTTATCAAGGAAATATTGGAAAAGTGATTTATTCTTATCTAGTAGGATGGAAAATGGCAGCATAAACAGGGCAAGTCAATTGTATAAGGTCAGTTGACAAATCATTTTTATGTGGTTGAGATCAAGTTCCCCAAAGCCACAATCTAGCACATGGGTGACTGATCCGTGCTGAAGACAGATCGAAGAAGTAAAAACCCAGTGTTTACTTTGCTTGGTTAGAAAGAATAAAGTTGCTGATTCATTTTTAGACTGATGTGCTTAAGGCTTCAAAATTTGTGCATCAAATTATGTACATGAGTCACCAGGTTGTATCTGGCAGCTTTTTATATTGTATCAAATATTATGAAGTGATAATGAAACGAATTGGAATCAAGTGTTTTGGGATAGTATGATAATAAAACTGAATTTCCAGTGGCAACAAATATTTTCTTTGGTATTAAAAGAGCAAGAGAAAACGCAATAGAATATAAAAAAGATCTAAAGACGTTATTCTTTAAAATGAATGTAATTTCATTAAAGAATATTATAGGCAACCATGAAAAAATAACAGTAAAATCGAAATAGTGCCCTATCAAATATTCAACTAGAAGTGGATAATGAATCTAAATATTGGGCAGTTATGGTGTGCCTCATACTATCTTCTCTTCACTTATAGTTCTGTTTGGGGAGATCTCTAAGTTTACTGCTAGCAAGTTCTTTCCTCTTTTTACCTTAGTTCAGTGTTGCCCAAGTGTGTTTTCAAGAATGTAAGATCCATGGGATACTCAGATGGGGGATATGGTCAGAGACCTTCAGGAAATGTTATGTATATAATATATATTAATATTCCAGGCAACTTTAGAAACATAGGCAGAAGTAGCGGTGATGAGAATGGGTTAAAGAATGAGGGGATATGGCTGAACCAAGAGAGATTTTATGGGTCACTTCAGATTTTTGCAGAATTACTGATTTATTTAAATGCCATGCTCATTTTCCACTTTGCAGAAACAGCAATTAAAAACTGCTTTGTGTCCTTTTGAATTATATAGTCTGTCAAATGCATGATTTTTCTATTGAACATGCATAAGGTCATTTTGACACTGGAAAAAGTACATTTTGGGATGTCCTATTGGATTTTTTTTTTTTTTAATTCATAGAAGTTGCTTTCCTCAGATTGTGGCATTTAAATGAAAAGGTCATTTCTCAGAAATCACTGTGATTCTAGATTTTTCTCTCTCCTCAAATATTTTGAGAATTATTATAGTGATCATGAAAAAAGATTTAAAGTTAGAAATCCCTATCAACTATATTTTCTGATTTAGTCTACCGCCCAAAATCATATAATTTTTTGTCACATAGAAGACTATTGGATGTTATTAATTTGAACGTGATGCATATATTCTGTCCTTTATCTTTCAAAACTTTAGAAAACAAACATTACAGTTTGAAAGTTTTTAGGATGCTGCAATGGGGCAAATGGCCTATTTGAAACCTGGGCATTTGGTTTGTTTAATTTATGATAGACCATGGGGCTCTATTTAAAACCAAGATTAGCTGAGATTTCTATTTTATTAACATTTCTGTGTTAAATGTATAAGTATTGAACTGTTAATGAAATATGAGACATTTTACCCAGTGACATTTTAAATGAATCTCATTGTAGGGAAAGCCTGTGGGAACACCAGATGCCGGCGCTTATTTCCGTGTGCTGGCAGAGCATGGAGTAGCTGCCTTGTTTACAGCGCCGACTGCAATTAGAGCAATCCGTCAGCAGGACCCTGGGGCAGCCTTAGGGAAGCAGTACTCTCTGACAAGGTGAATGGGATGCACAGGGCAAACTACATGAAAACCTGCCATCAGAATGAATAACGGAACGTTTTCTTTTTTTCTGGCACTACGCTACCGCTTATGGAAAGAGCCAAAAGATTATGAATGCTATTAAGAACAACTGTTCTAAACATATCTTTGAAATACTTGGAATTTTAACTACACTGTGGATATTTTTAAATGCCATATCATGGTTATTTCAGCTCAAATATTACCAAAATATTTCTCCTTTTTAAACTACCCTGCTTATATTGTCCTTAAAGTAAAATGCTGACTATGACTTAAAATGCATATATATGTGTATATATGTATACACACTCACACACACACACACACACACACACACACATGTCTTTTGAAAATAGAAGAATAGTTTAAATAGAGGAAAATATTATTTTAGTTTACATATACAGATAAAACATGAAAATTAGAGTACCAATTACCTTTGTTGAAAGAGTGAATGAAATTATTTTTCTATTATTTAGTAATAATTTGCTCTGTATAGTTTAGATATTTTTGTGCTGGCTATTGACATTCATTTTAGTTTAATGACATGTATAGTCAAAGATAAGTATAGCAATTTGTAGCTTCAAGACACTTTCCCAGTATCAATTCTCATTGAACCTCTGAAATAGGTCACTGCTTTCATGAACTAAATGAGGAGATTTTATAGTTTCTTCAAAAAGTGTGTTTTAATTACATTGGTTGGAACTTTTTAAGTTCAATGCCAAATGTTATGAATTTTATGTTGAAGTACATGTACACCAATTGCAGATGTAAGCAAAAGCTTTCAATTTGGGCAGGGTCAGTGTTTTTGTTTCTTTTTCCTCAATTTATTTTTTAATTTTATGAAAAACATAGATCTAATATTATAATATTTCTATTTACCCTCTATTTGTTCCTTCATTTACGACATTTCCATTTATTTTCCTCCATTTCAGTCAAAAGGATAGACAAAGATTTTGGTAAACGTACCTGAGTCTGTGTATTGTCTTCATGTCTTAAGACAATTCCAGGGCTTTTGAAGAAACAGCGGTTGTATTAATAGTTCTTCCCATTATCTCTTTACAGAAACATGCATTCCAATTGCAGGGCCTGAAGTTGTGTGACCAGCAAGCCATGGTCTCTCATTTACTAATCATCTTCTTTTTCCATTTATATGTGGGGTTTAGATGCTATCTTTTATTGTGAAGGCAAGAACTGTTTCCTATTTGCCTAATGTATAAAGCATCAAACAATACTAAATGTCTATTAAATCATCTCTTTTCAAACTAATGCATATGGACAGGGAGTATGAGATTTTAGCATAAGAGAAATTGGAGTAAGTTGCCCCGATCATGCCCCTTTGTCTTTAGGCACCTAAATTATTTATGATGATGTGCACATATGTTATTAACAGATAGTTAGGAATGCAGACTCTACAAACACCCTCAATTATTTAAATTACTACTGCTAATAAATGCAAACACTTACTGAAAATCTACTATATGCCAGTTTATCTTTCTTTGTCATCACAATAAGTAGCAATTGTGATTATTTTCATGTTACAAATGAATAAGATCAGGCCCAGAGAGTTTTAGTGACTCTTCAGAAAGAAACTAATATAGGCAATCTAACTGGGACCTACACTCTTAACTAAATACCACATACATCTTCTTTGTATGAGAGCTAAATTAGGAAACTAACTCAACCCAGATATTTTTGTCGTTCATGAGATTAAAGCAGCTTTTGCTTTTCATATATTTTTTCATTTATTCAAGTAATACCTTCACTGAACTACTTTAATAGATTCTCACTTCTGGAATACCATGTTTCTCCAAAAATAAGACCAGGTCTTATATTAGTTTTTGCTCCAAAAGATGCATTAGGGTGTATTCAGGGGATGTCTTATTTTTTTATGTACAACAGTCTACATTTATTCAAATACAGTCATGTCATCGTCTTCTGGAATATCATCATAGTGTACTAAATGCGTCTGTCTGGCTGATGATCTTAACTGGGGTTTATTTTCGGAGTAGGTCTTATTTTCGGGGAAACATGGTAAGAGAATGTTAGAAACAGGGATCTCAGAAAATCCTACTATCCCACTGTAATAACCAGAACACTGAGGTCGAGAAATGTTAAGTTTGGGTTAGAGACAGAATAAAGACCAGAACTCAAATCTTGTCATGCAATTATACCTGTATTTTATATTTATATTCAAACATTTCATACTTACTGAATTGACATTCACTAGACATGATAATTATAGCCTTATGATTCATTTGCAAAATTGATCTCTCTTTTTTTCTTGCAGCACATTTCAAATGATGGACTTTTCAAATGTGTTCCATATCTCATTAAAGATTGTTTTAAAGTAAATTTGGAGATTTGCCCAAAATTTCAGCTCTCAAAATAAATTTAAGAGGGTACTCTGAAATAGAGAACTAACCAGAACTATAAATTCATGTTATCATAGACATAGAAGTCATCTAGTGTAATCATCTCATTTCACAGTTGAGAAGACTTTGCCACAGAGAGGTGAAATCATATTTCCAGGATTGAAAAACTACTCTAGGGATAATGCTGGGAACTAGGTACTATAGTATGGTACTTAGGATTCTGACTCTGACCTTAGACTCTCTGGGTTCAATCTGCCATTTACTAGCTGCGTGATCTTGGGAAAGTTACATAATCTTTCTGTTCTTTTTGTGGACTATAAAGATAGTAATAGTACAAGAATATAATGAAAATGAAGGGTACACAATCTATACAAAGCACTTGAAACAGTTCTTAACCTAGTTTAAGTTTTAGCTATTATTAATATCTTTTGCTTTCTAGTTCACTGCCCTTTTTCATCACATCATAGTGGTTTATTTTCCCATGATTTTCTAGTTCAATCTTAATCAAGTTAGAAAAAAATCAGTGCTGGGATTTCCATTCGAGATAATCCCAGCACTTCATGCTTGATACAGCCCCTCTTTTTCAATTACATAGCAATGAAAGCTGATACAATAGAGAAAAAGCAGAGCATCAGAGTTGAGTTGAAAAATAAACATTTCTGTGGACCGGACACGGGATAGGTTTGCAAAGTAGTAAGGCTTTATATTTAGGCTTTATAGTTATAGTCAGATGCATCCCAGATGGAAAATGCCATCCAAGTACTAAGCAGGTTAAATATAAGTAAATTCTCATTGAACATGTCATTTGAAAATTGCAGACATAAATTGAGGCTAGGTGTACAAGCAGGCATTGGCAGAATAATAGGGACTCAGAATACCCCTACTTTAATCATGAAGTCAGAACAAGCTCAGTGCTTAAAGACAGGTTGTGTGTGGTGTTACTCCCTACTTAGGAAAGGGGGCTGATAATAATGGCTGTGAGTTGTTTTCTGGGGCTGTGACTTACAGCAAGCTTTGGTCTAAGGGTCTGAATAAGACAGAGAACAGCCTAGCAACCAGAGACTGAACCAAACTGCTCACCGGTCGTCTTGTAGTAGGATCTATGGTATCCCGAGAATCACTGTGGGTGAATAATTCTGAGCCATCATTATGGCACTGGACCTCTGGGGTATAGTTACATCTCCCACAAACCTACTGAACAGAGAAGGTGAGCAAAGGAGAGGAAGAGAGAAAAGTAAAAGCAAAGAACTTTTTCAAAAAGAGCTAGAAAAATAAAATTCTAAATCACATGAAGAACTCTAATACAAGTAAAACCAACAGTTAGAACATGGATGCATTCCAGATGAGATTAATTTTGTAATACAGTCAAATCAAACCCGGAAAAGAAGTATGTGAAGGATGATCAAAATCATAAAGTAATAACTTTTATATAAAATTATTAAATATGTGGTAGGTATAAAAATTTTAAAAATGCGATGGAGGGTGTAAACTAAGTAAATAAAAGGATGGTTAGAAAGACTCTAAAAAATTACAATATAGTATTGAGAAAACTACCCAGAATGCAGTACAGAGAAACAAAGAAGTAAAAACTTTGAAAGAACAGTTAAGAAACTTGGAGGAAAAAATAAGAAACTACAAATACACCTAATAAGAATTTCAGAAGGAGAGAATGGAAGAATTGCTAAAGAAATGATAGTTGAAAAGCCAACAGTTGAAAATGTACAAAATTGCAGACAGATATGGATCCCAGACGCAGAGTATCATTTAAGTACTAAGCCGGGTATATATAAGGAGGTTTTCATTGGACATGTCATTTGGAAATTGCAGAACATAAATTGAGGCTATAGATAAAATCTAATAAACTATCAGAGAGAATCAACAGAACACCAGAGAGGAAAATTAAACTAATGCCAATAAATTTCAGATGACAGTTTTGAAACATCTTCCAAGTGCTGAGGGAGAACTTTCAAACTGAACTTTTTTATTGAAGACTGAAGGCAAAATAAAAAAAAATGTTCATATGCACAAAGCTAAAACACCTTTAAATCCAAACAGTTTCATGAAAGGAAAAATGCACGTGGAGGAATGCCGTGGGATACAAAAACTAGCATCTGCCAAAAATGATGAACTATATTGTTGAATTTATATGTTGAATTTATAGTTAGTATAATAATTATAATGGGATATTGTGTTTAAACTGAAGCCATAATTAATGTAATAACAATAACAAAATGGTGGAGTGTTTCTTCAAAAGGTCATTTGAATTTTCTACTTGGGGGTGTGGAAGTAGAAGAAAAAAGAATGCAGGAAAGATGGAGATAATCACAGGGATATTGATGACAAAAAATAATAATGCTCTGTCATGTGAACTAGAAGTTGATGAGGCATCACTGAAATAATCCATTTGTATTTAATTTATGTCGGCACAAGTGAAAAGTAATTTTTGCTTGTTTGGTAGTTTATGGACCTTGGACAAAGTACTTATTTTAGTTTTCTTCTGCCCCTACTTTATTATCTGAAAATTCTTTACCAGAATTTATCTTTAGCATTTTATCCATTTCTGTGCAGCTTCCTAATATTTTGGATTAAAATTAATTTGGTAATAGTACCGTTTTTCTGTTTCACTTTTGCTTAATTTTCGGCTTTATTTGAGTCTTGAATTGTCATACTCAGTTTTATATAGAATTAGGGAAAGCTTTATAGGTCTCATTCCCATTAATCTATCTCCCTTCTTTTTTACTCTGGATATTATATATTATCTTTTTGTTCATCTTTTTAGTATTATACATTTGTAGGTAGATTCATGTTTCATTGTGTTACCATCCTCAGAATATCACCATATATTTAATTAGTCTATAATAATCTAGGGTAGTACTATCCAGTAAAACAGCTCAACAACATGGTAGCTATTAGCCACATGTCACTACTGAACTCTTTGACAAAGATTTATATGACACAGAGGTTTTTTTTTTTAATTTTTAATGTTTTAATTTTTAATTTTTTTCAATTTTAATTTAAATTTTAAGTAGCCACAGGTGGCTAATAGATACTTTATTGTAAACTGCAGATATAGGACATATGTAATTAATATGGGTAAATTTAATCTTCAAAGAAAGAGTATGAAACTACTGTGAAAAACAAGTGGCTAATTTTACTTATGTAAAATATATTTTTAAGCAAAAATATGTTTTTGAATTTTTCAATGTGGGCATCTATCTCTGTATTATTAATAAAATAATTGCAAGGTCTTTAATGAGAAATTTAACTGTTGAAAAATGTTTCTGTTCTTTTTTTGCAAGCCACTAATTGCCCTTTAAAAAATAAGAACATTTATGCCCTTAGGCATGAGTTTATCTTTAAATTATCTTTTAATTTTCCTTTTAATTATAGATTTACATTAAGATTTTTTCTTTCAGTAATCATTTGGTTAAAAAAATATCAATGACATAGCATGATTTTGTTTACTATGAGGAATTAGTAGTTAAATAATATTTAAATATTTATGAAAAATTTAAAATGATTTTGTTAGTCATGTCTTATTCTTAAATCTTATCTTTGTCTATAATATGTTTATGTTCATTAATATTATACATCTAGAGTCTTTAATTGATAAAAAATAATAACTTTGGGGCAGTTTCAGGAAGTTTAGTACAAAAATAGATTGATAGTTTTTAGTGTATTTAGGAAAAGAGATCATCTATACTACTTTGACATTTTTCTAAATAATCAATGACTTCAAAATTTTTCCCCTTCTCTTAGTAAATAGTAAAATAATTTTAATGGAAATGGAAGGGATTTTCTGACTTGCAAAGAAGCCAGATAGCACTTTTACCATTCTTTATGGAATATCAACCTTTCTACTTTGCTTTTTAGTACCAGTATGAAGATTGCTACCATAATATTTATGTAATTAAAATCTAAGGAAAAAGGAATAGAATCGTAATACAAAACCATAATAATAAATACTGTTTTCAGATATGTAATGCTAAAATTTACCATCAGATAAGAACTCAGTGCTAATGTATGGTTTATTATTGTAACCAATTAATTAGTTAATTGTAGTTTCTTTGGCTGGGCAAACAATACCAAAAAATTAATTAAAACTTGTGAAAATGCTAGTCACATCAAGATATTAATTGTTTCTTGATTAGCCAAAACTTATTTTGTATTGTGTGCTAACATTTTTTGACAATATTTTGCATTGTTTTTATTAATAAATATTCTTGAAGTTTTAGACCTTCAGTTTTATATATAAACTAAACATGCTAGAGCTCTTTGAAGTAATCTGTGACTTGACAGTTGATGGAAATGTGGCCTCTGATATCTATAAAACTCTTCCTTTTGGTTGTTCTTTGCCTATACTGGTGGAATGAACCAAAACTATCATTTGATAAATTTTAATACAAATGATCTAAATGCATAATATTCTTTTTTTTTTTTTCAAACAGAAAACTACTGGAAATTTATTTCTGCTCTTAAAGATAAGTTTGGGACTAATACTTTCATACATGTGCTATTGATGAAGAAAGGAGGTATAGAAAACATGAGGTCAGACAATTAAGTTTGTGAACTCATCCTAGAAAAAGTGCTACATACCTCATTGCTGAGTATCACTATGGTCACCTTCGAAGTACTCCCCTTGGGAAGCCAGCGCCTAGTCCACCCTTCAAAGTAATTTTGGAACTCTTTCTGGAAGGGCCATCAGAGCTGTTGTCATATTACCCTTGATGTGCTGAATGTCATCAAAATGTCTTCCTTTCAATATTTCCTTTATCTTTGGGTAAAGAAAAAAGTCACTGGGGGCCAGATCAGGTGAGTAGGGAGGGTGTTCTAAAACAGTTATTTGTTTACTGGCTAAAAACTCCCTCACAAACAGTGCTGTGTGAGCTGGTGCATTGTTGTGATTCAAGAGCCATGAATTGTTGGCAAAAAGTTCAGGTCATCTAACTTTTTCATACAGCCTTTTCAGCACTTCCAAGTGAATTTTGTCAATTATTCAGTTGGTACAAATTCATAATGTATAATCCCTTTGATATCAAAAAAGGTTAGCAACGTCCTTGCAACAAGTTCACAAACTTAATTGTCAGACCTTGTATACAGCATGCTCTAGAAAATGATTATCTCTTCAGTGATATACAAAGAATAGTTCCTTTTGTTGGTCAGTAGGATAACCATGTTTGTTTGAAACCTCCTGCAGTCATAAATGGCAAAAATAGAACAAAATCCCTAGTATGTACGTTTGTGTATTCTTTCTGTTCTTCAAATTTCCTATGATATTACACACAGCAATATGATATTTTTAACTTAATCTAAATTGTAAAGCATTTACCCATTTCCAGTCATGAAAAGTGTCAGTCTGGTACAATTTGCAGAAGCACAAAAGCAGTGAAACTACAGTGATTTTCATTTAGTCTTTCCTGCTTCAACAACTTGTCACGGATCCCTGTGTTTTCCTCCTAATCGTGTTTTCTTAAATTTCACTTTTATTTAATATTATTTGAGCATTTCAGTTTTGTGTTTGTTTATGTGTTGGATTTATTTTTCCAATGCTGTACAAAGCATTTCTAAACGGATCTTCAAGGCAATGAGAGTTGTAATAATAATAAGTCCTATTGCTCAGGCCTCCTGACTAACCCCATTTCCACCTCTGACTCCTTTCCTGGGGCTGCCAGGGTTTGGGTCCTCACTTCTCCAGTGAGGGCCACAGCCTCCCAAAGCCAGGCCCCTGGGCTCCTGCCCTGCCCTTCTGTCCACTCTCCACACTACTGCCAACGGTGTATTCCTAAAGCAAAATCTTACTGTGCCACTCTCCTATTGATAATCCTTAAATGGATTTAATTAGCTTCTCACTGTCTTCATGATGAAACGCAAATTCCTTAGAATGCTCTACAAGCCCCCTCATGCTGGGGCCCAGGCCAGCCTCTCCCAAGGGGGTACTTACCAGAGTGAATGATCCACATTGTTCAAATGGTTTCTTAACAAAGACTACTAATGGACTCTTTTCTGATCTGACATTTGAAATTATGCTTCTCTGTCTTTACCAGGACATTTACATTTTACCTTTGGTACTTTGTTAATGGATGGCTCCTAGATATGTAACTTTGGAAATGTAGTTGGAAAATATGCCACTAGGCGGCTACTCAAACAGTATTTTTAACGGTGCATTGCACCATTATCTGAAGTCCTACAACTATGCCAAATTATTAAACGAAACCAAACCCAACCCCCAAATTTGCAAAGTTGTTGTGATGATAGTCTTCTTATAGAAACATTAATAGATTATCTTTGCTGCATTTATTGGCACTTGCATACCCATGCATATACATGCACACAGATTCAAGTCTAAATAAATTATTAACATAATGGTTTGAAGAGGAATTGTGTATACAGTATTAAATTAAAATTTTTCGTCATCCTGCTGCTTCTTCGGAAAGTTGTGTTCTGTTACAACTCTGCACTGTCCCATTCGGTACCCATTAGGACCCCTGTGACTATTGAGCACCTGAAATGTGGTTAGTCCAAAATGAGACTAGCAATGAAAACAGATTGTAAACTTTCTCACTAATGACTTTTATGTTTATTACACATTGAAATAATATTTTCATTTATTTGGTTTACTAAAATACGTTTTTAAATGAATTTAACCTCTTTCTTCTTACTTTTCTGAATGTGGCTACTAGAAAATTTTAAACTACATATATTTCTTGCATTTGTACCTCACATTATATTTCAGTTGGACGATACTGATCTAGGAATCTTCATGGATTCAATTACTCATTCAAAAAAAATAAGATGTTGCAACAAGGTAATTTTATTTCCTGAATACCTTTACATTAGCAGATGATGATCCTTTTTTGTCAGAAAATGTGTAGAGCAGTAACATTACCTTGAGTATTTTACACAAATTTACTATGGCCTTCTTTCACACCCTTATGTATAGATAACCTCACCTGTAGATGAAAATTATCACAAATAATTTTCAAGTTGTAGCACTTAAAGTATAGATTTCATTTATCAGTGATTCGTTTATACATAAAAAATTAATTAACACATTTTTCAATCTCTTGTTTGCAAGGAGGATTTTCCATAGAATTATTAAACTCATTTTTTTCCACTCCTGAGGCCAAACTGTACCTTTGGGGTCATGATTATTTATAAAAGTTAGGGAGGATGTTGAAGTTGATCCCATGAGAATTTCATTGTTCTGTTTAATTACTCATCTTCTACTAAAGTTAATGCTATTTGTAACCTCTTCTTTTCTCTCTTCAGCAACTTTAGTCAACAAGTCACAGACTTCCTGTCTACCCGCGACTACTATCGACCTCGAGTGGTTTTTATTATCTTGATGATAAATTCTTCTATCAAGGCACTCTTCCATTGTCTTTCAATATTAGATTCTCTCATCTACCATAAACTATCGTTCCTCAGAACAGACACATTTTAAATATCATGAAGTTTGAAATTGCCTTCTCACAGCGATAGCCTCTTTTTCTGATGCTACAGTACTTTTGCTTTCACTTTTTTGTTTTTCTTCTGAGACTTCTAAGCCTCTTATCCCACTACTTTTCCTGGTATTTTTCTCCATCAAGGTTATTCCTACCTTCTCCTTTTCTCTTGCCTATTCTAAACTTCCACAGACATCCCTTTTAGCATTGATTTGCCCTTCTTTTGTGTACTACACCCAACCTGTGCTATGTGCTATCTGTACTTAGCCACCTAGACTAATAATTGAGTTTATGAAAACCAAGTGGCTACTCTTCAGTTCTTTCTGAAGATGTTTAGGTTATACATTTAAAATTTCCGAAAACAGCCAGAACTTTTCTCTCTTCAAGTCACCATTCCTTTGTCACTTTCCACACTCTCACAAGACAACGTGCTTCTTTTACTCAGAAGAATGAGTCAAGCTGATATAAATTTTGCCAGCTCCCCACCTCTGTACTTCATCTTTCTAAAATTCTAGAAATGTTTAAGTACCTAATATTCCCAGGTATTTTAACTGGTATTCAGAAATAAAGATGAATGCTCCTAAGGAGCTCACAGTCCATTATGGGAAATAAAAAATAAATAAATAAATAAATAAGTCACTATAGATTGCGATTGTTATAAACATAACAAAGATAGGAAATGCATGTTGTTAGAGCATAGAGGTGAGAATATTTGAACCTCCATGAATTTTCAAGAGATAACGTAAGTTAAGGGAATGGTAAGAAATCTTCTGTAACTGTGTTACCTTGTTCAGGATGGGCAGGCAGGTTTTCATTTGTGTGATTGTTCTTTTACTGTGATGATGAATTAACTCTTCATACACACATTCTTTTTTTTTTGACAGGTCATGGGGCATTGAGAATGGGAGAAAAATAGTCATTCTCTCAATGAACCACCAATAATGTCACCTCAATTCTATTTTTTCTATTTCATCCTTTTTATTTCTTGAGATGGTTCTCCCTTCCAAAGATTCTTCATCTCTCTTAGTAACCTTGTATTCCTTTTGATAAGAACCTTTTTAACCTAGAAGGCCATGTGGCATTTACTTTTCAATCACTGATCTTTCCTTTGTATGTTCTTGGAATAGGGGAAATATGTCCTTGAAACCAGGGTAATCTTTACCAAAGAACTTGTGAGAAGAAACAAGTATATCACATTTATGAGCATATTTGTTGTCTTAGCTGATACCTGAGAGTGTATTTTTGTTTATAGACCTAAGTAGAATATAGCAATCAAACTTGGAGCTAAAATTATCACAGACAATGTCAGGGTGGAAAAGGTTTTTCATCTTTGATCATTAGATGAATATGACAGATATAAAGATCAACTCAATTGCTCTTTTCAGAACTGAAAAGATAGATGTAGCTGTGAATTCTGCTTTTGAAGTACCTCTCTTCAATGCTGTGATGTGCATTTTGTTAAATTTGGGTCAAACCAAATAATTCCTCTCACCATTTGATATACTGGTAATATGGCTGTTTGCCTCTGAGCACCTTAAGGTGGTTAGATTTTACAATGTTTAAAAGCATATGGATGACATTATTTAGATTTATTTTCAAGGAATAATTTGAATTTACTCTCCCTCTTATATTTAGGTTCAAAACATTATTTGTGGCTGGAGAACGATGTGATGTGGAGACCCTGGAATGGTCCAGAAAAGTCTTCAGAGTGCCCGTGCTAGACCATTGGTGGCAAACTGGTGAGCGTTTCCCATGCATGTAGATAAAAGTGTTGCAGAAATGCTCAAAGACACTGCAAGAACTGGAGGAAATTGTGAGCTCTGACCAGAGGCGCACAAACTCAGGATTCTGGTGGTCCTGGTTTCAGCAGAAATAAGCAAGTCTTTAATTATCCTATCGTTAAAAACATCTTCATAAGTGACGTTGATGCCACCTTTCTCTTGGTCTCTAGGTATAAAGCACCACAGATGTCTTTTGCTTCTCCTCCTCTCTGTTTCCTCTATCCAGTAAGTTACTAAGTCTCAGATTTTCCTTTGAAGTGTCTGTTGGAATTACCCTACCATCAGAACTCCCCATTGCCTTTGAGCTGTGGCAGCCTCATTATCATCTGCCCTGGTTTAAATTATCCTCATCACTCATTTCTGTTCTGTCTGCTTTCCTATACACACGGCACACTGCTCCAAGAGTAATTTTTTTCAAGCACTGTTTCTCTCATAGGATTTCCTGTGGTTCTCTGGTTCTTTTCTTGTGTTCTATAAAATTGAATCTTCTTTTTAGGATTCAAGGCAGAAAAATGTATTTTCCCCCTCCAAAACACACACACACACACACACACACACGCACGCACGCACACACACACACTTTATTTACTTATTTGGTTTATTATTTATTTTCCTTCCACTAAGTGATTTTTGGGAAACAAATTGTTATATTAAGTAGATAGAATATGCACTTTGGTACAAAACAAAAATAAACCAACAAAAACCACCTTTCTCCTGCTTTGTTTGAGAAAGCAGGATGGTATACACATGTGGTATGAGACACGTGGTATGAGACATGGTATACACATGTGGTATGGTTGAGAAAGCAGGATGGTGTACACATGTGAAAGTAAGTAGATGATCTAGAATTTGTTTTCCTCCTAAGTGTACGGCTGTTGTTGGATTTTCCTCTGAACCACTGGAAATAGCTATGAGCTATGAGAGCCTTGTGCCTTCATGTCCATATTTCAGTTCATTTTTACTTAGCTCAAATTTTGTTCTACTTAGAACAAATCAGATCAACCTTTTTATATTAGTGTTAGCTGAATTCCCAACTTCTGGGCAACTGGGGCATAGTATCAAATTTGGATTAAAGAATTAATAACGTTTCTTTGCAAAAATTAAGTCTGGTTTTAAAAATGATTAGAATCTAGAACACGTGAGTGACTAAAACTGAAATTTAGTGTTTGATAGTCAGAACAGTTTGATTCTGATAATTTATACATTTTTCTTGGATATTGCTCTTTGGAAAAATGTGTTTTCTATGTCCTCTGTAATATAAAATAAATGATCAGGACAGAATATACGCTCCTTAGATAAGATGAAAATAAGAAAGAATTTCCATTCCCTTTAGTTTGATTTGTTGAGGGAGAAATTTCTTATTTGAATTTAGATTTGTAACTATTTAGGAGATAAGACTGAATTGGGAGAAAGAGCAATGCTATGTATAGAAATATATAAGAGCAAGTAAAGAATTATTGCCTCTGCAAGGAAGAGTATTTATAGAATTGATGCAGACCCTGTTCACCAGGAAAGTTCTAACAGTTATTTCTTGAGAAGAAAGATAAAAATATTTTGTCTACTTTGAGATGGTTTTCCTTTCCTGGTCAAAATGGAAAGGTTGTTTTTAACAAAGAAGTGACCTTGCAAAAGAGTTTTGGTTTTTCCTCCTTAAAGGTGACTGTGCCAAAGCTTGTTGAAGGAAACCAACACATTAATAAATAAAATTATGATTCTTTTACTTTGTATTGATATATTTGTACATAACAGCCTGTGCAGATGTATGTAGTTAGTGCATTCAGGCTTACACAAAAGCTCACTGAATCTTGAGAAACAAGCATATGAGGTCCCGTGGTGGGTACTAAGTTTCATGTGAATTCAAAATTTTTCTTTAATGTATTGTTGAGAAGGAATTAATAGTCACATTATGTCAGTGTGCTGTCACTTTAATCAGGTTTGAATGGCTGCTCATTCATGCGGAAAACATAGTGGATTTCTACTAACAATAACAAATTCTTTCCATTCCCTCCCATTCAGTGGTATAGAATTTGATATTGTATCCAATTACAGTACACAAATGTATGCATATGTATAAGTGGGTAGGTAGATAGCTAGCTTAGGTAGTTTTGTAATTTATAAAAGACATTCATCCTAGGTGACACATGTGTCAGCTACTAACAAAAATCTAGTTAGGATCTTTATTCATTTGCATAGAAGAAATCAATTCATTATTTTCGATATTGTATTTTGCGGTAATTGTGAAGTGATACTGAAGTTTAACATTTGCAACCCTTCACCTTTCTTAAGGTAATATCAAATTTATCTTAAGGTGATATCAAATTAATATCACCTTATTAAAGGTGAAAAAGATAAGTACTTTGTAGGTTATTCTTAACTCTTAGGAAAAACAAAGAAAAGTTCAATATATCTATCACATTCATGAATTTCCTAATGTTTTGCATATCAAATGGATGGTAGAACACTTCCCCAAGAGATATGCCAGTAAAAATTGGATAACAGCTGAGGAAATGTTAAACTTTGGCCAAAGGAACACTTTTCTTTATTTCAAATTTCAAGTTTTCTACAAGGTCTCTCTTTCTTGTTATTGAATCAGAAATTGATTTTTTTATACAATTGCACACTATTATGAGCTTCCAACAATATATACTTTATGGATTTTCTCTCTGATTACATGAATATATGTATACACATGAGCTGTTTAGAAACTGTGACGTATAATTGGAATTAGTAAGGGATATGGTAAGTAACTAAAATGTATGAATAAAAATTGATTAGTTCCTGTGACTTGGATTATAAGAAGATACACTGCAGTCAATCCATTTTATTACCATGTTGGTTGTGTTACACAAGTGAAATTTGTATTCGCAACAACACCTTTCCAGTGGCCAACATCCTCTTTTGGCCCATTAATATTAACTTTGATGTCTGAATTGAATAGTATCTAAGATTCTGAATTGAGAACTAATCTGTGGAAAATTCAAGAACAGATCGATTCCTCACAGGAGCATTTTAATAAGGGATTGTTGTCCCTGTTCAACACCACTGAAGCATTATGAGGTCTGACAATTAAGTTTGCGAACTCATCCTAGAAAAAGTGCTACATACCTCATTGCTGAATATCACTGTGGTCTCCTTCGAAGTACTCCCCTTGGGAAGCTGTGCACCGAAGCCAGAACCTAGTCTACCCTTCAAAGCAATTTTGGAACTCTTTTTCTGGAATGGCCATCAGAGCTGTCATTATATTACCCTTGGTGTCCTGAATGCCATCAAAATGCTTCCAAAAAATGTCTTCCTTTCAATATTTCCTTTATCTTTGGGTAAAGAAAGAAGTCATTGGGAGCCAGATCAGGTGGCTAGGGAGGGTGTTCCAAGACAGTTTTTTGTTTACTGGCTAAAACTCCCTCACAGACAGTGCTGTGTGAGCTGGTGCGTTGCTAAGTTTAGATAGGTGGATTGTAGCTATGTGTTTCATAAATCTGGATAATAAATGAATTATTGTCATTCACCCAGATGTCTTATATTCACAGTAATTTACCCATAAGATAATTGAAAACATCTGGATGATTGATAGAATTTTTAATTTTCTTGTTTACAAGGAGATAGAGAAACAGAGATGCTACAGTCATAATTTAATAAAGGAACATTAAGATTATAGATAATTGTTCTATTAAGATATGGTAATTAATGTGCAAAAATTAAACAGACCGAATATCATTATCCTGAGGTATACAGTCACTAGATAATACACTGTAGTGCTATAGATAATTTTAGTACTAAGAGAGCCTTTTTCAGAAATTAGACAGGGAGCGCTATTTTAGAAAGGAAGAACTGTCAGTTCAGTGCACTGTGTCCTTTGTAAAAATTTTCCTCTGATTTAGGATGACTGTAAATGAATTGTTTTTCTTATGAGTAAATGACCAAGTACCAAAAAAAAAAAAAGATTCCTTAAATTTCAGAGACTAACTACTAAAACGTAAGCACAGTAGAACTTATTCCTTTTTGATGTTTCTTTCTTTTATTTCTCTCTTCCCTCCGTCCCTGCTGCCTTCCCTCTCTCTTCTCCTTCCCTCCTTCCCTCCTTTCTTCCCTCCTTCCTTTCCTTTTCTTCCTATTTATTATATGATATGGTACTGGTTTAGAAATGATTACAACAAAACAGCTCAATGTCCCACTTTTTAATGTTATTTAATCCTAGGTAGAAACACTTTATTCCTTCACTTGCTTTCAGTTAGTTAATTAAAGACAATGGCTACTAAGTTAGAATATTCAAGTTCCACAGTGGCTTTTATGGGGGACAACTTGATAAAGGATTTTTGATCAAAAGAATCCATGATTCTTTCCACTTGCTGGCAGGGCATACCTGTGTGATTCCCATCGGAATATATAGAGCTTACGTTGAAAGTGTTTTAAATGTCCTTATGCCCAAGTAGTGATAAAGTAATTGAAATGACCTAATGATCACCAACTTGACCATGATTTTGTCATTGGTTTATTCGTTTTGTTACCATCACTTCAATGGAGGACTAAAATTCTTCACATAATTTTTAAAACCCTAAGGAGGGTGTAATGCAGGGTCTCTTGTCCCGCTCCCCCCGCATAAGAACTCAGGATATGGTGAGGCCAAAAAGGAACAATAACGGAGCCATAGATAGTGGAGTCATACCACTATATTCTTGATGGAGGCTGGTTGAGACACAAAAACAAACATCTGCCAGTACCCCAATGAGGGGTCTTCCTGCACCCCTGTCTCACTGGCAGCTGGGCGAGACACAGGAAGTCGGATCCACACAATCCGCAATCCGCCATCTGCTTGCTAACTGCACTTGCTAGCCATGGTCTACCCTCCACTTCTCTGCCACCCAACCAACCATCCCCCTTGCTAGCGTAGCCACAGCAGTTATATTAGTGGCTAATGGCCAACCGGTAACATCTGATGGCCACCATGCCACAGCGGATGGCCATCTGATCACAGCTGATGGCCATCTACTACCCGAGCCAGCACCTTTCCACGTGAGGCCGAGAGCCTGGAAACTGCTCTCTGGGACTCTGTCCCTACAGAGGGATTTCAATGAGAAAACATGGTCACCTAATGGATTGAGACATTGGTGATAATAGAAGTTACTGATCTTACTTTATCTGCCTTAAGCCTTCTTTGCTGAGTTCTTATATCTTGGGGTAATCACAGTATTCCTCTCCCTGTTTGAACTGCGGCGGTTTTAATTGCAGTTGCCAGTTCTGAAATAACTATATTTTGTTTATAGCCTAAATCCTCCTCTGTTGAGGAGGAATCTGATAATTCTGGATTTTATTGAAGTGGACCCTAAGGCTGCAGTAAATTCAGTCGTGCCAGTTTTTAAATCAAAATCATTGATCCTAAAAGCACACAAATCCTAATACCATGTTATTAAAATGTGTCAAGTCTCCTTGACATGATAATCTTTATTTTTGCAGTTTGGTAGGATATATTTCCTTAGCAGGGACAACAGGGGTCATAGTTTTAACTATTGGTTAAAAATTGGTTAGGCTGACCCAATTCACCTTACCCTTAGGTTTATCTGGAAAAGATCCATTGGTCCAGGATTTTTAAAAGACAGTGATACATTTATAAGAATCCAAACCACAAAATGAAACAATTAATTAGAGTTTAATAACAATTATCTTAAGCAGAGCTCTCTACGGGAAATGATATAGGCTCAAATATAGTACTGTTATTCCTCCTAAATAGACTAATTGTGAGCACTTAACCTGGATTTGAGGATTTGATAGCTAGGGTATCAAAGTTTAAGCCAGTTTTGTTTGTTTGTTTTGTATCCTATCCCTCTGACATTCCACTTTCATGCAGTGGAGTTGATACACTTATTGCAGAAAGGTTTCAGTTTGTCAGTCTGTAGTTCTAAATTTTGTCTACAATAGGGAATTTTCTTCATCCCTGGAATTCAACATTGGAAGCTTTATGGCTCTTGTTATTTCTGTCTTTTTTTTTTTTTTTTAATATTTTACAACTCCATGCTAGATGTATGACTTCTAACTTAAATGCATTAGCTTGTGCCCCTTGCAAAATCCTGTATATTTTCCTGCAAAATGACTTCCTAGGGCTAATGCATACGAGGCTCTATGTGGCGGACATGACAATGAGGAAAGCATCTTCTTGGTGACTTTATCTTTAGGACTAATTATTTAGAACCTGTTCTCTGGTTTGGGCGCCAGTATCCACCAGCAAACATTCCTCTGGCTGCAGAACTTGGAGTAAAATATTTCTTGTTCAACCAAATGCTGCCTTCGTAGGTTTTATTTTTTTAACTCTTTGTCATCCCCTGCTTCTTGGTTTTACTTCATAATTTCTGAGTCCATCAAATTTGGGCTATGATGGTAGGGTTTCATTAAAATGCATGCCTATGTTTTCAAAGACCATGGATTGGACTAGACTCTGGAAATGCACACTGGAACTCAAAGGGCTGGGTTGGACTGGACTGGCAGTGCCATTGCCCCATGAACTGGGTTATCCAGGATATATCTTATTTTATGCTCCTTTCAAATGGTAGAATGCAGAGTCTTTAGTAATATGAATGAATCACTACTTCTGCATTTTTTCTTTTCTCATTGTAATGGTCAAAGGTAAATGTATCCTTTTTTTCATTCATGGAAACGAAAATTTATATTAAACATGAGAAGTTGTGATTGGTGGAAAACAGTTATATAGACAGTGTCATCTCAGCTACATTGAGCTAGGAAAGCTGACAGTATCCATCTGGTGAGAGAGGAAGAAGTCCTCATGTCATCTTTGTTGCCTGGCAACCACTTTTTTCTTTTTTCATTTAGAACAGTCTTCATTATTTAAAGTAGGTAATTTTTACTGCTAAGTTGAGAAGCAGTAGCTTAGAGGCAAGCTATGTGAACTTGGTTTGTGGAAGGAATAATCTTTTGTCAAATGTAAGGGAGGCTTGATGAAGCTTTCTCTTTTTGAAAGTGAGTCACTGTTTACTGTTAATCCATCTGAAAATGCATTCTCCAAGTCAGATAGTAGTCATTGAATCAGACATTTTGTATTGCAATGTAGAAATCAGCATTACAATGTAGAAATAACTTCAAGTTGGGTATTTTTCAGGTATGATTACTATACATGAAGTAGGATAGGTATAATTGCTTTTTAGGATTTCTATTTCTGCTCATTATTATATCAGTGATAATGTTTTGACAAGAGATGAAACACTGGGAAATCGATTAATAATATAAAGTTGGTTTGCTCTTTGAAATATCATCTATTCAACTTCCGTGCCCTTGGCAAGAATCACACTTAATCTACTTTAGAAAGATGAAAATATGTCATGTTTTTGTAGATTTTTACAAGAAAAGGAATTCTTAAACCCTCTCTTGAACAAACATTACTGTTTGGAAATTTGATTTCCTCCTGTTGCATATAAACACCTGTATTGTGTGGGTCTGTCAGTCCCACCAACTTGCCCCAATTCCTCTTTTGCTGTTAGTTCTAATTTGGAAAACAACAGGTGACTATTCTTAGAAAAGCAAGGTGAGTAGTGAAAAGTGATGTTGAATCCTAATAGGATTGTGTTTAAATTCTGGGTCAAGCATTTACTCTTGTAGTCATAGCCACAGGCAAGTGCTTGATCTTCTGCTCCTGCTTTTTCTATGGGCTTGTAGAAAGCTCGAAATGAAGTGAAAATATGTACAGACAATGGAGCAGAATTCCTGGCCTATAGTAACACTCAATAAATATTTTTTTCTTTTCCATTCCTTTCTGTGCAGAACCCTTCATGAATGTAACGGCCATAGCATCCTGGCCTGTAGATAATCCAGACTCAAGAAAATGTGGAACGTAGGAGCTCAATTTATAGATGAGAAAAAGTAATCATAGTTTAATTTCCCATAGTCAAGTAGGTAATTAAGATTACAACCAGAACTCTGTTGTTCTGTATTGTCCAGAGTCCTCTCCATATGTCTTATCTTATGCCTTCATTAATTCAGCATTCTTATCTAATTCGACTGCAGGTTATTTATGAGTTTCTCCACAGTTAGAGGCAGTGTGCTTGAGGGAGTAGGATAAGACCAGTGTCTCACAGTTTGAATTAATGGTCTGCTTCCAGTACAAAAAGTTAGGCTGCTTTGAATTAGGTATTTTAAACTGTAATCGCACCATCTCGTGAACACAAAGATTAAATTGATTTTCTTTCACTGGTACATCGTACTTTTTCTGCTTTCTTCCTGCTACCACCATTCATGTTATTTATAGCTCACTGTGTAGATTCTGAGGTGGAGAGAATGGTTTCTTTACAAATTGCTTCTATGCCCATCATGATGCAGTGATTAATATGACTCAGTGGTACTGGGCTGCTGAATTGATTTATTTCCAGAACTTCAGCTCTCTGTATGGGCCACCAACCTCTAAATCCATATTGCTTAAATGTAGAATTTCTAACACCACAGCGGGGGGCAGGATGGCAGATTTCCAGCTGCATCAGGAGCTCTTATTAGAGCTGCACTTGTGTGAACCTGCCACCATGTTCTTCCCCGTAACCCTCACTCACATTGTCACTTCTTTCTGCGTTATCTCTTATTTGCAAGTCAAAACCTTGAGGCTCTTTCCCCATATCCAAACAATCCCCAACACTTTTTGATTCTGAGTCTGACTCAGATTTGGTCTCATCTTCCGCTACCGCTCACCTGTGTCAGAACACCACCGTCTCACTGATACCTCGCTCTGGGTGGGAATCCTCAGCTTGGTGCTGCAGTTTGCAGTTGAAGACATTTTTCTAAAATGCAATTCTGACCAAAATGCTTCTTCTGAAACCCCTGGCGTCTCCCCTTGTTCTGAAAGTAATATCCAAATTCTTTAACATGGCCCAGGAAACAGTTCAGGATCTGCCTCTGCTTAGCTCTCTCATTGTTTCTTTTTATCACTCTTAAACCCACCACCCCAAGCATTGCCCTGCTGAATAACTTGTAGTCAGTCCCTTCATGGTGTAACTTCTCCACCTCTGAACACACTGCAATTTCTGTTTGGCACATTTTTCCACCCTGAACACTCCCTTCCCCTCAAAAAAATGCCTTTCAGTGAGTAGGATATAGTCAATAAATATTTATTGAAGGACTGACCTTTGAATATCATTCTTGGAATAAGAAAAGATTGTTAACAGAATTATAACAGTAACATGCAGTCTTTTTCTTTTTCCCTGAATCCTGTATTTATCCTGCAGTCTGGTTCATTATGGGATTGCATTCTGCGATTTGCTATTTGCTTTTTTTAAGAACCCTGATTTTAATAATGGAAACTGGAGACTAAAATCATGTAAGAAATATGTATTTACTAGTCAGCAAACATTTCCTGAGCATGAAATGTCAGGGACTGTACTTTTTCAAGCACAAATGATTTTCAAGCACACAGGAAGAACCTGATTTCAACAGCAGGCTAGGAGAGTATTTTTGTATCATTATACACACAATTATTTTTGAGGATTACACTAATTCTTTTTAAAAGATTTTGTAATATTTTTAATGGTAAGCATTCCAACTTATCCATTACTGTGTAAAAAAATATACTTCAAAACCTAATAGTGAAACAGGGCCCCGTTGGCCCCCAGAGCAGAGGCCTCTCCACATCCCCGGTCTCACCTTTTCTCACCTATAGCTTAGCAATAGATCGTCCCCCTGCAGCTTGAGCTCGAAATGTCCCCTGTCCCACCCAGTTCCCTGTTTTAGAAAATTACCCCGAAACTTCTGATTAATACCCGCAGGCTTACTGATCACAATCTCTATGGTCCAGCATTCTTTCCAAGCTCATCCCATCATTGCTCCTGGGTTCCTGACTCCACCAGAGAATCCCACAGGCAGAGAGGGAAGGCTCCATGCAGACCCCGGAAACTAGCATGTAGCCTCTGGAGGAATGCCCAGGTTTCCTTTAAATACCCCCAGCTGGACTGAGAATGTTGAGGCAGTTTTTGGAGGTACTAATCCGCTGCCTTCTCAGACCCCCCCCACCCCCCCCACCCCCCACCCCCACCCCCGTGCTCTGATAATAAATGCTTATTCTACGACCCAACTCCTGTGTCGGGTCTATGGGCTGAGCGGCGCAGGCAGCACGAGCCCAGGACTCGTTTGGCCTCTGGTTTCAGTACCTTAAAACAACAACCGTATCTCATGATTTTGGGCATCAGGAGTGTGGGCAGAGATCAGCTAGGTATTTTTGTGCTCCAGATACTGTTGATGGAGACAACCCAGACAATACTAATGGTGAACAGGCTGGTCTGGTGGGTCCAGGATGGCGTCACTCTCCTGCCTGGGAATGGCTGGAGGGCTGGACTCAGCTGGGACTGTTGATGGAAATGCCTGCAAGTGGAATTTTTATCTTGGAGGATTCAGAGTAGTGGGCTGGATCTTACATGGGGCCTCGGAGATTCCAGAAGCAATGTTCTAAAATTCTAAAGGACTGTCCCTAGCCACAATGTGTCTCTTATAAGAATCCATACTGATAAGAGAGGAAGCAGTTAGAGTTTTGTTGTCGGGGTTCTTGTTTGTTTTTGTTTTACCTGGCAGGTACTAGAGCCGTTGGAAGGCACATTTGTAGGGTCTAGAGTCATCTATTGACAAGTTGCTGAGAGGCTTTAAGGTGTTAAGAAATGTAGTGAGTTTGAACTTCAGATGATTGGAGTGCCCTTATTGATAAACTAAGTTGAGAAGAGGATTCCCACCCAGCTTGTTGTTGAGTTGTAGGAGATCTTTATATATTTGGATATCAGCCCCTTATCAGAGGTGTTGTTTGCAAATATCTTCTCCCATTCGGTTAGTTGTTGATGGTTTCTTTTGCTGTGCAGAAGCTTTTTAGTTTGATATATTCATTTATTTTTGCTTTTACCATCCTTGTCTTTCGTTTTTAACATGTGTTGTAAAACTCTGACAGTCTCATAAAGAATTCTCCATTCTTTATGCCTGGTGATCCACAACTGAGAACACTAGAGAGGTCTTTCTTTTCTTTAAGAGAAGCTGTACTATATATATTATTCTAAATTCAGGCTCTTAAGTTTTAAAATGTTGATATGGTATAAATATCTGGATTTTTAAAATTTTAAATAATGCATTTGTGCTATTTATCTATTCCTCATGCAATTATGTTCTGTGACAAACTCAGGGAAGAGGTATAGTGAGCACACTGAAGAAATCTGATTTCAAGTTGAAACATTAAATGATAAATAATATTTATTTTTTTCCAGAGACTGGATCCCCAATTACAGCATCATGCATTGGATTAGGTAATTCTAAAACACCTCCTCCAGGACAAGCAGGAAAAAGTGTTCCTGGATATAATGGTGAGAAATGTCTCTGATTATTTAAAATATGTAATGTTAATAAATTTGGTATTTTTTGTATATAGTGTGAATCATATCACATGAAACATACTAGGTGCTTAGTAATTATTTGACTGAATGAATACCTGCATTAAAAGGACTGCTTTAATTTTTACTCGGCAATTTGATCAAAAGTAAGATTGTAGACTTCCAAGGACGTGTTCTAAATGGTGTCATAACTAAGAAAATACTATTATTCATAAGGCATGTTAAGGATATGGATGTGAAATTAATATGTATGGAATACTTGCTAGGTGCTGAGTACTTTGCATACATCACTGTATGCTGAAGTGTATTTAATTCAGAGATATTATTACCATTTCAGAGTTGCATTAACTGGTGCCCAGGGAGACTAAATAACTGTCCTTAGGTAACACAGCTGTTAAGTCCTGAAGACAACGCAAACCACTGTGTTTTATTTATTTTGTTTGCTTGTTTTTGTTACAAAAGTTGCAGTTTTTCTGTTATATATGCTACTTTTTAATTTAGGAGTGATGATAAGGCTTTTGAACTTCTTGGCTAAAAATAAATATAAAGAGTAAGGATTGAAAAAAAAAAAAAAAACCACGAAAAACAAAAAAGCGTTTCATCCAGGCCGGTGGTATGTGACAATGAGATACAATGTCTTGTTTATAAATTATTGGTAGTGATTATAATAGTTCAATAATTTCCCTTGGACTCAGTTCCCTAATTGTATAACTTATACAAGTTATCTAACTTTTCAAATATTCAATTTCCTTATTTCTAAATGGGAATGATAATTCTACATGTTTCATAGGGTTGTTGTGTTGTGATGTAACACAATGAAGCATTAACACCAGTATTATCTGCCAGTAGAAAGACTGAACTAATTCTTAGCTGGTAGTGTACTGATATTTCAGAGAAGCCAGATGGACTGACTTGATTTAGACTCACACATTCATTTTATAAAGGAAAATGAAGCACAGAAGTTCTGTTATTTGCATGAGGTCACACAATTTAACTTAATAGATTTATGAGGAAAACCCAGCTTCTTGGGACAGAATATGATTCCTAGATACAGTTCTTATTTGCACGTAAATTACAAAATTTAAAGATTTGTCTTTTGCTTCTCTCACATAAAAATATTGTATTTGCCTCCTAGGACAATGCCTAGTTAAGAAAATGTGGATCATTTGGTTTAAGCCAGCAGATACATTTCTAAAAAGACACTCAAGTCTTTTTTTTTTTTAAGGGTAGAAATAGATATTCTGTGAAGTCAGTGACTTCTCCAGGCATGGAAAGATGAATCCAGTTTTAGTAAATCCTCCCTTTGAACAGTTCTGTCATCCGTACTCCTTTTGTCAGAAAAATTGCTTTTGTATTGAGCCATTTTTAGGGGCTGATGCTTAAAGGAGATGTTAAACACATTTCCCTTTCAGTACTTCAGTACCATTTTTATATCCAGTTGTAAGAAAGAGTTAAGCTTTGATGCCTCATGGAATTTCAGTACGGAAGTTTCTCATTGTCTGAAAGCCATTGCCTTACAGAAAGCACAGTAAAACATTAGAACTAAAGTATTTATAACCAAGGATATAGTGACTTTATGACTCATGATCTTTATGTGTTTTGTGGTAATTCAGAGATTCAAAAGCATAATGTAACATTCAATATTATAATAAAAAAGCTGTATCCTTTTGGGAAAGGAAAGAAAACCATTTTTGTGTGAAACACATTCAATATAAAGTAACACTTAATTTCACATTCATTGAGTACCTTATGCAAGCTTGTCACTTTATTATATTTTTTAAAGTAATAGTTTTACCAGCACTATGGGAAAGGAATTACTTCCATTTTTTAGATAGGGAAATTGAAGGGGTAATGTGCTCAGGGGCACATAGTAAATTGGCCACTGTACTGGGATTTGCAGAAACAAAGATGAATTAGGCATGGTCTCCACCCTTAATGAACTCACAATCTAGTGAGAGACAGATAGCTACACTGCTAATAGTTGTCAGGATAGAGTTTTAAAACAAAGTGCTTTGGACACACAAAGAAGAAAGTGATTAATTTTTTTCTGGGGATAATGTTCTTTTCTCATAGCTTCTTTCAACAGAATAACCTGGATGGATGAAGCCACATAAAGAATCTATTAAAGCTTAAAACATGATGATACATCCTCATTTCCAGTTTTTTTTTTTTTTTTCTTTCTCCACTAAGGGTTACTGAGTGTGGATATAAGCTTTGATTTTCTAAAATCTTTCAGGATTTTAACAGTATAAAACAAAAAGCATTGGGATAATATTTGAGAAGGTTAAATAGAACTTCAAGACTTATAAATGGATAGGAGGACTTAAATCAGAAAAATGGGATTTCCAGGATTTTAAACATTTTATTTTATTGCTTAAAATATTTTTTTTGGTGTTTTTTAAAAAAATTTTACTTGTGTTGTCCTTTAATTTTTTAAAAGCTGAATATCTTTTTAATGCTTTTGATAGAATGGAAGGATATGTTAAAATGTATATGAATATAAATGAAATTACTAGCATGTTTGAAATATGAGGTCTTTATTTCAGGGAGATTCTGAAGGAAAATTCATGATATTGTTAGACATCAAAAGCCTGTACTCTATGTGTTTTGTGAGACATTTTAGCTTTCTTCAATACATTTGTGGTCTCACAGGAATTAAAAGATACCTTTCTTAAGCTAGAATTTTCGGTGTTGAATAAAGAAAATATGGAAACATTTAAGTGTTAAGGTTATGCTTTTTTATTTAAATTTTTATTTCTTTATATTTTACTTTGCAGTTATGATTTTGGATGACCACATGCAAAAACTGAAGGCTCGGTGTTTAGGAAATATTGTGGTAAAGTAAGCAAAATTTGTGATACTACTATTTTAAAGAGCAAGAATTCATATATAATATCAAGAAAATAATGAAATGCTTGCAATGATATTATTAGTGAGGAACTTGCAGAATGAGCTTTAGTATTGTTTGAGAATACACAGAACAAATTTAAATACAGTTTTTAAAAAGATAAATCTTGCATCTTTTTAATAACTTTTTCTGATTATACAAGTAATGCATAGATGAGAAAAGTGATTTAAATACCAAAAACATAAAGAAGTAAAGTTTCTGTACTCTGAGCCTTCAACAATACACTGTTAATTTTGTAATATATTGGACTTTCCTCTTTTTGGCAAGCATTTTAGATTGTTGACACAATTCAGTTTATTCTTATGTATTGCTATTTTTCCTTAACCCTGTCTCAGGGGTAATTTTAACTTTTACTCTGCCTCTTAAAAATGTTTATACCCATTCTAGGCCTCTTTGTCTTTTTTGAATATTTATTTATGATTATAAGTTATGCTGTATTGAATATTTTTTTGTGTTGTCTTTTCTCCTTTTCTGATAATTACTATAGAACTGAATAGATTTCTAAGAGGTAATTATTGGATCAAATAGTAGCATAATATAAAATCCGACTCATCAAGTACCACAATCTCTTGCTAACATTTTCCGTCATTGTTCATTTGATAGGCAAAATGCTAAAATTTGAAGTAAAAATTTTTTAATTTACGTTGATTAAATCAATATTGCAAAATTGTTATGCTGGTGGAAGCTGGAATGGAAGTGGATTAAATTGGGAGACACACAGTATGTGACATTTTAATAATTGATACAGATTGCTTTAGTGCCTCTGATTAGCATGATATTGACATGTTCACTGATATGTTTAAATTGAATGAGCTGCTAAAAATAAAGGACATTGCATGTCAACTCTTAGAAAAGTTTGTTTTCCCATTATTTGAAATAATTTTTATTACTTGGCATTCTCAGATTGGTATGAGATGGTCTCAGGTTAATAAAACATTTTTAATTCTTTGGAAATTAAATGAAAAATAGTAATTGAAAAAGAATGTATTTCTTCAGGTACAGATACTTTAACCTCACAGATAGCTAATGGGAGATACATGTTCTGATGCAGTTCTCAAATTCTTACGGTATCAGTAAACATGCAAGCACTACATTACTTTTTTTGAAGTTTAAATTTTAAGACATCTTTTTGGCAAATTAAATATTGAATATACCGTTTGTAGACATATTTTTCTGAATCAGAATCCATGTTAACATGCAGCTGGTTGGAATTTGACCTGTAAAGGGAAAAATGTTGGGGGCGCGGGGGGAAGGGCTTGCTGAAGAATTAATCTTCGCAAGATTGTGAGTGGATGTTGAGCTTGCTTAGGGAAGCACCTGGTTTTTAAGATAGTTTAGAAGTACTCTAAGAGAGTACATTTTTATATAACTTTCTAACTGTAAGTGAGTCATCTGTTTCATAAAGCAACTTTTTTTTTTTTTTTGCAAGATCCCAGTGGTGGCGTTTGATACCAACACAGTTTTCAATTCTTCATGTGTTCTGTCACTCTGATTATTGGTAGCTTCACCCCATGTCTACTCAGAAATAATAAGATAAAATAATAGCGCACATAAACTATGATTTGTTTTCTTGTAACCATTAGTGTTACTTCACGTAATTGAAAATAGTACAACTATCTCTTTAAAGCATTCTGTGGTTTAGATGAGTGCTGATTCAGAATGATTTTCCTCCCTCTTTGTATCTAAATAGGGAATTTTACTGTTCAGATCTTGGATTTTGAGATTTCATTACAAATTATTTGAGGATACAATATATTATGACACGCAGTAGACTCTGATACCTCCCTTAAGTTAATAGTAAAATTAGGTATTTGAAAATATTATGTATTATATATGTAATATATTATTATAATACATACGAGGTAAAGTAGAAATAATCAGGAAAAAATGTTCTCACAAAGTTCTCTCTTTAAAAAAAAAAAACTAAACAGCTCTTGAAACTTTATTTAAGAAACTCATTTTTATCTGTGAGAATGAGGATTTCCTTTTGAGACCCACACATCCAGTAGCCATTCCACTTTAATTTGTTGACCTGAAAATTATTCATGTATCCCTATGGCTGCGTGCAGTATGCTTAGGATGTTTTCATATTTAACATCTATCAAGAAGACTTGTTTGCGTCAGTCCATAGCTATTCGGAGTGCACTGAGGTTGTACATCGATTATCTAGTATGGAAAATGACCAATGAATGTTTTTTAAGAGCACATGATAAGTAAATACTTAACTGAATTAAGTTAAAGGAAAAAGCACACCTCCCTGACTTAATAAAAACTACTGTGATTAAAATAAAAACCAGTGTGTAATTAGAGAGATAATCATTCTTTCCCTGTAGATCGCATTTTAAAGAAGGTCTTTGATCTGGAAGCAGGGTCTTTTCCAGAGACCAGCTACAAGGCCCCAGAAAACACTTGGTGGCCTGTAAAAGGTGTTTTATTAGAGATTATATACTGTGTCCAGGGTTCACAAAATAGTTGAGATTCTAAGCTTTAAGAAATGCGTTGATTTCAAAATTTGGGAAATATAGAATAAAAATGAATACATGTTTAATTAAACATCTATAAAATTTAACATCATAATTTATTGTCAATGTAGTCTTCATAAATTTTTCATTTTATTTGCAAACAATTTTTAGGTCATACTTTCTCACTTCGCATGATTTCTGAATATGTTCGATGATTCCTAAAAAATAATAACCAATGGTAAACTACAGGTGTGGCTTTTGTCAAATGATTTTAAAAACAAAATTACAACCTTTTCTTTTTTCAGAAAAAGCTCCAGTTTGTATGTGTATTGCTATATTTAATTATCTTTGCATGGATAGATGGATAAGGGGTGAGGCCACTAGTAATAAGAATGACTCAGTCCAAAAGGGCCTTAAAACTGAGTGGGCGTCAAAAGCCACTGCTGGGCGTGCTTTGTATAATAAAGTGGAACAGTCTTTGAAAGAACAATATTCCCTAATGCTATTTTACGTTCACTAACTATCCTTATAGTGATTATAAAGAATAGGAGGGAAAAATCTACATGGACTATTTGAAATGTATGGGGCTCAAAGTATATTAAAATAAGTCAATAAAAATGATTATTGTTTTAATCCCACACCTCTTTGCTTTTTGTAAGTACAGCTATAGCTTCCTGTTTTACTATAAAATCTGTTATGAATAATATAAATAACATTGGAGACTTTCTCTGGCAGTTTCTTTAAAAATCTGAAGCTATAGTCATATTTCCATGCTTTAGTACTAAATGTAATGATTCATTTTATTATATTAAGATGACTCATCCCCAAATCAGAAAAGTGATATGTGGTAATTTTGAGAAAAACTTTTGACCCACTTTGGTTTTTCAAACCCTTTGTTAAGGCTTTCTAGAATTCCCAGCTTTGCTTTCCTGGTAATCCCTTAACTGGAAGGTAGACGTTTTAATGATTTTGAAACTGCTATATACTTTAGGGTGTAAAAAACATGAATCCTGCAGTTTTCATAGATTACTTGCATGCATAGGGTTTACTTTTCCAGTAGAAGAGAAAACTACATGTCTGCATGGTTGTTAGAAAATTCCTTTGATATTGAAACTTATTGTAGGCAGTTAATTTAGTGGGAAAGTGTCCGAGTGTCACTTTTACTCTGCATGGTCCGAGTGTCTTTTACTCTGATGTCTGCCAATTTCTCAGCCTCCAGATACTGAACTCTGGGCCCTTAATGATGTTTGTTCACATCTTTACAGCTTAGACGAGTGAATTCAGTCACTGTATCTTGGGAGAGGGTCAGGACATGTTTCTTTTCATCAGTGTATCCTTTGAGTAAAACCAAGGATGTCATATAATTGTAATGCCGTGCCTTTCTAAATCTGATGTACAGATTTTAGTACAATCTTTTAAAGCCTTACCACAACACTGTGAGGCAGACAGTGGGACAGATATATCCTCATTTTAGACATGGGAATCTAAAAACATCATTAGTAGTTACACAGATCGAACTCGTATTTATTACCCAGTCATTTGTCTGCCCAAAGAGAGAGAAATTATGGCCCCGTCAGTTTCTTCTGGGGAGATAAAAAGTAGCTTCATGGAAACTTCAAGGAAAGCCTGAAGACCCCCTAGGAAATACTGGGAGTGCAAAATTGGTATCTAACTTCAGGATTCTCTAGGGAACAGGAGTTATGTCTTCAGTTTATTTTTGTTACCATGGGGATTCCTGATGGAGCAGTGAACAAAGACCATACTTTATCTGGGATCAGTGGCATCTAGGAGTTTTATAATTCAGATTGGTCAGGAATGTATTACCTTCTACAGAGACGAATGGTCTCCTCCTCCCTTAGCTATTTAAGGATTTCTGTGCATTCTCATGCTTCCCTCTCACCTCCCACACACGTATCACTGCTGCCTCGGTTATCCTTCTTTCCCCTTAAGAATGGTCTCTTTGGAAAGGACATACTCTAAGAGGAACTCCTGATGGGTTGTAATGAAACTCCCCTTGTCACTCTGCTTGGAAAATTGGAAGAGTTGGGGAAGGTATCACAGGGTGGTGACAGTTGATCTTGGATTTGAAGGATGAGTATAGACATTAAACAGAATATTTCTTAGTATTTTCATAAATTTTCCTTCCTTCTGCCAGTCCAATGTATTTTTATGTTACTGTAAGTCCAGGAAAAAAGCGTTCTTTTTTTATCACTTTGGAAAAAGAGCCCCAGTCCACCCACTATTCCAGAAGGAAGACCTGCATTTAATGTAGAAAAATTAGGATAGCAACAAGGAAAGTATTAATCTGGAATACAAAATTCTGCTCTGCGCTCTAGCTCGGATACACCTAACTTCTGTCTGGAGTTTATTGCTTCTCTCCTCACATGTTTTACTTTATTGCTACATATTCAAAAACACAATTCTGTAACCTGCTCTTTTCTGCTTTTCTTTAGGACGATTACATGGCATCTTCCAGTGTTCTTTCTTCAGAGTCTCTTTTCAATATTCAAATGACAACATCTGGATTTTTAAAGATACCAGACTTTATTAGTGAGCAACAAATAGCATTCCCTGAATTTATCCTGCAAATTACCAAGTGCAATTTTGCATCTTGCTTTCCAGCCTGTTCCTCAGTTATACTTGGGGATAATGAAGTAATATTCTGGGGGCATCTCAAAAATGACTTGGGACAGACACCTATGCCATTTCCAGTGGGACCATATCTTGGTTAGTGCAAGCGATCAGCCACTATCTCGTTCATTTTATCTGCCCCAAATCCAAGGTTTTCATCCAGCAGCATCCAGACTGCCTCCTCCCAGTAAATGAAGGTGCCTACATGTTTGCAATAATCATCAAAATGAGTTAGTATTTAGTGTACTGAAATGATCTGCGTTTTGGTCCAGTTTTGATACATGTGTCTTGGTGGGGGCGGTAAGAGGGAGGCATCAGAATGCAGAGAAATCCTTAAATAGCTAAGGGAGGAGGAGACTATTCATCACTATGGAAAGTAACACATTCCTGACCAATCTGAAATATAAAACTCCTAGATGCCACTGATCCCAGATTAAGGATGGTGTATAATCACTGCCTCCTCAGGAATCCCCAGGGTAACAGAAATAAATTGAAGACATGGCTCCTGTTCCCTAGAGAATCCTGAAGTTAGATACCAACTTTGTATTCCCGGTATAAAATCATCCGTTCCAAGAGCTCCTGGCAGTACAGGGTTTATTATCCGCCCGCTGTGAAACTTGCCTGACAAACATCTTAAAGGGTTACATTTTGTCAGTATTTCATTAAGTTAATGGAATAGATGTCATTCACGAAAGTCTTTCTCCTTATTTTAAAGAATATTCATTTGTTGTTGTACACAATATGCCAGAATCCCCTTGTGTCTGAAACCAGAGTTTATATTTTTGTATCATTAATGTCTAACAGAGTGACTGAAGAATGCCAGGAAACTAACCAACAAATATTGATTGAATGGAGAAAATAAATGCATGTGTTAATGCACTCATGTATGCGTGAATGAATGAATGAATGAATGAATGAATGAATAAAACAATTGTATAATTCCTCTGGTGTTTGTTTCTCTAACTTTCATATTTTCTTCCTCTCTCCATTGGCTACATCTACACCAATCTTCCCCGTCCTAAATCAGCCTGCCTCTCTGCATTAAGCCACCAATTTATATCTCTCCTTCCAGTTAACCACAAACTTTTAAAAAGTGTAGTCTAACTTTGCTGCCTCCACTTACTTCTTGTTTACTTCTCAATCACGCCAGTTATTGCCAGCTCCTCTCTATGGAAATGGCAGTCCTGAGGATGCTCAGAACATTTTAATTACTAAGTTTCATGACCTCTGTTGAATCCACTATCACACAACATTTGCTCTTCGTTTGATCTTGTGAACACTCAGCCAATATTAAAACGCTGCTCTGATGGCTCCTAAGACACTACTTTCTCTTAGTTCTCATACACCTCTTATTTTATTTTTGTTCAATGGTCTTATTTTTTTATTATTATTATTATTATTATTATTATTATTATTATTATTATTATTCCTTCTCTAGCTCTGGTATTTGGCTTTGGATTTCTCCTCCTTATTCTGTACTTTCTGGATCATACTCTTAGTATGTTATTCTTAATTTCCAAGGTCTATAGGTATATTCCAACTTACACAGACCTTTCTCATGGGGATGAGAAATGGTATAATAATACATACTGTTCCTGTTCCTCAGAAAATTTATGAAGATATTTAAAGTTTTGTGCAACAGCTGAAAAAGCCTGTATCCTTAAAATTTATGGTTTTGGAAGATGGCTACTTATATTTTTAATCCTCTATGCTTTAATTAATTATAAGAATATAATTTATATGTTACTTATTTCTAGTACCATGTTTTCTCAGGAAGTAAGAGAAAACACAGATTATCTAGCATCTTTTTTGAAGAGCAGAGATTGCAAATTAACCAACTTCTGGGAAGTATAAAATATTCCCTTTCTTGCCAGTAACACTTTTACCAGAAAATGCTAAATGCTTGGTCCCATGTACATACCTGAATTAAGTATATACTAGGCCACCAGGAAACTCCATGTTCAGTACACTAAATACTATCATTTGGATTATTATTGCAAGCATTTAGGTATGTCCGTTTACTGTTAGGAGAAAGTATGGATGCTGTTGGATCAAAATCTTGGATTTGGGGCAGATAAAATGAAAGAGATGGTGCTTGCTTTAGCAGCATATATACTAAAATTGGAACAATACAGAGAAGATTAGCATGACCCTTGTGCAGGGATAACATGCAAATTTGTGAAGCTTTCCATATTTAAAAAACAAATAAAAGAGATGCTTGTTTAACAATATGTCCTCCTATGTATATAGTTTTTAGTATAGGCAATGTTATGTGTTTAAGGATTTGGATCAGAATTTCTGTATATCAGCAATTCCGTGGCACTAAGAAAAAGCTGCTCCCATTAGGCCTGAAATGTGAGTTCTAATTTGCCTCAGACCCCACCACTCTCTGTTGTCCCCAGTCCGGCCTGAATGCCAGTTGCCACTTATTATCACAATTACCTTTTATTTTTATTATTGTTGGGAGATACATTCTTATACCCATGTGTCTGTTATAAAAAAAAAATGTTGCCATGAAAGACAGAAACGACTACATATCATGATATATTTCTTGGAAACAACTGAAAATTATTTATTTAATATGCGAGCAGAATGCATCTCCCTCAGATTTATTGTTGTTTATTTTACACTTAGTTGGCATCCCTTATCAATGATATTTCTTTGGGCCCATATTGGTTTTTGATTGACCACCTACCTCATCTTAGTGTCCTCTTCACCTCTCTATCCTCAGCCTCCTGAAAATGCTGCGAAACAGAATGAGTTTTAGTGGTTGCCCCATTTATATTTTATTTTAATGTTTAATAATCAATGAGTTTTTACACTTGCTTGTAAAATATTAAGTACTGAAACAAACTGTTGAAGTCAAATTATATACGTGGCGATTTAGAAGGATAACATAGCAACATCAGTTAAAAGGATCTGAAGGGATTACCTGCTTCGGCTTGCTGCCTTCAGCAGGTGTCCTGATAAACAGTAATAGTAAAAAAAGCAACAGCAACAACATAGCCATGTCTCTGTAGTGTTTTTTTTTTTTTTACAGATTATAAAATGCTTTCAGATACATTTTATAGATAGATAGATAGATAATAGATAGATAGAGCCCTTGCCATGTGTATAACATCTGTTTGGTACTTTGGAGGAAAGAAGGGAATGTAGGAGGAATTTGGTTGGAAAGAAGAAATATATGCTACCTTCCATTTTATATGCTCACATATCTTCATGTGTTCATAAGAATGAGAAATCACATAGGTCTGGATGCTCATGAAAAGAAAGTATAGCAGAGAGTAGTGAGAGGGAATTCTCAGAATGGGGAAGCACGCTGATCGTGAAGGTAATTTTGTTCATGGGATGTTTCATTGGAGCATCCCATTACACAAAGAGGCAGGCAAAAGTGGCAGTTGGTACTTTAAAAAAAAAAAATATTTGCCTATGGTGGAAGGCTATTTTTCTTAAAAAGAAATTCACTTGAAACCTATGTAATTTTACTAACAATTGTCACCCTAGTACATTTTAATTTAAAAAAAAAGTAATTCAGTTACGTATTTTGGTTTATTTTTGCAGATGCTATGCTTCTTATTGGAACAATGATTGCAGCTAATAACTATATGAATGCCAAACATGTGCCCTTTCCTGCAACTGTAGTCATCCCTCAATGACTCTGCTATGTCATGGTCAACTATTAATACTTCAGCCTCAATTAGACATGATCTGTCCAGCAGATTTAGGGGTTACACTATAGTATGACATTTAAGTTGTAATTATCCATCACACTGGAAAATTATTAGTTCTAATTAATCTCTCTTTATTACCACTTTCATCATAATTCTAACTGCTCTGTTTTTATACAAGGTTGCCATTACCACCTGGGGCATTTTCAGGACTCTGGAAGAATCAGGAGGCATTCAAGCATTTATACTTCGAAAAATTTCCTGTAAGAACTTTATTATACTTTTTCTTTTACTTTATTATATACTTCTCTATACTTATTGCCTATTAAATTGAGGTCTTGCTCCTAGAATTATAGATCACAAAGCAATTTTTAAAGGTTATCTGGACCAGATTCCAGATCTCAGGGATAAGAATGCCCAATCCACAAACGTCTAAATAAGTCATTTTTATATTTGTTTTTATCAGTCTCTGGACATAGACATTTCTCAGTTCTCTTAGCAGCTATTCCTGGATTTTTTTTTTTTAATTGGGGAACAGTGTGTTTTTCTAGGACCCATCAGCTCCATGTCAAGTTGTTGTTTTTCAATCTAGTTGTGGGGGGCGCAGCTCAGCTCCAAGTCAAGTTATTGTTTCCAATCTAGTTGTGGAGGTCGCAGCTCAGCTCCAAGTCAAGTCATTGTTTTCCATCTGGTTGTGGAGGATGCAGCTCTCTGGCCCATGTGAGACTCGAACCGGCAACCTTGGTGTTATGAGCGCCGCACTCTAACCACTGAGCCAACTGGCTGTCCATCTGTGGCTCATCTCCAACTCAAGCTGTTATTTTCAACCTTGTTGTAGAGGGCGCAGCTCACTGGCCCCTGTGGGAATCAAATAGGCAAACTTGTTGTTAAGAGCTAGCGCTCTAACCAACTGAGCCTTCCGGCTGACCCTGATTCCTGGATTTTAACTGCCCTCGGTATCAGGAATTTTTTTGTGAAGTTAAAACTTTTTTGGGCTTTCTATATTATTTCTTCCTTTGGACCTCTATGCACAGACTGAAAGCACCAGGTCAGAACTGTACGCTATTATTAGGACCCCTTTACCTGCTCTGCTCCTGGTCATGTGAGCAAAATTTGGTTTGTCAGAAGTTGTATTTTTTCATCCCTGTACCTATTTTTGGCATTGTTTCCTGAGTATTCTCAACTCTTTATTTTAAAATACAGAGCTAGTATTCTCAACACCCAACATCCAGTGTCCTAGAAAACGAAAAGTATCTTCCTGTTTTCTGTTTTCCATTTACTTGTTATTCTGTGCCACCGTTATGTTATGGTTTTTGTGTTTATAATAGCACTTTATTTATAATACACATCAGGATCCAACAATCACCCTTCTGCTATCTTTCCACTTCTATTTCTTTCCCTGAGAGAGATACCTGGTCCTTATTGTGCACGAGGTAAAAAGAATGAATGAATAGAATTTCATTTAGAAAATGAATCTAAGTGTTTAGCATTGTATCTTTTTTATTTGTGAGGTGAAGGACAGCTAACCTAATCAACGAGATGAATGACAAGAATTAAAATAGCTTCTTTTAGAAAGAGATCTCAGAGCTAAATGACCTCAGTAGCCATGATTAAACATGCCCCTGAGGGACTTGGCAGGGATGCTTTGTCAGTACAGTTGACTCCAGTCGGCCCAATCTATCTGCCTGATGGGTCACAGTTAAATCCTCAGAATACAGGTATGATTAATTGAAACCTGACATGGCAAATAATATATGCATGTGGTTTTAACATGACCACTTTTAAGATTGAAAGCTCCTTCAAAGCCCCAGTTTATGATGAAACTATAGGTAGTGTCTTTAGACTCTGTCCCATTACCCTGACCTCAGAGCTCTCACAAGGGGTTAATAACAATTCAGAAGGACTGAGTAACTTGCCCACAGCTTGGAAGTAACAGAGCTAACATTTGAGCCCATATTGTCTGGCTCCAGAGTCCATAATCTTTAACTATACTCCAGAATGTCTCTCTAATAGTAATTGCGGTAAAAGTGCCAATTATTGAGGGCTCATGATGTGTCAGGGTCTGCCCTCTTTATGTACACCATCTCCTTTATGCTTCACAAAAGACTTATAAGGCATAGTTCCTTACCCCATTTACCTGTAATAGATGGGTATACTGAACATCAGAAAGATTAAGAAACACAAATAGTGACTCATTGGGATTTCCTAAAGCCCATGCTCATAAACATAGGTATCAAAACAACTCAGAAGCATTAGGGAAGTAATATTTCTTTCTTTCTACTTATTCTTCTTGATTCTTCATTCTATTGTGTCCACTGTGCCAGTGAAGATGTGCTGCTACTTTGAGTTGATTAAAAATCAAATTTCATGCCAATACTTAACTATAATTTCACTGAAGCTCTAGTTTAATCTAAATGCATGTGAATAAACTGTATTCTATTGTGTGATTATTCAGAGAGCTTTAAAGATTTTGAAAATTAACACAATTAAAGGAGAAATCTACCAAGGAATTACTTTGCAATACCAAAGTATATTGGAAATATTTAGCTATTACTTCTCAATTAAAAAAAGGAAATTAAGGTCATAAATTTTGCAACTCTAAGTTCAAACACTTAAATTGAACATGTATAAGATACTTTAATTATTTCTGGTTATTAGAGAAGCAAAGAGATTCTAGTAAGCTTTCAGAAGTAATTAAATTCCATAGGCTAGTTAGGAAAAAAAAATCAAATGCATACAGCAAATTTAATTCTATCACATTGTATATTTCACCAAGCTTACACATGATTACATTACCTTACAGTACATGCTAATTAGACATTATTTATTCTTATTTTCAGGGATACTATGACACCATGGATGCTGGTTACATGGATGAAGAAGGCTATTTGTATGTTATGTCTCGAGTTGATGACGTGATAAATGTTGCAGGTCACAGGATTTCTGCAGGTGCCATTGAAGAGGTATTGATGGATATTGGTCTTCTCTTCTAGGTAATGTTTAGGAACAGCTGAGTGGGAGTCAAGATCGAGGTTAAGTCATTCCTCCTGGAAAATTGCCACACCCGTCATTTGTAGCAGAGGCTAGGTTACTCTAGTATGTTCCTCACCTCACTTCCTCTCCGGTGTGTTTTCATGTTCTCCTACTCCCCCATTCCTGCCTGGGATGTAGTGTTTGAAGCACTTTTATAATAGCACTTACATATATTTGTTATTTATGGGAGAGTCTGCATATATATTTGCTTCTTGATACATGCCTACTTGATTGCTTCTAGCTTCTTGATTTGCTTCTGCTTGATAACCAGATTAGCAAATAATCCTTAAGTGGTGTAAATTTAAAAATTTTATTGTATGCTTAAATCCTGAGAATATTCTTCCTCTGTAAGTTACAACAAGTCCCAGAAGACTTTTTAAAAACGTTTTTAATTTTTCACCTTTACATAGAGTAAAATCCACTTTTTTTGGTTGTATAATTCTGAGATTTTTACTTGTATAGATACTTGTAACATTACCACAGATAAGATAGAGAAAAATTTCAACACTACCAAAGAATTCCCTCATAATGCGATTTTTGTTTTCTGACCCTCCCTATCTCCAACTACTGGTAACCATTGATTTTCCTCTGTTCCTATATTTTTGCCTTCCCTAGAATGTCATATAAATGAAATAGTACAGTATGTAAGCTTTCGAGACTGGGTTGTTTCATTTAGGAAAATACATTTGAGATCTATCCAAGTTTCTGTGTATATCAATAATTTGTCCTTTTATATTGCTATGCAGTATTCCATTGTGTGGATGTACTACCAGTTTATATATCCATTCACCCTATAAGGGATATCTGGATTGTTTCTAGTTTGAGGCCATTGCATATAATGCTGTAATATACATTCAAGTACAGTTTGTGTGTGTGTGTGTGTGTGTGTGTGTGTGTGTGTGTGAAAATTACTTTTTACTTCTCTAGGATAAATACCTAGTTTACTGGGTTATACACTTAAGTGTATGTTTAGGTTTATAAGAAACGGCCAAATTGTTTTCTAGAGTGGCCATGCCATTTTACATTCCTAGAAGCACTGCTCAAGGGGTCCTATTTCTTCCATCCTTATCAGCACTTGGAATTTTCATTATTCTTTATTAACATCATTCTAATAGATACGTAATGATATCTCACTGTGCTGTTAATTTGCTTGTCTGTAATGACGAATATGTTGGACATCTTTTCACATACTTATTGGCCATCCATATATCTTTTTTTGGTGAAATATTTGTTAAAATCTGCCCATTAAAAAAAAAAAGGTTGTTTTCTTATGTTCAGTTTTAGACAGTTCTTTAGATATTCTGGATACAAGTCCTATGTCTGATAAAGTGATTTGCAAATATTTTCTTCCAGACTATAACTGGTCTTTTTATTCTCTTAAAACTATCCTTGACAGAGCAAAAGTGGTTTTCATATTGATAAAGTCTAATTCATCAAATTTTTCTTTTATAGGTCATGATGTTGGTGTCATATCTAAGAATTCTTTCCTAACCCAAGGTCATACATATTTTCTCCTTTGTTTTCATCTAAGAGTTGTATAGTTTTACATTTTACATTTAGTTTTATTGTTTTACGTTTTCTATCAGTTGGCATTTGTATTCTGAGGGATATTTTTGTATATGGTGCAAAATGCAGATGGAGGATTATTATTTTTTTTGATATGCGTGTGAATTATTCCAAGCATCATTTGTTGCAAAGCCTGGCATTTCTCCATTGCTATGCCTTTGCCCCATTATCAAAAGTCAGCTGACAGTATTTACTGGGTCTATTTCTAGAGTATCTCTTCTGTTTCATTGGTCTTTGAATTTATCTTTTTCACTGATACTATTCTGTCTTGACACTGTATAGCTTTATAGAATTTCTTAAAATTGAATAGTGTCCACATTTACTCTTCTTTTTCATAATTGTTTGGATGTTGCAGTTTCTTTTCTGTATATATTTTAGAATGAGCTTTTCTATTGTTACAATAGATTTTGATGGGGATTGTGTTGAATCTATATAGATTGATTTGGGAAAAATTATCTAACTATACTAAATCCTCCAATTAATAAACTTTGAATTTCTCTTCATTTACTTAGGTCTTTTTGATATGTTTTGTCAACATTTTGTATTTTTAGTTTACAGATTCTGGACATAATTTTGTTAGATTTATACCTAAGTGTTAAGTTTTTTTAGCTATTATAAATAGATTTTTTAAAATTTCGGTTTCCAAATTTTCATACTAGTGGAAATATATTGATTTTTATAAATGGATATGTATCTTGTGATCTTGTTAAATTCCAAGTCTCAGCCTTTCTCATTTGTTTGTTTTTGTACATTCCTTGAAATTTCCTATGTAGATAATCATGTGGTCTGTGAATAGAGATAGTTTTAGTGTTTTCTTTCCAATATGGATATCTTTTTTTTCTTGCCTTTTTTTAAAATAAATTTTTATTTTTCAATTACAGTTGACATACAATGGGAGTTTTATATTAATTTCAGGTGTACAACATCATGATTAGATATTTATGTAACTTATGAAATGATCATCCTGATAAATCTGGTACCCATCTGACACCATACATAGTTATTACAATATTGTTGACTATATTCCTTATTGTATATTTTACATTCACATAACTATTTTGTAACTACCAATTTGTATTTTTTAATCCCTTCCTCTTTTTCAGTCATTCCCCCAAGCCCTTTCCCATCTGGCAACCATCAAAATGTTCTCTGTATCTATGAATTTGTTTCTGTTTTGTTTGTTTATTTTGTTCCTTAGATTCCACATATAAGTGAAATCATATGGTTTTTGATTTTCTCTGTCTGACGTACTGCACTCAACACAATGCCCTCTAGGTCCCCCCATGTTGTTGCAGATGGCAAGATTTCATTCCTTTTTATGGCTGAGTAATAGTCCATTGAATAAATGGACTACCTCTCTATTCATCCATTAATGGACCCCCAGGTTGCTACCATATCTTGGTTATTGCACATAATACTGCAGTGAATATATGGATGCACACACATGTCCCTTCGAAGTAGTGTTTCAGATTTCTTCTGATAAATAACCAAAAGTAGGATTAGTGGGTCCTTCTTTATATCTTTTTATAGCCTTTGTTTTAAAGTCTATTTTGTTTAGTATAAGTACTTCTACTCCAGCTTTTCTGTTTGTTTGTTTCCATTTTCATTAAATATCTTTTTCCATCCCTTTACTTTCAGTCTATGTTTGTCTTTCAAATTGAAGTGAGTCTTTTGTAGGAGGCATATGTCAGGGTCTTGTTTGCTTAACCATTCAGCCACCCTCTGTCTTTTGATAGAAGCATTTAATTCATTTAAAGTGAAAGTAATTGTTGATAGATATGTAGTTATTGCCACTTTATTATTCATATATTTTGATCTTTTTTTCCTTCTTCTTAAAGAAGTCACATTAACAATTCTTGTAATACTGGTTTGGTGGCAGTGAACTCCTTTAGCCTTTTCTTGTATGGGAAGCTCTTTATCTGTCCTTCAATTCTAAATGATAGCCTTGCTGGGTTGAGTAATCTTGGTTGTAGGTCCTTTATTTTCATCAATTTGAATGTTTTGTACCAATCCCTTCTGGCCTGTAAAGTTTCTGTTGAGAAACCACCTGACAGTCTTATGGGAGCTCCCTTGTAGGTAACTAACTGCTTTTGTCTTGCTGCTTTTAACATTCTGTATTTAAGTTTTGGCATTTTAATTATGATGTGTCTTAGTGTGACCTCTTTGGGTTCATCTTTTTTGGGACTCTCTATGCTTCCTGGGCTTGTATGTCCATTTCCTTCTCCAGGTTAAGGAAGTTTTCTGTCATTATTTTGTAAAATATGTTTCCAATTCCTTGCTCTCGCTCTTCTCCTTCTGGTGTCCTATTGGATACACTTGATATTGTCCCTGAGGCTGCTTAAGTTATCCTCATTGTTTTTTTATTCTTTTTTTCTTTTTGCTGTTCTGATTGGGTGTTTTCTGCTACCTTCTTATAAATTTCTGTTTCAGTCCTCTGCTTCATGTGATCTAGTATTGATTCCCTCTAATACATTATTCTTTTCAGTTATTGTATTCTTGACTTCTGACTAGTTCTTTTTTATGTTTTCTATCTCTTTGTTGAAGTTTTTACTGAGATCACTGAGCATCCTTCCAACCAATGTTTTGAACTCTGCATCTGGTAGATTGTCTCCGTTTTGGTTGATTCTTTTTTTTTTTTTTTTTTTTTTTTAGCTTTTTTCTGTTCCTTCATTTGGGACATGTTCCTTTGTCTCCTCACTTTGGCTGCTTCCCTGGGTTTTTCTATATTTATTAGGCAGAGATACTGTGTCTGCTGATCTTAGTCAAATGGTCTTATGTACTAGGTGTCCTATGTGGCCCAGTGATACAGTCTCCCTGGTCACCTGAGCTGGGTGTTTCAGGTATGTCCCTTGTGTGGGCTGTGTGTGCCCTCCTGTTTAGTTGAGACTTGGATGCTATTTGCACATCAATGGAGGGATTAACCCTCAGGCTGATTGGGCCAGTGAGGACTGGCTGTGACTACAGTGGAGGAGCTATTGTGTGGGGACTGACTCTAGAGCTGGATTCCCTTTAGAGAGGCTCTGGTGACTGCCCAGTCTGCCCTTTGGGTGAGTCATTGTGGAGATGGTTGTGTGTTGCTCTGGTGTGCTCTAAAGCTTGCCACTGGGTGTGTTGGTTCTGAGGCCTCTTGGGAGGGGCTCTGTTGCAGACCAAGTTTAGCCACTGCCTGTGCCCTGCCTGGGGCCACTTGTTATGAGTTACAAAGTGATCTGCAGATGATTGCCACTTGTGCTGGGTTTAGAGGTGCCTGTGAGAAGCTGAGCTTTGAATCAAGGCTGGTTTCTGCTAGTGCTGGGCTTGGGGCTGCTTAGCAAGAAGTACAGGACATAGTGAGGCCAGATGCCACTTGTTTGTGGTTTGTGATCCTTTGAGAGATTTAGAAAAGTCCACAGCTCATGCATACGGAAGGGCATTAGTATGGAAAAACCATTGGAAGTGGCTTAGGTGGGCCCAGAAGTTGGATGGGGCAGGGCTTCAGGAAATCATCAGGGCAGGTTGCATGGTGTTAGCCAGATTGATGGAGAATTAGACATGGTGGCCACCTGTGCATGCAGGCTGGGTTATGAGGAGGGCTCAACAAAGGAGCAATGACTTTTGCCAGCACTCTGTCTGGGAGAAAGCTGTCCCTCCAGACCTTGCCCGGAAGGCAGACAATTCAATTCACTCCGTATGTTCTTGACTGCTTTGGAGCTGCTGCCCCAGTGCTGTAGCTCAGAGTGAGTGAGTCCGTCAATGAGTAAGTCTGTGTGTGGGCCCTTTAAGAGGAATGCCTGAGACTCTAGCTCTCCTTGTTTCACACAAAAGTGGCAGTAACCAGTAACAATGAATGATAGGCATTTATCAGGCCTATTACCATAACCTTTATATACCTAGTGTAGGTGAGACAATTACCATTTAAGTTGTACCACATTTTTGGGGTATTTAAATGCCTGTTAACCATAGATGCTTTATGGAATTCATATGGAGGGAATGTATGAATGTAGCTTTTGACTGTTTTCCCCCATAGGACATTGGGTTGGCTTCTGTCCCTCCAATGTAGCCAAGGCATATTTTGATGTTTTCTTTTTTAACAATTCAGTTGGTGAAATAATCATTTGGCATGCCAGTATTGTTTGTGGGGCCAACATGGAAAGCTGCCTCCCTTCCTTTATGATATCTTTTTAATATTGATAGATTAACAATATAATATTTTATCCACTGTAATAATTAACCTCATTTATAGATGACATGGACTTCTAGAAAATGATTATTTCTCACAGATTTTTAAAGAATTTATCTGCAGTTGACAAAAATGGCAAACTTTGATATTATAGAGAACTGTGCTATATATTACTTATGATTTTAACATACTCCCTGCCCTTATATAAAACTAGTCAACATTTTCCCACCCACTTCTAAAAACACTAAGATCAAAGATGGAAAAGAGGCGAAATACAAATAGCAAGGTGAAGGAATGGTAAACTAGAAGTTTTGACATTTACTTTAGTTAAAATTACAGCCTTACTAGTTAGGTGACAAAATTTCTGGATAATTGATTTTTATTTTTATAATTATTTGAATGGATACCTTGCCATTTAAAAAAAGAAAAAAATCTCAGGTGTACAGGCTCAGGGCACCAGTGAACACTTTCATAAATGATTTTTTGACAATTAAAATTCTGGCTAGCCAGGTAAAAGATTTTTTTCTCTACTTACTAAAATGGGAATAGAATATCAGAATTATAGGATTGAGTCTACCCCATCTATATTCTATCTGTTGTAGACAAAGTATCCTCTTTCATGAACTAGTTACTGACCACACTAACTACCCAAACAAATCTCTGACAATAAAATTTTTTTCTACTCTCAACACATGGACCTAAAAAGTAAATAAGACCTTCACAAATGGGAAAGCTCTTTGAAGCATTTCGAGAGTTCAAATTGAAGCAGTGGGAGAACATGGTATTGTATGGTCTGTGTAATGTGTATTTTGCAGAAGCTTTTAAGTCAGGCCCAACTAATGGAAATAGGCCATGGACATCTTTACCTCAGCAATGAAGTGAATAAAACATATATAGTACAACAATCATTTATTTAACATGTACTATCCTCAGCAACGTAGAAATAAAAAAAACTAGGTAGATGAGAACACTTACAACTCAATAATTTAGGTGGATGCTAACAATAGGATACAGGAGAAATGTTGATTTTTATGTTTAATTAAGGCCATGTGAGAAAGTACACTAGCTTTGTTCCAAACATTCTAGCCGTTCATTGAGTCTTCCAGGAGTTCAGAGAAGAGAAATCTCATTTTCAACTTGGTTTAATCAAATTAAAAAAAAAAAAATCATGGAAAGTTTGGCACTGGAAAATAGCAGAGCCCAGATTCTGTTGATTTTTTTTTCCTCCTTCCCTGGCTGTGCCTTTTTTAGTCTAGTTTCCCAGCCTCTCCTTTTTCATGTAGCCATTAGATGTTGGTGTTTCTTACGGTTCTCACTCTTCTCACTTTCACCCTAAATAATCTCATCCATGTCCACAGCTTTCATTAACATTTATACATTAATGACATTCTAATGTGCATCTCTAGATTAAGACTCTCCTCAGATCCAACTGCCTTGACTCAGATATCTCAAAGGTACTTCAGTGGAACATCTCCAAGACTTATTATGTGACCTTGTTTCCCAAGATGAGCTATCAGTAACATTTTCTTGCTTAGAAAATGACACCATTATCCACCCAGCTGTTCAAACCCAAAACACGGAATCATTTGTAACCTCTCTGCCTTCTTCTTGCTCCATATGCAATTTATCAAATTTAGCCCATTTTACCTCTAAAATAACTCTAGAATTTTCATACCCACTACCGTACTGTAGCCTCTCACACGGATACTCTCAACAATCCTCTATTTATTCCATGATGAAACAAATTTGTGTTTTTCAAAATCCACCCTGAAGTGAAAAGGCCAATCTGAAAAAAGCTACATACTGTGTGATTCCAACTACAGGACATTGTGGAAAAGGACTTCAAAAGTAGTAAAAACATCATTGCTTGTCAGGTGTTAGCAGGAAGTGAGGGATGAATAGGCAGAGCACAGGGGATTTTTAGGGCAGTGAAACCATTCTGTCCAGTATTATAATGGTGGATCCATGTCCTGAAAACACATAGAAAGTACACCACCAAGAGCACACTGTAATGTAAACTGTGGGCTAAGGTGATAATGGTGTGTCAATGTTGATTCATCAATTGTAACAAATACACCACTCTGGTGAGGGATTTTGATAGTGGGAAAGATTGTTCATATGTGGGGGCAGGAGGTATTCGGGGACTTTCTGTGCCTTCCACTCAATTTTGCTATGAACCTCACACTCTAAAAAAATAAAGTCTGCTTTAAAAATCTGTTCTGATCTTCCATCTCTTCCTGAACTCCTGGAAGGGCTCTATTAACTTCCCAATGCTGCTAAAATAACAGCTGGATGTCCTTAGCCCAGCCTCTCTACCTCTGCAGCTTAATTTCCTCTTGTACTGTTCTCACTCTTGATCTTGCTTTCCAGCCTCAGTGGTCTCTTTCAGGTGTGAATAGTATGTGCCCAATTCATCCACAGGGCTTTTGTCCCCCTCTCCTCCTTGACCAGTTAATGTCTGCTAATCCTTTCAACCTGAGTTTATTGCTATTTCCTAAGGGAAGGCTTCTCTGAGATCCATATTCTTCTCCCAAGTTTGTTACTTGTCCTATATCTCGCACATGAAACACCCAAGTTATTTCCCCAAAGCCTTCTTCTTGCTCCATATGCAATTTACCATTTTTATATTTAGACATTCATAATAATTAAATATTTATGATTATTAATATTGGTCTCCCCTACTAGACTAGAAGCACCATGAGAGTGCTCAACCTACTTTTCCTCATCACTGAGCCTAGAGCAGTGGCTGGAGCATAGGACGTATTTAGGAAGTATTTGTTTTTTTTTTTTTTTTTTTTTTTTTTTTTTAATTTATTGGGGTGACAATTGTTAGTAGAATTACATAGATTTCAGTTGTATTTGTTGAATGAATGAGTGGAAGAAGGAATGAGAACTGCCAAAAGAGCTGGTGGTGTATTTGCTCACTGTTTATTCGAGGCAAAAGAGATTTGCAGTCACTGAAATATGTATTACTTTCTCAGAAAAGGACTTTTGAATATTCATTTATAAAAGTCCCATCACAGCAGAAATGTTTTTTTTTTAAACCTAGCTTCTGTATTTCATGCGGTTACTCTGTGGGTTCTTATGAATCCGGATAGGTAGGTATCTGCTTTCTTCTTTAACACATTAAGAGCTTAGGGTGAGCAATATGAAAATGGTTCCTTGACAGTGGTGATTATGTTATGTCAGGGCTTCATTCTGTGTTCAGTCTCTTCTTTCTTGTTTTGGAGAATCCTCTTTGGATGGATGGTCACTCAGGAAAAGAAATACTCGGTACTTTGCTTGGTAACAGGTGCAAAACTAAAACCACTATGTATTTAGTCATGGGGCTGCGCGTGGATTTCTCTGGTAGGTGTATTTATGGTACACCATCACTAAAGCAAATGCCGTGAGGCCGTTTGCTATCGGAGGCCCATGGCAATCTGTTTACATGTGGTACCCAGTGACTTCATTAATAAATAATTAAGGTGAAGAAACAATTCCCTTACTTTCCAGGTAAGCTAAGCGATTTATCTTAATCACTGTCAGCCTTTAGTGAGTGACTACAGTGGGGAATCATAACCGTTCACCCTAATAGTAATGATGGGAATTGTAAATCAGCAGTCATTTTCACACAGGCAGCTGTGGGTTTTTGAGTTCTCTATTTTTTCCCCCAGTGGAGATAATTTATACATACATTTTAAATGAACGCTTTTCCTCATTTCAGTCAGTCCTTTCGCATGGCACAGTGGCCGACTGCGCTGTTGTGGGCAAGGAAGATCCTTTGAAAGGTCACGTCCCCTTAGCCCTCTGCGTGTTGAGAGAAGGTGAGAGATCTTTTTTCTCCCTATTTGGGCCCTGAACGCTTAACTTAGGCCAAGTCAGTGCTCACTATCTGAACTTTCTTTCTAGGTATAAATACAACCGAGGAACAAGTTTTGGAAGAAATTGTGAACCACGTTAGACAGAGCATTGGGCCTGTGGCAGCTTTCCGAAATGCAGTGTTTGTCAAACAGTTACCCAAAACTAGATCCGGCAAAATCCCCCGGTCGGCTCTGTGCGCCCTGGTCAATGGCAAACCTTATAAGGTACATTATCCAAGGAGGTGGAATGCTGGGTTGTGAAATGGTGTTTCCCCATTTCTGCGGAATCAACAAAGCTCTTAAAAAATGGTTCTCAGGCATGAATTGTATCCCTAAAAACACATAATAGCACTTTTTTTCTCAACGTTAAGGGGGAAATTGCATTCATAGCCTAGCCACTCTCTCTGTAGGAACGAGGGTTTTGGAGAGGAACACAGATTAATTAAAACCGTATGCTTTGAGATTACAGGAATCAGTGTGTGAGATATTTTTATTAGTAGTAAATGTCAGTTAAAGTCAAACTTGTGGAAACTCAGTCTTACTGAATGAAAGGTACATTTTCTTCATTGTAGTCACTAATGGCTATGAGTGAATGAGAGAGCCACAACTGAGGCCGGCTATACTTGTGTAAACAGTTCTAATTGCTACGTATGCTGATTGTATTGAGTAAAAATTATTTTAGGAAACTTTAGGCTGACTCAAGCATATGTATCCTTTTGAATTTGTGTGATGTTTTACATGCATAGATATGCATATTTTTAATCTAGATCTAATAAAAGGCAGTGCAACAGTAGAATAGTTGTAATGAGCCAACGCAAAATAATTTTGTTTACTTTTTATAGAAGGAACATAGAAAGTCCCGTAAGAGGAACTCTCGAGAAAGTACCACGGAGGACCAACAGTTTTGCTAATTGAACAGTTTAACATTCTGGAAGACTATAGCTACATTTTAAAATATTAGGTTTAAAGTTCCCTACTTTTGAACATTTCCATATGAATATTATAAAGGGGACTATATAAAGGGGAACACTGTATAGAATTATTTAATTGTAGGGAGAGTGAAAGGGGTTCAAAGAAGAGCACTCATATGTCTCTGTTTTTCTTCCCAGGTGACGCCTACCATTGAAGACCCCAGCATTTTCAGGCACATAGAAGAAGTGCTGAAGCAGGCATCATGACTTTTTCTTCTTTGAGTCAATTTTCTAATTGAAGTCAAGTTTTTATTTCTCAGAACTAAATATTTGAATAGAAATTACTTGCAAACTGAAATGTGAATTATAAAGCTTGGTCTAAAAAAATGCACTTGAAGGCTAGTGCAAGACCCGTGCCTTCTGTTAGATTAGACCTAATTAGCACTGTTATCAGTTACCTGTAACATGGTTCATTATAGGTTGTCTAGCACTTTCATTTTAGAAAAGTATATCTAATGTATGATTTTTTAAAAATTGTACCCCTGCCCCCGAATTGGAAATGACATTAATGTAGAGCCGCTTCTTAAAAATGGGAATATGTAGTTTTGACCCCAAACCTAAAACTCACATTGAAGTTAGCAAATGATGCAAATTTGTATCATAGAAATTTGGCATATTTTCTAATAGTCTTGAGATGCACACATACATGGTCATTTTAACTGAAATGAGTGAAATGGGAAGTTTTAGGTAATCTTCTAACCATAGGATTTTCTAGGTAGGAAGACCTGTCTAGTCATACATGTCCTGAGGGAAAGCTGGAGGCTGGAAACCAGGGGAAAACTCTGCCTTCAGCTCATTTGTTCCTTAGTCAAGAGAAATCACATGCTGGGCAGAGCCTAGAGGTCACTTAATCCTTTCTCTTTGTCGTGGAGATGGGTGCTTTTTATGAGCCCCACCTCCTGGCTCAGGTGCTTAGTTGACTGGGTGCTTACTGAATCCAGCTTCCCATGGAAACAAGGAAATGATGTAGAAATGGGATGGACTGGCAAAGAGTTCTGAAGGAAGATATGTAAATGTTTTTACCTTATGCCAAAGACCAGGATGAGTTTTTAAGAGAAACCAAAAAAATCCAGATTTTTATAGGAAATCTCTGATTTTTAAATAACTCACTAAAAAATATTGTGACATCCAAACACATCTTTCCATTTAAACTTCTGTAAAAGTATTGAGCATTTAAAAATAATTGAAAAATGAGTCTTTGTTAATTAGCTCCTGGCAATGTGTCAATTAACCAGAGTAGATAGTTATAGATAATATTTGGTTTGCATAGGGTTCTACAGGATATCAGTAATCAAAGAATACATTTAATACAAAAATATACTATGCCCATTGAGTCATTGATGGTACTCAAAATATTCCTGAATCTTTCACTCCATCAAAAACGTTATTTTCAAAAGCAGCTCTCCAACTTAGTAGTCTGGGTACATGAAATAAATATATGTCAGAGATAATAGAAAAGAGCTTATTGACTTGCTTGTTTCATAAAAATTGCTTGCAACCTATATAAAGACATTTTGAAAATGCACGTTTTTTTTTTTTTTGGACAGTAGGCTATACAATAAATGACTTTTCAAATTCCTAGTTGCTGAAATTGGCTTCTTGATTGTTACACCTAGAAAAATTGTATTCATACAGTTGTTCCCTTGATTTTAGTAGCCTGAACTAAACCAACTACACAGATAGCAATTCAGCTTATAATTTAAAGCTGGGTGCTTTGAACTGTTGCTTCTATTGGGTTCATTTTATCCATGATCAAATCTATAATCTTAACAAATAATCCATTTTTAATGTCTTAGCATTAAATTGTATTACCTTATTTCTTCATGTAAGATTCAGTTAATTTGATATGGCAAATTCTTTAGCTGAAAATATCATTCTTAAGGTATATTACAAAGATCCAAGAAATGTGTAAATTACATCTTTGGTCCTCTTATCATTTTCTCCTGGTAATCACATCTAAAGTGACCTAGTAATCACATCTAAAGCAAACAGGCTTGAGCTGTTTTCCCGTTAAGTAGGAAGAAAACAATGCACAAGACTGGCTGAGGAAGTGGCTCTTTCTTGTATCTGGTTGAGGAAATTTATCTCCTTTGCAGGATCAGAGAAAGTACTGTTACTTTCATATGAATAAATGTGGGGCAAGAAAGACACTTGAGTCATCAGATTGCTTAAATTTTACAAGGAAAAAAGAGGAATTTTCTATTTTAATACTTACCAGAAATCACTTTTATGAGATAGTATCTAAAATTTCTGAATAAAATGTATCTAAAAATAACAATGCTACTGAAAGATGTAATCATATTTAAATTTGTTGAAATAAATTTTGCATGATCTTTTGTATTTTCATATTTTTTTTTTACTGTAAGACTGGAAAATTAAAATAGATTTTCTTTTAAAAGCTATAGAAGTGTTTTTCAATTAATTGAGTTATCTTGCTCATGAAAATGTATTTAAGTATATACAAATAAGATCTGTTTTGCATTTTAAAAGTAGTTCTATTTATTTAAAATTGTAGTTGTAAAGGCTCTGATCTTTAAATGGGAAAATTAATAATGTTGATAGATGGTCCTGAGATGGATTTTAAGTGGATCAAATGGATTTTAGAATCTGGCAGAAATTATCTTATACACTGAAGAATATTTTATGCTTTTTGTAGGCAAATAGCAAGATATTCTTTTTTTAATCCCTAGATGTTAGAGTCTATTATAAATGATTAATATTTTCTACTGGGTGTTCTGTAAAGGGGAAAAACTGTTTATGTGAGTAAGTCCTGTATAAGAGTAGGTACAAATCTAGTTTGTATTATTATAATATTATACTTTCTATATTGTATTTCATTTCTGTAAGTCCACGTCCCCAGGTTCCGGTGAGCTTAAAAAGCTCTTTCCCATTGTTTCTGCTCAGGCTACAATCACGCTCATAAGCAAGTTTAGTACTCCCTCTTGTGGCAGACTCATTTTTGAAGACAAAGATTGAAAGTCACTAAAAGAACAATTTTCATTACGTAAATTGTTAAACTTTATGTGACTAGAAAACAAAGCTTAAACAGAGAAATGGAAGTATTCTTTTTTTTTTATTGACAATGGAGAGGGTTTCTGTTACCATTACCTTTTGACTGAATCTGTTAAACAAAAATAGACATCAAAACAAATGTAATGTACGTGCAAACAGCAAATTAAATACAAAAAAGAAATTACTAATGACAGGTCTTGCACTTAAGATCAAACAGCAAAAAATCAGCAGTTAGATAAATGGTATTATTAAATAGGTTTTACTTTGAAATCTCCCATATAAACAAAGAATGAACAACAGTAACACCACCAAATAAAGCCACAGGGAAGAGATTATTCTTCTATACTTTATACACTATATATGTTAATCATTCTGTCTTTCATTTATTTCCTCTGATAATATTGACTTCAGGGAAGTCGAAACAAGGCCATCTCGGCTAAAAGCTTATAACATTAGACATGAGTCTGGCTATTGCCCTGTTACACTGACAAAAAGGAAGGGTTTCAGGGGTTTTGTTTTTCTCCAGTGGAAACGAGCCTCAGACTCTGCAGTGGGTGATGTTCACTGACCAGTGCTAGCTGGCAGTTCAAGATATTTGAATGAACATGTGGTTCTTAGTAAAGAAGTTTTTTTTTTTTTCTTGAAATTATTGGTCCACAGGTAACAAGAGAAGATAATGCTTTTTCTTTATAAATTTTTTTTTAAATAATTGCTTTGACGTGTGTAAACAGTTTGGCTTTGTTTTGTATTGAAAAGGAGATCGAGCCATCACAGTGCTATTTCTAAAGAGAGAGGACATCCCTGATTGCCTTTAAAGGTCTATTTTTGGCTCCAGTTCCAGGTTAAATCATTCTTTTTTAACATGATCAGAGGCAGGTTTTCAGCTTTAAGTAAGTATTGACAGACTTGAAGGTGAAAGGTGTGGAGGCATGAAACATGCTCCCAGGAAACATATCAATTGGACTGTTATAATTCAAAAACTGTAAAAATGGTGGAATGGCAAAATACAAACAGGACTTGGAATTGTCAAATGTTTGCACTCAGGACTCCATGAACCATATATTTTATTTTTTAAAAAATCATATTTATATCCATTTACATAAGACTTACACATTTAAAAAGAAATACATACACAGTAATACATAAATGCCTATTATATTACAGTAAAACATGAAAAAACAAGTGGCTCCATTTCAGAAAATCATCTGTTGTACAGAATTTATGACGTGGATGATGCTTATTATTCAAATGACGTAAGCATTTTCTTCCAATTGTAGTAAACTAATCAAAATTAATATCTGACCCCTCCCCCCATCACATTTTCAGCTTAATAAACCATTACTTGTGGTTATTTCCTTAGAATTCAGTCTTCATAAAGGTGTTCACTGCTTGTCTTCTTAGATGGTAGAGCACTTTATGTAGGGTAGACTGAAAAGACGACATCTAGAATATTTAATAGACCGCGTTAGTTTACTGAAAGGTCCCACCCAGACTGGAAAAATCCCCCTCTGCTACCCTTGGTGCACCCCATGCAGCCTGCCTACCTCTCTCCTAAAAGAAATGAATAGGATATCAGCTAGGATGTAACCAATAGCTATATGTAGTGAACATTTGTTCTTCTCCAATTTTGTGCAGGCGAGTTTAAGAAATAATATTAATAAATAATATTTGCTCAACTTTTTGGAAAATATGGCATTAATGTAATGAAAGATAATCACAAAATGCGAGCAGTCCTTTTGAAAAATTTATAGGTTGTTCATTAATAAACTGGTTGTAGTTGACCTCTTCCGTGGAATAGATTTGTATTCTAGTTCAAATGTTTCAGAGCTCTTATAAAGATACCGTTGTTTAATCGGGACAAAAACATACTGATAATAAACAACATATTTTAAAGAATCAGTGTCGGTGATGTGGCATCTCTGATTGTTTCCAGTCATAATATACTTAGAAAAGTTCATAATTGCTCTTCCAGACACAAAATAAATATGTTTTAAATTATTTTAATAACAGAAGTGCTGATGTTTCATCAAAAAAGAAATTGTTCTAGATTAACTTACTGTCAATAAATACCTTTATCCCATTTTGTGGGAAAAGCTAGGAAATAGGAACTCCCAATGCCATGCACAAAATACAGATTGCAAATAGTTAAAGAATAATTCTACCCATCAGTCAAGAGCTAAGAAGCAAGCACTACTCAACATATTAAATAGTCATTTGTAAATTAGTGAAGTATTCAGTTCTGGGGAAATTATCATGTTATGCGTAGAAGCTATTACAAACAGTATTTTGGAAAGCCACTTATTTAGCCAAATTATTATATACTTTAGATCATGCCTAATTAGACGCCAAATTGCATACCGTAATTAAAATTTTAATGTTAGGGCTTTATATTCTGAAATTAAATCTCTTATCTGAAAGCTTTTTGTTTTATCGTCAACAGCTTCAAATAGTGACCTAAATAAGGCAGCAGACCAGCTCCTATATTGGGCCCTAAAGACCAACAGTAAATTGTGTGGAGCTTTTAGCTCAAGGCGGTGAATAAACAGCACAAGACAAGCTGCTCCTCTGCCCGGAACTGCTTCCTCTCTCCTTCCCTCTGCACACATTTGGTTCTAATCATTGCTCTGGAAAGTGTTTTTCCAAACTATTAATTCATCGTAAATGGTAGAATATTTTGGTAAAGCACAGTTTTAGGTTAAAGTGTTTTATGAGCACTTGACATTTAGGAAACCACAGTTTTACTAAGACTAGCCAATAAAACTCCATTTTGGTATGGATTTGGAAGTCAATCCATCAACTAGTATTTCTCTAAATATAAATGCCTTATACCTTAACGATTAGGTATCAAGGTTTTCTGTTAGTCCTATCTGCCATTCGTACAAAGTAATTTTACTCTGGGCCTATGCTATTAGCCCCAGATACTTAAAATTCATGTTTGTTTTCAACACATATAAATCACACGGATGCAAAACAACATATTAAAAGTTCAAAGTTTTCAGTTATACTTTTGTTTCTAATATGAAATCACCTCAAAATCATTTTCCTCTCTGTGCCACTATGTGACTCTGTGTACCTACTAGAATCGCTATCTGCCTGTGTCAGTTTCTTCTCTCTAAAGTACTCATGAAACGTGTATTATTCTGTAAGTGCCAAACTCTGGTCAGTAAAATGCGATGTGGGTCAATATAAAACGCTAATCAAAAGTAGAAGACGGTGCGGTAGCCACCCACTGATGTGTAATAAGATAGTGACAGGCCTCCAACAGACGGACTTTACACCATAGCAGACAGACGGTGATAGGAAATCCTATATTAAGAGTTAAAATATAAAGATTCTACCCTCTAGCAACTCAAAGGGGTTATCTCACTTCTGTACTGCCAGGCCATCCCAAAGAGTACTGTGTATATTTACGAGTCTATGTAGGTTCCATGTTTTGGGTGCTTTGTTTTCTGTCGGCCAAGGGAAACTACTCACAGCCAGTCAGTGCTGCCTCCTTTGAGTGGCTTGTCAACATGAGTATGTACGAACAGTGGAGTTGTCTAACCTCTGCAGTCTGGATGAAGGAACTGCAAATGGAGAAAAGGGCTTTAGAGGGACTGGGATGACTGGGTACAAAATTTCAGATGAGAGAGATTCATTTTCCCTGCGTAAAGGGATTCTGTACATATTAGTAGATCTTCTTTCTCTCAGATATAAGCCACGCACATTCCTTTTGTCCAGACCAAGTTACTAGTGAAAATTGATTTCAGTGTGATTCAAATGAGCTTTGGAATTGTGTATTCCTGCTTAGATGAAATCTGTCACAAGAGCAGTTCCCCAGGGTGCATCGGTATTTGAAGCAAAGCTTGCTCTTAGATAATTCAGTAGGGTGGATGTTTTCCCCTGAGTATTGAAGAGCCCTTACGCTAATTTTAATCATGTTAAATTCCTCCTGAATTTTACTAACATGTTCCATAATATTAACAAGTTAGAAGAAATGTAGATCAAAAATCACAACTGATATCGGAACAAATTTTAAGGGCCAGGATAAGTGTAGCCTTGAAAAGAAAGAATGATTCAAGGGGATTGTCTTAATAAAGAGAGTGGGGCTATTGTTTTTTTAATTCTCACCGAACAGAAATAACTGTGACTACCATTAGTAATTGTCGCTCCTTCGGAATGGCTATTTTCTTTTGTGAAGTATATAAGACAAGTCTAATGTCCACAGAAGGAAATACTAATTGTGAAATTACTGTTGGTTTTGTGTTTGTTTAATTCTCTTCTCATGGTTGTGCTTGTTTATTTAAGGCCTTCTGCCTTGGTCAGAGGTGAGAATATCTGATGAGTCTGAGTTTCTAAGATGAAATAGAAAACTAGCAATAGTCAAACATGTGGGGTGACAGTGGAGTTAATTTCCATTTACTAAGGATCCTTAGTCCAAATCCAACCTCTAACTAAACAAATTATTTACTTTTTGAATCGAAGAGTAAAGAAACACAAATCATGCAGATGTTTATTGTTCTTCCTAGATGTGGACATTAGCCAACATTGTCCTTCTTCAGATATTATAAATCATTTTCTGAAATGTAAATAAAGTGCGATGAATTCATGCATCAGCAGTTTACAAAAGGGTCTGGTCTGATGAAAGCAAAGTAAACCTCAAGCAGAGCAAACCAAGTCAAGAAAACAATCAATTCCAGAAAGCTATGCAAAGTCAGAGAATGATAACTAGCAGTTGCTAAACAAGCTTTTTTACTTTACAAGCAGAAATGCAAAACGACTGTACCATCTGTGGTCATTTTCCTTGACTGCCCAGATGTTGTGGTTAACCTAAATCCGGCAGGTAATGTTTCTGAGGACCCAGGCATCATGCTGATACCATGTACTTCGCGGGGAGGAAACTGCCTTCTCCAGGTGGACCCACGCCTGAAATTCTTGTCATCACTCTGCCAGTACAGAGTTAGAAACACGTAACATTGATGGGTTACATTCAGTCTACAAAGTATACATATAGAATATCATGCTTTATTTTGAGACCTCGATTGATTCCAAAATGAAAATGCAGGAAGCTTGATACAATTTTTTTTTTTTTAATAAAAAGGGTTTCATGTGATTTCAAATCCAAGGTTTGTCTTCTATGAAAGTAAACATCTTTGAAAACCTGAAATATAGCCTGGCTCATATGGGATACTATAACCTATGTTCTGTGTAAGAAACTAGAATTCTTAGATTTTTATCTCATACAGAATTAACTTGTAACAAGTTGAAAAACCTGTGCAGCCATCTTTTTCATAAATACATGTGTCCTTCAGATGTCACTAAAAATATAACTCTGGTTGCTGTTTCATAAATGTAATTCTGGTTACTGATTCTGTTAATATATTAATGATATACTTTTATCCCCTCTCTGTACATACACAAAGTACCTGCATAGATATATTTCCTTTCTCTAAATAGGTAAGCAGTGATATGAAATATAGCATTTATTAGTATAATAATAGTATTCTTTGTATCTAATTCTGAGGAAAATATTAATCATCCCACATAGATCTTATCTTTTTTTAGATGAAGATTATTTTATTACAAAATAATTCTGAATAGATGTAAGCATGAAATGTGAGAAATTAAATATATTATTCAGGAAGACTACTGAGTGCCTTCATTTAATTAAAATCAAATGTAAAAGTCAATTTGCATTTCTTCAGAAATAATATTCTTGTTTGGAATTATGAATTATAAAAAGTGTGACACTGTAGTTTATATTTCAGGTGCCCTGAAGAGATCACTGGACTTTACATCAAGTTGCTTTTAAACACTATTCTTTGTAATACCAAATGTTATCCCTTTTTTCTTTTTACTGCAATTTAATATTTCTATTTGGAACAAATAATCCTGGAAAACATTCAGAATAAATTGTATATTCATTTATGTCATAAATTACAATGACAAATACCATTAAAACAATTTAATACATATTTTCTACAGTTTGTTCATTGAAGAACTTCAGTCATCTTCACATCCCACACTTAACCTTTTAACATTCAGGGACTTGGAACTATCACAAGAAATGCTAGGAGCTTAGGAGATACTTATGCATTTTACTTCATTTTCATGATGCCGAAATTTCAAAATTATTATTCAGTACTTTGAATATAAATTGCCCCAGATCTTAAAGGAAGAACACAGTCACATTTGAAATCAGAATGTAATCTGTGGGCAGACTACAAGGGCTTACTGATTTCTCTTCCATTTTGAGCTTTTAAACGTGACTGTCACAATGAAAGAAAGTAGTAACCAACTGTTTTAGAAATAATAAAAATGGTCAGAAGTTCTAGAGCCTAAGACAACACCTGGGCATTAAAAAAAAAAAGAAAAGTCATTGCTATCGGTATGAAGTGCTAATAATTTGGAAGGGAATCAGTGAATTAAGCTGAACCATCAAGTCCATGCCTGTATGTGTGTATATATATATATATATATATATATATATATATATATATATATATATATATATATATGAAACAAAGCAATTTCTTTTAATACTTCTTAATAAATTCTAAGTGTCAATTTGAACAGTCATCCATTCCAAACAGGCATGTGGATTCCTTATGATAAAAAGCTGAACCTGTTCTCTTAATTTTAAGGGGGGGAGGGGAGTTAGCTGGGGAAAAATCAGTACATAATATTTAAAATAGAAGTCCTAAAATAGAATGGAATACATTATTGTAGATGTCTCTTCTGAGACGACAAGATACATGACTTTTCAAAAATCACAAGTTTGAAGTAGACCCAAGTTGCTAACTTCTATTCTAATCTGGAACTGGCAACTTGTGCCTCTGCTTTGATTCAAACAAAAAAGTGTAAGAAAGGGTGATGAGAAGATCAACACTGACCATTCTTGGAGCTTCAGCAAATTCAGGATCAATATAGGAAAACACTGGCATAGCTACTTCCTCTTGTGGATTAAGCCTTTGCTCTTTAAAACACAAGCGATATGTTTCTGTTTGCTTATGTCTCAAGTTCTACTGGAGACTTTCAAGCACATCTGCATTCAAGGTGACTTTCATGATGCAATCCTTAACAGGCACCATGATTTCCACCAGGTCTGATGCATGACTTGATACTACTGATCCCCCAACTCCAATATCTGGCAATAGAACCGACAAAGGGGCACGGTGGCATAAGAGGCCGGCCTCAGCATGCCCACAGCGGCCACTGCCATGTACGGGAGGATGGTCTTGTGCCTCCGCCACCACCAGTCAGCTCAAATGATCATTGCTAAAAATAAGTAACACTACAGGGCGTTCTTCATTGTAGGCTGCTAATTTAAATAAGTAACATTCAAGGTCAATCTAGGAAAAGTAAAATCATTTACAATTACATCTATACACTGTTCTTTTTGATTCCTTATTATCAAGATCTAAATTCTGTTTAGATTTGGTAGACATTTTGCAGTTTACAGAATGTCTACTACTCCTCTTCTCAACTGTTGGGTTTTACTTTGTCCTAGATCTCCAAATGATTATCGGTGTAGAAAAGAAGCAGAATTTCACAGCAGTGGCCTCTCTGATTTCTTGGATTTCAGAGAAGTTGTGGCATAAACATAAATATTCTTCAGTTCATTACATTACATTGTAGGGATATACAACTCCTATTAGGTATGAGTTAAGGGGTCAAAAGCAAGATGAGAATTTAAATCATAATTCCTTACTTCTGTTCTTTCGACAATGTTACTGCAGAAAGTTAATGGGAATTATAAAGCTGCAAAATCATGGGGAAAAGTTTCCATGAAATGAGCTTAAAAGATATCCTCTTCATTGACGTAAAAGTCTGGAGAAACACATGAGCATTTCTCATATTATTTCAGTGGAAGCTGAATGTGATCAGCCCCAGAAACAAGTGAACTCTGGTTCTGGGCAAGTTGTTTAGCTATTTTTGCTCACACTCAAAAAACAAAATAAAAAAAAATAGGACAAAGGAGAGTAGAGGGTTGGAATGATAAAATAATTTGCTGTATTTTTAATAATAAGTAAACGAGGCAGCATATTTTAAAGGCAGATAATCACATCCCATTTAGACCCTTCTGCTTGTTTATTATTTTTTCAGGAAGCAACACTAACTCACAGAGGCTCATGTTTCCACCTAGACAACTCCTTTGAATCAATCTGCATTTTAGAACGTAGCAATATGACAGGTTGTTAATAATTGTTATTAAAATTACTTTTGCAACTTTTAAGCAAGGAGAATATTTGATTCAAAAGTATGTATGGGTTTATGCAGATTACCTTTTTGATTCAGCTATTAAGGATAAAGATTAGAAAGATTATCAAACAACTTATACAATTAAAATCAGTTAAATATTGACTGGTTTTTAAAAATATTAACCATTATCCTGATTGGACAGGTGTATGAGTTTATAGGAAGTTAGCTGAAGTCAAGACTCAGAGCTTCTCTGTCTATAGCCTCCTCCACAAAGGACAGCCTGGTATTGTAAGACCAAGGTCATCTGCCAAACCCATTTGAATTTGGGATTATTGCCTCATTTTAGGATTTTCTGTGTTCATTTATAAAACTGTTTTAATCAGTTTACCTTTATAGCCAAGAAACACCTGCATTTTGCAACACGAAATTATGCATCTCTGTATTTTCCACTTTCTACTCAGGTTTCCTTCCTACCTCTTCCAAAAAGACCCTGTAAAAAGCTCAAAAGAACTAGTCAAGTCCACACTGTCTATCAATGCACAGAGTTTGCTAATGTCCTTGCCTCTCTTCATCTCGGGAGGCTATTTCCATGTTTATTAATGTCCAAACCATTTAAACACGCCTATCTTAGGTACAGGGATTCTTACACTCAATAGAGCTTCCAAACCCTACATCTGTTACAATGTTATGCGTTTTGCTAAGGAAAACTCAACATTGCTATCTCAAATAATGAAAAGTTCCTATTTATTGAAAGCAAGTTTTCTCTTCATTTTAATATCCTAAAATTTCCTGTGAAGATATACTGATATTTAAGAAATAAGCACATTCCTTATTAAAAAGCCGAATATATCAGGATGACTGTTATCATAGCTTGTAGTTTAAAAATGTTGCTCAATATAGTTTACATTCACGGCTCATGAAAAAAATCTGTTTTTAAATTACTTCTTAGTGTTTGCAGCTGCTGAGACGATAATATTTATGAACTCGTAAAGTTATTTCAAAAATCTAATGAGTAATAAAATGTAACATTTAAGAACATTACTGGGGGAAATGCTAGATTCTATTGGTAGAACAAGCGTCTGATGAACTTTTGAGCCCTGCTCCTTGAGAGCCATTTTCCTTGTGCTAAGATTCCTGAATGGTTCTGACAAGGACTTACCTCATCCAGTCGCCGTTCAGTTCCCAGAGCCAGAAGGTTATTGTATTCCCTTTCGAGAATCTGCCGAGCCTGTTGACATCAAATAACAGTCAGCATCACTGAAGTCACATTTAATTAATAGGAAAAAAAAGAGAGAGATCATATTTATCTGACAAAGCATCACAAACCCGGTTTTATTTATGGGGTCTTAAGATTAGTTCTCCATATCTCCAAACCATTGTAAAGTTTAGCTATAAATACAGGGTGGGGCAATTTTCTTTTGTGCGTGGACAGCAGAGAAATAGCCTCCCATAAATGTCTGAGGTCAAGGGGCTTTGATCACCCTTTGCCGCTTTATTCAAGTTGAATATTTTCTATAAACTTTAAAATATGTAAAAACAAAATAAAAAGTGAAGTTAGACTGCCAAATGTTGATCAAGTGTATGCAGGTAGTTCTCAAACCTGGTCAATGATTACCATTGGGGGAAACTAGATAATTAGTATTCTTGTGCCCTATCTCTTGATACCTGATTTCTTAGGCCTGTGCTATAGAATCCAGATTTTATTTTAATTTTTTAAGGGCTCTGGTGATTCAAATAATTATCCAGATTTGGGAATCAATGGCATCCCCAATGCTAAGTGTCTATATAACTCAGACATGTGAATAGAAACGACTGCCTCTCAGAGAGGCAGAAACTGAAGGCCATCTGTCAGGATATTGCGTTGGGGAATCTGGCATTCAGGTGGGAGGTTGGACCACATAACCTCTCAATCCCTTCCTGCTTAATTATATGATTTTGTTTTGGCTAGAAATCCAGTAGCTTGGAACTGAAGCCCCAGTGACATATTTCAAACGTTGAGCTAACTCTCATTAGGAATCGTGAATACACAGCCAACTTTTTTTCCCCCCTAAAAATTCAGTTTGTCGTTACATCAACTAACGAGGACACAGTGCAGCTACCGCACAGAGGGGCAGCTTGCCTGGGTGTTCTGTGTTGGAATCTGCAGTAACAAAGCTAAGCTGCTGTAGTCAAAGTTCTCATCCAGGGCTATCAGGGAGCCATGCACGCCACTCTCCAGAATATTATTTGCATATTCTCGAAGTCCAATTGCTTGGATCCAGCGAATAACTCGGTCATTGCTCCACACCAACACATCTAGGAAAAGAGGCGCATCATTTTAGGCTGCAGCCTTTTGCGTAATAAACAAAACCACCGGCTGAAAAGAGCCATGGGCAAGCGCTAGTCAGGTCAGCACTTGGCTAATTTCTTTCTCCCCTCCTCAGGGCACCCCCCGCCACTCCCCTGTGTTGCATGTATTTGATGTTCTAACAACTAACCTTTTCTACTTTTAACCTAGAAAAAAGTTGTCATTTTAAGAATGTTTGTTATCACTGAAATGAATAGACTTCCATTCCATTCCATTCCATGGAACGCAGTGTCTCCAAGTGTTTCTTGTTTTCCCTCTGAAGCTCGAAGGCTCCATCTGAAGTTCAAAGTTTTGGCCACCAGAGGGGGACATTTCTTATTTGAGTATTGATACACAGCTTTTAGTAAAGAGCAAAATGAGAATCTAATAAAGGTCTTCATCAGTGTTTTTTCACCACTATTTAAACACTGCATATAGACTACAAGAGATTTTTCACCCGAAGCAGTAAATCAGAGACCAGAACAGTAAGACAGAACAAGGACTAAATAGTTTGATACTTCCCTATTATTTTGTCAATTCATTATTTTTAATCACATACTAAGGTAAAAATAAAAGCACTCGGTCAAGTTACAAGTTGTTTTTCCTTTTAAATTGAAAAGCAGTATTGCAGTGAGGCTTGGAAAACTATGAATTTTATTTTCTGAACTAATAACTTTAGAGAAAAATATCATATATGGCTTTTTTAGACCAAAACATATCGAAGTATATTTTAACTTTTTTTTCCATCTCTTCCCATTATGAGTTGACAGGATACATAACAACCAGTAAAATAGTCAAAAGGGCCAGAATATTCCATAGAAAGAAATAATTTTAAGGAACTTAAGGGGAAATTAGAAAAAAAATTTTAAAATTAAAACATTTTTTTTCTAATCCTATAGAAAGGGAAATGAAACTTATAATTTACTATTACAGCAAAAGTAAGTTTCTGTTATTTTTTTTTTATTTCTGAATGAAATTTATACCTTTTCCAGAAAAACTATAAAGAATACTTTGGGAAATATTCTTCAATTTGAACTGTTTATTTTTTCTCATTTAAATTATCTGCAAAAATCACAGTAGTATTTTTCTTTGGAAGGGAGAGTATTTATATGTTAAGTTTTTCAAAACCATGACTAATTTGTTTTAATGCATTAATTTATAACCAAGTTAGGTTTTCTTGTGTGTTAAGATTAAAACAATAAAGTGATACTTCAACCCCACACAAGTCCTTTCTCAATCACTATCCTCACCCCAACAATAACTATTATAATGACTATTCTCACCACAGATCAGTTTTGTCTGATTTTTAAGCTCTTTATAAATGAAATCATACAATATGTACTTTTGTGTCTCTCTCTTTCACTCAACATGGCATTTATCTATGCTTTGGCAAACAGCATTTTTTTTTCATTGCTATTTTAGTATTGCATTATTTTATTATGCCACAATTTAGCCATTTACTGTTGAAGGACATTTGGGTGGATTCAGCTGTGGGTTATTAAGGATAGTGTTGCTGTGAACTATCTATACTATATTGGTAGTATTGTACTATCTCAACTATATTGCTGTTGAATAAATAACGAAGAATAGACTCAGTAAGTCATGTTTTATACATACATTCAACACTAGCACATATTGCTAAATAAATTCCACTCTCACAATTTAAACCTCCAATAGCGGTGTATGAAAAGTTGTATCTTTACCAATACTTTGTAATTTTCATTTGTTTTGTTTTACTTGCTTGTTTTTAGCCATTATGATAAATTGGTGTCATTATGGGTTGAATTGTATCCCCATAAATTCCATATGTTGAAGTCCTAATTCCCAGTACCTCAGAATGTACTCTTATTTGGAAATACGGTTTTTATAAAACTAATTAAGTTACACTGAAATTATTAGAATGGGCCCTAATCCAGTATGACTGGTTTCCTTCTTAAAAGGGGAAATTTGGAAATAAGATATGTGTAGCAGGAGAACACCATGTAAAGATGAAGGCTGAGATGCGGTGACGCTCTGTAATTCACGGACCACCAAGAGTGCCAGCGAACCACCAGCAGGCAGGGGAGAGGCCTGGAACGGATTCTTCCTCACAGCCCAGAAGGAACTAGCCCTGCTGACATCCTGGCCTGGCCTCCAGAATTGTGAGACAGTAGGTTTCTGCCCTAGCAAACTATACATGTCATATCTCATTGTACTAATAGTTTTGATCTCTGATATCTACTTGTTCAGCAATTTCGTTTATATTTATTGGCCATTTGGAAATCCTCTTTCATGAAGTTCCTATAGGGTCTTTTGCCCATTTTTAAATGTCTGTCCTTTTCTTATGTACTTGTCAGAGTTCTATTGATATTCTAAATATAATTCCTTTGTTAGAGATGTATTGCAAATAGCTTTCCCAATCTTGAAGCTCCCTTTTGCTTTCTGAATTTTATCTTTTGGTGACAAGAGTCCTTAATTCTAATGGATTTCAGTTTATCAGCTTTCCTTTAGGGTTCATGCATTTTTGTTTCACGTGTAAGAAATATTTGCCTATTTCAAAAGAATATGAAGATATTTCTCTGCTAACCCTTAGAAGCTTAATTTTATTCCATTCCATTTTATTTTTTACTTTTTGTATTTAAATCTATATTCCACTTTGAATTAATGTTCGTACAGCAGGAGGCAGAGTCAACACTCCTTAAATAAAAAAGTTAATATCCAATTGATTCAGCACTGTATACTGAAAAGATCACTACATAGTCACCTGTCTTAAATCCAGCGTTCATATGAGTTTGAGTCTGTTTCTGGACTTTCAGCTCTATTCCATTGCTTTATTAATTTATTCCACCAAGGTCATTCTGTTTTATTTACTATAGATTTATATGCATTCTTGGTGTACAGCAGTCTAAGTCCTTGAATTTTATTTTATTTTTTCACTCAAGATTGTCTTGGCTATTCTTGGCCTCTGAATCTCAATATACATTTTAAAATCTGATAAAGTTATTTTAGAACTCCCTCCACCACCCAAACAGAGTTTTTGATTAAGATTGCATTGAATAGAAGAGGGAAAAGGGGATCAAACATATGGTGATGGAAGGAGAACTGACTCTGGGTGAGGAACACACAATGCAATATATAGATGACATATTATAGAAATGTACACTTGAAACCTATATAATTTTACTAACCAATGTCACCCCAATACATTTAATAGATACAAAATGACTGCATTGAATCTGTTGATTCATTTTAAGGTATTACTTAATTTCCCTCAATAACTTGCTTTAATTTTCTGTATGAGTCTCATAGATCTTTCATTTGATTTGATATTTGATTGTCCTATTATGTTTATTGTTACTATCTTGTATAGTAGAAATATAGTTAATTTTTCTACTGAAGTTTTAAAGTAGGCTTTAGAGTATTTTTTAGTTCATAGTAAAATTGAGCAGAACAGAAAAAAGTTCACATATGCCTTATGGTCCCCGTAAGTGCACCGCCTCCCCGACTGTAAAAATCCCTCACCAGCGTGGGACATTTGTTACAATCAATGAATCTGCATTGAGATTCTATAATTAACATGGGGTTCACTCTTGGTGTTGTCCATTCTATGGGTTTTGAAAAATGTGTGACATGGATCCATCAGTATATTATCATATAGAATATTTTCACTGCTCTAATAATCTCCTGTGCTACATCTAATCATCCCTCCCTCCCCACCTGCAGGCAACCACTGATCTTTTTACTGTTGCTGTAACTTTGTACCTTTTCCAGAATACCATACAGTTGGAATCATATAATGCGTACTTTTATATTGTCTTATTTCAGTTAGTAGTATGCACTTAAGGTCCCTCCATATCTTTTCATGGTTTGATAGTGCATGTCTTTTTAACCATATAGAACTTTTATCTATAGAGCTTGCTAAATTCACATTAATTCAAATGACCTATGATTAGATGATTTGGATTTTCTCTATATCCTTTCTAATCCTTGTATCTTTTTTTAAAAAGTTGATTTTTTTTCTTATTGACTTGATTAGACTTCTAGTTTAATCTTGAATGAAAGTGGTGGTATAGCTCTCAATATTGTAACATTCAGTCAGATTTTTATACGTTTTTAGTAGCTACTCATTATCAGATTAAGGAAAACATTTTCTGTTTTTAATTTGCTAAGGTTTTGAATTTTAATAAATTAGCTTTCTTAATTTCAGAACATCTTGATTTTTCTTTTTTATGGTGTTAATTTGGTCAATTACATTGATGGAATTATCAAGTGTTAATCCTAAAATTCCTGGAAATAAACCATCTTTGTCATGATATATTTTCCTTTTACCTATTCCTGTATTCTGTTTGCCTGAAATTATCCCTTTTTGGTGCCTTTATTAGTTATTGCTATCAAGGTTATGCTGGTCTTATAAAATGAGGATGGAAGTGTTTTCGCTCTTTCTAACGCCTGAAAGAATATGTACTGTGTTTCCCTGAAAATAAGACCTAGCTGGACAATCAGCTCTAATACATCTTTTGGAGCAAAATTTAATATAAGACCCAGTCTTATTTTAATATACTATAAGACCAGGTATAATATAATATAGTAATGTGATGTGATGTGATGTAATATAATGTAATGTAATATAATATAATACAATACAATAATGGGTCTTATATTAATTTTTGCTCCAAAAGATGCATTAGAGATGATTGTCTGACTAGGTCTTATTTTCAGGGAAACACAGTATGTGATTTGTGTTATTCTTTTCCTCAAGTATTTGGAAGAATTCAGTGATGAAGTCATCCAGACACATTTTCTTTATGATATTTTTTAAGTTGTGGGTTCAATTTATCTTTTCAAATATTGTTTCTTCCTTATTCTCTCTTACTTCTCTTTTTGGGACTCCAATTATGCCTGCACTACTCTCCTCAATATGTCCAATATGTCTCTACTCTGTTTTGTATCATCCATCCTTTTGCTTCTTTTCATGTTTCAGGCAATATATTTTCAAGTGATCTGTCTTCTATTTCACTAATCTTCTCTTTTACTGTTAAACCACCGATCAAGTTCTTAATTTCAGTTACAGACTTTCTCCTTCTTCAAATTTCCGTTTGATCATTTCTTAACATATTGATTCTAGCTATTTATTAACTTTTTCCTATTTTGTCACTTATTTTCTTAACACCTTAATCACAACTGTTTTAAAGTCCATGTCTGAAAAAAAAGAAAAAAAGACTCAGGTTCACCGGTGGGTGTTTCTATTATTTTCTTCCTACTTTTCCTCATTTTGCTCCAGTATTTTACATGTCTGATATATATATGTATATATATACACATATATATACATATATATATATATATTGAATGATAGACTTTATGATTGAAAATGTCTCCAGAGGCAAGTTGTGTATACTGTCAGGCATACTTATTTCCTTTTTCTCCAGGATCTCGGTTCCTCAACGCTCGGCAGCTTTGATACCTTTAAATTACAATTTCCCTTCCCTTGTTCTGTGAGACGGGGAAGGCAATAGAAAATGACAGACTTCCCTCAACACATTTCTCTTTTTTCCAGAATCTTAGTCTGTTATGTCATAGATATGTTAGTTACTTTCTATTGCCTTCAAACAACTGTTTATTGATTCCTCTAGCCGTTTACGTGTTCTCGTTGATGGCTGGACTGATTCAGTGTATTCAGTAGTAGTTTGTAGTCAGTAGTCGTTCCTCGTTCCTCAAATTAGCTTGTGCTCATTTTGTCTCTGCCCATCCACAGTGGTAAAGCATTTCTACATTAACCTAGAAGCTCTATCTGCCTCATATCTCTCTACGTAATGCCTATTATTGACTTGAACAATTTTATTTCAAAAGAAAGGCCCTAAGTCTCTTTGGACTTAATGAGAAACATGTGAGGAAAGACTCAAAAATGCCCACTTCCCACGATTTTATGACTCTTTCCTGCTCCAGCCAAAGCAGAATGAATTTCTTTAGGAAATAGGATAGTTAGTTACTGTCTCTCTCAGAGTTTTGGCTCTTTCTTTCCCTATGTCTTTAGTAAAGTATGTGACTTCCTTAATGATCTTTACTATGTCTGGAAATTTTATATTATATATAAATTATACATATATATATATATATATATATATATATATATATATATATATACACACACACACACACTAGGTGTCCCTGGGTCAGTCCTGAAGTATACATTTTCCTTTGAGTTTTCACTAGCTTGTTCCATTGAGATATTAAACCTCAGAAAATAGGATTTAAATTGATTAGTATATTTTGGATATATTAATCAGCTGCTGTTGATAGCAACTGATTAGTTTTAACTCTTGGTTACAGCACACTTGCACTTCAAAAGTTGGGCAGGTATGTACGGTTCACAGCAACAGTTATCCAGTTGTTTGCACTAAGTACAACATTTTTAAAAACTAATGGAGTAATAGTTTAAAAAAACAAAAACACAAAATGTCCAGTTTTCCTTGTATTAAATGGCTTTCTGAGTAGGTAGTGTTTATTCTTTTCTGGAGCTGGATTTATATTTTGATAGCCTAAGACGTTATATAGTCACCATATTTCTGCAAATATACGTCCATCAGAAATACCATTGCCCCACCTGTAATTAAGAGTCATCAAATATATAAAATAATAAATATAAAATAATCCAAAGGGAAATAAGACATGAATCCAAACTTTTCTTTTTCAGAATACAAACATATCTTTTTCTTTATTTTGTAAATCAGTTCCCTTTCTATGTTTCCAAACAAAATTTATGCCTTGACTTTAAAGATTTGTAGAGATACCCCTGACCTAAACAATAAATAGCTAGAGATCAGTATTACAGTTTCCTAGTAACAAATTAAATGTTAGTACATTCTTGATATTAACATGGTCTGTTCACTTCAGAAAGCTGTTTATTAAGGTCAAGGTTAATTAACACTTCAGATAATAACAGAGACCCCTAGTCACAGTCAAGAGTTATTCCTGTAAATGTCATCAGATTAGTTATAGGAAATAGGGGCTATTTATAATCTCATTCATAGCTACTTAGCATATGGAGTTGTCTGTATTTAATCATATTGAATGATGGTAGTTTTTTCTCAAAGCTACACTTTAACCAGCAACTGCCAAATACTAATATAATATTTGATGGAGGGCCAAATAGGTAACTCCTCTCTTTTATATCTACATATGACACATTCCAGGTGGTAAGATTAAGCATAACGAAATCTAATTGGAAAAATACTTCAGAAAGAAAATGAGAAAGTGGAACCCACTGGTAAAATCTATTTGTGTGCTAAAACATCTTTTGTTAGGTCAAGCACAGACTTCCTTCTGGGGTCTTTCTTTGGCCAATTAGTTTCCAAATTTCAATTCAACTGAACAACAATGCACTAAAAACAACTTGTAATTTCTTGGAGCCCCAAAATAAGTAAAATCAAACAGCTCAATTTTGATAATGGAAAAACACTTTCTTGCTCCTCAATAATGAGTTAAATGAATATTATAAGAAATCCATTGTCTATCTACTCTCCAATGAACCACATATAGAAAAATATTCTTAACCAATCACCTTCATAGGCATTCAAGCCCATTCTTTTAGAACAAATGTACTGTGCAAGAACAGCCAAAAATAAAAATAATTTCTGACATTGTTCATCACAAATGAAAATTACAGAAGTCTAAGACAGATGATCTTAAATAAAGAATAAAACAATGTTAAGCTTGGGGGGAAACACCCCCAATATTAAACAAGGGGGGAAAGGTAATACTGTGTTTCCACAAAAATAAGAACAGCTGGACCATTGGCTCTAATGTGTCTTTTGGGTCAAAAATTAATATAAGACCCAGTATTATATTATATTATATTATATTATATTATATTATATTATATTACATTACATTATATTATATTATACCCGGTCTTATATTAAAATAAGACCAGGTCTTATATTAAATTTTGCTCCAAAAGATGCATTAGAGCTTATGGTCCGGCAAGGTCTTATTTTCGGGGAAACAAGGTATGTAATATATACTATTTTTTATCTAAAGTAAGAGCCGAAGAAAGTGAAGCTGAAAGCAGAGACATAGGCTTTACTTTGAACAACGAATGTACAGCCATCTATTGAATTAGATGAAATGCTTCCCACATATCAATTCCTAGGAAACAGCAAGCAGAAATGTAACTAAATAATTTATTTTGCTTGTATCCAAAATTTTTCTCAAAAACATTTGGTTATGTTTCCCTTAATGAGCCCCTTTCTCCTTTAAAAAATATAAATAGACATTTATAAATGGACTGATGATTTTTACCAAACAATGCCTGTAGATACTTACATCTTATGCCCAACAATTAATTTTTGTTCAACAACAAGAAAAATAAAGCGGTCTCTAGTTATTATTATTCTTTTACTACAGTTCTTTTTCCTGTATATTAAGGTAATTCTCAACATTTAGAGGGTTAATTATTAAATACAGTACTTTTATAATAAGTCTGTAATAGGGAGTATCTTTTCTTACCATTCAAATCAAACATTTTTGTACACACGCAAGTTTCAGCAATTAGCAATGCTTCTAAAATTATTCCTGGCTAAAATTATTAATGGACTAGTATCATTTATAGGGGTAAAATACCTATGTAACTTCTATATAAAATCCCTATATAATTTTTATGACTGCTACAAAAATAAAATTTCTGGGCATTGAAATAAATTCAAATGATATAAGCCAAAAATGAACTACCAGAAATAAATTATGTATCATGTTTCTCTGAATCATGAGTGTGTTCTATTAAAAGTTTGACAAAAATATCTACATGGAGGCATCTTTAGAACAAAAAGAATATATAATTAAGAAATTCAGAGGAATAAACTCCAATGTAAAAAGTCAAAAATACGTCCCAAATGAGATATTTACCTTGTAAAGTGATAACATTTTTCTTTTGGATTTTAATCAGAAAAGTAGTGAAAAAGAAATAATGACACTATTCTAGTCAAATACTTTTGTTACTTAATGATCACTGTAACATATACAGCACTTTAGGTTCATAAAAGAGAAAGCTAAAAAACCAAGAAAAAACACATTTGATTGAAAGAAAGTCACATTACCTTTTATTTCATGTTGGCTTGCTTCTCGCCTTCTTTCTAGTTCTTTTCTGTCATAATTCAGCCTTTTTAAGCACATAATTCCATACTGTAAACTTGTTCTGTGATTTTTTTTTTTTAAAGAAAAAAGCACATTGAATTTACTCAGCAGATAAAGGATGTTCTTTGATTAAGCATAGTCAACAACTGTGCACTACTTCTTAGGGCAATAGGTTAATAAATTACATTTGTAATTACATTCTTTAGTATTGAAGGAAAATAACATCATATTAATTCTAATTTATCACACAGTGTTTCTAAAGAATATATATATATATATATATATATTCAAAATGAGAACACCATAGCCTTAAAAATAATCATGGATTATGTTGTCCATCCATATTTCTTTGTCTTCCATTAAGCTTGCCTGACATTATTATTTACAGACAAATGAACATTTTATTCATTTGACAAGAATTTAAAGAGGCATTATTATGGAGACTGGAAGAAATGTATAAGAAATGGATACTGTCTTTTAAAACTGATGAGAGCAATGATATAAAAACTTGAGTAAGTAGTAACAGAGAAACAAATACACAAATGAATAAACGCCAACTCTAAGAGATACAGAAGTATGTGAAAAGAACACATCAGTAGACATTGAAACTCTGGAAAGGATATTGTGGAAGAGCAGACAATTGACTGATCCTTAAAGGATCAAGCGCAAGGAAAGGGTTATTAAAGACAACAAAGCATCATGAATACAGGACTGTAGATGAAAGTTTAAATGTGTGGTGATGGTGAGACATGCTGTCCAGAATTGAAATCTGTGCTAGGACGTCAGGAGGAATAGAATTACCTGTACACAGTGGAGTTATACTAAGGAAGCCTTGCATTCAGTGTAAGTGTGGAATACATCCAGGTGATAGAGAATTATTGGGCAATTTCCATGGGAGAATGGAAGACAATAAAAATGTTTGGTTTAAGAAAGAATAATCAGGTAGCAAAATAGGAGATGAGGAAAATAGGTAATCCTAGGGGACAAGGAAATCAATTAAGGAGTCAACAATGCCAAAATAATGGTCACAATAAGGACAACTGCCATGAGCCTGAAAAAAAAAAACCCAGAAATATTCAAAGAGGAGAAAGGAGAAGTCTTGGTGATATTAGATATGAAGAATGTGGAAACGTGTAATAGGAAAACAGAATTTCTAGGCTCCAAGAGTAAAGAGTGTTGAATATTCGTGATTTCCTAAGTGTTTAGAAATATGTACAAATTTAGACACATACATTGGCCAGGTTACTGCTGAGCATTGGTTGTGATTCTAAGCCCAGAACTTTAATAAAGACAGTGTTGAGCTCAAATATTTCAGAATTAGAGAAAAATGAAAAGAAGTCTGCATTAAGTGGATCTCGTGGGCTGAATTATGTTCCCCCAAATTCCTATGTTTAAATCCTAATCTGCAGAACTTCAGAATGTGACTGTATTTGGAGGTAGCGTCTTAAAAAAGATAGTTAAGTTAAAATAAGGCCACGAGGATGGGCCTTCATCCAGCCTGACTGGTATACTCATAACATGAGGAAACCTGGACATACAGACAGAAACCAGGGAAGTGCACACACAGAAGAAAGGAGACCACAGAAGGTGGCAAGCAAGAAGAAACCAGCCCTGCTGGCACCTCGATCTTGGATTTCAGGATTCCAGAACGGTGAGAAAATACGTATCTGTTGTTTAAGCCACCCAGTCTATGGTATTTTGTGATGACAGCCCCAGCAAACTAATTCAGTGGGATACTAGGTAATGCGGATATCATAAATATCACAGACATTAGGCATCTGGAGGTTAAATCAATGGCTCTTGGAAAATTTCTGCCAAGTTTCTGCATGCAATATAAAATGGTGCTCTGAAGAGGATATATGTCATTACAATAATGTCTGGAAATGTCAGGTGGAAAATGAGCTGTAAAGACGATGAGACTCCGAATGCAGTCAGATACTACCTGATCTAAGTCAGAGCTAAACACAGCTTAAAGATGAAGCTTGTGTATTTCCCAGAACCAACAAGAACCCTGTCATTTGAGCAATTTTTATTTTTTAAAAAAGAAAACTCAATCACTATAATAATCATTTCTACTATAATAATGAAGTGATTAACATTACATTTAGTGAAGAATGGGAAAAAGCACAAGTGTGTCATCAAAAATTCTAGAATTCAAGTCTAATTCAACCACACAGAATTGGAGCGCCTAAACGTTTCGTGACAGCAAGCTCACAACCTAACTGTGTGTATGCTGCAGGGCAAGTCAGAGTGACACAAAGTTGTTTTTTCTATTGAACGTAAGTCACTCACCTTAGTATCTACACCTATTTGAACTAGAAAAGTACATGTTCAACACAGCAAATCTTATTCTTCCATCACATAATTATATTAAAACATAGGAAAACTTATTCGAAATCTTTCCACATCCAAGCTAAATGTCTTTAATTTCTTCAACCTTTCCACCAGACTTTTACCACTTTATCAATAACAATTTAATATCCATAAATTAATACAATTTATTATCATCTCACCATATGGAAGGATTACTATTATGCCTGCCGATAAACACAATCTACATTTGTCCTGTCAAGCCATTAACCCAAACTGAGTTATTTCTGTCAACTATAAATCACACATCTTTTTCATTTGAACTGTTTTTAACCCATGGATTTCTCCATCTAGCATTTTAATAGTTTTAAAAAATGATATTATATTTATCAGTACCAAATTTAATCCAACAGTGTCAATAAATGTATTAAGATTCAAAATAACGCCATAAATTTGATTAAAGAGCCCCAATTACTACCTTTTGATCCCAACTTTATGTCACCATCATATCTGATTTTTATACCAGTTTTATTTTAGTCCCTAATTAACTATTGGACAGGGTGTGACCAAATAGTTTTCCAAGCCCAAATCATCTAGATTTATATTTACTACTTTACCATCATAATCAGCTACATGTGAAACAATCATAATCCAACTGACAATTTTTCATATAACCTACAAATATATCAGGATACAATACATGATTTATGACATGGTATTATAACAAGCCTTTTTTCACCTCCTGGATGGTAAACAACTTGAAAAAAGAAGTTTTATTCATCTGTGTACTTACAGCTGTCTCACAACCCATTCAGTATGTTTTTTTCTGAAAATTAATATACAAATAAGCACTAAAAGATTTATACAAAAAAAAACACAGAGTTTTCTTCAGAGAACTCCTTTTAAAATTTTTTCTACTATATGCCTAAATTATATAATTTATATTTATATTTATAGAGTTAAAACTGATTTAATTCTATTCTTAATAAATAATTTTCTAATATAAAAACATACATAGATACAAATCACAAACATGGAATTTCCTAAATATTTGGAAACAAACATTTATGCTGCATGTTAATTTTAATAAATGCATAATTTTATAAGCTTTGGGCACATAATATGCACATAGCTCTCCATTAGATGGTCTCTGCAATATGCTGCAAGGACGTTTTTTGCCAAGTAAACGTACACAGATGTTTCAAACAACACATATTCTCTATTCCTTAAACATCTCTTTTTGTTCTAGTAATAAACATTGTTTATTGTTTTACTTTAATTATTCTTGGGTAAAACCTACCGATGGAAGCTATCCACCATTTTTAAATGAACACGGAGATCCTTTTTTGTTAGGTGATCTAACATTCTGGCATCTACCAAGCATTCCATAAAATAACTTCTGTATTGAGGTAACCCCAGGCTGGGGAGCCATTCATTTCCAATCCACTCGTGGTTCATATCTCCATATGCCAGGGTCTGTAGAAAAACCGGACACTAGAATTGTTTTATAGCAGTCAAGTTTCTTAGCCAATAGAATGAGATGGTAATTGGAGGATATTGCTTATATTAAATATTATAACTAATGTTTAATTACTATAATATATAAAAAGCATAAATAATATTTAGCCTCTAAGATTTGGTATAAAATGGAACTCTGTGTATATGTATCAAGGTGCTTGCCTATAGAAAATGACTGTATCCACTTTGTATTCTCAAAAGGAATTACATTATATACAAATATGCATTCTAAATAAGAAATTAGAATTAATGATATATACAAGGCTTAAATATTTTTTTATATAGGTGGGTTTATTTAATTTATTTTATTTTAATATGTCAGCTAATACTCTACCATTTCCTTCGCTTCAATGCTATTGCCATTGTTATGGTGTAATGGCAAATCTTGACGTGAAAGCAAAAACCTCAGTAAATGAATAAAGAAAGGAGCAACAAGGCTAGAGAGACAGAAAGCTGAAGCTCTTTGTGGACATTGTTGTTACTTAGTGAAGCATGCAGTCATATTCCAGAAAGATCATTGCAAAAAAGCAGGGCATGATCAAAAACGAAGAATAATAATATAATTCTTTAATGTAGCAATTTTGACTGATCTTACCAAATACTGTTCATAACAGCCAAAATGAAAACCAGAATCAATCATCACCTCTAAAGCAATTTTTAAAAAGGATTCTAACTCTATTAATTTTACAGCGTTTGTCCTTATCAAATGACAAATTCACAATTGAAATTATAACAAATATTTCTAATAAAAATCTAGGTGCTCCCCTTCTTTCATGTGTTCTTAAAAATGATGAAATTCTAACTAAAATCAAAACCTAATGCAATCCTAACTTACTGAATGTTTAAATACAGGTCCTAGTAATATCTACCAAAGTTTTCCTTATAGTCAAAGGTTTGAATCACATGAACTATATAACACACATTACAGTCATGCGCCACGTAACGACAGGCTACGTTCTGAAAAGTATATCCGTAAGCAATTTCATTGTTGTGTGAACATCACAGAATGCACTTACACACACGTAGACGGTACAGCCTCCTACACACCTAGGCTTGGGGTGTACCATGTCGTATATGTGGTCTGTCATTGACAGAAACGTCATTATGAGGCACATGACTGTAATACTTTCAGTTATACCACATGTGGGAATGCTGAAAATGCACGACTTCCTTGCAAACGTACATGTTTCTTCAAAGTACAGAGGCTTGTCTTGTACTGCCATCTCAATAAAAGGGAGTAACTTCTGACTTGCAGTCAAAATGCTGACAACGTCCCTCCAACTCCAATCCTCACACACCTTCCATTGCACTTTAAAGCATATGTGATTACAAATAACATGTGTTTTTTTTTTAATCCTCCCCATCTTCTATCCAACTTGAATAATTCCTGATTAAATACATTCAGGGGTGATTTCAGAGAAATATAAATTACAGTTCATCTTTTGAAGAAGAAAGGAAATTTCCCATTAAAAAGAGGTTAGATATGAAATGATAATCATCTTTTTTGCAAAATATGGTGATTTAAAAAGATATAATAATGAAACATGGTAAATTCAAATGTACCTATGAGCCTGAGCTTAAGCTAAGTGAAGATTGATGACATTATGGCATACAACAGTTTCTTATTTATATCCTCATAGCGTACTGATGATAATAATTCTTTTAAAACATATGAATTTCCTACCTGGGCCCAGCTTCCTTCCTCAGATTCTTTCTGTGTTAGCATCAGGGAATGATTAATAAAGCAGATAAGTATAAATTAATCTCAGATGAATACAGTACAATTTTTCTAGTAGAAGCAAAATTGTTATCGAAAATGTTAATGACAACATAGGCAGCTAAACACACAGATTCTTATTCAGATCCACAGTAATCAATTTAGCAGTTCAAGGGAAACCACATATTTTCTAATTAATTCTAATTAAATACACACACATGACATAGGGGATTTTCATGATACACTTGACCTTGTAATTACAAACCTTTTTAACTCTTAAAAGTGTGTAATTTCCCAAATGTAATGAGTTATAATAAAAATTTCTGATCATACACATACAAATATACAACACCCAAATGTGGATATGTACATATATTATCATAAAACATATATTATATATATATAGCCTGCTATACACTAGGCTATATGGTATAGCATGTGCACGAGTCATTGTTGCATACACACACACACACACACACACATACATACATACACACACACCTATATGATGAAGGAATCTTATATAAAGTAAATAAATGAAATGAAAAAGTAGTTGCATTCCTCTAACAAAGCTTTGTGGTAATCAAATAGATTTCAACAATAGCCAACAACAAGCAAAACTAAAAAAGACAAAAACCGAACACAATAAGCTAAACCAGAAATGTAATTAGCATAGGATATTGGCATTTTCATGCATCATAAACTAGACAATAAATTTTTCAAATAGGAATAAACCTGAAAAGGTACTACATTTTTAAAAAGTTGTTAAGAATAAAATGAATACCACGCCTAACTTTGTTAATTTAGATAAAAAGCGACTACATATAAATATTTATAAGTGGACAATTACAATCAGAGTCACAAGAGTTTCTTTAAGCCTGTACTTTGAATACCAAATCAACAGAACATTTTTTGGCGGTGTTAGAGGGGTCACACTCTGTATCTGAGATGGTAAGGTATAAGAAACTAAGTAATTTTATTTAAAGTTAGTATTCAATCTAAACTTTTCTATTATGAGTTTAATTGGGTTTGGTAATATGTATTACCTGTGACTGTGCCCAATACTAAGTGATATTTGTTACCAATGTTGGAAAATGGATAAAAAGTTGTTACTGATTATTATTTGCATACACTAGACTTGTGATATTAACTACATTATTGATAATCTAGCATTGCTTCCTTTAAACATGTCCAAGTTATCATACCAAAATAAAATAAAACCGTAATGAAAAATGTTAGTTATCATCACATATCACTGTGTAAACATACCCCATTACTTCGCATCTACCGTACACAAAATTTTCATCCAAATAGCAGCAAAATAACTTTTCTTCATGTTCAACAGAGCTGTAAAGACTAACCGTTTTTGCTGGAGCTGCAAGATTTTCCATTTCTTCATGGGTCACCCAAACGTTGCCTGACGGCTAGTGAGGAGGCCCAGAGGGAAACAGTGGGATCCAGGAAGGGCAGCAGCGGTAAAGAAGAAAGGCAGCGCCACTGTGAGTTATTATAACAGCACCAGACCAACACGACTAGCGCTCCTGCCTCCATAGCATGCATGAGAGACACAGCATGGCTTGTTTGCTCAGAGCTCCCTTTTCCTTCTACTTCAAAAGATCACATAGAAAGAGGATGCTGTGACACTCACGTCAGATGGATTTAAAATGATACTTCTCTGCATATTAATTAGGAAAAAGGCTTAATCAAACTTTGCATTTCAAACGTATGTGACTATTGGATCCATTTTTTTGTAATCATGGAGAACGGATGAAATTGGATCTGTAGGAGAATACATTTTTATGTTTTTCTTCAGAACACAAAAGCACAAGTGCTTTGTGATGTTGGTACCAATATTTAATTCACAGAGTTTTGATTCTTCGATGTCCTTGGCAAGAGAAAAATTGGTTGTCAATACAAAGTTGAAAGCACTGTCATAATTTGTCTAAAAAATCAATGTCAGCTTTTCCCAAATGTGTTCTTCCTTGTCCAGTTCAGTAACTATGTTGTTTTCCTTTATTCTTATAGAGGAAAAAGAAGTGAAATCCTCTTTTTGATTTAATAATATGTTTCATCACCAAATACTGTCAAAAATTAAAAAACCCTAAGTTTCCTAACTTTTCATCAGTCTCCTGTACCATTATAGAGAAGAACATGATGTAAAAGAAAAATTTCCCTCTAGCAGGCACTATGCTCTTCTGACATCTCATTTGCTTTCTAAATAAAATGATCCATGATGTTTGTTCTATACCCTTAACAATAATGTACAATTTCTAAACCAAAGTCCACTTGGTAACACAAAGATCAGGCATATCGTTGATGGTAATGGCCTCTGGGAGGCACTTCTCATCAAATTCCCCCATTTCACTGGGAAATCTTTACAAGTACTGCATGGCTTTCCAAGTACATGGATTCTAGTTACAATGGAACTTACATCCTACGTATTGCTTGTTACATACTCTGGAAGGGGTCTGGTTTTAGAGAATTGGGAGGAGCAAAGTTGATAGCCCAAAATAAGTTACCACCATAATTCTCTCTGGCCTTGTCTACCATTCACATAAGTACCATGTTTGACTTTCCTTCTAGTATAAATAATATAATTTAAAAACTACCTATAAACTAAAATAATGAATAAAATTCAATACAAGAGGCATTTCATACATAAGAGAATTATTCACATATGCAAATTCACATACGCAAATTATTCACATACGCAAAGTAAGAAAAGGGAGCTGAGTAGTAAACATTCATAATTATAAGTAAATCGTATGGGAATAAAAATCCCAAAAGATAGGCATCATATTCATGTATAGAATTCTCATTCTCCCACCATTTGGAAATTAGAGTATATCTGAACTTTTTTCCTATAAGATAAAACGGCACACACCTGTAAAATATATTTAGAATGCAGGAACCATCTGTCATTAAAAGCCCCTCCCCTCTACTCCCTGTTTCTGGGAATGATGCTTATTATGAACAGAAAGTTGCATATGAATATATGAATCATGAAATCATTTGGAAGAAATTGCTTTCATTGACTTCGTGAGGAATGTACAATGCTAAAAAACACTTTGCACTCCTCTGTCACCTTCCCTTTATACCCAGTGATCACAGAGCTTTGCCTGAGTGCCTACACCGTTTTCGAAGTGAGCTTCAGTGACGACTACCTGAGAGGAAATTCAGTTAAGCCAATCTTGATTTACAATGATTTCTGTAGCTTCTGCCTCGATTGTGAATCCAAGCAATGAAGATTATTAGAAACTTGTATAAGAAAGTTTGTATAAGAAACTTGACTAGTATTAGCTCATCCTGGAATACATACATGTATAACCTCTTTCACAGGTCATCTTAAAGTTTATATTTGTCAGTCTATGACCATTTTCTGGGATGGGCAAGATGCTGGAAGCTATGGTTTTATCTGTATCTTTATATGCAAAATGAGTATATATCCAGGGTAATTTTCTAAAGTATGGTTGTCAAACCTTCCGAAATCGTATGTTATTTGTTCACCTTTGATCTGCTGGTCTACTTGTAAAGAGCACTGCCTGCTCTAGTATCTTGTGAAGTGACTCATAAAATAGCTACTGCACAGCCCATTCGATTAGCCATTAATGGTGGTTTTAACAAGTTTATTTTATAAGCAAGCTCATATGTAGTAAGTTTTTTTATTTCTTTCTTTTCACCACCAATTTAAGGGATGGAACTTTCATCAAGGTGATTCATAAAGGGATGATTTAGAGGAGGAGAGGTTTAACAAATAGCCTATTTTAGAGAACAGCTAGAGAGGGAGGCTTTGAGCAACCAAAGGAGATAAGAACACGGGTACCCTGGGTCCGAGGACAAAATATAGGCTGGAAAAACATAAAGGACAAGCCTTATATAATTTGGGTGTGGTTTCTGAGAGCCACGGAAAATCATCTATTCACTGCCTTTGGAAGTCCATGCTGCCACCCCCTATATCTTAGCTGGAGAATGCAAACCAATAGTCCTTCCTTTTTTTTTTTTTTTGGTGACTAACACCATCTGAGTCTAATAGGTGATTTTTAAAATTCCAACTATGCAGTAATTAATTTAACAAATTATAATCAAGAGGCTTGAGTTCTAGCAGTGCCACTTCTCCGGAACTACCCTAGGACATTTCGTAAACCTCTCTAAATTTTAGATTCTACTTCTGTTAAGTGGGCTAAAATGATACACTTCATACTAAAAAAATACTGAAATGTTTACATTATGGCATATTCTGCTACAGGGATAGGTCTAGGATGAGGCAGGCGAGGTGCCAAAGGGACGAAACGTAAGGACGCACTTTCAGGCTGTTGCAAAAGCAGGGTTGGCACCTGAAGGTGAATGCCTCTTCACTTCACCTTAGTGCATGTGGAGCAGGAGATCTAAATAATGTTATCAACTGAGAACTGGGAGAAAAATTACTAAAGGATGGTAGAGATGAAAGCATTCACCTAATTAAATAGGAGAGAGTTAAGACATAAAAATAAATATTAAAATGAGCTTACAGAATAATTTATGACAATTAATTAGGGGAAAACAATTAATTCTCTGGCTGTGGAAATATAAATACGTAAAACCGCCAGACCTCAGAATATCCTAAACCTTACCTACCTGGAAGTAACTTCTGTTACTACCTAGGTCATTTTGAAGTATTTTTTACTTTATGATTGAATTACAAAGTAAATTGATTTGAAATTTACTTTTCACATTCAGTATGGCCAAGAAGCATATTTCTCCTTTTTCTGAATTTATGTTGCTCACTAAAAGAGGAGAAATATTTCTCATTATAATAAGACTGGTATATATATGTACATTTATATATGTGTATATATATGTATATATACCTCAGCGTATTTACACTTAAGATTGAGGCTTATGAGATTAGTAATGATGAAAAGGGAAACCAAGGCACACTGGAAGAATGCTGTAAAAGAGAAGGAAAACTGGTAGATTGCAGGAAGCAAGAGATGTACTTGTTAGGAGCATAGACTCAGGGGCCAAACCACGTAGGAGTGGGATGCTGGACAAGTCATTTAACATCTCTGTACATCAGTTTTCCCATCTGTAAAACAGATATATTAATAATAAAAGTACCTATCTTACAGTGTTGTGAAGTTTAAACGAATCATTACATGTAAAGCACTTAGAACAAGGGCTGACACTTACTAAGTACTTCACTACTGTTGGTTATTACTAAAATATCATTAGAGATTCTGTTAAGCAATCTGCACCCAAACAAATCTTTAGTTTCATAAATGCTTTCTATTTCCCCTCTGCATTGTGCTGACTAATGCCTGTCTTAGGCCTCACGTTTCTGCTCTAATTTGCTGAATTATATGTTTACCAAAGATCATTTATATGTGTTCCCAAATTTATTTATTTCCAGTGATTTTTTTTTAAATTAGACAATTTAAACAGATATTAAATAAAGCAAAAAATGAAAGAAATTTGGCTCATGTATAAACACTAAGTTGAATTATTTGGAAAGACCAGAAAAAGGCAAATCTTAAAACACACTATCAATGAGATCCAACTTTGTCAAAGTCTGGGGAAGAAATTGTAAATGTCCAGTAGGATTTTTGCATCCAAATAACTTTTTGAGCATGTTGAAGTTATCCCTTTAAAAAGAACCTCAAACTATTGAAATTGAAGGTATCTTATGGATGAGCCTATCAAAGAAAGATAATATGGAACTGTAGGCATTGTAATCATATTCAAAGAAAAGTCCTAGGAGTTTCCTCAAATTTACAAGTTCCTGAACGTTCACTTAAGATGAAATATTTAACGAGTGTAAATTATTCTTTACGACATCCCTTTTTAACCAATTATTTCAACTAATTGACATCTTCATCTCTATTCTATTAGGTAAAAAGCCTTCTATGTCAACAGCGGCTTAGAAAGAAGAAACGGAAAGCTGGAAGATTAGTACTGGACAAAGGAAATAATAAATGTAAACTTTAGAATGTCCTTTTGATGGTCCAGCCTATTTTATCTAGACAGAAAAAGAGGCTCTGTTAACTAAGTTGTTTTTTTTTTTAAAAAAAGTCCAAATACCTTATCTTTTCTCTTGAGAACTTGAGTGAATTAAGAAGATACACCTGGCTGAGGAAACCAAACCCAAACCTAAACGACAGAAAAGCTTTGTGATCTGAACTAATTGCAGTTTTCTAGAAGACATAACATTGCTTTAAAAAACTGCTTTTATATGTTTTCATCCTCACTTTATGCAGTGTATTCATTACTAGAATTTTATATATAAATTTTTTCTTTATGCAAAGCAAATCATATTTGAAATCTATTAGAAATGAGTAAATACTTCCATATAGATGAAGTAAAAGGAAGGAAAAGCTCTCAGTAGATATTTTTTAAAGCAAATAGAAACAACTTATATCTTATGTAACTTGCATCAATATTTGGCAAAGGGCATATATCTTCTGTGAATAAAGAGCTCTTGTACATTACTAGTAAACAGATGAGTATTTCTATAATCCTATAGAGAAATGGAAAGGATTATGAATAGGTAATTCATTTAAATATGAAATCAATAAGCATATGAAAAAATTTTAACTTCACTAGTAATTTTAAAAATGTAAATTTAAGCAATGTGATAATCACTGTTGACAAAAGGGAGGAAGAAAGGCTTCACAATACAGTTTGGCAATTAAGGTTCAAAAGTAATAAGAATATAAATGCCCTATACACAAATATCATTATGAAAATGACCACGGTTTATGCGACAATATGAGTATAACTACATGCACATCCATTATGGTATTGTAAATACAATAAAAATTGTTAATTAAGCAAAATGTTAGAGATTTGGTTAAACAAATTATGGTATTTTCATGAAAGAAGTATGGAGCAATTAAAAATATTAGACATGCATATTTAATAAAATGAGGAAAATGTTTATGCTATATTACTAAGTTTTAAAAGAAAAGTACAAAAATAATATATAAAATAACTCATCTTTATAAAAATATAAAGAAAATAGACTGGAAAGTTCTCTATCAACAAACTAATAGTGAAAAGAAAATAATAGTTAAATAATAAATTACCAGTCTTTCAAATGTTAGTTCCTCTTTCAAGCCTATTCAACCAGAAGTGAGTTCTCCTCTTATGGAATTCCACGGCACTTTGCATCTGTCTCACATTTACACATTAAAATATATTATCTCCTACTAAACCTACTGGTGAGCACGTCTCACTTTCCGTACTCTAGTCGCCGTCTCTGAAGTCAGGGGTCATACATATTTCACATCCTCTGCAATGGTGGGAAGGGTGGCTTGGACAAACATCCTTTGTTAGATGACTATTTACTGACTGTGTACAATTGTCCAGGCACTGAGTAAAGGCCTGAGGGGTAGGGGAAATCTGGTAATGCTCTTGCTTGGGCCTCGTGCGGGATAAATCAAGGAGAGAAAATTGTAAAATGGTTTTAATAAGTATGCAGAGAGGTAACTCAGGCACGGAAGCAGACCCAGACTTCAGAGCTCAGTGAAAGCTTTTTAGAGGAACGACATTCAAGGATCTTTAAATGAAGGATGAGGTAGGGAAGGATGGTGATCCTGGAATGTGAAGAATGTTCTGTTCCAGGCAGAAGGAAGAGCAATTGCAAAAGTTGGTAATCAACTCAAAACACAGACGTTTAGGAAACTGAAAGCAGCTCTGTGACGTTGGGATTCTGACCTGAGGAAATAAAGCCTTTGAGGTGAACTGACACTAGATCATGAAGAGAGACTCACAAGCCCTTTTTGTAGTTGACTATTCTTTAAACAACTGAATATTCTCTTACCTTTAAGAGTCTGTGATTTAAATTCCTTAGTTTGCTTAGACATTCTTAGAGAAATAGTACTTAATCATTCTATTTTTCATTCAGAGATGAATTAGGATGCTAAATAGAAATGATAAAGTACATTCTATTTTTGCATCTCGAAGTTGGGACTTCTAATGCTCTTAACTTTACAAGGCAAGGACTTTGTAACAATTCGGTGTGTGTTTGCTCTTGGGAGTAGAGTGTCTATACCAACCAGATGCTTCTGTCTCAGAAATTAGTTGGGAAACTCTTTATCAAATGTCAATTTGGTTTACAATAACTGTTTTAATGGCCTGCTCAGTTTTTATTTTAAGCATATTATGACTTATTTTTCAGCTTGAGTAATACTTCAGCTATAGTATACAGAATTTATATACATTGAAAAATAATATTATAAATAAGAATTTGTTAAGTTGTATATATTTTCCTGTGTGCTATTTAGGAAGAAGTTAAAATGGAATTATGAAAGAAAAATGTTTTTAAATTTGACATTGTATTTCTGGCATTAGAATCTAGTATACTGGGAAGGAACGTAAGGGTAGATACAGTAAAAATGAAGCAAATTATCTAAAACTGTTTTAAGATCACATACAAATAGTTATACTCAAGTATAACTAGTTTTGCACCTGAAAACTGCAATAAAGTAATACCACTTTTCTATCTTTTATCCAGTACTCAAATTTACCCCCTCTTCCATATTTTATTATTCTGCATAAGACATGGGACCAGAGAAATCCTGTTTACATCAGAAGTCATATCCTTTATCATCGAAAGATATAATGCAGGAATGGACACAGAAAGAATGAATATTATTTGGGAGTTTTTTTTAATATTTGAATTTGTCACCTGGTATGCATTTTTAGACATTTTGTTCTTTCCTAATATTAAGATTAGGACAAAATTATGAGAAGAATAGGGATGTATAAATGAGAAGCAAACAGATGTTGAAGGAAGGTATTCCACTTGGTATTTATAAAACATCAAATATCTTTGTAATTTCATAATTATGAAAACTGCTTCCAAAGTGGTATAAATATTGCATCTTCAGAAAGCACAAATGCCAACAGCTCATCTCCTGAGATGGTGAATGATATTAAAAAAAGGAACACCCTGAAAAAGAGTTAACTTGGGGTCTTGTTGCTTGGGAGAAAAACCTAAACTTTAGAGACTATCTCAAAAGTTTATCTGAGTTGCAGCCTTCAAGTCTGACAGGAATCACAACACCTCAGTTGAAAACGTATTAATAGTAGCAGTGAGGTTAAGGAAGAGCAGGCTAAATCTCTTCAGAATAATTCATGGTGGCATGGACATGCATGCTGCCACTATTTCTCTGTGTGGACTCCGAGATGCTATTTGCCCATCACTGGGAGAGGGAAGGAACACACACAGACTCACTGTTCGGGATGTCGGAGGAGCGGAAGGACTTGTGAGGGACACCATCTCCTGGATCGCCAGTCGGAGTTTTAAGCGGTGCAGAGGGTTGCTGATCCCAATTTCTCTCTGGATCTCAGTGTCTGATAAAGCAGACATTATGGCACCACTTTTTACGTTAGCTCGGCAGGCTGCCACGTACCAAGCAGGCATTCCTAACCAGAGCTGTTGGACAGAGAAAAAAATACGTACATTCATATAGTAATAATTAAAGTTTAGTGTCTCTTACGTACTAGGCATTATTCTAAGTAACCTGCATGTAAGAACCCTTTTATTGTCACCATCCTATGAGATAGAGGCTATTATTATTTTCCCTAGAGGAGACAGATGCACAGAGACATTAAGTAATTTATTAAAAAATACTAGCTAGGAAATGATGGAAATAAAAATTTGAAATCAAGTCCCTGGGGTCCACACTTTAACATCTATTTTTTATTATTAGGGATAAAAATAATAGTTGTACAACACTAAATCCCCCTTTGGGATTAGGACAAGAACAGCTACAAGCTGCATTTGGTCAATGTATTTTTTTTTTTTAAACGAATGTCTTCAATTTATAATTCTCCTTTGGAATTCTGAGTGCAGAGAAATTCTGTCACAGGAGACAGTTCTGCTACCTCCAGCCATGATTTTGGTCAAAGCTTGCAGTGTAGCTGTGCCACGTTACTCACATACCAACCTATTACACCATGTGACAGTTGTATGAACTTCGTTAGATGTTCTATATGAACACATTTTTGGAGAATGAAATATGCTAATGAAAGACACTAAAGATATAAACATCTAGAAAACGTTAATTAAAGAGTAACATGAATAATGCATTCGAAATGGGGGGTTCCGACTTCCCAACTGCAATACCCTTGAGAGGCAACTGAATCAGTAGTGCAATGAGGAGAGCACAGGATATGGCATAGCACCGGGTGGATACCAACCCACATGCATGTGCTGGCATCTGAATTACATCGACTTAACAGAGGAATATTCTCCCCACTTTCTACTCATCATGAGCTATAGGTGAGAAGCCATACTTCTTCCTTAGCTATGAGTCAGAAGTGGGGCACATGAAAGTGAACAGTTTAAACCTTGGTTTTTCAATGTCCAAAATACTGATATTTTTTTTTGGGGGGGTGCTATTGTATTTGTTGATATGAACCAATTGAGCAAAAGGAGAGAGAGCATTAGAGTGAGAAAAGTGAGAGAGGAAGAGAATGGAGAAAAACTAGACATCAGCAAAATATAATGCCAAAAGCGCTAGACCAAGAACCAGAAGGCCTGGACTGCGAGTCCTTCCCTGTCATTGGTGAGTCATATAACCCTCTAAACCTCAGCCTTATTTTTCCCATTTGTAAAATGAAGGGATTCAGCTTTATTATTCTAAAGCATTGTATTAGGCACCTTCTAAGACGGGTCCCGATGATCTCCTCCTCCTGATATTGCTGCTCTTGTGTAATCCTCTCTCTTTCAGTGTGGACTGGACCGAGTGACTTATTTCTAAGGAACAGGCTATGATGAAAGTGATGGGATGTCACTTTCCAGGTTAGGTCACAAAAAGACTGTGGCATCATTCCTGCTAATCCTCGCCCCACCCTTTCCTCCTGGAGTCCTCACCCTGCGAGAAACCAACTGCCATGTGAGTAGCCCAGTGGAGATGCCCACATGGCAAAGAACAGATGTTTCCAGCCAATAGCTAGCAAGAACTTGAATCACAACTAATGAAAACATGATACACTATTCTCCCCAAGTCAAGCCTTGAGATGACTCATGCCCTCGCTTAGGCCTTAATTGCAGCCTTGTGAAAGAGTTGAACAGAGGTCATAGCTAAGTCACATCCAGATTTCTAACCCATAGAAACCATGAGGAAAGTAAATGCTAAGTTTGGAGATAATTGGTTACATGGTAATAGATAACAAATACAGATATCCTTTTACTTAAAAAAAAAAATTACCATACTGGAATGCCACTTATCTCTGTAGGGGAAACAAACAAATAAACAAAAAGCCAAATTTCTGAGTCAGTGTGGCCTCACTGTGACTGATATAAAAGAAAGGAGACAGAGGATCTAAGTACAGTGCATGACTGAATCGTTTATACACTCTCCCAGCAGGTTAGGCACAAGGAATGGACCTTACCTTACAATTAGAGATGACCGAAGATGGGACTTAACTTCTTAGTTTATAAAGTCAAGTTGTTCAAAATAACTAAACATCTAAATATACCTTTGCTGGATCCTAATCATATTCTACCTCCTCTCTTCAAACAAGATATTTGGATTTTCACACACACACACACACACACACACATGCACGCGCGCGCACACACACATTGTGAAAATTTTGGATTTACCCAAATGCTTGCCAATACATTGTAACCAATGTCATCCCTGATTAGACTTTTAAGTTTTTGATATGGACTAATGACGTGAGAAACATCAGACTTACTTCTCTGCATGGTTCTTAGCAGGCTGTGCACACAGAAGGTGCTAACGGAGGTGAGAATTAAGAGTTCTCATTCACTGGATTACCCAACTCATTCATTTTGTTTATTCCATTTTCTAATTTGAGTCACATTAGGAAACACATTATGAGAACTTTTTGTGTGCTCAGGATAGGTTCAATTAGCACAGACTTAACTGCCTGTCATATCGTAGCCCTTTAATATCAGTAAATCTTTTTTATTTTTATTTTATTCTTTTTTTTTTTTTAAATCAAAAGGATTGTTCACCACTTGCCAAAATAGCAGCTAACTCTATCAGACTGTGGCTCATTTTATTGGAGTGGGACTGAACAAAGAACTGTTATCGATTTTGAGGTATGCTTCCTTAAGCATTTTGTCTTATGGTTGATTTTTAAAATATAGTAACTTTAAAGACATGTTTGGAAGAAGCAGCTCTGATTACTAAAATGCTAAAAATTCCCTGACTGATATGAGAGAATAAAATAAAGACACATGCCTCTTTCACGCAGTCCAAGAAAAATAGCAAAGCATGTTTTCACATCGATCTATATAGGACCATTTTTTAAACTAAAATGGGTTTTAATTTTTCCTCATTGGTAATTTGTCAGCTCTGGATATGACATGCTAATGAAGGTGGATGGTATAATTCCAAGCCATTGAAAACAATGAGTTCTAATCGCCTCTGCCAGGGAGGAAAAGCCTATATTCTTCTTTGCCCTGACTTTGGCATATCCTACTAGTAGCCTGCAGAAGCCCACTTTAGAGAACGGAATGGGAGGGGCACTGATCACTACTGATAAGTAGCATGAAGGGTCCCTCTGTGGTCAAATATGTACTTCCTTCACTGTCCCAGTCGGCTCCTGCTGCCACCCACCCTGTTAAGGTATTACTTAATTTTTCCAGACCCCTGTGTCGTGCAGGAAATGCTGAATATAGTCCTTGTTTCATTATACCATTCAGTTTAGACACAGATGGGAACAAGGGATAAGTCTTCTGCTTTTATTCCAAAACAATTTCCAAGTGTCTAACCCTAGCGGCTCCTAGGCTCTAGATAATTAGGTTCTGGAATTATACTACAAATAAAGGAATGGTTCTCTATGTAGTTAGGGGGCAGTAACATGTTGGATTACACAGAAGTGCTAAATTAAATATGGAGATTGCTCTCTCTGTAACCTGCTGGTGAGAAAGGACTCTGGACTGATGGCCTGGGACAAACGTTTTCTTGCAACAACAAAAGTGTGGCTCAAAAATCGTTTCTTCTCTTACTCTAGACATGAACAGGGTAGGATTTAGAGACACTTCCTTTTATCTCACTGGGCGCATCCTGCCACAATCACAAGAAAGCAAAAGAGTAAAATCATGATGTCCATGGGTCCCTAGATAAAGGAAATATGCCCTTTCTGAGCTATTCTAGGCTTTTGGAAAACTGACTTCAGGAACCTGCCTTCATCTGTCTCTCTGAAAAAAATATCACATTATTAGTGATTGATTTAAGAGCCTTCTGGTTGAATTCACTTACCTCTAGCCAGGCTACTACAGTGGGCCCATCCCACTGGGCAAAAGGTAATCCCTTTCTTCGAGCTTCTTCTAAAAGTTCATGCCTGAAGTACATAGCAAAGATTATTAGTCAGGCAATATGGAAAAAAGATGGCTGTGATTATTTTTAATTGCATTATTTAAAAAGAAATCCTTTATAAACTTTTTTATGAGATAATATAAAATAACAGAATTCCCTTTTCCTTTGAGTAATACATGCAAACCACTCAACTAAGAAGCTGAATTATATTATCAGCAAATATCTTATCCCTTAAATAAGAAAATGGCCCACATATTCAATCATATATTATAGGATGTAAATGCAGCTTCTTCCATCTGCCTTTCTTGCTTCTCCTTATTATTTCAATGGTAGAGAAAATGCCTGTATAGAGAGGCAAAAGATAAATTTGATCATTTTAGCCCCAAATGATGCACTTAATTATAGCATGCTCTCTGGGTCCAGGTGGCGACCCAATGAGTCAGTTCTTTGTCTAGACTACAAAATTACTTTTCATTTGAAGAGAACTCCAAGGTAAATTGACTTCCACGACAACAAAGCAATGTAAAGTGTGAAATTCAATAGCATACTTATTTTCATTTATAATCACTTCTGTTTGTAATGAAAGCGAAATACTTCAATGATAACAAATAGCTGTTTCTGACAACAAACAGTTGTAAAGAGCCTTGACAAATGCATCTTTAATCACTGTCCCTACTACTGAGCCTTTAGCATTGACATCCATTTACAACACCAGTTTGAGATTGCCATTATTGAAATAGCAAGTTTGTTTTCTTGAAACTCAAATTGATATATCCCTGGCCAGGACTATACTGGAAAATGTATTCTCTGTTCTTAGTATGCTTTGATCTTACACACAAATGATAAAACATGTACATATTTGCTTCATTTTGAATGTGTGTCATTTATGCTTCATTTTCGGAATCCATCAATATCATATATGAACTCCAAAATGAAGCATTTAATTATTTTCTATTATCAATTAATTAACTGCTTATCATGGCGGACTATAATATGTTAAAATACATAATCAATGATGCCTTTCAACATGGGAGATTTTTGTGTTTGCAGAGGATGCTACCAACAAAAATGCAGTGTGAAAAATAAGGAGAAAGACCAAAAATTGAACGTATAGTGGTTGAAGAGACACATAAATGAACTGCTGTTTCATTGAATGGGATGGCAAAGAAAGCATGCGTAAGTTCTGCAAGTAAGTTGTTCAGCACCCAGGAAAGGGAACAGCGACACTGGTGCCCTGAATCCAAATGAAAACTAGAAGGGTTGTCCTACCACCACTCAGTCCCTTAGGCTTCCCCGTGACATTCCTTCCCGAAAAGCAGATTCATTCGAATAGCCTAGACTCACTGTGACAGATACATTGATAGAAATGGGTTAAAGGGACCATCGGTGATTAACACCTGTGTGAACTGAGACCTGTGGAAATAGAGACACGGACACAGTTTTCCAGGAGACCCCTGGTTGTAAAGAAAAAGTAAACATATGAAACTGTCTGAAAACATAGTACTATATATAAATAGATCCTAATAATCAATGATGCACATTCAGAGTGTGAGGATTTTGGAAAATGGGCTAATCCCAATGGAAATAATTGGCAAAATCTTTGTGGCAACTGAGCTGGCTCTGAAGGGCAGGTACTAAGGACATGGGGATGGCATCCCAAGCAGGATAAGCAGTACAAGTGGAGGGGCAGAGGCAGGGCTGAGTGTGGAATATGTGCAAGAAAATTTACAGTAGACCCCCACAGAGCTGGGGATCATTAGTAAGAGTTGTGATATATTCATCAGGGAAAGGGGTACTTTCAGTTATGTGACAGATAGGTGAGCAGCACTGAAGCGGAAGAGACAAGTTGTTTTGTACATTTAGTTAAAAAGCAAGTAAATATGCCCTCAACATCTAGGAAGCACATCACATGTTCACAAGTGAATTATATGAGCTGTACAAAAGCCATTTTACTGAGAACATTTTAGTTGTGAAAGTTCTGACTAGAACTTTCCCAAAATACACCACATAAGCTAGAGTGATTCTGTTAAACCTTAAGTCAGATGATATAACTTCTCTGTTCTATGTTTCATCAATTAATCTCTGTGTCACTGAGAATAAAAGCCAAAAAGCAGCTGTTGGCATCCACCCTACACTCTTCATCTCTCCAACTCAACTGCCATCTTGCTCAGCAACACTGGTTTCCTTACTGTTACCTGGAAATCAGCCCAGGCCTTTTTCTGCCTCAGGACCTTTGCACCTGCTGTTCCCTCTGTCTGAAATTCTTGTCCCCTCCACCTCCACAAAGCTTACTCCCTCACATACTTTTAATCTTTACTCAAATATCACCTTCTCTTTGAATGTCTCTTACACTCCCTCCCATAACCTCCCACCAGACACTCCTTATCCCCATTCCTTACTTTGTTTTCATGACACTTCTAAAATGAGTGTCATTTATTCCTCAATCTGTCATCTCCCAATAGAAAATAAGTTCAAGAAGGACCAAAGTTTCATATATTTTGTTTAGAGGTGAATTTAAAGGATCTAGAACAAGGTTAGGCACAGAAGCTGTACGCAGTAAATAGTTGTGAATGTTGAACATGTCAGCCATTGTTTATATTCAGGTACTTCTTATTTCAGCAAGTTAAATCCCATAATGTATTTTTTTAGTCCTTTTTTTTTTTTTTTTTTTTTTTTTTTTTTTTTAGTCAGTTTGTCAGAACAGTACCCATTCCAGGTAATTCCAAGAGTCTGACCTGGTTTGGGATCCCTGAGGGGAATCTGGCTAAGAGCCCATCTAATGTGCTCAAATACCTCTATTCCCTTTCTGAAGAGAAACTCAATCATTCAGTTGTTTGGAAAATCATTGGCCCTTGAAAAAGTGTGTGTGTGTGTGTGTGTGTGTGTGTGTGTGTGTTTAAACACCCACTTTCATAACTTTAGTAAGAGTATGCAAAGATAATGAGATAAAGGAGCCCAAGTTCAGTGGATTCTGCTCTTTGATTCCCAGCTGGCAGGGCTAAAGCCCAAGTAGAGACCTCTGAGCTGACACACTTGCAACTGGATAGACGGGAAGATAGGAGGGGGTGGCTGGGTTTTACATCAGGACTGTGTGCTTTATGATGTCAGCATCACACCTCTTTTCCCTTAACCCAAGGGTAGTATCAGTGGTGCAGAGAAATGCATTGACATTCTCGAAGCAATATTACATTTAATTCTTCTTTCTTATACAAAAAAAAATCTGAACCATACAGAATTTATAAGAGACATGGTTCTGGGCATAATGGCTTGAGAGAGAAGCAATGTGACCAAAATAAAGCAACGCGGACGATGCTATAATAGTTGGAAATCACTGAGTTTAATACATGATGATTTCCTAACAAATCATGAAGGCTAAGGGTGGCATTCATTGTATGGGAGAATGCCTGCTGTCCTCAGACATTTGAGAGTTACCGTCAGAGAAATAGAGACCTGCACTGTTTCGGAAATACTAAAAACGCACAATTGATTTGGCTCAAACAGGCATTTTGGATATACTAGTGTCCTCTGTTTGGCTAGTCCATGTGTGGAAAGGTATGCATTCTCTCTGTACCCCAGAGTCAACTTGTTTAAAGGTCAAGTGACAGCTCTTCAAGAGAGATGCTGTGATCACTTTCCCCGGTACAAATTTGAGTCTGAAAAGAACGGTATTTCTATCCAGGTCTGAAGAAACATTTTTGTTTTCTTTTTATTTATGTATTATTATTTTTTTCTCCAATCTACTATTCCATCATACTTTCCCAAATGATCACTTATGCATCACTACCGTTATGGGCATATATAAGTTTTTTTAAGTTTTGGACTAGATTTTAGAGGCCATCAGTACCACTTCCTTTTAGAGGATGTGTAAGGCATAGAGTTGTCGTCGCCTGTGTGAAAACTCAAAAAAGAAAAGCAGTAATTGTAAGGGAAAGGCCATTTGGAATCAGAACTGCTGAGTCATTGAGTATTGTCAAGAACTACTGTCTGGTCTGCAATGAAGAATGCTGTTGGATCCTCCAAAGGCCTCAAACTCTCTTGATGTAGGTCTCAGCGAGTTATTGCAACAGGAATGTGACACGTTAAGAAGGTCCAACACATGTGTGAGTAAAATTTGCAAGTCCATTCATCAATGAGCAGAGGGAAGCCCATGCTTGCTATGCCTGATCCGAGGACAGGAACAAAGTGTGGGCACTCTAGTAATAACCAGGCCTGAGGATTTCTAGATAAAGAATCAACAGTATCTAAAAAATGTAAATAAGGCAAGAACATTTGCCTGGCTTGTAGTGTCTAACTCTTAATCCAGACTAATTTGAGCAATTATGATTTTGTTTAAATGACTCTCAATCCAAATGGAAGTGACTGGCTCCTTTGGTTTAGGTTTTATGTCGCCCTTCAATTATGACAGCTTTGACTTAATTGGTGGAACATGCTTGTATTTGTAAGCCATGTTTCTGCCACACTAAATCATGTCCTCATGCCTCCCCATCTAGTCTTCCCACTCACTTTATCTTGATTTTTCAGGATACAACAAAAATAATTCCTCTCTGAAGCCATCCTTCCCTAACTACCGAGGCAATATTTACTATTTCCTTTTACGGGCTCCATAGTACTAAGCAATCTACCCTAGAATACCTTTACATTTTTTTGAGTCAGATATTTGATTGATTTTATTCTTTGTTTGCTGAAGGCAAAATCTGGCCCATAATCGGTCTATAAAAATCAGATGCCTGGCTGTCTAACCAACTCAGTTAGTTCCAGGCATACAAACTCCCAGTTCTCATGCCCTTAGAGTAGGCGGGAACAACTTGTAAATCAACAAATTAAATAAAATGTTAAACTCAGAGATGAAGCTTTATCTGTTACTCAAAAAAGTCATAGACCATGGGGGCAGTTAAGTCTCTCCCACATTCTTCCCAATGTGGATGGTTCATCGTTCTCAGTGAGAAGAGACTTTATTTTCAGACTATTTAGCCTAGGGTGCTATTTTGGGACTGCCAATTTGTGATCTGACTATCTAAATACCACACAATACCATGTCTTCTGTCACTGGGGGTGGCCGTTTCTTTCAGACACCTTCCACTTAATGCCTGTCCATTTCCCCTTCATACTTTTTATTTCTTCTTCCTTTATTTTTTATTTTTACTGCCACCATACTTTTTCCTCAGCCTTTTAATTTTTCTCTCTGTCTCTCGGCTTCTTGCCCTTCCAATACCCTGCTATGAAAAAAAAAAATCTGCCATCATAGCAGAGCAAGCAATACAGTGGTCTCTAAAATTAGATGGCTTGGGGTGTTTTCCCAGTGCTCTCTCATCACAGCTGTGCATCCACAGACAAGTCTTTACCTTGTTTTGCCTCAGTTTCCTCATCTGTAAATGATAACAGTGCTGACCTCAGAGGGTTGGCATGAGAGTTAAATAAGAACACATATATAATGTGATTACAACAGTGACTTGCACAAAGGAAATAACCAGTGTACGTGAACTATTTGTCACCAGGACACTATCTTTTGAAAATCTCCAATGGTTCCTCAAATGTCCAAAGGGTAATCCTGGATTACAAACTGGATTACAAAGACTAATTTAGTCTGCATTTACCTTTCTTTATCTCATTTTCCCTTACTTTTAGCCAGAATTAAAAAACAAACAAACAAACAAACAAACAAAACCTTATTTCGGTAAATAATTTGCATATGACTAATTCCATCTTTGCAAGTACTATTTTCCAGAGCTGGTAAGTTCTTTCCCTTCTTCTTTGACTATCAAAATCTTACTGTTTGCCTAAATCATGGCCCTCTCTTTTATTTTGTGATCATCTCAGGCCATACTGACTCTTTTATCCTTGAAAATCTGAAAATGTATAGTAAAGCATATAGTAAAGCATCATCATAGAGACTGGATTAGAGCTTTATTCACGGGCCGCATGTCCCACCCAGGACTCTACAGTCCTGGAAATGAGAGTCTGCTCTTTCATTGACAGTGCACTTTTCTTTGCATGATCTAGCCAAGAGTATCTTTTGAAAGACTGCTATATTGTAATCCACAAAACTCTCAGTACTGGATCCTTGATCATAGGACAATTTTTAAGTATTCTCCATTTTGGTTGCTATCCAACTACTTATTGAATCTTAAAAAGGAGTACGAATTTTGCTTAGTAATTAGCCAGGTTAGCTGCAGAAAGAGATACAAGTGCCCTCGCTAACATTAAATATTTTGAAAATTGATTACTACTACAGCTTCTGTTCAAACCCCTATTTGTCCATGGCAATGGACTCCCAGAGTCTGTCTTAGCTTTGGGATTCCCCTACCTGCCATTCTTTTTCCAACTTCCAGTGAGACTTACCTATACACAATTATTTCTGTAAGACTTGCCTGTTTAAAAACCTCCCCTTGTCCTGAAAATAAAGGTCAACTATCTTAGTGTGGCTAAAATGACCTTTTGTGACCTGTCCCCTGGCAGTCTCTCCAGCTTCGGCTCAATCAGTACTGAAGTACTTGTCATTACCTAAATACCTCATACCTTTGTATGTGTCTTTTTCTCCTGCCCGGAACACCCTTCTTTGCACCATTGCCATTGCAGATTCATACTTACCCATCAGCCACAGCTCATGCATGCCTTACCCTTCCTGTTAAGATGTCAAGACCTCTCCCAGGCAGAATTAATTTTCTCTTCTACACAAATATGATAACTTGTATATATGCCAGTTATTAACACTTATTATAAAGTGTAAAATTTTACTTAAATGTAATTTACTCTCATTTAAAATTTTACTTAAATGTAATCAAATTGTATTGCAATTTAATACAGTGAGCACTATAATATTGATCTAATGTGCTCTCTTATTCATCTGAACCACTTCATATTCTTCTGAGATATAACATCACAGTTTGAAAGAGCAAAGTTCCATATGCAGACAAATTAGGGTTTGGATCCCAAGTAGTAATAACTAAAATACACTTGTCACTTACTACGTGTGAAGCACTATCCTTCGTACTTGTTATGTATAATTCACTTAATCTGTACCACAATGCAGTAAGATATATACTGATACACATTTCCAGATGAGGACACTGGAGAATGAAGGCCACTGGATCAGAGTCAGCGAGTGGCAGAGCCAGAATTCGAGCCCCGACGACCTGGCCACAGAGTCAGCTCTCTTAACCCCACACTATCCGTTAGCTAATTAGCCTCTCTAAACTTTTCATAACTGAAAAAGGATAGTAACACCCACCTCATTGTTAGTATTGAACGAAATGATATTCTCCCACCTTTATTTCTGCTCTTATTCATTTATATTTAGAAATGGCCTACATTTATTTGACCTCCTGGCATTTAATATATATATACATCTAGTGTTTACCCTTTCACTATCACACATTTCAGTCCTCAACACTGTAAGAGAACAAAGGAGCCCTGACTTTTCTTTTGTTGCTCCTCCCTAACAACAGGTTCTGTGTTTTGGGCAGAGGAAGGAGGGTGGCCTCATGTGTAAAATCAGGATGGAAAAGCTGCATTTGTTGTCATTTGTTTCAGTTCAATTGATTTTCTGTAATGGTAATACAAAGTAATTCTCTGGTTGAAAAAAACTTATCTTTAGGGCTTATAAATAAGTGCTTAGTTATTGATAGAACCAGAAGGAATAAATATATGGCTCAATAAAAAACAAAACAAAACAAAACAAAAAAACAAGAATAAAAGTCAAATTACTTGACATTTGAATCTACTTCTTAACAGTGTAGCACACAGAATAAATCTGCCTAACATGATACTAACAGTAAATTTACATAGATCCCACGCCTTATTAATTGTAAACTGTCTCTTGTTCCATTAAAATTCAACAATCAGGAAGGTAAACAGGATATGATCTCCTCAAATTTCAACCCGAAAATGGGCTATCATTTTATCATTCAGAAACCCACACCTGTTGATAAATTCTGTGAAAATAAAAGATACATATTTGAGAAATGTTTGAAATTCTGGTCAGCAAATGTCAACAAAGTATGGTACCACTTAAATTTTTTTTTTAATATCTGCAAGCTGAAAATGTGTATCTTAATTAACATAATTATTCTAAACTGAATTATATATCTCAGTCAGCTGCTTCAGAACATTGATTACCTAAACATACATATTTAGCTCCATAAAATGAAGACTTTCAAATCCAACATTAACACAGTTGGCTTGAGTGTGAAAGCACAGCACACTGGGATTTTGTGTGTGTGCAAGTGTAAG